>NC_073266.2:54687441-55312441 GCF_029289425.2 Pan paniscus
TCTTGTCTCCACAGTGTCTCAAGTGACCTGCGGCAGCTCTGTCAGTGGAATACCCATTTCATTTGTCCACCTGAGGCCATGGCTCAATTTGCTCTGTCCTAGAAATACAACCTAATTTATGGGGCCAGATTTGATCTCCTTGACTTGTTTGGATATTAATTCTCTTTTTATGACGTTTATCAACATTTCCCATCCTGAAGACCAGCCTCTTTGCTAGAAAAGATGGAAGAAATGCAGAAGGTAAACTTCTCTGTTTTCCGCTAGTTTATAGTCTGCTTTTCAAGTAGATAGAATTGATGGGTCTCGGGCAGGGAGACATGCAATGTGTTGTTTGTCTTTCTGGACCATGTAGGTGAACTGCAATTCTCTTTCTGTCTCTGGGGCTCTGACTTGAAAGCAGGGAGGAGGCATTTCCCCAAGCTGTGCCTCACCTTCCTCCAGGAGGGGGCGCCCTGAAAGCACCAGTCCCTGGGCCTCTCCTGGATGCTGGCTTGGCTTGTCCCAGATCCCTGCCCCTGACCGAATGAATGAGGAGGGCTGCAAACGTCCCCTTTTCCTCTTATTGTTTTCCTCAAAGATGTCATCCAGTGGTCACTGGTGCCAAAGGCCTGGCTGATGCCTGAGAAGCCCAGGTTTGGCAGATCTTGAATCCAGATTGGGATGGTGTGGCTAACAAGCTGAAAGGATTATGGGTGGCAGGTAGATAAGGGGTTTGTTTTTGAAATGAGACATAAATTATCCTTGAATTCAGCAGCAGTAGGTCTGTGTCAAGTGGTGATGAGTCTAAACATACTGGCCCAGGTCAGAGACCACTCCATGCCAAGAGGGCTCAGAGCATGCTGGAGGCAGGGAGGCATCTGGGAAGAAGACAACTTCTATTTTTGGAACTCTTGCAATGCACCAGTCATCAGAAATAATATTATTGTTATTGCTACTTTACAGAGGAGGAAATGGAGGCACATAAAGAGGTTAAGAAGTTCACCTACAATCAAACAGTTAGTAATGGGTAGAATATGATCTGTACTTCACATCCCCATTCGAAATCCTGGTGTGGGCATGGGGAGTCTCCAACATACAGCATCCGAAGGGAGGCACCCAGGTGAAACCTAGAGTTGATCTTTCCAGCATTGGCGGCGAGAGGAAGAGGAACTGCACTGGGGGTCAGGGCCTGGGTTCATCAGGAGGCTGGTTCATCAGGAGGCTGTCCTGGTTCATCAGCAGGCTGTGTGACCTGTGCCCAATGGTGTCACTTGTGTGGGTCTTTGCTTTCTCTTGCAGATGTGGTAGTGTGAGATTGGTGCATCCCACTCAGCTGGAGAGGAGCTCTGTGAGGAGCTCTGAAGTCCTTGGCATGTGCAGAGACCCTCAGCCCTGTCCCCTTCCTCTGTGCTATCTCCTTCCTTTCTCCTTGTCCCCCACAAAAATCCTCATTCCAGTGACTTGGCACACCCATAGGCACCCCTGCCTCTTGGCTTGGCCATTCAACTATCTTTTTGGCTTGTTTGTTTCATATTTTATTTTGAGACAGGGTCTGGCCCTGTCGCCCAGGCTGGAGTGCAGCGGCACGTTCATGGCTTACTGCAGCCTCTGCCTTCCAGGCTCAAGCCATCCTCCCACCTCAGCTTCCTAAGACTACAGGTGTTACAGAGAGACTATAGCCTCCTGAGACCACAGCTGGCATTACAGGTGCACGCCACCATGCCTGCCTAATTTTTGTACTTGTTGTAGAAACAGGGTTTTGCCATGTTGCCCCGGCTGACCTTGAACTCTTGGGCTCAAGCAATCCACCTGGCTTGGCCTACCAAAGCACTGGGATTACAGGTGTGAGCCACTGCGCCTGGCCGGTTTGTTTTTAATGTGTTGGGTGACCATATAATTTATTGCCCAAACCAGGACCCTCGGGACCCTCATTGGTTTGAAAGGGAACACTATTAATAATTAGTCCAGGACAACATGCAACTCCGGCCTTGTCCTGGCACCTTGGGACTTGTGGGCATCCTGGTTTGGCTCTGTTGCCCTTCCCCTGCTGATGGCAGTCCTCCCCAATCTTGAAACGCTAACAGCCCTGCCTGTTGCTCCAGCCCACACCAGTGCCCTACCTGTGGGCCCCATCGACGGTCCAGCATCATTCTATGTCCTCCTGTTTCCTAAAGGAAGCTGTTGAACTGTCAGTCTCGGCTAGGTAGCAGTTCTGGGGCTGGTAAGTTAGCAGTGAACAGGAGGACGCCCCTTCACCCCCAAGGGCCAAACCAGGGAGCAGAATCTCCCCTCCAGCCTTTTCCCACCCAGAGGCCTTAACTGGGCCAGGTGAGGAACACACCAGACTGAGGCCAGACTGGGCAAGCAGCTCAGGCCTACAACCAGAAATCAACTAGGGAGATGTTGACAGCGAGCAGGGAGAGAAGAGGGGAGCAGGGGAGATTGAAGGCCAGGCTAGGCATCAGGGGGTGCAGTGAACTGGGAGGCCAGTGGAAAGGCCACTGGAAGGGGTGGAATGGGTATAAGGTTTCTTTCCCTCCCTTTCCTCTCCCTGGCCCATCACAGTTATAAGCAGATCACCTGCTATCAGTGAAATGTAGCAGGTGGCGAGGGCACCAGGAGGCCACTACCCGCCATCTGCCAAGGGGCCTTGAATCCCACCATTAGAGCCTCATCTCTTTGGGGTAAGCATTGCTGTCTTCAGAATTCTCTTTTAAAACGCAAGATCACTTTATCCAAGCAGTCAGCCTCTCATGCTTTCACATGCATTCCTCATCAGAGCACGGTCCTCCAGCAGCAGCTGGCTCAGAGCCCTTGACAAGGTGCAGGACCACTGTCCCCAGGAGGAAAGGTCCTCCTAGGCAGCAAACTCTCCTAGCGTTATCTGGGATATGTCATCCTTTCTAGGTCTATTTTTTTTTAAGATAAAACTTACAAACAGTGACATGCGTACATCCTAAGGATATAATGTAATAAGTTTTGACAAATGTGGACACCCACACCCCTGTGAAGATATAGAGAATTTCCGTTTCCCCAGAAGTTCCCTCATGACCCTTTCCAGGCAGGGTCCCCAAAGGCAGGTTCCTCAAAGGCACCCAGTGCTCTGAACGTCTTTCACCACTTTTTGGTTCTGCCTGTTCTAAAACTTCGTACATTAATCTAGTTGTCTGTGCCTGGCTTCTTTCGCTCGTTGCAATCTCTGTGAGATTCATCGGTGGGGCCTGGGCCATGCAAAGGCCCAGATGCCAGACCCTGTGCCCTCTGGCTGTCAAGTAGCAGGCTGCCTTCTCCAGGGATTCAGCAGAGACTGTTGGGTGTTTGGGAAGCAGGAGTCCCTTGGCCAGAGGCGCAGCCACCAATGGTGCACAGTTCTACTATTAACTGTCCTCCTTCTGTGGTCTGCACTGGGCTCAAGGGATCTGCTGGCCTCAGCTCCACGAATGGGCTAAGGATTAAAGGTGTCTGCTAGAGTTAGGGTGAGAGGCCCAGGAGGCTGGGGTCTCAACCCAGGGCTGCAGGAAGGAGTGATGGCTGAGCCTTGGGGCCCAGGAATATCATGAGAGTGTGTATAAAATGGCCCAAGGATCTGCAGATGCTGGTTCTTCCAAGGAGAAGGATCATAGCTTTTCTCACCATGACAGCCACCACTCTGGTCCCAGCCATGTCCACCTCTCCTGTGTGACTGCAGTGACCTCCTGACTGTCCTCTGTGTCCACACAGCAGTCAGAATGAGACAGTGCATGTCACTGCTCTACTCAAGGCCCCTGGTGGATCCCTGTTCCACTCTGAATAAAATCCAGTTTTGGCTGGGTGTGGTGGCTCACACCTGTAATCCCAGCACTTTGGGAGGCCGAGGTGGTTGGATCACTTGGGGTCAGGAGTTTGAGACCAGCCTGGGCAACATGGCGAAACATGGCAAAACCCCATCTCTACTAAAAATACAAAAATTAGCTGAGTGTGGTGGCACACACCTCCCAGCTACTCAGGAGGCTGAGGCAGGAGAATCGCTTAAACCTGGGAGGCAGATGTTGCCGTGAACCGACATTGCGCCATTGCACTCCAGCCTGGGCGACGGAGTGAGACTCTATCTCCAAAAAAAAAAAAAAAAAATCCAGTCTTAACAACAGTCTACAAGATCTGATAGGATTCTCCCCTTCTCTCCTGCTACTCTCCCCTCACTCCCAGTTCCACTCCAGCCAAGCGGGGCCCGGTCCTGACCAGGAACACCGCTAACATGCTGTAGTCATGGCTTTCCTTTGGGGTTCTAGCATACTTTCTGCTCTCTTCCCTAGCTTGTAAGTCCCAGGAGGGCAGCGGTCACCTAGCACTTAGCATAGGGCCTGGCAGGTGGCTGTGCTTGCTAACCTTCTGTGGAACAATTCAATGGAAGAATGAAATGCTGCTTCAGTTCCCCAAAGGGATCTGTGGCCCAGAAAGGCTAAGAGCAAGTAGGCAGGATCCGAGCAGGCAATGCTGGGCCAGGCAGAGAGGGCTCCTGGGGTGAACTCCCTCCCAGGCCCCCACTCAGTCACCGCACCATGGGGGAGGGCGCTAAACAGAGGCAGACCAGAAGAGGCACTGCAGCAGGGGCCGGCATCAGACCATGAGCTAGGCTGGGGGCTCCAGAAGGCAAGACATTTGTGTCTCTTAAGCCTACTTGTTGCAAATATTTTCTTGATTTATATGTTGTTTATATGTTGTTTCACTGGCCCATCCCTTAGAAGTGAGGGGAGGAAAAAGGGATGGCCAGGGCCCAGTCACCTCTGGGCAGGGATGCTCCTGGGAGTGAGGGTCCCAGGGGCCTGGTATGGGGGCCGGGCAGAACTGGGACAGGATGGGAGCCTTGGGCCATGTGGAACCCTCCCACTCAGAATGTCGGGCTCACAGGGACAAGGGATCCAGGCCAGAGGCCCCAGGAGGAAGGTGTGAGAACCAGGAGAGGCTGGCACTGCGGGCTCGGCTGTCTCCTGCGGCGTGAGCACTGCTGCCTCTCTCTTCCCTGTGTGTCACTTAATGTTTGCAGTTAAGTATTTACAGATATGTTCCCATGGCAACCAAAGCCTCAAAGTTACTCTCACAATTCTGTTTTCTCAAATGTGTTTCTCTGGCTGATTGCACAGGGTTTTCTGGAAGCCAGCCAGGCTGAGTGAGTCACATTCCCTGCCCTGTGCTCCCATGCTTTTTCCCTTCCCCCTCCAGGGTCCAGCCAGCCAGCATGGTCCCCACCCCCATCTCTCCCACGCTGAACAGAGCTCCCGGGCCCATACTCCCCAGCTTGGTCAGGTTGTCCCAGGGCCTGGAGTGCAGAGCCACAACCCCCACCATCTAGACCCTCCAGCTCTCTGGATCATTGCAAGCTTCCCCTTCCAGGAATCCTTCTCCAGCTTCCCTGGCCCATGAGGCAGACCTGAAACTGCCCCCACCCCATGCTTCTTGAGGTTCCTTAAAGGTGGGGTTTTCCGCCTTCACTTCTGACCCTGGACACCTGGCCTGGGGGCCCCATTCACATAATCCCTGCTGTTGTAGGTGTTCACTGAACACACCACACTCCCTTGTGCCTGCTTGTTGCATGTGATCCCATGCTCCAGCACTTTTTTTTTTTTTGATACGGAGTCTTGCTCTGTTGGCCGGGCTGGAGTGCAGTGGCATGGTCTCGGCTCACTGCAACCTCCACCTCCCAGGCTCAAGTGATTCTCCTGCCTCAGCCTCCTGAGTAGCTGGGATTACAGGCACCTGCCACCGCACTTGGCTAATTTTTGCATTTTTATTAGACACAGGGTTTCACCACATTGGCCAGGCTGGTCTCGAACTCCTGACCTCAGGTGATCCTCCCACCTCGGCCTCCCAAAGTGCTGGGATTACAGGTGTGAGCCACTGCTCCTGGCCTCCAGCACTTTCTTATGGCACTGCCCTGTGGGTCCCTGTCCTGCGCATTCAGCCATTCATTTCCTTAGCTCCTGCTCTGGGCAGGGCACTGTGCAAATTGCCAAGATACAGAGAGGAACAAAGAGTCCCTGTCTGCACGGAGCTCATCTCTAAGTGACAAGGGGTGGATAATGAATAAGAAACAATCAGGGTAGTGATATATGCCATGAATAAAATAAAACAAGGAAGCAGATGGAGGAGGTGGGGCTGCATTAGGTTGGAAGTCAGGACAGGTCGTGGGTAGAGGGACACAGAAGCTGAGACAGGGTGAGCAGCAGTGGCATCTGGGGGTGCCTGGCAGAGGGAGCAGCTAGTGCAAAGGCCCAGAGCAGGTAAGTTTGAGGAACAGCCATGAGGCCAGGCGCCTGGAGCAAGAGATTCAGGCAGGCACTAAGGCAGCAGGGCTGGGAGCGGTAAAAGGCTTGGACTTCCATGTAAGTGAGGATGCCCAAAGCATCTGATTGGGCCACTGTGTAGAGAATGCAGTGGTGGGGTAGGAGACACAGGAGGAGGCAGGCAGATAGAAAGGAAGGGGGCAGTTGTCCAGGAGACAGAGGATACTCCAAGTGGGCAGGGATGGAGGAGAGCTCAGATGAGCAAAACTGTGGCACCAAAGCAGCCAAGCTTGGTGGAGTGTATGTGGGAGGTGAGGGCTGGAGAGGATGTCAGTGTGACTGCCTGGGGTCCCAGTGGGTCCTATTGCCCCAGCTAGACTGAGAGGCCACTGCAGGTGCTGCCACCGCCCCCTGTCCCTGCCTGATTCCTTGTTTCTATCCTCCGCCAGACTGGACACTAAAAGAAGGCAGAGATGGGGGCATGGGTCCCTGTGATGGCTCAGTGTCCAGCCCAGCATACCCGGCAAAGATGGCTGCCTCCCCGCAGCCCCAGAAGTAGCCCTCCCCCAGCAGGACAGCTACCACAAAGTCCCAGGGACAGGTGTCTCCCTCCATCTGATTGCACTGGGGGCTGCCTCGTGCCAGGCATGGGGCTGGACCATGTGTTTCTCCCAGCTCAGCCCTGCTCCAGGTTGGGGGTTCTCCTCCTCTGGGCTGCCCTTCCTCAGGTTCCATGAGCCTGGAGATGCAGAGGTGCTCAGAGCTGGAGCCCAGGCTGAACCACCGCTCTCTGTTGGACCCTGCTGGGAGCGTGAAGGCTCTGAAGGTACCTCCTTTAAAGAGCCGGAAGGCCTCACTCGGCTAATGGCTCATTGAGTGGCTGTTTTGCTACCATAAGTGATTTCAGTCACTAGCCCTTAATTGATCTTATCCACACAATACATATGACACAGTGTGGGAAAGTTCCTGTCCACGGAGCAGGTAGGTCTCTGGCATGGCATGCCATGCCACCCACCTTTCCCCTTCCCCCTGCTCTACTGGCCTCACCACCACTGTCCAGACCTCCTGCCTGCTCTGGGCAGGGGTCATTCAAAACTGGGGAACATCGAAAAACTCAGGCCATCCAAAGGGTTGAACAGCATGCAAACCACTTTGGTTGGCTTTGGAATATATGTTGACTTTCACAGCGAACAAGTTGGATGCTTATGGGAATTTGGGCCGTATTAATAAAACTCCCAAGAATACACTGGAAGAACTGTCCAGAATGCCCACCGGCCACCCCTTCCTGGCACAGGTGGATGGAGTTACCTGTCCAATGCCCCACCTCATCAGAGCCCCTCCCCTCCCCTTCTCCTATCCTCTCCTGCTGCTGGAGTTGGCTAAGCCCCAGTGTGTGGGGAGAATAGGATTCCTGTCTGTATCCACACAACTTGAGCCCCTAAAGTGCTTCCTTTAAGTGGCCAGAAGGCCTCACACTGCCTCTGTCCCCTGATCATTGGGGCAGGCACCCCTCTTATTGAATGGGAATTATCGCCCCCAACATCAGCCAGCAACATGGCCCCTGGGAGCCCCTTCTGATGAGGGCACAAGCTGCACAAAGGGAAGACAGACATGAGGACACCTATGAGGGAGGATGCACATCAGTGACCACATCTGAAGACGCTGGGATGACACTGGGAAACACAGCTTTCCTGGAGGTGGGGAGGTGGAGGGAGGGAAATGGATGGGTGAGGATGGACGCCTCCCCAGGCTTCCAGGTGGGAGGCACAGCAGAGTTTCCTGGGTGCTGCAGGGGATGGAGAATGTGAGCCTGAAGCTTTATTAGGGTGTGTGGTGTGTTCTGAAAGTCAGACTTTCTCCCAGACCAGCAGGGTGAGCCTTCAGGAGGCAGAGGGTGGTGGGGGGGCAGGCAGGCTGGCTGGTTGCAACAGCTCCCTCCAACGGCATTGCTTCCTAGTCCACTTTTTCCTTCAGAGTGGTCAGGAGCAGCCAGGAGCACAGGCTGTCTGAGGGACAGGGTGCACCAGCTAGGCCAGGCACAGAGGAGGGGTGGGAGAGGAGAGTGGGAAGGGGGCTCCATCTCCTGCAGAAACTGGGGGCCCCTGGAGGGTGCTTAGCAAGCAGGGAACTGAACACTGTAGGAGGGGAGAAAGAATGAAGCAAAGATGGTGGAAGAGAGGAGAAGCAACAGGCATGAAAGTACCATTGTTCTCAGCACTTCCTTTGGCTCTTTTGAACCCCCTGGGTGAAGGCTTGCTCTGGCTAGAGGCATGACAGAAGTGCAGCAGAGCCGTGGCCCCTGGGAGGCCCAGAGCCCACAGGCATTGAAGGCTAAGGGGATTTGGCTCTGTTCCCTCCTCCCACCTACCCAGGCCCCCTGCAAAGCTTGCTCTGCAACAGGGAGAGATTAATATTTGAAATCCTGGCAGAGGTCTCCTTCCTCCACTCCCCACCCTTCACTTCCCCACAAAAAGGAAAACAGTCGTTGAAATTGAAAAATGGTGCTCAGTGAAGGGTTTAAAGACATTTTGAATTTAAAGTATATTTTAAAGGTCATTTTCAGCAGTAATTATGTTATAATAGTGGGGCTCTTAGCAAAAGGCAGTCCCCACAGTAATATCAGACCAAACGGGAATCGGGGAGAGCTTGGATCTGCAGTCCTCAGAACTAGGCTGGGCAGAGGTGAGGCGGGTGGGGAGAAAAAAAGGGAGGCAACACGTCCTCCTTTTTAGAGCCACATCTCGGTCACTGCTGGCTCTCCAGGTCCCCAGGAACAGGGAACTACACAGTTAAATTTGGCCCTGGCATGGAAGCGTCCTCCAAAATCCCTCCCAGGCTAGCCTTGTGGGCTTTGGGGGATTCACAGGACCCTCTGATGAGGCAGGTCTGGCCTCCTGTCTGACGGGACATTCTACCTCCTCCCCACCCCACCCCATGTCCTTTCCTTCTGTTTCCAGACACTGTCATTCTGTGGCCCTCCTGGCTGTAGGCATCCCAACCCCTCCTGGAGACAAGTCCCTGGGGGTAGCATCATAGGAGAAGGCTGCCCTGGGCCCCAGCCCCATGGTAAGTGCCAGACACCTGCCTAGGCCTGTACCCACTACTGCCTGACCCAGGGCCAATGTTGCAAGGAGCCTTCATTTGGCATTTCTTGCCCATCAGTTGTGCTCTGAATTTTTTTGAACAGACTGGGACATGAATACACTGGCTATTTGTCTGAACCTCACCATTTTCTACCCTATATCCCCAACTTACAAACCCACGCACCCTGGGCTCACATTCTCCCTCAGTGAAGGCATCCATTCTTTGCCGGAAGCATCGCCCACACAGATGCTTCACACAGGCTTGTGGAAGCAATGCACGGAAAACACATGCATGAGCACCTGCTATTAACCAGAATCAAAATATTCTAGAAGGGCTGGCTATGGGTGAGACACTGACCAGGCCCCAGGGGGTTCCATGAGACAGCAGGCTTCCAGACTATGGGGAGAAGACACTGCAGAGGGCAGTGAGGAAGGGATATAGCTGGGATTGTAGGAACAGCCAAAAGGGCCCATGGTGGGGCAGTGGGTGGAGGTAACCTGGGAGGGCTTCATGCAGGAGGTGTGTGGGGCATAAATTCAAGGACAAACCGACCAAAGAATGAAGAACAAAGAGCCAAGAATAAAGAAATGAGCTTCAGCTTCAGCTTCTTTCAAGCCTTGGCCACTGCCAGTCCACCTGGGGAGAGGCAGGTTCATTTTTAGGCTTCTGCTGGGTCCCCCAGCTCAGCAGAGCTCTGGAGGTGGGGTGAGGAGCACAGAACCAGGCCTGGGGACAGCACTGTGTGGTGTCTCCCTGCCCTCAGCCGCCCTGCCACTATGGGCTTCCTTTCGGGGGAAGTAGAAGCGGAGCACCCAACTAAGCAGTGCTGCCCCTTCCATCAGCCCTGGGGTGGCTCTCCGCAAAAGGGAGGCTGTCCACAAAGAAAATTGAGGGTCCAGAAGGGAGGGGGAGCAGGTGGGGGCTGGAAGTCCCAAACAGGAGCCAGCAGTGGTCCCAATTGGCCTCCACAGGAATAGGGTTCCCAGGTGGGGGAGCATGGCTCAGGGATGGTGGTGGCAAAGGGACTGGTGGGAATGTGGCCCAGAGCCTTGGAGGTGGCCACAGCGTGGAGGGGAACAGGAGGAGGGGAAGGGGTGAGATATAAAAATATCTGGGAGAAGTGCAACGCTGGGCTACAGTGTTATTAAACTAAAGCATCTTATAAAACTCGAGCCATTAATAACAGGCTGCCGCCACGTTGGGGTAATTTATTCAAATTGCGGGTCCGGGATGGAGGAGCAGATGTTTCAGAGCTGCTGGTGTCACTGAATGAGTTTCAGAGGAGGAGGGGTGGTGCCAGCATTCGCGGGGGCTTGGGGCGCCGCGCACCCTCCTTTGTCCCTCTTAGCAAATGTCTCCACTCCACATTCCACAACACGGTGGAGACTCACCCAGTCTGCTGGAAGGGAGGAGGAAGGATCAGACTGTGGACAGCTAATTTAGGTCAGCAAGTGCCGGGATAGAAAACTAGGGTGTAGGACAGGCAGGCAGGTTCCTCTGTCTAGAGTGTAACAGCTCCCATCCCGGCCTCTGCTGGCCTCTGTACTCTGCTATCCCCTCCAGTTGAAATGCTGACTCCTACACAAAGTCACCCATGGTTTTCCCAGACCCACAGTGGGGTGGTGCTGGGAGTCAGATGGCCTGAGAATCAGATGGGCCTGGGCTCCTTCCTAAGTGCACCACCCACCAGCTGGTGACCCCAGCAAGTGAGCTCATGGGCCTCAGTGTCCTCATCTATACAATGGAGCAGTGATACCTAAGTCATGGTCTGGGGGAAAAAGAAACACATTGACCCACAGGAAGGCCTTGGCCCACTCCAGGGGGCTACTAAGGTAGGTTGGTGTCTGGTATTGAACCTGATGGCCCTCACTGATGGTCAACTTAGTGCTTTGATTCTACATCTGTCCCTCTCTTCTAATTGTTTCCTTGGTTTTACCCTCAGCTCCAACCAACTGTAAACACCCTGAGGCCGAGAATCACGTTGGCCTGGGAATTGGAGGGGGTATGGGGCACCCACTCTGCTTACAGCTGAGTTGGTGCACTGGAAAGAAGGACAGGACCCAGTGGGCTTCTGCCCTGATGGGGAAGAGGCATCAAAGCTCGCACAGGCCTTCCCTTAGACTCAGCGCAGCCCCCTGGGTTTTGAGCAAACCTGGGTCCTGGTGGGGGGCCAGGGCCTCAGGGTTGGGATGTGGCCACAGTTTCTAGGACAGAGACTGTCAGGCAGTCCCTGAGGACTGACTGTCAAGCCCTGGGGCAGAGCGACTTCTGTAGATGGAAGCCCTCCTGCCAGATCTGCCTTCGGGCAAAGCAGAGGCGCCCTGTGAAGTCGTCTTGGACTCTGTCACTCCCCTCCTGGCGTGTCTAATGCTAGGGCCGGGGGCACTGCTCTGCTGATGTCTTCATGCCTGTGAGTGACTCCACCTGGCTCGTGGGTGACTTGCTGTGGATGTGTTGATTTTTACTTCTTACCTCTGCCCCAGGACAGGGGACACAGAATGGGCCCAACAAATTCAGAGTGCTTTGACTCCCAACTTCAAATGTGTGAAAGGAGATTTTCTCCTCCTTTGTCTGCTTGGCAGAGCCGGGTGGCCGCTCACTGAGTGGCTTTGGGTGTGGCCTAGCCCAGTCAAGAGGTGCTCTGTGCTGCCCCTGCCTGGGGGTCCCAGCCTTGTGCTTGGACTCTGGCCAATCACTGGCAAGAGTCCTTCAGTGGCCCCGATGGCATGCCGTGGTGAGCGGTGAGCGGATAAAAGGAAATGTCCCAGTTGGAGGCCGACACGTTTCTTCCCATGGGGCCCAGTGCTGATGGTGCCACCAAAACGTAAGGAGAGGAGAATGGGGAGGGCCCTCTGTCCCCAACACGGCTCTGACCTGAAATGACACCGCTACAGTGATACTCCGTCAGGGCGAGATTGCCGAAGCAAATTCTGCACTTGACAGGACAGCATCGCTGCATTTCTCAAATGCTGGGGCCCAGGGAGAGGGGAGAGGAGCCACGTTTGCCACCTCTGTGGTCTGGCCACTTTAGGCATGGGGGCAGGTGGGAGTGCTGCTTGTCAGAAGGCTTGGGTGAGACAGAGGGGGCCACCAAGTCTTCCCCAGGAGCGGTGAGGGAAGGTAGGTGGCTGTGATGGCAGAAGGGGGCTTGTACTCCACTCCCAGCCTGGTTGTCCCCCAGGGTGCTCCCCGCCCACCTGGCTGTGAGGGTCAGTGGCAGCCGCCTGCCCTGTGCCTCTGCTCTGGGCAAACTGGACCTGCTCATAGCTCAAGGTTCATTTCAAATGAAGGAGAAATCGCAGCCCCACACTCGTGGGGCAATCAGCACGCTCTGTGATGAATGGAGCCTGTGTCACTCAGCGAAAATGAATATTTCTTTGTGATAATGGCCAGATGGTAGCAACTCTCCGATCCAAATTAAAACATGCATGATAAATGCCAGGAAAACAGAGGAAGACAAAACCCCAACCTGGAGTGAATTCTCTCTATAAATCATCCCCCCGTCCCCCGCTCCCCCACCACCACAGCGGCCCTGCTAATAGCCATTAAATTATTAAGATGTGCCGCAAGGAGAATGCCAATGTCAGTGGCATCGGCCCCACTGCCCACCCCATGCCTGTGGGGTGGGGGGTGGGGAGACGACAGAGGGGGCTGCTTTTAGACCAGCAGAGAGCCTGAAGGTAGGGAGGACGTCTGCGTAGAGATGGGCCTCATGGTACAAGCACAAGGAAGCTGTGGGGCCTGGTGGCCAGCCAGGTTCTGTGGAAGGCCAGACCTGGCTGCCCTCAAGGAGGGCACAGTCTCTGTGAGAGACAGGAGTTAACTGACATAAAGGCTCAGACAGAGGGCAGGGAAAGGGTTCGGAGCTGGGAAGGCCAGTGGGGACCCGCTGGACAAAGCATTGCAGTGGGGTGTGCCGTGACGAAAGCTCTGACCAACAACGTGGAGCTGGGCAGGCGGGAAGGGTCAGAGATGACTTTCTGAGGATAGACATGCGCCTGAAAGTATGCATGTTCCTGGAGGTCTGGAGGCAGCAGGTCCTGGGCAGGGCAGGGATGGCTTTGGGGCATACATTTCATAGCAATGACGGGCTCCTGAACCTACAGTCTAATTCTCCTGCCCCCTGCCCAACCCCTCATGACTGGAGGCTGCATTGGTCTCTGGATGGTCCCTCTAATTCCCTTTCCAGTGATCCCTGCAGGTGACCTGTCTTCCTAAGTTCAGCTTCTGTCAATCACCAACTCCCTCTCTGGTATCAAAGACTCCCCATCATCTTCTGGAACTGCCTCCCCACCCCAAACTCCTTTGCCTAGCGTTCCCTGAAACCTCTTCTCTGGCCAACTGGTTTCCTCCTTTTGCCCTGGGCAGGCTTTAAGCCATGGCTTCTGCATTCCTGGTCTCAGCAGCTTTTCAGCCTGGAACCCCCTCCAGCAGACACTGTCCTCCAGAGACCCTTCCCTGACTGCTCCAGCGGGCACAGGCCACCCCTCTGCCATGCAGGATGTGCTGTCTCCTCTACTCAATGGATGCTCAGCATGCTGCCGGCTGATCTCCCTGCCCCCAGACTGTAAGCTTCTCTAGGGCCCAGAGCACAGAAGAGGCTTGAAGACATCTCCTCCATGTATCTGTCTGTCATCGCCCATCAGCTCTCCAGGAGCAAGGACTGTCCCTCGAAGTTTAAAGTTATTTGCAACTGGCCATTTATGTGCAGGCCTCAAGCCTCCTAAGACATCTAGGCCAGTCAGCCAGTGCCAGGATTTGGTGTCTAGGACGTTGGGATCATGGATTTTCCCCTGATAAGGGTCCCGGCTGACCTCTAGATTTCTGCAAAGCCTTCGTCATTGCCAGGCCCTAGACAGACAAGGCCATGCCTGGTCAGGTTGGTTCTCAACCTGGGCATACATGGAGTTTCTCTACCTGCTCCTCCCAGCTGACCCTCCACACTCAGATAGCACAGACAGGCTCATCCTGCTGCTAGCTGGGCTTGCACCTGGGCAGGTTCAGCTTCAGACCCTCTTTGAGGACACCTGGCTGGGCTTTGACCTGGGCAGGTCCAGCCTCAGACCCTCTCTGAGGACCCCTACTACCCACCCATGCCAAAGGGTATGTGGGGTGGGGGCATGAGAAGCTAAAGAACCCAGCCTGAAGACTGAGGCAGGACCCATCCTCATCCTTAATGGATCTGATGGTTGGTATTGATGCTGGAAGAACTTCCTCTAGGTGTCAGCACCCCAGCACAGATCCGAGGGAGGACAGCAAGGCTTGGAAGACTGCCCAGAAAGACAGAGGTGCAAAGGCTGATTACTAGCCATGTGGTGTTGAGGAAGTCACCTCTCTTCTCCAAGCTCTCATTTTCCCCTCCATAAAATGGGAGTGATCCTCACCCAATTGTGCAGGGCTGCTGTAAGGCTCAAGGCACTCTTATTGGAGGCTCTGGGGTGACTTAATGAGAGGATTGAGGCCCCACTGGCTCTATTTACCTTCCTTCCAGAGCCCTAGCAGCTGCTGCTACAGGCAGTAATTGGTCCCTTGTCCTGGGCTGGGTAGGGAAAAAGCAGATCCCGCTAACGGAGGCAGGGTATGACCAGGAAGACTGGATGGGAGAACGAACTAGAGAAACAAGACTCCAGGATGGGCCTGGTAAGCTTGGGCTAGAGGATGAGAAGAGACGACGTCCCCCAAATGCAGATACTATGCGCGTGTGCACAAGCAGAGGTATGCGCGCCCTGGGATGTCAGCAGCAATGAGATTCATGGTTTACCAAATCTGGGTCTTTCTATTCCAGAAGGTGGACCCTGCTCTTCAGCCAAACCATTTCTTCATTACTTTGAAATATCTACGAAGCCACATTTTTGCCTTGCTTGTCTCTGTTTTCATGCCTTTGCCTGTGACACAGTCCAGATTTGTCCTCTCAGTAGACTTGTCATTCCCATAATCACCACCCCCAGGAAGCCTTCCTTATCCCATTCCATTCTGGCAATTCACATGCTCAATATAGCTGTGGCCCCAGGCAGTATGATTTCTATTTGCACTTGTCAATCAAACCTTGCCAGAGGTCATCACCCCTGCCACCTCCTCTCTTTTCCCACGGACTGGACTATAAAAATAAAATGACAACGTCAACAGCTGTCATCAAGGAAGATTCCACAGTTCACCAACTATGTTTCTCCCGTGGCAGCTCCGAAGGGGTGTCACCATCCACTTTGCAATAGGATGATGCAGCTCTCGGGGCAAGACAGCACTGTAAGAAGGGGATGGAATTGGGACCAGAGGGCTTGGCGGGCAGTGAAGCCCAGCCAGGTCCCTGCTCCCCGCCTGCTCTCGCTCCCTCCCTCTATCCGGTTCAGCAGGCCTAGACGACTGCTTCCAAAACTCCATTTCTATCACATAACTCCCCTGCCCAAAAGCTTTAGATGGCTTCCCTTTACCTAAATGTATCCATTTAAAGCAGCTTCTGGAAATCATTGCTCCCCCCAAAGTAGGCCCCCCATTCTGGCCTCTTGCGGTCTTCCAAGCCTGTCTTAGTTCAGATTATTTTCCCACTCGGGAAGCTCTGCTCTTTGAGCTCTTCTGTGCTCAGATCCTCCTCCCCTCTGAAGGCCAGGCAGGTGCTACCACTTCTGATCTCTCTGGTTCATGCCGTCTCATCCCTCTTCCTGTCCCTCCCCCCAATCACCTGTCCCTGCACACCCTGCCATTCCTGTGTTTTATCAGGCTGTTCCCAGTGCGGTGTGCCGGGGCCAGGGGGACGCTGGATACCTCACGTTCAGGGCTCACTCAGTGCTCACTTGGTACACCAGGGCTCACTCTGTGCTGTGTGGAGGACACCACCTAGCCCTGGGAGGATTGCCTGGGAACTTTCTCTCCTCTCGCCCATCTCCCAAGGAAGTGGGGGTCTCCCTCCTCCACGCTCACATAGTGGCCGGGCCAGACAGTAGTGACATGGGAGTGGCGATGGGATGGGACACGAGAAGGCCGTGGTGCCTTCTCTCTGTCATTCCTATTCCTGGGCACACAGGCATGAGGCAGCTTTTAAATATCATCCAGAAGCCCATTTGCTATGATTAATATCCCATTTCCCCTGAAACAATCCTTTGCTAAATTAGCCGGGGCCACAGGGAATTTGTCGAGGAGCTGCGAGTCTCAACTTAACTTTCCAAATGGATTAAAAAAACTTCAAAAACAAAATGCAGATCAATCAACACCCCCTCCCACAGCTGAAAATCTAAAGTCCATTTAAATTCAGCAGGTTTGCAGTTAATTATATTTTCGCACCTATGGCAGGAGTTACAGACGTATTTATAATGTGTGCCTGCTCTGCTGGTGCCTCTGCGGGGCCCTCTCTGGGGACTCTTCCCCACCAGCCACTTCCTTCCCCAACCACGAAGACCAATTCTTCACGCAGCTGCTGTTTGGGTCCAGTTGTGTAAATAGAAGAGGCTTCCTGGCTTTTTAAAACTTATTTTTACAAAGGGGCTTAAGAAAGAAAGGAGATAAAGATTATCTTAAATTTTAAGTTAGAAGGGCTGGCCTGGTGGCTCACACCTGTAATCCCAGCACTTTGGGAGGCTGAGGCGGGTGGATCACGAGGTCACGAGTTCGAGATCAGCCTGGCCAAGATGGTGAAACCCCGTCTCTACTAAAAATACAAAAAATTAGCTGGGCATGGTGGCACGCGCCTGTAATCCCAGCTACTCAGAAGGCTGAGGCAGGAGAATTGCTTGAACCCGGGAGGCGGAGGTTGCAGTGAGCCAGGATCATGCCACTGCACTCCAGCCTGGGCGACAGGACCAGACTCCGTCTCAAAAAAAAAAAAAAAATTAAGTCAGAAGGAACAGGGATCGTCCGGGCGCAGTGGCTTACGCCTATAATCCCAGCACTTTGGGAGGCCGAGGCAGGAGGATCATGAGGTCAGGAGATCGAGACCATCCTGGCTAACATGGTGAAACCCCATCTCTACTAAAAATACAAAAAATTAGCCAGGCATGGTGGCGGGCGCCTGTAGTCCCAGCTACTTGGGAGGCTGAGGCAGGAGAATGGCATGAACCTGGGAGGCGGAGCTTGCAGTGAGCCCATATCACGCCACTGCACTCCAGCCTGGGCTACAGAGCGAGACTCCGTCTCAAAAAAAAAAAAAAGAAAGAAAAAAAAAAAAGAAGGAACAGGGATCATTGAGAATAAAACCCCAGGGCAGAGAAATGCTGCACTGTGATCTAGGGAACCTAATGGCTGGAAATGCTAAAGCAAAAATGGCAGGGAATGTGGTCAGATAGGTGACAGAACTTCCTAACCATCAAGGAAGCCATACCCTGGGCGAGCAGCTGGGCCTGGCCAGTTGCTAATCTGGCCAGTTGCTAATCCTTCAGCCCTTCCTAAACTTTCAAACCACCTGCACAGCGCCTGTCTGAGCACCACGGACTGCCCGGCCATGCTGTCTTATGTCTCACACAAACCTCTTGTGTTGTAATGTCATTTCTTAAACATCAGCCCCCAATAAACCTGGGATTCAAGTATACAAAAGATCTGTCAGGACATACGCTTGGCACTGGTTGGTGTTCAAGGGAAAACATGCCCATCTATAGCTTGAGAAATTCAGGTAGGGGATAGGACAGGACAGGCAGGCAAAGCAGGAGCCCAAGGCATGGAGGGGAGACTGAAAGAGGCTGTGGAGTTGTTTTACTTCTTAAAAATGTTTTAAAATGGAAGCTGGGTGAGAGACAGACTCATGGGGTGGGGGTAGGGTAGACACAAGGGCTCCTGCCCACCCCCCAGGCCTAGGAGGTGCTGTGTCCTGGCCAACTGGGCAGGTAACTATTCCCCAATCCAAACTCCCCTTGGTTTCCTGTGATGCCTCCTCAGGACCCTTGGCCAAGGACATGGCTGTGGAAGGGCGATGGTGATGAGCTGTGGGCGCCCTGGAACAAGGATATGTAGCCCCCAAAACACATATACAGGGGCCACAAGTGGAGCCCACACACAGCCCACCTTTCAGAGGCCTCTGTGGGACAGAAAAGTGTGGAGGCAGGTGGGCAGGTGAGGGTGGGGGTCTCCGGCTCTGAGGGGCAGACTCCTTCTCCTTCAGTCACTGGACGCCTTCTCTCTCAGACTGCACCCTCCATGCTGGGGTGGGGTTAGCTCTGCTCATCCCAGGGTCTCCCAGGCAGAGTCCAAACCAACACCAAATCAATGGGTAAGGACATGCTGGACCTGGGAGGAGGCTCTTAGTTTCTTATGGACTCAGTGTAATTTCAGATTAATTTTCAATGTGCTGTGGTCCCAGCCCTCTGGATGTTTCTCTGCAGCCCCTCCTGCCTGGGCCGAGGGCTTCCTCAGCAGAGCTCTGAGAAGTTTCTGTGCACCCAGACGCTTTTGTCCAGTGAGTCACTCGCTGACTCCTAAGATTGGAAAATTGACACTTCTGTATATTGAATTTTTGTAAAGCGGGGCCAGCTTGCACATCCAGTTCATCTGCACACTCGCTAAACTGCCTTCCTAGTGTGGGAGAGAATAGCTAGAAGATTCTGGAAGAGAGAAACCCAGTACCAAAAGTCAGCAGTTGTGGCTAGGGGTCTCCCCAGCCATGCCCCAGAACCTGTCCCACCGCAGCCACTGGACGCTGCCCCCACCCAGGCCTGCACTCCACAGCTGGTGGGGCCCTTGAAGCCCTTGCAGACAACACATTGTCTGTGTCTGTTTAGAAATAAAATAATGCTCGGAGGAGTAATGAGGAATTTAATAGGATTTTAAAAGCCGCAGGAACCGATAGGGCTACAGATGGTGGAGGGGCCGGGAGGATGCAATCGGCCACGGGTTTATGGTGGGGAACGTGGCCTCAGGGAGGGCCTGGGAGCCCAGTCACTCACATTGTATCCAACCTCATTAGCTGGCCCAGCGGGACTCCGCTGCCACATCAGTGCTGGCATGGTGAGGGGGGATGCCCTGAAGACCCTGTGAAGTATGCTGGGAGCACCTAAAGGCTGCAGGAACGCTGGACACTTGGCCAGCAGCTGTCTCAGGGATGCCTCCCAGGCTGTCACACCTGACCCCAACCCTCTCATGCC
This sequence comes from Pan paniscus, assembly GCF_029289425.2. Taxonomy (NCBI): domain Eukaryota; kingdom Metazoa; phylum Chordata; class Mammalia; order Primates; family Hominidae; genus Pan; species Pan paniscus. The sequence goes on from NC_073266.2 coordinate 54,706,826, forward strand.
TTCCTCACCCTGCCCAGGTACCACCAGAGACAGGCTGAGAGACAGGGACACAGAGACACAAGATGCAGGAGTGCAGGGAGGGAAGAAACACTGGCTTCCGGCCACATGGTGGCTCACGCCTATAATCCCAGCACTTTGGGAATCCGAGGCAGGTGGATCATTTGAGGTTAGGAGTTCAAGACCAGCCTGGCCAACATGACGAAACTCCATATCTACTAAAAATACACACACACACACAAATTTGCTGGGCATGGTGGCGGGCACCTGTAATCCCAGCTACTCTGGGGGCTGAGGCAGGAGGATCGCTTAAACCTGGGAGGTGGAGGTTGCAGTGAGCCTAGATAGCACCACTGCGCTCCAGCCTGGGTGACAGAGTGAGACTGTCTCAAAAGAAAGAAAGACAGACAGAAAAAAGAAAGAAAGAAAAGGAAAGAAAGATACACGGGCATGGGCTCCCAGGTCTAGATACAGAGGCCAAGGGAGGAAGATGAGCAATTCTGCAGGACTTGGGGAGGGTAGGGGAACATAAAAGATGTTCATTCACCCTCTGAAACGTCCCAGGGGGTCTGCAGATAGCTTACTGCCACCACCCTGCCAGGGCCCCCTTCCTGGCTGGTGCCCCAGGCTGCTCCCCTTTCCGTCCTCCAGCCTCCCCTGCAGCTTGTGGGGGGAACAACAGGACATTCTCACGGCCAGCTCAGCCCTGCCTGCCTTCACCTGCCTACCTTGCTTCTCCTGGGTTCAGTTCTCAGCTGCCTGCTTTGCTGATCTGCCCTGGGCCTGATAGAAGCCCCTGAAGGAAAATAGGCTCCCACTGACCAGGGAGAGACTCGGGAGCCTCTCAGTGGTGGAACCTCCAGCCCGGGCCTCACTTGCCACAGCCAGAAGTGTGTTGTCGGCCGGTGGTTTCATCTGGCAGCTTCTCTATGCAATCGGGCCCGATTCTGCTGTGCAGGTGGCCACCTGTGTGTGTCTGTGTGTCGTGTGCTTTTCAGTTCTGGGTTCCTGGAGAGGGTGGCAGACCCTGGAAGGTGGTTTTCTTTCTTGCTGTGTTCCCTCTGGATGGACTCCCCAGTGCTAGACCCGCTCCCTCCCAAGCCTGTGCCTTGGGAGACAAGAGTTGGGCCTGTTATCCCCAAGGCCCTGCTGAACAGAGCTTCCACTTGGTTCTCATGTGGCCACTGGGTAGAAAGAGACAAAGGGAGCCCACAGGACAAACAGAGACAGAGGCAGACACAGGCCCAGAAACACAGACAAGATGAGCAGGGGCAGGTGGCAGCCCCTAGGGAGTCCTCAAGTCCCCTCTTTCCCAGGACTCTCCTCCCAACTCTTCATGGTTTCTAACTTCTCCCCAGCCAGCCACCTTGCTGGCTTTTCTGTCATTTCGTGTTGATGAGATAAAACCTGGTGGCCCCAGTCTGTGCCCCACCCCAGCCAGCATCATCAAAGACCGTCCCCACCTCCTAGCAGTAACCATCACACTGGGGTTTAGCCAAAGTGGGCCTTGTCTGCTCTGTGTCTGGAGGACCCCAGGGTGCTGTCACACAGTTTTCCCATGGAGCACCCCCCAGTGTGCCATGCACTCATGGTCACTGACAGAGGCACTGCAGACACACGCCCAGTTCCGCACACGCACCCAGGGAGGCGGGAAAGAAACGTCCTCCCCAGGGACACAGGGGAGATAGCACGCATCTGCAGTCTGCTATACCTGACCCAGGTATCAGCCACTTGTCCCCTCCTTCAGGGCCCCTGTCTGGCTGCTGATCCTCTTCAGCCCACTAAGCGGGGTGGGCACACACCTCCGTTCAGCCCAGGAGCTTTCCAAGCAAGCTGGCTGCCTGAGGCCATGGTAGTCAGAGCCTCTACCTCCTCATCTCTGACTCCCTGAAAGGAGGCCCTACAACCTGGCTGCAGGAGGTACCTTGGTGGGGGGACTGTCCTGTCACCTGGACTGAGACCTGGGAGGAGAGGAAGTGGTCAGGGCTGCAGGGCAGCTTCCTAGGGACACCCATGGAGACTCCATTTAGAAGCTGAGCATGAGCCAGCATGAGCAAGACCCCAGCATGGGGTCTTGGGGTGGGGTGTGTCTGCCTGCCAGGAGGCATAGGACACTGCAGCGCATGCCCTAGGGAGGTATCATCACCTCTGAGGGGGCCAGCTGCCATGTTCAGGGCAGGCAGGGAGGGGCCTGCTCTCCACCTGGCTCTGTCCCCAGCCAGCATCACTGGTTAATGAATTGGTTTGCTTATATTGGGGATAAATCTGAGTTTAAATACAACTTGCTCCAGTGTGCTTTTGGGGATAACTGGATCCCCCATGCAGACAGATGACTCCTGGGGAGGCTCTTCTTTGGCCTTCCTTCCCTACTTAATTGGAACCCCAGATCCTGGTGGTGGTAGCAGGGGCCCTCTCTCTTCTCTTCCTGCCCAGGGACATTCCAGCCCTCTCTCTGTCTGTGATCTCTTGCCCAGGATCAGTGCTCCTGCTTCCAATGGTGACAAGCCCAACCCCTTGGCCTTGTGTTCGAGGCCCCATTTTAACTTTGTGTCCTCACTGTATCCCAGCTCTCCACCTCTTGATCTAATTCCTAATTCCCACCTCCTCCAGGAAGCCCTTCCTGCTTGCTCCAGGCCACAGTGAATTCTCTCTTCTCTGACCCACTCCTACCCTGGTCTTTCATGTCTCATGAGTAGGTCTGGGAGCTCCTTGTCCAGCCTAGCCCTGCCTCCCTCACCCGGAACCCTGCTCCTCTCACTTCAGCCACCTTGAGAATGGGCCTAAAGGTGAGACAAATGTCTGTGGTGTCTTCCCACTGCCCCTAGGCCACCCAGAGTCCGAGAAGCCCTCCTGGGAGTGAGAGGAATATAGGTAATCTGGGTTCTGGTGGCTGACAGGTAGGAGTTGGAATTTTGGTTCTGCCACTTTCTGTCTGTGTGCCCTGGAACAAGTTATCTAGCCTCTCTGTGCCTTGGTTTGTGCCTTTAAGTGGGGCCAAGAACATCCATACCTTGAGGTTGCTGTATAAATTAAACATATTTCCGGCCGGGCGCGGTGGCTTATGCCTATAATCCCAGCACTTTGGGAGGCCAAGGCAGAAGGATCACCTGAGGTCAGGAGTTCAAGACCAGCCTGGCCAACATGGTAAAACCCCATCTCTACTAATAATACAAAAATTAGCTAGGCGTGGTGGCGCACACTTGTAATCCCAGCTACTCCGGAGGCTGAGGCAGGAGAATCACTTGAACCCGGGAGGCGGAGGTTGCAGTGAGCCAAGATCGTGCTATTGCACTCCAGCCTGGGCAACAAAAGCAAAGTTTCATCTCAAAAACAAAACAAAACCATATTTCCATAAAATCCCTAACACTCAGTCAGTGTTCTGTAAATAACAGCTTTGTGGATAATGACTCCTGAGACCCCCAGGTAAGGAGATGGAGGCCCAGAGAAGGTGGTGTGCCTCAGCTGGAGCTCATTCCGGATAAGAACCTTCCACAAAAACAAGAACTGCATCCTATACTCTTCCTGGACTCTTCCTGGTGCTTGCTCCAGCCAAGCACTCAGCCAGCTCCACTTCCCTCTGTACCTGTATCTCCACTCCAACCCCTCCAGAGGCAAGGCTGGCACTGCCCTCACACCAAAGAAAAAAGAGCTCCCTGAACTTCTCCTGATAGGACAGTGGCCTGTCAGCCTCAGCCAGCAATCCATGCGTGTCAGAGACAGGAGCCCTGAAAGTTACAAAGCCTCTCCTGTGCACACAGACCTGCCAACTCTCCGCCATGCCCATCCCTAGACACCCCCACACCTCATGTGTGTGGGTGGATGTGACCGGGAATGTGTCTAGAGGCCTGAGATGGGGGATGAGAAGGTGGAACCACGATATGGCCATGCAGTGGGCTGCAGCCTGCTCTGTGCTGGGCGAGGTGGAGAGAAGCCTTCCTCCTGCCCCCTGGCCAAAGGCCCCGCATGTTCCCCAAATCCTAAGCAGATAAGACACCTTTCTGTGCTGCTTATGAGCATTCAAGTGTGCCTGGAGGGCAGCTGTGGATGGGTGTCCTGTGTCCTCTGGGTTTCGGGGACTCGTAACCTGGTTCACTGCTGAGCCAGGGCTGGGGCTGACCCTCCCCCTCCTTCTGCGGCCACTGCTGGCTTCTGCTCCCCTCGCACCACTGTGCCCCAGTCTTCCCTCACCCACTGTCTTCAAGGCCTCACTCCCCCTCCTCCTCCTGCCGCTTATCCCCTCACCTCTCTACTTTTCTCACCTCCTTGCCTTCTCTCCTCTCCTCCTGCCCGCTGCCGTCATGCCTCCTCCACCCCTCTCCCATTCCTTCTCTCCATTCCCCTCTCCTGTTGCCTATTTCTTTAATCTTTTAAAATGTTCACTTCTCCCCCCTTCTCCTTCTCCCCAGAAGTATTTAATGGCTATTAAATTATTTTAAACTAACTTTCTTTTAAAAAAAAAACCACACAGCTTGGTGATAGTGCTGACTCAGGGCCATCTCACTGTTTAATATTGAATATGCAATTAATAGAAAGATGTTTAGGTTTGGCTTTCCCCACACCTCCCCCGCCCCCCCCCCCACTTTCTACTGCAAGAAGAATAAAAGAGCTGATTAATCTGGTTTGGGGCGAGTGTCAGCCACAGGAGATATATGGGAGAAAGCCGATGAGGTTAGCATCTTGGAGTCAGAGAGCTATTGCCTCTGAGGCAAGTTCAGGGAGAGAAAGGTTTGAGTTAGAGCCCAGCACGGCCTTGCCGGGCAGAGGGGATTCCAGACATCCCTCTCCAGTGCTGGAGAAAATGGCCTGGACTCTGACCTGCCTGCTCCACACCAGATGGCACCTCCTTGTGGCCCTCAGAGGCCTGGGTCGGTGGCCCTTGTTCATGCCATCCCCCCTTCTCAAGCTGTGGGATCTCCCACCTTCAAGACCAGAAGTGCCACCTCCCCTGAGGCCTCTGGCTGCCCCCGCCTGGGGGATCTCCTCTCCGGAACTGCTGCTGGCACCTACTATCCCAGCTTTCCTGCCCATCCATGAGAGCTTCTGTGTGCCACTGCCTCCTGGCCGGGCCGTGTGAACTGGGGGCTGCAGGTGAGTCACTGTGTGCCTGGGTGACGGTCTCCAGGAGACACCCCTCGCACTGCTGTGGGCCTCATGTGCCCTGGACGAGGCTGAGTGAGGATGGCACTCCTCTCACTGCCAAGGAAGGGACAGGAGCAGGCAGCACAAACCACATGGGCTTCGCTCACGTGGGCCCCTCACGCCTGAAGCATCTCTAACCCTCAACCAACTGGACCTTGACTACCGGGGTCCTTAGGACCGGAGCATTCCATTGGTGTGAGGAGGTGCGTCTGTGCCCTGGGGCATGGGATCCCTTCAGGCAGCCCCAAGACACCAGCCCAAGCCCTAGTGGGTAGGATCTGAGGTCCTGGTTGGGAGGGGGCCTGAGTCCTAGAGGCCTTGTGCCTAAGTCAGTGCCCTGCTGGGGCCGGAGCGCAGAGGCCTGACTGAGGGGATGAAGGAGTGTTCTGAGCAGGCACAGGCCCCAAGGATGAACAGATCACCAGCGGCCACACCACAGCACCCTCCAGGACAACTGGCTCTCCAAATTTGCAAGTAGCTTTCACCTGCTCGACATTTTGCCCTTGATTTCCCGGTAAACTTTCTGAGGAAATGAGGGGGAGAGAAATTCCTCGGTTCCTGGCTGATCTAAAGAGCAGGGAGAAACCCAGAGCACTGGGCCTGGGCCTGGGCCTGGGCCAGGGGAGGGTGGTGAACAGGGACACTTGGGCCAGAGCCCAGGGTGTGGCAGGGTTGGCAGAAGTCAAGAGCTCCTGGCCGGGAGGTGGAGGGCAGCTGCGACTGGCTGTCCCATCTTACTACCTGGGCCCTCATGCTGGACACCCCAGCCCTGGCGGGGGGAAGGGTAGGCTGGGGCCACCTTGGAGGCTGTACCTAATGTCACCTTCTCAGGGCAACAAAAGGCCCCAACTCCAGCTGGGCGCGGTGGCTCACGCCTGTAATCCCAGCACTTTGGGAGGCCGAGGTGGGCAGATCACAAGGTCCGGAGATTGAGACCATCCTGGCTAACACAGTGAAACCCCATCTCTACTAAAAATACAAAAATTAGCTGGGCGTGGCGGCATGCGCCTGTAGTCCCAGCTGCTGAGGAGGCTGAGGCAGGAGAATGGCGTGAACCCAGGAGGCGGAGCTTGCAGTGAGCCGAGATCACGCCACTGCACTCCAGCCTGGGCGACAGAGTGAGACTCCATCTCAGAAAAAAAAAAAAAAAAAAAAAAAAAAAGGCCCCAACTCCTTACGCTCCCCTTGGTGGCCTCATGGGTGTTCTCAATTTTTCTAAACCCTTTCCGGGCTGCTCCTGTCTCTGGCGGAAGAGCAGCCAAGGTCTCTCCCATTGTGGGAGGAGGCTGGAGGTAGGAAGCCACCGCCTGTCTGTCCTCTGGGAGTGTCTCACTTCTGTATGGCTGTTTGGCTCACTGCCTGGCTGTGCCTCTGTGGGAACTTGGGCTGGGGGCCCTAGCTGGTGGAGAGGACAGAGTCTCTACTCGGGGGTCCTTCACCTGCTCGGAGCCTCCGTTTGGTCCCCTTCCCCGGGGAAGTGGCTGAGAGCTCAGTTCAGAGCAACGTCTGGGCAGGGCCCAGGGGGGATGAGGCTCAGTGTGAGTGCCGGGGACTAGTGATCAAGAAGGACAATGCCCTTCTCCCAAGGAGGTGGGCCAGGAAGAGGGCACCTGGCAGGGGCCTGCACATTCTTCTACCCTATGGGGCTGGGGAGTCCGTTTCTCTCCCACAGGTGAGGTGTGATGGGCTCTGTATCACTGGGGCAGTTTGTTGCAGGAGGAGCTGGTGCCCCGGTAGGGGAGGCCTGATCTTGGATGCTGGATGTATTTTCTTTGCCATGTCCTTGCCTTTCATTTTCTTTTAATGTCAGAGTATGTTTGAATCTCATCTAGGGGAGCCTAGGGCCAGGGCTGTGCCTAGGGTGGGCCCTGGTTACCCCTGTGGCTGGGATGGGGGGGGCAGTACAGACACACAGGCACTGTGCCAAGAGGATGCTGTCACTTGGTGACAGAGCTGCCCCTGGCTGGCCATCTGCCTGACCCTTCCAGTGGTGAGCCTCAAGGTGCTGCATTCCCTTACTCAGACTCTCCACGGCCAGTCTCCAGTGGGCTCCATATTCTGGGACAAGCGTCTGTGGAGTGAGGCTGTGTCCTTCCCCTCTGTCCCTTTCCAGACACCTTTCTGACTGCCTGCCTCTATCTCCAGGATCTCTGCCTCAGTGCTGGCCTTGAGTGCCCACACTCCCATGGACCACTCAGATTTGCCTCCTGTGGCCTGAATCCTCCTACAGCACAGCTGCGACCACTTCTTGTCTCCCTTCTAACTGCACAAGCCCCATCACGGTGGGGTTTTCCTTGTCCTCACCGAGGTGGGCACACCCTTTTGGGTGTTTTAACGGAGGGGAGAAGAATATCCTGGGACATGGCACTTGTTTACTCAGAGAGGCACAAGCCCCACTGTCTGGAAGACCCCAAACACCCCCCTTCCCTCCTGTCTCTCTCCACACCAGTCACCCAGAGCTCCAAAGCTCTGTCCCCAACCCTCAGCCATGAGATCCCCAGAGGGGCAAGAGGAGGAGGCGGGGAGTCGCTGCATCGCATTGCTGCGTCGGGAAAAGGAGGGAGGAGTGAGAGGGGGAGGGGGAGGGGCAGAGACAAGTGGGCCCTCACGTGAAGGGGGCTGGCGCAGGCAGCTACTACCTCCTCGGCTCTCGCTGTCCGCAGGCTTCACCTGGATCGGCCGGTTCATCTGCAACAGAGCAAAGGGGGACAACATTATAGCAGGCCTGCAGGTGAGGGGACAGACACCCAGCACTCAGGTGCACAGGTGGATGCGAGTATACAGACTGCACCCACAGACACGCGCTCCCACAACATGCTGCTGCAAGCACACACACCTTCACCAAAGTGCTGCCCGTCTCCCCTCGACGGCACGGCCCCATGGCCCCATTCTTTCAGGGGGGTGTCTCTGGACAGGAGACCTTGAGATGCCTCCTCCTCCTACTCCGAGCAGCAGCTCCTACTAGCCTTTGATATCAGAATCTGAGGTTGACAGAAATGCTGGCCTGTCCCTCTGTGTCACACAGGCCTTTGTGTCCCCAAAGCACACCCTTGGCTCAGCCCTGGTTCACTCAAACATCTGCCTTTATGGAAATGAGCTGGTCACTGGCTGCAGATGGACCCCACCCAGGCCAGGGCATCCAGCTTGATCCCAGCCCGTACCAGCTCGCAGAAGTGGCCTATGGGTCAGGCGTGGCCAAGGCTCTGGGCCGTACAGCTCCATGGTTAAAGCAGAGCTCAGGGCTGGGGCTCCCTATTGCAGCCAGGGCCGTTCTCTCAGGGAGTGCGTGGAGTGGGCACAGCTACTTGTCCCCTGTGGTGTCTGGGTGCCAGGAGGACAGGAGAGCAACGCCTGACTCCCCTAGCCGCCGGCATCTCTCTTCCCTCTCGGGGATCTGTGTCAATGGCCCATTCAGGCCACTAGGGGTCTCTGGACTCCAAGCATCCCGGGCTTGGCTGCCTGGCTTCAAGGCTCACCGGGAGGCACCAGGGTGAGCTCTACAGCCCGGAGGTCTCAGAGTGGTTTAAGCAACAAACGTGAGGAGGATCACGCAAGTGGATTTTGACCTGATGTCTTCACCAGTGCTTCTGCCCTTACGCACCTCCCTGAGCCCTTCTTGCATCTGCATTTCTCTCACAAACTCAGACTCAGAGAGGTAGTGGGGCAGGTACAAACACCCCCATTTTAGAGATGGAGAGGCTGAGGCCAAGAGGCATTCAGGTGCTTCCCAAGGCCACCACGTGGCAGGACATGGCTGGGAAGTGGGGCCTGTGGGGGTGATTTCTGCATGTCTGTCCTGCGCTTTGAGAACTTCCGTTGCCAATTCCCTCCTGTACAGTGGCTGGACCAGTCAGTCACAAGCTTCCTCCTACCTTCTGCTCTAGGACTTGAAGTGAGTTTTGGCTGCGTCAGGACAACTGGGTGGGGGAGTATGGGTGCCTGTGACTCAGCAAGGTGAGCACAAGGCCAGTGGAAGGGCAGAGCCGCGGCCGGGAAGGACAGGGATGGGAGGCACGACGCAGCCGACAAGGAAGGAGGCACAGGTAGCCAGAAGCAGCAGGGGAGGATGCCAGGGCCAGCCCACCAAGAGGGGCCAGGGTGTCATTGTTCACCACCAGGTCCCCACTTGACATCCCTTATGGAGTTGAGGGGAAGCAAGGTGCTTTGTTCCCAAGCCCTGGCAGCAGAGAACTCTGCCATGTTACAGCAAATTCCAATCACAGGGAGAAGGAGGAGGAACGTAATGAAGTTCCTGGGTTCCCTGTGAACCAGCTCCTTTCCAGTCTTTGAGGGAAAGATCCAGAAGGCCGCCCAGGCATCTGGCTATGGGAGAGGGGCTCCAGGAGGGAGCCAGGTTGCTCCTGGTTCCCTGTCCACTACTGTTTGGGACTCAGCATCTCACCCTTTCCTCGGCTGCCGTGTCCTCCTGGAATGCCCCGCCCTCCTAGCCTTCCCTTCCCTGAAACCTGCAGCATTCTTCTCCCCCAAACAGGTCTTAAGGACTGACCTGGACCCAGTTCCAGCCCTGATGCTCTCTTGGACAGATTTCTACAGCTTTTCTGCTTATGTAATTTTACAATTCTCTGAGGTAGGGATTATTATATCCATCTTTTCAATGAGAAGAACAAAGCTCTGAGGAGCGGCAGAGCTGGGATTCAGCCAGGATGAGTAGGCACATGAGTGCTACCAACACAACGGCCTTTGGCTTTGTCATATTTTATCTCAGTTGACCTTAGCTGCTCCAGGAGGAGAGGACCAAGGAGGAAGTAAGTGGGAAAAGTACCCATCCCATAAAGGGAGATTGAGGCCAGGTTCTTTGGGCCAGCAAATCAAGTATCTTTTCTGCCTGACCCCCACCCCACAAAATCTGGCCCCACCACCTCTTGTACCACTCCCACCACACATCCTGGCACCTTCCTCCCCTAAGTCCATTCCCTGGGCCTTCAAGCTCCCTGCTGTCCCTCCCAGCCTCCTCCTCTTGACAGTCTATTCATTCTTTGAGCCTAGTCCACTTGGCTTCTGTATGGACTGAAGTGTGTCCCGCCAAAATTCATACAGTGAAGCCCTAACCCCCATTGTGACTGTATTTGGAAATGGTACCTTTAAGGAGGTACTTAAGGTTGAATGGAGTTATAAGAGTAGAGCCCTCATCCCATATGATTGGTGTCCTCACAAGAAGAGGAAGAGACACCAGGGATGTGCACACAGAGAGAAGACCATAGGAGGACACAGCGAGAAGGCCGCCATCTTCAAGCCAGGAAGAGAGCCCTCACCAGAAACCAATCCTGCCCACACCTTGATCTTGGGCTTCCAGCCTCCGGAGCTGTGAGAAATACATTTCCATTGTTTAAGCCACCTGGTCTGTGGTACTTTGCTATGACAGCTCTAGCCAACGAATAAGCCCCCTAGTTCATGAAGCCTGGTTGGTACCCCATTGGGAAGGGTAGTACAAGGAGCTCCCTGTTTTCCATTAAAAAGGTACACTCAAGGCTGGAAATTGACTTGCAAGTGGAGGTGGTGCTTAAGTGACCCAGGCCTCCCCAAGGATCCATAACACCCCTGAGAACAGGAACAGCTGCTATACTGATCGCATTGCTAGATCATCACAACTTCTCCTGTGATGTATGCAAATAGATTATCTCTAACTTCAGTCAAGGAAATGGAGTTTCAGATAGGTTAAAAAGTTAGCCTGAGGTCACAAAGGTTGTAAATGGTGATATCAAGATGAACCCAGGACTCCTGACATCTGCCTACTCATTTAAGAGATGCTGGGAACAGGTGGAATGGGCTTGGGATGGTCCAGGAAAGTTCCAAGCAGAGGCCAGGAGTGTGGGGGAAAGAGAGGAGAGCAGGGAGCCAGATGGGGAATTCAGGCTTCCCCTGCAAGGATGGGAGGAAGGCCTGGCTGAGAAGGGGCAGGCACAGGGGTGTGAACCAGAATCTGTTGGGCTTTGCCGCTCTGTCCCAATGGGGGAGTGAGGCCATTCCTGAGGCAGGAGACTCCATTCCTAGGGCCAGAGCATGCTAGGCAGACTCCACATCCCTAGGGGCCTCATCCTGTGTGGGAGGAAGGCTGGGACCACTGGAGGAGACTCCTTTCCTGGCACCTTGTTTCTGTGTTTTGCAGCCAGTCTTCTCTAGTCAGGCCTGAGAGCAGCTGGGGTGAGTCCTGCGGATTCGCGTGGCCAGGATAGAGCTATTTCTGAAATGACGGGTCCCATTTTCCATGGTAAATTAAACTGGGCAAATGAAATCTCCCTGTGTCTGGAGGCTTCCACCCTAGAGGCCACCCCAGTCGCAGGCAGCCAGCCCACTGTCCTTGGCATCTGGGCACCTGTGATGCTTTGGCCTAACATCCCTGCTGCAGGAGCCCTCCCAACCAGACGGGCCCTGGATGGTGCAGGCAGACCTCCTCCATGGCGTGCTGTTGGGCTCACCCCTCACACACAGGCCCCTCTGCTTCCCTCCAGTTTTACTGTGGACTTTCTGACAGCAGGGACATGGAGTCTCATCCAGCCTCCCAGTTGCCTTCAGCCATGGGCTAGGCACCTATGGGGTGCTCTAAACAGATTGGTAAAGGAGAACGGAATTGGTTCCCATGCAGCCATGGCTCCTGGGGTCATTTTCCATGTGCCATTATAATCTGATGGTGGTCAGCATCCAGACAGCCTTTGAGGGGCTTGTCAGAGAGGTGCCGGGCTAGATGGTGAGATAATATATGGCCCTGTGCTTTCTTAATTCTCAGCAGAAATAAAGTGTCAGTCTTGGTCGGGAAGATTTCTCAGCTGGAGCAGGCTCTGTACAGGTGGCCCTGGCCTGAAGAGAAATCTTCCTCCCTCCCCTAGTCCTTGGCCAGCCTCACCCAGCCCTGACTCTGCCCTGAAGAGGGAGGAGGATGGAGCACATCTGTCCTGGGAGAGGAGGCCGGGCCAGGCTGCAGAGATCGGGAGAGAACAAGGCAGAGCATGACGACAGAGCGAGGGGAGAGGTGAAGAGAATGCCGGAGAGGGCGAGGGCAAGGGAGAGCAGAGGGGTCAGGGGAAGAGCCAGGAGAGGAGGGAAGAGCCAGGAGTGAGACCAGGAGGAAGACCAGAAGGCCAGTTGCCATCTCCTTGCCCTTCTTGTAACTTTGCCCCCTGGGACCCTGGCCATGGCCTCAGGACCCCTTTGGTGCTTTTCCTGCCCCTGTCTCTGCTCCTCTGTCAGCTACTCCTCTCCACCAGCGCGCTGTCCTCCCCGGAGGTCCCTGTGGCTTGTGGCTGCTGGGAATCTGGGCTGGGGTGCAGGAGCCTTCCTTGCTGATTCTCTTTCAGAGATGTCCTCAGTGTCCCCATGGAGGCCCTGTGGCCTTCAGTTGGTGTCTTCCTCCAGGTGCCTGAAGGGGATTTGGTGAGCCAGGCCTGCCTTCCCTGGGTCAGGAACAGCTACCTGCAGCTTCCCTGGAGGCTCCTGGGGTCAGTCCTCCGGGGACATCACAAACCCTTGTGGACTGTGTTTCTATTTCCAGCCGGGCGCCCCTCTTAGGGAGCGAGTGGGCCTGGCCCAGATCTGGAGCTGTCTCTGCTCCCACCTGCGGCAGGGGGTGGGCAGGTGGACGGCCCCTTTCCTCTTCTGCTCAGGCTCTGCCTCCCTTCCCCCTCCCCATCCCTCTGCCACTTTTTGCATCAACACATATCCATGCATTAAACAAGACATTCCATTAATTTCTTCATCATCATAACTTAAGCTGGGACTTACCCTTTAAATATTCATTCAGCTATGAAAACTGGGCATTAAAATTTTAATAATGTCAAGCTCATTTGAACCAGCCTCCTTGGGGACGATTACGATACAATTAGAATAAATACGATGATTGAGCTGGTCGAAAGGCTTCACCTGTCCAGTGTGGCTCCCTCTGGAAGGGGAGGCCTGTGGCTTGTGGGCAGACAGACAGAAAGACAGGCCAAGCTGCTCTTTCCTGACTCCCTCCCAACCTCGCCGCTTCCCCTGCCTCCTCTTGCATCTGGTTCTGGTTCTGTGCTGCCAAGTCTACTCCCACCAGCCTCTGCAGGTCTCTGCTGCCTCCTTTCCCGAGGACCAGGGTGCAAGGGGCCCCTCCCTGTCTGAGAAGGTGGCTCTGATTCACCCCACCAGTTCCTACTACTCCTTTCCTGGTCCTGGTATGACCTGGGCTAGCTCACTGGGCTGGTGAGCGACATTTTCCTGCCTATACACGTCTCTTCTCCCCTACCTTACTAGGACTCCCCGAGGCTGGAATGAGCACCCTGCCAGAGCAGGGCCAGCCTGTGTGTGGGGTGTGGAGCCCAACTGCATTCTGCCACCAAAGGAGGGGAATGTCTTCACCTGGCTTCGCCTTCAGCAGCAACCACTGTCCTAAGGGTTGGCCTGGAGGTTTGGGATGGGGCTGAGCCTCCCTTGTCCTTCACTGCCTGATGCCTGCTTAAAGCCAAAGCTGAAAAAGCCAGGGGGGAGGGGGGAGGCAAGGGGGGGTCCACTCCTGCACTCATCCTGCCTCACTCTCCCTCGGGACAGCTGTCACTGCCCATGGGATCATGGGCCCTCCTCAGAGCTGGCCTCTTGTCCACCTCTGTGCCCTCTGCTTCACGCTGGGCCCCAGCAGGGCCCCCTCACCCAGTGCTGTCTCTGAAATAATGGAGTTGACTTTCTCCCCACCTGGAAAGCTTCCCTGTCACTCCTCATTGCACCCAAACCCTCCTATTCCCCGAAAGTCTAGGTTTGAAGCTCACCTCCTACAGGGAGACTTCCTGATTGTCACACATGAACCTGCACTACTCCTTTCTCTCTCTCGTGCGTGTGTGCATGTGTGTGACAGAGAGAAAGAGAGAGGGAGGGAGAGAGAGAAAAGAAGATGGAGATGGAGAGAGACTTACTTCACAAACAAGAGTGGAGATCAGGGCCCCTACTCATGGATCCCCAGAGGCAGCCTCAGGACTGTGCTTCTTCCCTGGAGTACGTGTGTGCAACTGATTAGTGCTATGTGACATCACAGACATCCTAAAAGAATTCACTGTGGCAGAAGCAGGGGGATTCGGATTGAACGAGATCATGGAAGAAATGTGCAAGAGCAGGTTCTCAGCAAAGGTCAGCCTGCACTGGAAGGTGGGGACTGATGCCCCGCAGGGAGCTGGGGAGAGGGAGGATAGGCACTGGCAGCCAAGGTGACTGGCCCATGGGATGGCCAGAATGCTCTCCAGAGTGACTATTCAAACCTCAGAGCTGAGGGTCCTTCTGGTTCCTTTTGGGACGTGTTGGAGCCTGAAGATACCTGGCTCCCTGCTCAGCAGAAGGGCTCACCTCGCCAAGCTTTGGAGGAATACCCCTGGAGACACAGATTCATATCTTCCCCAAACAGACATAATTTGCAGCCTTCACCAGGAAGGCAGCTCTTACCTCCCCATTCCTGTGTGGTTTCTGAGGAGGGGCAGTCCTTGACCACCTACTTGTGGACGCGCTTGTGTGGACTTGGCCCTGCTCGTCATCTATCCTGGTGCTTTAGGACAACACCAGTTCCTATCCACCCAGATAACTCAGGTTTTATGCTCTGCCCTCCAACCCCACCCCAGCACACACGATGGTCATGGAAACAGTGAATCAGCAGACCCGCACGCTAGAGCTCACTGTGCTCTAATCCCACCAGCATCACTGCTCTGAGAAAACAGACATAATTTGCAGGACCCCTTGTTCCAAGCGCCAAAATAAAAAGTGTCATTAAAGTACTAAAATATAAAGCCTTTCCTTCTTGGTCTTGCTCACTCTCTCAATTTGTCGTGGTATTTTTTATTTGCTATTTGATGTCATTTCGAGTAAAGAAAACTATAAATTTTAAATTATTAGCACAGACTTTACAGTTCATCTTTATTTTGTGCAATGCCAGTTTTAAATGCAAATATCAGAGCATTTACCTCCTATGCAGAGTCACCAAAATTTCACAGTTTGTATTTTGTGGCTTATGCCTGGAGGGTGCCTTCAGCTGGAAATGCAAGCCAAACTCAGGAAGCCTACAAGAGAGGTCCCCCAGGCAGGAGAAGTTCCCAAGGGATTTCTGCCTCAGACACAGGGGCCCTCACAGGCCCCTGGAGTCCCACCTGCAACCTTGGGCCTGAGGACTGCCGGGGTCCCTTCTCATTGGCCATGGACTGATGTGTCAAGCCCCAGCTGAGGGTGGGCTCTGAGAAGTCGAGCCAGACATCACCTCTTCCCATGGGCTCTCAGTCCTAACCCACAGTGGACAGGAAACTTTCAAGGGTATTGTAAACTCTGTGCCTGGGACGTGCTAGGTATCTATGCAATAGACTCATCTTTGCTGAGTCATGGCCTCTTTTGGCTGGCCAGATGTGGCACAGCACGGCCAGCCTGGGCTACCACAGGGTGAATGTGACCAACCCTGATCCCCTTAACCTGTGTCTAGGCCACTGCTGGCTGGTACAGCAATGATTGCAGGTGGGACTCTGGACATGGGTGGACCTGGCAGGTAGAGAGAGGCTGAACTATGCATGAGCAGAGACTCCAAGCCCCATGGACTTCATTTGCAAAGCACACATTCAAAGATAAAGTGTTAAGAATTTCAAGATGGAGACTGCAGAGCACAAAACCCAAGAGTAGGACTCTTCTGAGTGTGGGGCCCTGTGTGGCCACATGGGGTGGCCTGCCCATGACGCTGACCTGGGGGTGCCTTTCTGGGTCCCCATCTTCATCTGCCCCACCAGACATCAGGCGTTTTGTGGATCATCAGGTGTTTTAAGCATTGCCCAGGTCTGTGCATTAGTGCTATCTCCAGAAAGATCATCAGTCCATTTTTTAAAGATTAGCTTTGTGCAATTTTGAGGGGATAGACCAAGAATTTTCAGCCATAGGGATAAAGCCTGGTGATGCAACCAACTCGATAAGGACAGAGAACTCACCAGTGAGCTTGTGGGGATCAAAGGTGGGTTTGCTCTCCAGAGACCCCGCCCTCCACCAGAAATATGTCTTCCCAGCGCTTAGCAAATTGTAATTAACAAATTAATTAATGATGAAATTATTTGTTTAAAGCCCCAGGAGGACAGGGTCTGAATCACAGGCCCTGTTGAATTCCAGGGGCTCTGCTTAGTAGTCTTGGAGTCGCTGTGGGAGGAAAGAATGAACCCTTGCCTGAGGGCTTCTGCAGTCCCCTAGTGAGACTGGATCCCAGGGGAACCGCAGAAGTGGCACACATTATTTCTAGCTTGTTGTAAATATATTAATGCTTTAATTACCTCCTTAATAAATCGCATATGGTGCGTTCCATAGAGAGGGGTTAGAGATTCAAGAAATCTCATCTGTTGTCAGCATAAAATTCTGACTCCAGGACACCCTCAGCAGTGATTTCAGAGACACCTGACAGATATATGGATTTGTTTGTCTGTTTGTCTCCACCCTGAGGAGTTCCCAATGCCCACGCAGGGCCCAGCATGGCCCCGATGCACAGTAGGTGGTCAGGAAGTACTGACCAAATGATGACTGAATCCTCCATCACACCCTGTCATGACCCTCGTTCCCTCCTGCCTCATCTGTGCCCTTGCAGCAAGAGTGCCCAGAGGCCAGAATTGGGTCACCACCGGACAGTCTTGTTTCCAGCCCAGAGAGAAAGGCCCTTTAATCCTCCCTCCTCCAGCAAAGTGGCGCGTTGCACCTTTGGATTAGGAAGGGTTTATTGAAGCGGTGGCGATCATCATTTAGAGAGACAGCCAGTGAGCACCGACCAGACAGAAGAACCGGAGGTTATTGTTAAAATATGCAAATCCAGAGCCTATTAAAATGCAAACCCTCCAGATAAGATTTTTTAATAAATTTGGTCTCTGCTCCCACTCCCCACTCTGAGGAGGCCATCTGATGCTTGTCGGGTCAGGACACATACCGGCATGTAGGCCCTGTCAGCTCTTCACCCCTCTCCATTCAGACTTCCAGCGCTGCGCTGCCTGGGCGGGGCTGGCTGTCCCTTCTTCCCCCAACGCCCTGTCCCTTGAACAAAGCACTTGAGGTCGTGTCAGGGTAATCTGCAGACATGTCTCACCATCTCCCCATACTGGCTGCATTCCATTTTTCACCTCTCCTCTCATAGCTGTGTCTGCAATTGAAGTCACAAGCCTTTGCCTCCTCCTCCAGCAAGCCTTCTGTGATTGGGTCCACCCAGTTACACTTACCGCCTTTCCAGTCATCGCCTCTGGACTCACTTTCTGTCAAAAGTAGCCCTCAAGGGGATGATGGGAAGGTCGCTGAGAAGCTGCACAGGCTCCGAGTATGATAATGATATGGCGGGGATTCAGGCTGGACTTGGACATGCTGGCTTTGAGTCAGGGTGGAAGGAACCAGGCGTGTGGGTTGGTGCTGTGTGCCTGGCTGGGGGTGTGCACTCGGGTCTCAGAGGCATGAACGAACTGCAGTGAGAGAAGGTTTTCAAGTCCTTCCCATGCTCCAGACCTTCTGTTGACCTCATGACAGGGCTCACATCCTTCAGTCCTTCCTGAAACCTGATGAATCAGGTGAGCAAATTCATGGGGTGGGCAGGGTGTGGATGGGGTGGGGGTGGGAATAACCACCAAAGACCTGGAGGAGAGTGGAGGGAAGGGCCAGTAGGGTGTGAAAGGGTGTGCGGCAAGTCGCCGAGGGTGGGAGGACAGGCAGGCAGGTGGAGGTGGGGAGGATCTGGTGTGGCCGCAGAGGATCTGGTGTGGCCATGGAGGGCCTGAGCTTGTAGAGTGGGCAGCGGGAGCCCCTGTTAGTTTGCAGACAGCATTGCACACTAGGACTGCGTTTGGAAAGAGCAAGGAGGCAGCTGCGCGTGCAGGAGGTGCAGGAAGTCAGAGGTGACTGGACAGAGGTGCCCGAGACACCAAGCAAACGTTTGTTCAGTTCAAGAATGACCAGCAGAACCTTGGCACCAGGTGCCTTCCCCACCTGTGGGAAGACAGGAGCCTAAAGCTTGTACATAGGAGGTGCTTGATGAATTGGCCCAAATTTCCCCAGGTTGCCTTTTATTCTTGGTTGTAGAATGACCCCTCACTCCAGTCCAAGCCTAGCCTTGTCCACCGTCCACTTGCAAAGAGTCTGGAGGATGTGGGGTGGGACGCAGTGGTCTCGGTCCAGGTGGCACCCTTTGCAGCCCACGTAGCCTCACTGGTCCAGCCCCCTACAAATAGTCCCGGGCAGTTGCTATGCAACAGGCAGCTCTGCTCAGCAGTGTCCAGAAAGAAGCAGTGAGCGGCCCTGACATAGCCTGCTGGTGGGCTGGCGGGGGCTGCCTGCTCCTCCTTCTTTCTGCTCTCCCCACTCTCTCCCATCCCTCTCCGAGCCTCCACCCTCTCCTATCTCTCTACAAAATGCCTTCCTCTCACCTAAGGGGCAGGGCTGGGTTGGCACAAACAAAAGAGGTGCCCCTCACAGTGGTCAAAGATCCCTCCAGAGGCCCAGCCTCAAGCACACTGCTGGTTTCCCAGGGGGAAGGAGGGAGCCCCTCCCTGCTAGGGGTTTGGAGCCATATTTATGGGTAGAAGCTTCCAGCGCGTGGCAGGTAAGGTGGAAGGACACGATGAAAATCACCAAGATGGAACTGGTGGACCCGTGACCATGCTGCTGCTGGGCTGACGTGCCCCCACCTCTCAGCCAGAGCTCCCTGAGGCCCTCACTGCCAAGGGCAGAGGGCTCTTTGTCTCCAAGCCCCACGTCCATCTTGCTGCTCCCGTGAACACGCCAGGGCTGCACTAGCAAGGGTGGGAGGATCCTTGCGGTCTTAATTAAGATCTGCTGCCGTGGCAACCAAGCTAATTAGCCGGCATGGCCGGGCTGGGTCGCTAACCCTCTTCAGGGTGGGGGAGTGAGGGTGTGCAATTTTTTAAATAACAGTAGTGGATAGATAATTCTGATGAAACAGGCCCTGATTTAGTTGTGAGGCCTGGATTTCGGTCTTAGCTCTGCCATATACTTGCTCATACAAGGCAGGGCTGTTAACTTAACCTCTGAGAGGCATATCCACGTATCCCCTCATGGGGTGTGGAGGGGATTAAACATGATCGCTCAGGCCAAGCTCTGAACATCGTGCCTGGCACCTAGTAAGAGCCCAGGAAACAAGCGACAGCTACCTTCTCCCTCCTCCCCCTCCACTCCCTCCTCTCCCCCCTCTCCCTCTTCCCCCTCCTCTCCCTTCTTCCTCTCTTTCCCCTCTTCCTATTTCTCCTCCTCCTCTCACATCTTCCCTGCCTTTCTTAGTATTTCCATCACTTTTGAGGAATACCTAACATTTGATTTTTCCCTTTCCACTCTGGAATACCCAGGCTCTTTTGGACTCTGCTGAACTGAAGATGTTGGACTCTGTGGGGAAGAGCTGAGAATGGGGTAGGGAGGCCACGCCTCATGGAGAGGCAAGATGCACCCTGAACTCAGGTTCTCATGGCTCCATTCTGCCCGCGCTGCCTCTCCTCCACCCTGCCCCAGCTCTGCCCTCTCTGCTTGGTCTACCAGCACTGAAGCTGTTGTTGTGATGGGCCACAAACTCCATCCATCCATCCATCCATCCATCCATCCATCCATCCATCCATCCATGCATCCATCCATCCATCCAGTGTTTACTGAGCACCTCTGTGTGCCAGGCCCTGTTCTATAGAATTGGATGGCACAGCAACATGAGTGTCTCTTCCCTGAGGGAGCCACCACCCAGTCTCCAGAAGGGCCTTGCTGGGAGGGCACTGGGTCCATCCTTCCTGGGAGCTGGCTGTGCACTGTTGCTTGATTCCCTGAATGCCCAGCCATGCAGTCCTGCACTTGGCCTCCCACTCTCCTGAAAGTGCGTTCTTTACCTCTGATGTGTGGCTCTTGGGTATTTGCTCACATACGTATAGTGTTGGAGTTAGGCTCCCTCCTGCATGGGGCGTCGTAATCCAGGATGGCCAGTTCTAGTGATTAGAAAGGAGGCATTTCTAGCCCCAACTCATCTCCCATGCATTTTCCCTCATCCACCCTGCCTGGTACCAGCGCCCCACTGGGCAACTCAGGCCCATCTTCCAGAGGCTGCCCCCAGTGCTGGGCCACTATGTAGCCCTGAGGTTTCAGTGTCTTTCTTCTAAACTCCCAGGCCTCCCTTCACCACTGGGTTTCTGGGCCTGTCACCCTGACAGCTCACAACCATCTAGGAGCCCTCAGATGTGGGGTCCTGGGCCTGGCAAGGGGATCTCTCCAGCTGTGACTGGCCCTTCCCAGCCCACAGTGGGACCACTGCCTTAGGAGATTTAGAGCACACTGGCTGGGTGGGAGTGAGAAGGGGGTGGCATTGTGGCCACTGGCGGCTGGACGGAGACCCTTGTCTGTGTTATCCAGGGCCCAGTCTCCCTTCCCTCTCCAAGCCCTCCCCTGTGTAACTGTTCCCTCCACTCCCCCGGGACTGTGGACTCTGTTTCTAAGCTGAGCCTCTCCACGGCCAGGAGAGGTGTCCTGGTTCCACCCTCACCCTGCCCTGATCCGGGGGGGACAGCTTCTTTCTCTCTCCTGTGGCTCCCGGGCCTCAGTCTTAGGCCTGGCGAGAGCAGGAGAGAGTCCCCAGGCATGTTAAAAGAAAAAACAAAGCCCACACCAAGTAAATGACAAATCGAGAGGAAATTGCTCTTAATCCCTACGCCACAGCCTGATGATGCCGGCCAAGCACAAACCTGAGTCATCCTAGAAATGGCACCGACATTTGCTTTTTAGAATTTGTTTTGTCTCTGGGCTTTAGATTTAATCACTCCCTCGCTCCCTCCCTCCCTCCCTCCCTCTGCTCCCCCCTCTCTCCCTCTGCCCCTTGCTCTCCCGTTTTCTAACATGAGCCTGCACCGCCAGCTCGTCCAAGTCTCTTTTCCTGGCCTTAATTAACACAGCTCTCCAGCTTCCAACAGGCTAATGATGAATCGGGTTAAATTCCAGACAACAGCCGCGCACCGCCATCAATTAGCCATCTCCAGGGCAGCTTCATTAATAAGCATCGATCACGGCCCCCCTCCTGGAACACGCCAGGGTCTCTGGGTCACGGGCACTGCCTGCAAGAGTGTCAGGCTCAGGTGTGGGTGTGAATGTGTGTGCGTGAGGACTGGAGTGTATGGTGAGGGGTCTGCATGTGAGTATGTGTGCAAGGATGCTGGTGGGCCATGTAAATGGGTGACTAGGAGTGTGTGAGGTGTGTGTTGCATGTGCAAATGCATGTGTATGCATGTCCATGTGTGAGTATGCATGTCAGTGCATGCAGTGTGTGTGTGTGTGTGTGTGGAGGTGTGGGGGTGAATGGGTGTAGGTATGGTGTGTGATGTGCGTGCTGTGTAAGTGTGGGAGTGTGGTCAGGTGTGGCCCCCTGCTGGCCTCCACTGTACCCTGTCTAGCTCTCCTCTGAATTCCCTGTCCTCCCTGGCCTGTGTCTGGGCAGGTGGCTCAGGTCCTCCTCGACCCCTGAACATCAGGGTTTTCACAGGTGAGCTGCCCCTAAACCTGCCCCACTCTCCTACCCCTTAGAGACTCTGCCTGTGGCTCTCTCTTCAACCTTCACTGCCTTGGAGGTAATTCCAAAATCTCCACCGCCATCCTCTCCCTTTTCCTCAATACATGCTGAATGACTGGTCATTCTCCTTGGCATGGCCTCCAGCCCAAGGCCTGACACCCGCAGCCTGCTGTGGCAGGAACATCACTGCCACTGCCCAGGGGCCCAACTCCCTCCCTCCAATACCTTCTGCTCCCCTAGCTTGGACTCCAACTCTATTCCAGCCATTCATAGTCTCAGTCTTGATGGTCCTGCATTCAGCCTCCTGTGACATTCTTCGCAGCGCACTTCTGAGCCCTGAGGAGCAGCCCCCACCTCCCCAGATCATAGCTCATCTCCTCAGTCTGCTGGCCACATGCCCCACAGCCAGCCCCAGGAGCCTCGCTCAGGGAGGGCTCACAGCCAGAATGCGCCCCTCACGGCTGTGGTGGGTGCCAGTCTCCTCCTCTCTCCTTTTCTCTATCCTGTGTAGGGCCTCACTCTGTCACCCAGGCTGGAGTGCAGTGGGCTCAGGCTCCTGCCTCAGCCTCCCAAGTAGCTGGGGCTATAGGCATGTACCTCCACGCCCAGATAATTTTTAAAATAATTATTTGTAGAGAAGGGGTCTCTGTTGCCCAGGCTGGTCTTGAACTCCTGGGCTCAAGCAATCCTCCCACCTTGGCCTCCCAAAGCTGAGATCACATGCATGAGCCACCCCATGTGGCCTATCCTGTGTAGTTCTTAGCATGGCCTCCCCTCCACAAGCCCAGGCCCCCAGGACACCTCAGTGGGAATTTGTCCACCTGCCATTTCCAAAAGCCTGCTATGAGGGAGTGGCTGGGGTCACCCTCAGACTCATATGTGTGACAGTGTGCCCAGAGAGCCCACAGGCCCTGGCACACGTGCATGCCAGCAGGGATGGATGTGGCCTCCTGAGGCGGCCACCAGCAGATCATCTCCTTAAAGGTTAACTAAGAACCTGAAGCTGGCCAGCGTGCGTGGCCGATGACGGTGGATGCGGCGTCTCTCCAGGCCATTAAACACTAATTAGGTTTAGAAAGTCTATCGAGCTCCTGAGGTCTCGTCAAGGCAGGCGCTGGCCCTGGGGTGCCCTTTGAAATGCCAGTGCTGTCACCCCAACCCCCGGCGGGGCTGCCGGGCTGGCCCCATGACCCGGACCCGAGGCTTCGGCTGCGTCCCACTTCATTTCTTTCCATTTCATTGTCCCTCCTGGGCCCTGGCCGCCTCCGGCTGTGCTCCACTCACCATGCCTGGCGCTCACAGGCCTGGTGGTCTGCCTGTCGACCCTTCCATGCTACATCCCTTCTGCTCGGGCAGCATCTCCTGTCTCTGCTTCCTCCTCAGTGGCTCAGAGACACTGGTCAGAAACAGGCCTGCGGTGGCCCTGGGGTCTGGTGAGCAGGACAGGAAGCTAATGGTGTGGGCCCAACTGGCCTGGGCTCCAGGCCAGTCCCACAAGCGGAGGGAGAGGAGGATGTGGTGGGGAGACTGGCGAGACCCACTGCCTCCCATGGTGAGCCTCACACCCTCCCCTTGAGATTCTCCCCATCTTCAGAGCCACCTGAGGGCCTTTCCTGAGATGGCCTGGCCTCAATACTGCCCACCTTTAGCACAGCTCCTGTGTCCCCAGAGACCCGGCTCTCTAGCTAGGACCCTCCTTCCCAGGGTTTAATTTCTTCCCCGGCTGCTGAGTTCAGCAGGTGCCACCAGGAGGCAGCTGTTCCTGACGGCATTCATTCATTCCCTCCCTCATTCGTTCACCCACCCATCTGACTGCAGCCCTGGCATGTTCCGGAGGGCCTGCGGAGGAAATGCCCCTGCAAGGAGGCCCCCTCAGTGACTGAGGCTTCATCTCCTGATGGCAGCGTCCTCTGCCTCGGAAGTCATGTTCCCATCACCCCGGCCCCTTTATCTTCAGCACAAATGGTTTGTCACATGGTGCGAGATTTGCCACTCAGTGACAGAAGCATGCTCATGCTCAAGTTTACCAGAAGGAAAAGTCACTCTACCTACTTCCACCTCTATGCTCTCCCAGGCCACTGTGCCAGGGACAGGATTCTTGGTTTAGTTCTTCTAGAAAAGTTGTGAAGCAGAAACAAGTTTATCTCCAGTTCTCCCTGAAATGCCTGTCTGTGTTTAACCTGACCCCCGCCCCATGTTTGCAACAAACATCTGGAAAATCATCACTGTCACCACCAACATGTCACTGTCACCATTGTCACCACTACTGTCACTGCCACCACCACCACTGTCGCTGCCACCATCTGTTACCTTAACCTTGTCACTATGACTGTCACTGACACCATTGTCACCACTATCATTGTCACCATTATCAGCACCTCTGTCACTGTCACCACTGTCACCACCACCATCATATAACCAGTAAAAAATATTGCTTAGCTCAAAGAGATACTGCTAGTGGTGGGATTCTGGGTGCTGGGGTGGCGGGGGGGCTGTTCTGGGTGGAATGGAGCCTTCTAGGGGCCCCTCACACCCCATGTCATGGCAGGCCCCTACAATCTTTGGGCTCCACTGGGCACCAGGCCACGTGATGTCATGGGAACAGCATGACTAGCTCGGCCATGACTACCGGTGACCTGAACTCAAAATAAAAGATTTTAAGCTCTCTGTGCTCTTGCTTCATTTCATGGACTTGAAAATGCAGGAGCCGTGTGTGTGTGTGTGTGTGTGTGTGTGTGTGTGTGGTGTGTGTGTGATCTACCTTCACAGGGTGGCTTTGAGAGCAGAACAAGCCACATGGGCAACCATGCCCAGCGCTGTGCCCCAGGGCCAGCTTGACGTCCTTTTTCTTCCCTCCACCTTTCTCTCTGGACAATGCCCTGAACCCCCACTGCCCCAAGGAAGACCAGGCAAGAGGATGGGCAATGGCCATCGTTTGGGTCTCTGCATCCATCCTGGTCCCAGAGCCCAGGGTTCCTAGCCTCCTTTGACAGGCAGAGCTGATGTGGGCTGTGTGGGCACAGGAGGCGCAGCCCAATTTTATAAGCACAAAGTATTATGATTGCATTGATTTCCATCATAAATCATATTTCCTATCTCCTGCCTCTCTCTCCTGCACACCCCAAGTTAAGCCTTGGTATTTTCTTTAGCTGCTGCCACTGCCAAGCCTGGAGATGATATTAGGATAATGATGATAAATTTCACCCTGCTGGCAAGCCACTGCTTCTGTATGGGGGAGGGGGAGTGTTTGTCCCCCAAATGGATCCCTTGACCAGAAAGTGGGGGCTTGGCTTGCGCCTGGAGGAAGGAGGATGCTCACCAGAGCTCGGCTATGTGGGTCCATGCAGATGGATAGGTGGATGCATTTGTGTGAGCATGAGTGTGCTCATGCATGTAGTTATGTGTGTGCAAAGCCTGAAAGGTGGCCAGGCACAGTGGCTCATGTCTGCAATCCCAGCACTTTGGGAGGCTGAGGCAGGTGGATCATTTGTGGTCAGTAGTTTGAGACCAGCCTAGCCAACATAGTGAAACTCCGTCTCTACTAAAAATACAAAACATAACCAGGTGTGATGGCACACATCTGTAATCCCAGGTACATGGGAGGCTGAGGCAAGTGAATCGCTTGAACCTGGGAGGTGGAGGTTGCAGTGAGCCGAGATTGCACCACTGTACTCCAGCCTGGGTGACAGACTGAGACTCTGTCTCAAAAAAAAAAAAAAAAAAAAGGCCTGGGAGGCATCTTGCTGGGTTTCTCGTGTGTGGACGCATGGTCATGCCCCTGCCAATGAATGAACACATAGCAGAGGGGGGCAGGGGGCAAAGGCAAGGGGAGAGGGTAGGCGCTGAACTTCCCAAGGTGCAGCCACTCCCAGCCTTGGGATTGCCAGTGACTCGGGGTTCTGTGTGTCCGGCTGTTTCCCCCATAGAGTGCACCCCACCTGCCATCAGCGCATTAATCCTTATTAGCACGGCTGCGTTAGGCCCTTTCCTCCTTAATAGCCTCAGCAGCTTCCATTGTCATGTGATTGAAATGGGGTCTCCCCCTTTCCTGACTCCCACCACAATGTCCAGCCTGGGGGGCACTGATAGGAAAATGTCTGCACACATTTTCCTACCAACCCCAGCCTCAGGAAATCTTGCCGAAGTGCAGCCAACACCCAGGCTGGGGCACCCATCCTGACCTCAGAAATGCCACGTTAAGTGAGAGTGAGAAGCTGGTTAGTGGCTCTCCAAGCTCTCAGGCTTGTGCCTTTGCCAGCTGGGCTGGGCTCAGCCCTGACTGAGTTGGGGCTCCTCCAGCAGGTGATAATGTCACCGGGGTACCCAGACCAACATGACAGTGCTCCTCACAAGGTCCTGGGCTGGGTCTTCATACAGTGGGGGAGTCCAAGGGGAGCCTGTAGGTTCTCTGAATTGGGGATGAGCCTGGGACAGGAAGAAGCTTCAGTGGGGACATGGTCTTGTGGCTGATCATTCATTAATTCTCTTGTTCATTCATTCACTCAACAACCATTCCTGGGCTGAGTTCCCTCTCGTCTCCCAGTCCCACAGGCCTGAGGGTGGACCCCAGTGGTCAGTGGGCTTTCTATCTTCTACACCAGGGGCGGCCAGCCTGAGATCCCTGAGCAGAGGTGTGTCGGGTTTTCTCAGATAGTCACAACTAAAGAAGTCTTATTTTTGAAGAACGTGTCCATGCTGATGTAGATGACAATGACAGTGAATCACAGACTCAGAGAAGATGCAAGGGCTCTAATCCTACCAGGCACAAGCTACTGGCAGCATCTCACAGGCAACCCTGGTTTGAATGCCTCTGCTGGCTGGAGGCTTACTCCACGCATGAGTCAGCTGTTTTCATCTATTCGACATTGTTTCAGTGATATCAAGCTAACGTCTGAGCCACTTGTAGCTTCCACTGTTCAGTCCCCAGCCATTCATACAGGAAATGCCTAACTTCTCTTCTTTAGAATAATTGCTTAAAGTAGGGATGGTGAAGAGAACCACCTTGGTGAGCAGGGAAGGGCACCAACGACTCAGACTCGCCAGTGAGGATTCAGTAGGGCACTTAGATAGGAAGTGAGGTTTCAGGGCAGGATTTGGCTACCACGTGCAGGAAATGGATTCATCATGGTTTGAATAACCAGGCTCCATGGGTGTGGCTGTGTGTCCTCCCAGGGGGCCTTGGAGGGGACAGCAGGTTGGGCTCTGGTCTGTGTAATCAGCAGCCCTGGGATCCCAGAGGGGCAGACTGGGAGGAAAGTGCCCACACTGGGCAGCTAGCTCAGCATGCGATGTGCTGCTGACAGTGGGAGTGGTCTGGGCCACAGCCCACATGGGGATGTGGCATTTAGGTCAAAATATGCAGCGTGTTCAGACACAGGAGAAGTATGTTCACCTTACATGAGGAGGGTTAAAGGAGACTGGGGCCACTCAGCCTGAGCAGGTGCAGGGGCATCCCACTGGAAGGCAGTGAGTGGAGGGCATAAGGGCTTTCCACCTGGCTCTGGGGTCAGGACGTTGCAGACAGTTCACGCAGGAACTCCTGGTCCAACAAGGGCACAGGCTGCCTGGAAGCTCAGAGTGTCCTCTGCCCTATGACTGTGCTCTATCCAGCAGAACCTGTGGGCTGCTGTCCAGCATGCTCCAGAGGGGACCCTGCCTGGGGTGGAGTTGGGCCAGTGACCACTTAGGTTCCTTTTGAGTCTAGGAGTGTATGATGACAAAAGGAAGTGCTCCTAGGAGCTAGGATGGTGAAGGTTTCAATCCAACAATGCTTGCCTCACAGCAGGCACTTATCGTTCTAATGGATCCCTGATGCCATTAGGCTGAAGATCTTCCTCCTCCAGGAAGTCTCTCCTGATTAATCCCACAACTCTCCGACTCATCTGGGTCTCCTTGCTAAGACTCGCTTACTCTCCTTGTTTGTGATCTATCTGTAAATGGATGTCTGCAGGTTGCATGTCTGTGGTGCTTGGTGTTGTGTGTGTGCGTGTGTGTGTGTCCCAATCTCCTCTCAGGTGGAGGACAGGAGAACAGTGGAGCTCATCCTTGGTGCCACACACAACCTTTTCTTCTCCACCAGCCCCTTAACTTGGTCTCTTAGAGCCATCCCTGGCAATTGTGTCCTGGTAGGGCTGTGGCCATTTTGTATCCACATAGGAATTCAGACTGGGGAAAGATAACAGCACATGCACACACATACACACACACACACGCTGGGCACATGGCAGCCTCTCCACCTCCTCCCCAGTTTTCTGTTCCTGCCAGCAGTCCCTAGGGCCCCATAAAGATAGCAACCTTCTCTGAGCAGGTTAAGCCTGGAGAGTGCAAGGGTGGAACAGTCTGAGAGCCGGGCTCAGAAAAAGTGACCCCATGTTCTGTTTCCTGATGCTGCAGCCTGGTGGGGAAGGGGGCCTGCCTCGGAGGGTGAGAGGCCTCTGAGAGGCAGTGGAGGGCAGGAGTGAGGAGTGGGCACCACCCTCCCCTGTGCTCTGCAGCTGTGCCCCTTCCTCATCCCAGACTGGAAACAGCTCCACTGGGCCTCAGGTCTCCCCAGGGAGTGCAGGCCAGGGTCCAAGCAGAGTGGGGGAGCCTGGGTTCCTGCAGGCATCTCTTAGCTGTGTGACCCTAGGCCAGTTAACCTCCCTGAACCTCCATGCCTCCATCTGGGAAAGAATGGGGGAAATAATAATCCATATTGAGCTAATGTAGATAAAGATGTGTTGTGAGCTACATGGGACAAAAACTAATGCAAAAAAAGTTGAATCTCACCACTCCCATTAGTGCAAGGAAGCCCCCTGGGTTGCAGCGTGAAGGATTCTGTGGGTGGTGTCCCCCCCAACCCCTATGTCATGTCCCTGGCGGTCCCCATGGCATGTGGGTGTCTGTGGGAACATGACCCCCATGGGAGTTGCCCACTGAGCCATTCCCGTCCTTACACTGAAGGAGGAGATCCTGGAAATGAAACGTGTGGGCGGCAGGTAGATGTGGGAGCTGGAAGGGTGTGCACCGTGTGACCACAGGTGAGAATCGCTGGTGTGCTGAGAACAGACCAAGGCCTCTGGAAACACAGGGAAGCTTGCTGTGCTTATGCCTGTGCTGGGCTAGCAGCAGTGTCTTCTACCCTTACTTTCTGAATTTTAGTTGGTGAGAAGAGGTAGAAAAGAAGTGTGCATGGGAATGACTGCGTCTGTGTCCCTGTGTTTGCAGCAGTTTTGTTGTGAGGCCCTGTGTGCATTTGGGTGTGGGCCATTGTGTTGAGAATGGGTGTTGATTCTGTGTGTGTTTGTGTGTGTGTGTGTGTGTGTGTGTGTAGACACGGGGTGGGGAGGGGGATGCCACTTCTGGGTGTGACATCCCAAAGGCTCCAAAATCCTGAAATCTTAGAGGGCGCAGAGCTGCATACAGCCACCAGATGGCAGCCGGGTGCAGTCTAAGGGTTGCCGGCCAGGCTCGGCTTTGTGTTCAGCCTCCCCACCTCCCACCCCACCCCTGGTATATGTGGTGCATATGTGTGTATATGTGGGGTTGCGTGTGTATATGTGGGGGTGCGTGTGTAGATGTAGGAGTGCAGGAAGGGACTGCCTGACTGCAAGCTGGGCACCTGTGCGTGTATTCAGAGTGGCCGGTCTGGGCATGCTGCATCCTCCTCCTTGCCATGACAGCTGGATGCTGCTCGTGTTCCGTGCCCTGCGAACCTTGGCTTTCTAAGAATATGTGTGCAGACAAGTGTGCACATGTGCTGCAGCAGACCCCATCCAGACTCCCCACTCCCAAACCCTCACCTTTCACTCCTATCAGGCTGTCCACTTCCAACTCTCTGGTACCCCTCACCACGGCTGGTTCTTCCCTCCCTCCTTCACCCTGGCTGTTCCCTTTGCCAGGAATGGTCTCTCTGCAACCAAACTCCTCCCCATTTTTCAAAGACTTCTATCTAAGAACCCCCTTCTCCAGGAAGCCCATTAGATCTCTTAGCATCAACCTTTTACCCCCATTTTGCTCCTTTTCTGATCACCCATTGCCTAGGACTGTCAGCTCCACACTGTTCATCCACTGCTGGCTTGATGTGGCTCATTCAGGAGCCTTCCTCGAGAGGTTGAGTTCTGCAGGGTAGGATGGGGCTGGGCATCCACAGTAACACCAGGTAAAAACCAGATCATTGAGGAGCACATTTCCCCACTGACCTGCCCCATGGGGTCCAGAGAGCAAGTGCTGAGGACAGACGTGGCTTACACATGGCAAGCAACCCGTGAAACAGAGAACAACCCGTGAAACAGAGAACAAGTGACTCCCTGGAAATTTGGCAGGCATTGCCACAGCACTGGGGTGCCACGGGGCAGAGACAGGGGGTCAGGGGAGAAAGAAGTAACAGTGAGTATAGTGGCTCCCTGGGTTTTAAAATCCAAAGTTAAGCCATTTGCTTTCTAGGAAGTATTGAAAGGTAGCATTATACCTTGGCTATAGCAAGAGAAACTACAGGTAGACTCTGGAAGAACTAGTCTTTGCCGAGGTGAGGAAAGGCTCTGGTGTGAGCCATGAAAGCTTGTTCCCTTGGAGTTAAAAGGAGCCAGAGTCACCATGCATATGTGCACAGCTTTCTGTATTTTTCATCATGTCTTGCTATCCATGCACTAACCCCATGTTACATGTTGGCAGAGGGTTTTCAGAGGCATGCAGATGCTCGTGAACCTGAAGGCAGGAGCTGTCACCATTCCTGTTTGACAGATGACGGGAACGGCTGCAAGGGGAGGGGACACGCCCTGGCAGCCCAGCTTGCTGGTGGCCTTGCAGCATCCTGGATTTCATCCCCCTAGGGATGCACATGAAAATCCTTGCCCTTTTTGCAGACTCTAAGAGGGGAGTGTGCCCTCCCTGATCCCATCAATGCCTGTAGCCCCCAGTTCTGCTCCACCTGCCAGAACCCACTTCCTGTTTGTCCAGAGATGACCCAAGTCCATGTTTGCAGGATGTAGAATGTGCTGGGGTGGAGAATTGGAGAATGGCTGTGGAGGCGGACAGAAAAGTTTGGGTGCCTCGGGAGGCTCTGTCTCTGGAGGGGCTGGAGTCCCCAGGACTGGTGTACAGAGCTCCTATAAGGATGGGTTTAATTAAAGGATCGTTAGGTTAGGCCAGGTGTCATCTCAGCAGGGGCTACCCACACCAGCCCATTCCCCAAAGAAGAACTGCAAGAAAGCAAGAAGGTTCCCTTCACTCATTTTAATTGTTCCGCAAAAGACCCTAAATGCAAGACAGCATCATAAGGTGGAGGAGTGGGAGAGAGATGAAGTGGAGAGAGGGGCAGGGAGAGGGCAGAACAGAGGGTAAGACCAGCAGCCAAGAGCTGGGCCCTGGGCACAGCCAGCCTCTCTGTGAGCTTTGGGTGTCGGGGGTGGGGTGGGGGACACAGGCTCCCCTAAGGGATGGCTGCATGGCCTTAGAGACCTTGGTTGCAGCAACCAGCACATGGTAGATGCTCAGTAGACATTAAAATGAAATGAGTGCTTTGGGGTGGGGTGGGGCAGACTTTCCTATGGGTGGAGTGGCAGCCTGGGGAATTCAGTGGAGGACTCCTTTGGAGTGGCTGAAGGCCTGGGAGGCTCTGGGGGAGGAAGCTGCTGGTTGGGAACCCCACCTCAAGAACCTTTTGAGCAGGTGTCCTGCTGCTCTAGGCTGAAGGGAGAATGGAAACAGGCCCCAGGGAGGCTGGGGACCCCTGATATAGAAAGGCACAGCCTACCCTGAGGCTGAGGTCTCTCCAGTCTCCTGGGTCTCTCCTGCATACCTTAGCACTCCCAAAACCACCCACCTACCCACCCTCTTCAGTGCTGAGGTGGCTGAATGGGCTCTGAGGCTCCCAGTGCATGCCTGGCCCCCGGAGCCCCCAGGAGTTCTGTCCCATTTCCTGGAGTGGCAGCTGGGCAGGTTACATACACTTAATTACTAGTAATTAAAAAACTGATTACTCCAAATGGCGCCCTCCTGGGGAGAACCGTGCTGTGCCTGTCCTGCTGGTCCGCCACAGAGGCCATTTCTGGAGTGTGGAGCAGGGACCAGCCTGCAGCCTCCTTCTATGTCTGCTGGAGGATGAGGGCTCCCTATGTCAAGAACAGTGCCTGCCCCCACCTCCTCCAACTGGCCTGCCCCAATGTCTAGTGCAGCTGCATTCCGGCATCACTTTAGTGGATGAGTCACTGGTCCCCTCCAATGTGCATATCCCTTGAGAGGGGACATACCCAGAATGCTATAGGTCACAGGGAAGGAGCCTCTGTAGGGAGCCCAGGGGGAAAAAAGAGCTCTAGGCTCCAGGGGAGAAGTGGGGAATGAATGCAGAGTGTGACAGAGGCAGGGCAGGTTTGCCAGTTGCAGAGCTGGTATCCTAGAATTGACTTGTTTTAGTCATTCTGCGACTGGGGTTCAGCAAGCACCTAGTACATACCAGATATGGATGGACCACCCAGTCAGGTTCTTTGTGTGGATGAAGACACGCCAGGAGGTGGGGGGCAGGTGCATGAGCCATGGTCAGTTAGGAAAGTGCTGCTGGAACCAGGGCAGAGAAGAAGGGGGTGCCCAGTTAAATGGGCAGTTGGAGGAAGCATCGCAGAGGAGTGGTTATTGAGGGCGAGGCTCGGGATTGGAGTCAGTTTGGGGAGGAGTAGGTGGAAGGGGTTTGGGCAATGGCAGCTGCTTGTGCAGAAGCCCTGGGGAATTGGCAGAGCCTGGCAGGAGGGAGGAAGCCTGGGACAGCCGTGGGGGCAGCATGTCTCATGCTACCGCTGGGATGAGGAAGTCAGCGGCCCCACGATCCCATCCCAGGGTGTCTGTCTTCCAGCAGCATTGGGGAGTGGTGGACGGGGTATCTTTGGTGGACCTGGAGAAGGGACTGGCTGACCTGAGCCTCTGAGAACAGGGAGGAGGGGAAGAAGGGGAGTGGGAGAGTGAGGGCTCATATGCCAAGGCTGAAGGGGGAGGGACAGTGGGTGGGTCTGGGAGGTGCCTTGGAGAGGGAGCCTCCTGGACCTGCTGATGGAGGGTGTTGGAGGAGAAAGGCCCAAGCTCACAAGAGCGAAGTCTGAACAGACAATGGCCAATACCTCAGAGGACCCTGAGGGTGGGAAGTCTGTCTGTAAACTTGACCAGGAAGAGAATAGGGAGCCCCAGAGCGTGGAGGAGGGGCGCACAGGGAGTCTCCAAGGTCTCCCTGCCACCCCCCACGCCACGCCCAAGTTGGTTGGTGACAGTGGCCACGAAGGGAAGATTCATCCGAGGCCCTTGTGTGGGAGATGCTGACATGCAGCCGTGTCCCTCAATCAGGGGAACCCTGGGCCAATTATTCATTTATTACTAAGGGGTTTGCAGGCCCATCCCCCACCCCTACACTTGGCTCTCTGTGCCTGAGTCTGCTTTTATTCTGGAAAGTGTCCCAGAGAGGCCCTGCCTCACAGCCACTCAGGTCCCTGCCTACCTCTCTAGTTCGGGGCAGGTCGTCACCTGCATGAAGGACCCAGGGCGGCCGCACACCCTCTGCTGGAGGTGCCTTCACAGCTCTGCCCCTCACTTCCCTTTCTCCTGAGCACATGTCTGGGGGCATCAAGCCAGCCCCAAACCTGCCCCTGGGCACCCTGGCAGGAGGAGCCAAGTAGAGGGGTGCCAAGTCCAGGGTACCCAAGGACTTGGGTACACAGGGGGCAAGTCCCAAACCACACAGGGGGTTGCAGCAGGTGAGAGGCCAGAAGCCCCCTGCAGGGAGGAAGAGGACGGGCTTGGTTTGGCCCTGCTGGCCTGGCTGCTGTGGCCTGTGTCCTTGGATTAAGGCTCAATCCAAGATGGGCCTCCCAGAGGGCTCCCCTTTATTTTCTTCTTCGAGAGAGATACCTCCCACGTTCCCAGCTCAGAAGGGGCCAACCAGGTGGCTCAATTCCCACCCTGAGAAACACAAGCAGGTGGTTATGGGTGGGCCTGGTGCCTGAGGTCAGCAACTGACCCTCCTCCAGGCCGGGCCTCTGGTCTCCTGCCCGCCTGGCCCTGTGCCCTGCATCCCCAGTTCTGTCTCTGCCTTTGTCTACCTCTGCATTTTGCTCTTCTCTCTTGCGCCTCCTTCTCTAAACAGCCTTTTGGAAAGAGCACAGAGATCAGTTACTATTTGACCCCTCTTAGCCACAATTTCCCCACCTGCTAAGCAGGGTCAAATGCCCTTCACCTGGTGAGGTGAGGCTCAGGAGCTACACGCACACACTAGGCCCCTGAAAAGCCTCCTGGGCCAGAGCACTCCCAGCTCACCCAGAAAGAAGGGCTTCTTTGGTCCCTTCCTTTTTTGCTCACTGAAGCCTTCCTCCCTCCGGCCAGGGGTGTGAATGCACCCCCGGTCCTGTCCATCCCACATCACATCAGGCGCTTCCGGGCACGGACCATCTGCTCCACAACCCTGCTTCTCTATGACACAGCCTCTGGGGCCAGGGGCTCAAGTGGGATCTCCCATTTTCTATCTGCCTGGATTTGGAGAGCAAGGGACAGGACCATGGCCTTGAAAGTCTTGGAGCAGTGAGGTGGGGTGGGACGGTGGGGGGATGGGAGCAAAATTCCCTCCTCCTGGTCTTGGCTTTTGCGGTTTCTATCCTCCAAAACAACAACAACAACAACAACAACAACAAAACCCATCGGGGGTCATTCCTGGTCTCCTCACTCCTCCATTACTTTCTCACCCCTCCTTTCCTCCTTTTCTTCCAGGAGCTTTTATTATCACACACTCCCCAAGGCAAGGCCCAGCCCATCCTCTGCTTCTGGGAGAGGGGAGAGGAAGAAGCAGTCACTCAAGGCCACCCTGGGGGTGCTTAGAGACTCCCCCAGGGGAGCTGCACTGGGGGTTCTCTCTCCCCTCTCTCATGCCTCCAGGGGGTTTGGGAGAGGCTGCAGGCTGATCAAACTGGCCCCTGACCTTGCCTGCTTTGTTGATGAATGCAACTCTCCAAAGGTGGAATGAGCTGGAGATCGCAGGGTGCAATGGCGGCACATCCATGGGGCCTGGAGAGAGCCCTGGGAAAAGTCAGGGATGAAGCAGGGGGAGGTGCTGGACACGGTTTGAGGGTAACTCACACTTCATGGAAACAGTGTTCGGAAACTCAGAGATAGCGCAGGCGGTTTCGGCAGTTCCCAGTTTTCTGAGGTGGGCCCTGCCCTCCCAACCTGAACTCGCATCAAGGACAGCCACCAGGATGTCCCTCCTATCTGTGGGTATCTGTTTAGGCTCTCAAAGAAGAGGGACAAGTTGGGGGGAGAAACTGGAAACTTCCTTGTCCAAGTCAGAGGCCCTGGAGGGGCCTATCAGCCTGGAGATGCGTTGCCTTCCCTACCGTGGCTGGATTCTTTCTGTAGCGGGTTTAGGGAGGAAGGAGGGAACCAGGAGATGACACAATAGGCTTAAATTAAAGCAGGACAGATTATGGCAGGCCTAAAGAATCATTTCTTTTTTTATTCAGAAGGCAATGGAAAAGACACACTCATTTACTCTAAAGCACTTATTGTGCATGAAGGACAGGCAGCCCCTGTGCCAAGCGCTAGGGTGTATCTGAATAAGACACAGGTTCTACCTGTAAACCAATAATGCAGGTGAGCTAAGACCCAGATAGCAGCGTGGGCCAGCCCATCGGAACCACAGAGCTGTGAGTGACCGAGGATGTGCTCTAGGGTGGCTGGTGCAGTTGATTCCTGAAGGACAAACAGGAGTTTTCCAGCAGCACGAGGCTGAGAAGGGCATTCGGGCAGCAGGACAGCAGGTGCAAAGGCTCAGAGACAGAGGACCTGTGGTAAGTGGAGTGAAAGGTGAGGGGCTGCACTGAAAAGGGGAGCCGGCCAGAGTTCACAGGGCAAGGGATGGGTAAGGGGAGAGGCAAGCGGTGGCCCCTCGATCACATGCGACGTGACTGGGTTTGCTTTTTAGTAAACACTGGCAGCCTCCAGGAGGAGAGATAAGCAGGCAAGGAGGACCCAAAGCAGGCTGTGGCAGTGCAATTTGGGAGAGGGACATGCCTGGGACAGATAGAGGAGCAAGAATCCATAGAATTTTATGTCCAGTGAGGTGGATGAGGGGCCTTCAGCAACCAGGGACAGGCACACGACGGGAACAGAGCCCCATTCTCCTCTGACAAATGCAGACACTTTAGCAAACTGTCTGCAGCACACAGCTTAACGTATGACGACCAAGACTTTCTACGTGAACATGACTTGACTATCCAGAACATTCTCATCCAGGAAGCAAAAGATGCAAATAACTTTGTTCCAAGAACTTCCTGAAAGTCCAAATTTCTGAGTAATAGACCACGTGCGCTCCTCTTCTCAGGACAACAGCTCACTCACCCGGACAAATCTGCTGGCCTGTGAATGGCTGTTTACTCATCCTCACCTGCTCAACCCTGGCCTTGCTCTGTCTACCAGTTTCTAAAGGATTATGTCACAGAGCCTGTCCGATCCCAATCAATACTGCACATTGCAGGACCCACCTTCAAACAGACCCCTAACCTCCCCTTTCTGAAATTTCCCGAGGCCACCAAGGTGGGGTTGCTCTGTTTTACTGAGCTAGGCAATCTGAACTTGGCTTTACTGATCAGTGGATTATTCTGCTGGTCTAAATGAGTCTAAAATCAGATGACCTCGCAAGGGTTCCTTTATCTCTCTGAGTCTAGCAGGCTCCAAATGTCTGATGGTGGGACTACAGGCTTATCTCACTTAAGACCCCAGGATTCTGGGATCCCCAGTTCCAGGGCTCATGGTGCATCTGGCCTGAAGTCCTGAGGGTCACCAAGAGGAGAGGGCATGGTCAGGATTCCACAACAGCTGGGGAGCAGGCCTGGAGCTCTGGCCTGGGCCAGTCTTGGGTCTCTGGGGAGCCCCCACTCAGAGAGCTTCTCATACTGCCTTCAAGGTGACCCAAGTCTCCCTGTCGGTCACATCCCTACCCACCTCCCCCCTTCTTTCAGGGTTTTATTTTTGGCCAGGTAATTAGTATAGCTCTTCTCATTAATATTATATTTAAAAACGCAAAGGTGCTGGCGGGGGAGAGGGGGGCTGGAAGGGAGGGGCTTGCACATGCCAGTAATTGTCTTGACAGCCGGAGATCCTGGTGCAATGACAGTCTAGTTTAAGTGGCCCAATTAGCATAAGAAACGACTCGCCAAAAGTTCTGAAGGCATCGTGTTGATTAATGCAATTTATCTTGCATACCAG
The DNA here is from genome assembly GCF_029289425.2 of Pan paniscus. Taxonomy (NCBI): domain Eukaryota; kingdom Metazoa; phylum Chordata; class Mammalia; order Primates; family Hominidae; genus Pan; species Pan paniscus. Next base: position 54,743,670 of record NC_073266.2, read on the forward strand.
CAGCAGACAGCTGAATCGCTGCTAATGATTATTATATACATTCATACACATTATGTACATGTGGCCTCCTCTCCAAGAAACGATGCCTCTCCCCTCTCCTCCTGCGTGCCTGCTCAGGCCCACGGGCCCAACGTATACCAGAATGACTCTACCTGCCCTGAACCTCCTGCCCAGGTTTCCCACTGGTCATCTGAGTCCTCAACTCTAATTGCCAGGTTGCCTTTGATATGAAGGGGCTGGTTTTACTTTGATATTATATTCAATTTTGAGCCAGTGTCCAGAAACACAGTTTTCAGCTTTCTTTTTTCTTTTCTTTTTCTTCTTCTTCTTCTTTTTTTTTTTTTTTTTTTGAGACAGGGTCTCACTCTATCACCCAGGCTGGAGTGCAGTGGTGCGATCTCGGCTCACTGCAGCCTCCACCTCCCAGGTTCAAGCAATTCTCCTGCCTCAGCCTCTTGAGTAGCTGGGACCACAGGTGCACGCCACCACGCCCTGCTAATGTTTTTTGTATTTTTAGTAGAGACAGGATTTTGCCATCTTAGCGAGGCTGGTCTCAAACTCCTGGGGCCTCAAGTGATCTGCCCACCACAGTCTCTCAAAGTGCTGGGATTACAGGCGTGAGCTACCACCGACCCTGGCCCAGAAACACAGCTTTCAAGAATATTTTTCACTACTCAGGGGAAGCAGCTCTAGGCAGCCAAGGGAGTGGCCAGCAGATGAAGTTAGCATAGTGAAGTCTGTCTGAGTACATGGGTCTCTAAATGTTTGGTCCACAATCACAGTTTAAACGAGGGATGCATGCAATGTGGTGCTGCCAACATCCTCCTCCCTTCCATCTTAAACATCTTGTTATTCTGAAAACTGGGAATTTTTATCCTGGGTGTGCAAGGGCAGAAGCCCAGACCACACCTTTGCAGGTGTCCCTCCTTCTGGGCAAGGCCAGGAGGAGAACATCAGTGCAAGCCACCAAGCAAGGGGACTATGATGGCTGTCAGTTCATGCTGGCACAGCCGTGAGAGCTTACACACACTACATTTGTCCTCAATGTTACCTCCTCCCCAGCCTGCAGAAGAGAAATGTATTGCTGCATGTTGTGGCCGATGCCTGTAATCTCGACACTTTGGGAGGGTGAGGCGGGAGGATCACTTGAGCCCGGGAATTCAAGACCAGCCTGGGCAATATAGTGAGACCCAGTCTCTATAAAAAATAATTAGCCAGGCTGGAGGATCCCTTGAGGCCAGGAGTTCGAGACCGCAGTGAGCTATGATTGCACCATGGCACTCCAACCTGAACCACAGAATGAGACCCTGCCTCTAAAAAAAAAATTAAAAAAAAAAAAAAAAATTTAAGTATCTGCTTTGGAGTCCAGGCAGCCTGGCCCTAGAGCTGGTGTTCCCTTCATCACTATTCTCAGCCACCAAATTAGGTCAGAATCTGGAGGTCAGCATTGGAAGCGGGGGATGAAAGCTGCCACTTGGAGGTGGATGGGGAATGGCAGGAAAGTCTCCCAGGTAGAGATGCCAGGACTCAGCTGAGAGGAGGCAGCTGTGAATCTGGGGAGACAGACACCAAGGTGCAGAGTGGGACGGGGTGGAACAGCGCCTTGCCATTGGTGCCCGAATGCACCAGAGGCTGGGAGAACAAGAACCCTTTCTTGGCTGGGCGCGGTAGCTCATGCCTGTAATCCCAGCACTTTGGGAGGCCAAGGTGGGCAGATCAGGAAGTCAGGAGATCGAGACCATCCTGGCTAACACGGTGAAACCCTGTCTCTACTAAAAATACAAAAAATTAGCCGGGTGTGATGGCACGTGCCTGCAGTCCCAGCTACTTGGGAGGCTGAGGCAGGAGAATTGCTTGAACCCGGGAGGCGGAGGTTGCAGTGAGCCGAGATTGCGCCACTGCACTCCAGCCTGGGCAACAGAGTGAGACTCCATCTCAAAAAAAAAAAAAAAAATATATATATATATATATATATAAAAGACCCTTTCTTGGGGGGCTTAGGGACCAGGGGTAAGCTCAACTGGGCATATGGTTTTATAGTTAAACTTTCCAGTGAGGCCAGATTCAGCAATCCCAGGGGTCAGCAATGGAGTGACGGGGCTGGCCCCTGTGGAAGGGTCTGAGGTGATGGCGTGGGTGCTGAGGAGAGCAGTGGATGTGGGGGAAGGGGAGGTTGGTGTGGAGCTGGGAGAACCAATTGGAACATCCTGCAAAGGGCTTGGAGGCGGCTGGCAGCAATAGGGCATGGGGGAAGAACTGTGGGGACTTGGGTCAGCAAGCAGGAGAGACCAGGAGCCGTTCAAGGGGACTTGAAGATTCCATGACAGTGATGCTTTTGACAGTAATAAGGATGTTAGGTGGGGCTGGGGGAAAGGTGGGGGACTGGGGATGAGGGGGAATGATGAGTTTACCTTTAACTCTGCCCAGACTTCAGGTAGAAATGCCAAAGAGACCAGTGGGCTGGTGGGGGCGGCGGGGGAGCAGTTCTTTCTTTTTTTTTTTTTTTGAGACGGAGTCACCCAGGCTAGAGTGCAGTGGCGTGATCTCGGCTCACTGCCAGCTCCACCTCCTGGGTTCACGCCATCCTCCTGCCTCAGCCTCCCAAGTAGCTGGGACTACAGGCACCCACCACACGCCCAGCTAATTTTTTGTATTTTTAGTAGAGACGGTGTTTCACTGTGTTAGCCAGGATGGTCTCTATCTCCTGACTTCGTGATCCGCCCGCCTCGGCCTCCCAAAGTGCTGGGATTACAGGTGTGAGCCACTGCGCCCGGCCTGTGGGGGGACCAGTTCTTAGGACAAAGGTCAGAGCCGGAGATGTGAGTTTTTACTTTTTTCCCTTAGGACTTGGGCCCTTAGGGGAGGAAGTGAACTATGCTGAGCACCTGCTGTGTTCTAGGGAGTGTGCCAGGAGCTCACTTCCCTTCCCAACAGCTGCATGAGGAAGTACCATTATCCCCATTTTACAGATGGCCAAACTAAGTCTAGGTGAGTGACCTTCCAGGGCCATGCAGAGTAAGGGAAAACAAGCTCAGCCTTGCTCCAGTGCTGTCAGACCTCCAAGTTCATTGCTGGGGGAAATGAAGCCCATGCTTCTGATTGTGGGGACTGGTGGGGGGCGCAGAGGGCCTGGGCTTTTCTGTCCCAATCTGGGGTGCCTGGGAGAACTGAGAGCCACCTCTGTGAGTACAAGGCCAAGGAATTTCTTCCACAGACCCATGCTCGGCTGCATACAAATGTGAACTTGAAAACATTCTGGTTCCCGTAGGTAGGTAAAAATGTATTCTCTCAGCAAACGCTTTTGAATTTGGGACCAGGCTCTAAAATTGGAGCCCTTTGGGGTTGGGGTGGTGCCACGTTGGCTTCTACTCCCCTGACTCCTTACACTGTGGCTTGCAGGAGAGGTGGGTGCACTCTGGGGTGAGCAGAGGCCCAGGATGGGGGACTTCAGGAGGAAAAGGGTCCTCTAGGCCTTCCCACCATGCCTTCTCTCCAGCCCTCCTGCCCCGCAAGGAGCCGTTGATGAACCTGTTTGCAAAAGTTCTAAATGCTCACCCTGCTGTTCAGATCATTTTGGTAATTCTGGTTTGTGGTGGGAGCCAGGGAAGTAGCACTTAGGCCTCAGTGAGGCCTCTGCCTATGGAGAGAGATATTTCCATAAGGAAGAAGCCTTTGGTTTTCAGCAGCTCTTTCTCCAGACATTGAGGGCAGGGCTCTGAGGGTATGAAGTTGATCATGTGTGTGCCTACTGTGCATATGTGCATGTGTGTATATGTGTACATGCATGTGCATTTGTGTTCCTGTGCCTGCAAATGCTTGATTTTGTGTCTGGACACGATGGGATCTGTATGTGACTCTGGGAGAGAGACAATGTGAGCCTGCTTGGGGATGTAAGGTGTGCACATACAGGACATAGAGTTGTGTCTGTGAATGTGCTCCTTGTTACTGATGTCTGTACATCTGTGAGTGTGTGCACATGTGAATATGTTTGAGAAGAGGAGATTGCCTGATTATGTCCAGGAATGCATGTGGTATTGAGTGTATATTTCTGTGTGTGCAGGTACATGTGGTGTAACATGGAAAGCTATAAACTTTAAACTGAAAACACAGACCTGGCCTGGTGCAGTGGCTAACGTCTGTAATCCCAGAACTTTGGGAGGCTGAGGCAGGTGGATCACTTGAGGTCAGGAGTTTGAGACCAGCCTGGCCAACATGGAGAAGCCCTGTCTCTACTAAAAAGACAAAAATTAGCTGGGCGCAGGGGTGCATACCTGTAATCCCAGCTACACGGGAGGCTGAGGCAGGAGAATCGCTTGAACCCGGGAAGCAGAGGTTGCAGTGAGCCGAGATCACACCACTGTACTCCAGCCTGGGCGACAGAGTGAGACTCCATCCCTACCACCCCACCTCTCCAAAAAACAAAAGAAAAGAAAGAAAACACAGGCCTGAAGAGAGATAGTGCCATGATGAAGAGTGGGTGACCAGGCCAGGCAGTCTCCCTGGAGGAGGTGGTTTCTGAGACCTTTACTCAGCCATACCTCCAAAACTGGCTTCCCTGGGCTCTGTGCCACTGCCCTTTGGAGTCAAACCAGCCAGGAGCCAAGACTCAGCAGGCCTCTGCTAGGGAGCTGCAGTGGGGATACCTACATGAGATGGGGCCTCGGAATGCCCTGGAGGCATCTGTTCTGAGCCATCACTGCCGTCTGTCTTCATCAGCCACAGGCACTCAGCCCAGCACAGCCCAGCCCAGCCCAGCCCTGGCCTGGCCCCAGGGTCTCTCTGGAAATGGTAGTATGGGTGCAATGAGGCCATTTATTTTCTGATTCAGGTGACAGTCCAGTGGCCAAGGAGAATACCCACACCTTTCCATTTTCTATTAGGAACCACTGACCAATGGACAGAACCACCATGGGGCCATCAAAGCCACTTAGTTGAGTTTTTGCTTTTTAATAAGAAAAAATAGTATGTGGCACTCATCCGCTTTTAAAATGAAAAACAGTGAACATAAAACTTGATTTAATAAAGACACCAAATAAAATATTCTTCTATTCTGTGTTACAGTAATTGAAGAGAGAGTGACAAAACGGTGGGGGGGCAGCAAAGAGAGAGAGAACGGTTGGGTGTGGAATGGCAGCCCAGAAAGAGACAAGGACATGAAAGAGGTGCTGGGAAGGCCAGAGGTGCTGGGAAGGTCAAAGGTGCTGGGAAGGTCAGAGGTGCTGGGAAGGCCATTGGTGCTGGGAAGGCCAGAGGTGCTGGGGAGGTTAGAGGTGCTGGGGAGGTCAGAGGTGCAGAGAGTAAAGAGGGAGAAGTGGACTCAGGTCCCTGGGCACTAGGAGGACCCCAGTGTTTGCAGGGACCAACATCAACGAAGGGGCCCTCCTGGGCTGGCAGTGGCTATGCTTGACATCTGTTTTTGGCCACATCCTCTCAATAATCCCAAAAGCTATTAAAGGAAAGGCACATGGCATGCAGCAAGCTTCAGTAACTTGCCTGAGTCCTCAGCTAGGCTGCCTTCTGACCTTGGTCTCTCTGACCCTGACCCAGATCTCTCTACCGGCAGCCTGGGTTTATGCCAGGCACTCGGCACCTTGCTTAGCCTCAGGTGTCCATGCCCCACACTTCTCTGCAGCCTCCCCTGGGACTTCTTCCTACACTCTTCCTCTCCCAGAGGCCTGTACTCTGCCCCTTTTGCAGGATCCCAGGCCCAAGCTGCCTCCAGCCCCTCTCCTATCCATTCATCCACCTGCCCCAGGTTCCACCACTCGCTTCACTGGGTCACACCCATGCCTTTTAGCCTGAAATGCCCATGGGGACTACATAGGTTTGTACAAAGCCCAGTGGGAGACTTGGAAGAGGGTCTAGCAGCATCAGCGAAAGTTCCCAGAGGAGCTGAGGTTTGAGCTTGGAGCCCGCAGGCCTGTGAAGGTCTGAGAACATTCCAGGTGGAGGGAACAGCAAGCGAAAAGGCAAGGAGGATGATATGGTTTGGCTGTGTCCCCACCCTGCATCCTAGCTGCTCCAGCTGGGGCTGAAAGGGGCCAGCGTAGAGCTCGGGCTGTGGCTTCAGAGGGTGCAAACCTCAAGCCTTGGAGCTTCCACGTGGTGCTGAGCCTGTGAGTACACAGAAGTCAAGAATTGAGGTTTGGGAACCTCTGCCTAGATTTCAGAAGATGTATGGAAACGCGTGGATGCCCAGGCGGAAGTTTGCTGTAGGGATGGAGTCCTCGTGGAGAACCTCTGCTAGGGCAGTGCGGAAGGGAAATGTGGAGTTGGAGCCTCCACAGAGAATCCCTACTGGGGCACTGCCTAGTGAAGCTGTGAGAAGAAGGCCACTATCTTCCAGACCCCAGAAAGGTAGATCCACCAACAGCTTGCACAGTGCGCCTGGAAAAGCCACAGACACTCAACACCAGCCTGTGAAAGCAGCTGGAAGGGAGGCTGTACCCTGCAAAGCCACAGGGGTGGAGCTGCCCAAGACCATGGAAACCTACCTCTTGCATCAGCATGACCTGGATGTGAGACATGGAGTCAAAGGCGATCATTTTGGAGCTCTAAGATTTGACTGTCCCACTGGATTTCGGACTTGTGTGGGGCCTGTAGCACCTTTGTTTTGGCCAATTTCTCCCATTTGGAATGGCTGTATTTACCCAGCGCCTGTACCCCCACTGTATTTAGGAAGTAGCTAGCTTGCCTTTGATTTTACAGGCTCACAGGCGAAAGGGACTTGCCTTGTCTCAGGTGAGACTCTGGACTGTGGGCTTTTGAGTTAATGCTGAAATGAGTTAAGACTTTGGGGGACTGTTGGGAAGACATGATCGGTTTTGAAAGGTGAGATTTGGGAGGGGCCGGGGTGGAATGATATGGTTTGGCTGTGTCCCCACCCAAATCTCACCTTGAATTCCCACATGTTGTGGGAGGGACCCGGTGGGAGGTAATTGAATCATGGGGGCAAGTCATTCCTGTGCTGTTCTCATGATAGTGAGTAAGTCTCACAAGATCTGGCAGTTTTAAAAACGGGAGTTTTTCTGCACAGCTCTCTCTTTGCCTGCTGCCATCCGCAAAAGATGTGACTTGCTTCACCTTGCCTTCCGCCATGATTGTGAGGCTTCCCCAGCCACGTGGAACTGTGAGTGCTCCATTATACTTTCCTTTGTAAATTGCCCAGGCTCAGATGTCTCTTTATCAGCAGCGTGAAAACGGACTAATACAGAGGATAAGACATTGTGTGCAATATGGCTACAGCAGGACATGGATAGGTAGGGGGCTGGGGAAGGCTGGCAGGGAGGCAGGTACCCCCAAGACAAGGCCACCCTGCCCTGTTTGTGTTCTCCTGAATTAGTCCAGGTGCTTTACACCTCCCTGTGAATCTTTGCTCAAGGTTGGCACAGGAGCAGGATGCAGGCGCACGCATGAAAGCGCGTAGGCTGTAGTCCCTCCCTCAGGTTGCAGGACTGCAGGCTCCAAGAGGGCACACAGTGTGCCGAACTTGTTCCCTGTGGCCTGACACAGAGTAGGAGTTCAGCAAAGACCTGTCAAGAGGCTGGGCACGGTGGTTCATGCCTGTAATCCTAGCACTTTGGGAAGCTGAGGTGGGTGGATCATGAGGTCAGGAGTTCGAGACCAGCCTGGCCAACATGGTGAAACGCCATCTCTACTAAAAATACAAAAATTAGCTGGCATGGTGGCATGTACCTGTAATCCCAGCTACTTGGGAGGCTGAGGCAGAATTGCTTGAACTCAGGAGGTGGAGGTTGTAGTGAGCCAAGATCGCCCCACTGTACTCCAGCCTGGGCGACACAGCAAGACTGTCTCCAAAAAAAAAAAAAACACAAACCTGTCAAGTAAGTGAAAGGGTGATGTCATGTGAAGGGCAACAAGGGAGCCTGGCAAAGGAATAAGCAAAAGGCAGGTCAGGCACCCTGAAGACTCAGCCCATGTGAGAGGATCTCAGAGGTGCCAAAGAAGGGCTGGTCAGTGGTCACCTCTGGGTGTGGAGCTGAGCAGTGCTGGGCCATCTGGATTCCAGCAGAGCCATCATTTGTTGCCTTTTTAGTTATTTATTTTTTAAGGGTCTCACTCTGTCACCCAGGCTGGAGTGCAGTGGCAGGATTATAGCTCACTGTAGTCTCAAACTCCTAGACTCAAATGATCCTCCCTCCACAGCCTCCCAAATAGCTGGGCTGCGCACCACCAGGCCTGGCTAATTTTTAATATTTTGTAGAGACAGGGTCTCGCTATGTTGCCTAGGCTGGTCTTACACTCCTAGACTCCTGGCCTCAAACGATCCTCATGCCTTGGCCTCCCAGAGTGCTGGAATTATAAGCATGAGCCCTCTGTGCTCGGGAAGTTGTTGCCATTCTCCTGTCTCAGCCTCCTAAGTAGCTGGGACTACAGGCACGTGCCAACATGCCCAGCTAATTTTTGTATTTTTAGTAGAGAAGGGGTTTCACCCTGTTAGCCAGGATGGTCTCAATCTCCTGACCTCGTGGTCCGCCCACCTCAGCCTCCTAAAGTGCTGGGATTACAGGCATGAGCCACCATGCCTGGCCTTTCTTTTTTTTTTCTGGAGATGGAATCTTGCTCTGTTGCCCAGGCTGGAGTGTAGTGGAGCAATCTCGGCTCACTGCAACCTCCACTTCCCCAGTTCAAGCAATTCCCCTGCTTCAGCCTCCCAAATAGCTGGGATTACAGGCACACACTACCATGCCCAGCTAAATTTTTTTGTGATTTTAGTAGAGACAGGGTTTCACCATGTTGGCCAGACTGGTCTCGAACTCCTGACCTCAGGCAATCCACCCGCCTCGGCCTCCCAAAGTGCTGGGATTGCAGGCATGAGCCACCATGCCGGGCATTTGTTGCCTTTTAACCTGCAGCTGCCTGTTTCTGGTTGCTCAGCTTTGCCTGCTGAAGTCCTCTTTGCAATCTCTGGCCACCACCACCATGGACACTAAACATCTGATCCAGGGATGGAGTCTCAGAGGGCCCCAGAGACCTGAGGGCTCTGGGCAAGCACCACTTTATCACTGCTGGGCCAGGGACCTCCCCTGACACTGGCACCCACCGGCTGCACAGGAACCAGCCTGCTGAGCACAACCTGTGAGCAAGGCCTTCTGCAGAGCCCTTCAAGTGGACCCCTGAGTGGGGGGATCCCCAGTTAATAACACGAGTGAGCACTTACTGTGTGCCAAGCTCCCTTCTCGCCCTTCACATGACAAGCAGGGCAGTACTACTGAAATCATCCCCAAAATGAGGACAGATGAGGAAACAGAGGCCCAGATAGGTGAAATCACTTGTCCGAAGCTATGCACTGGTCTGCTCAGAGCCTGTCTGGAGGCAGGCAGTCTCGTTGCAGGGCTATACTCTTCATGCCTGCAGGCTTCTTCTGGGCAGGGAAGGCTCCTCTGCTGGCTTGATATTTGGGTTCTGTACAGGCATCTGCAGATGTGTGGGTGAGTTCAGGAGGACCACCAGTGGGACAGAGGGGGAACTGCTTGGGATTTGTAGCCAGACACGCCCATTACTGAATCTCAGTTCTAATGCATGGAGCTATGTGATTGCGACAAAATCCCTCACCCTTGCTGGGTCTCCAAAGTGGGGTTTATTTACATATGAGCCTGTTATCTTTGTCTTTGTGGGGTTGTCAGGATCAAGGAAGGCACGTTATAAAACAAGACCTAGCACAGGTATGGCCCACAGTAGGTGTTCATTAAACTCTAGTTACTTTTAGCAGCCATGCCCCTCCCCACTCATGGTTGGGCCCCCAGCAATGCTGGACATACATTAAGCCTTGACAATTCTGCTTGTGAAGGCCATTCATACAGGAAAGCCAGCTGTCATTTGTACAGGTACTTTAGAGTTTCCACAAGGGTGTTGATCTTTGCAAGTGTTGCATTTTCTGCCCTGGATCTGGCTCAGCAAACATATCAACCCAAAGGGCAGAGTTAAACCAAGAGCTAACCTTGGGTGTGGAGAGTTAAAGACGCACCAGGATTAAAGTCGCTAAATGGGGTTTTTGGTTGTGCCTGTGGCTCACCAGCTAACCGTAGCTCTCGTCCAATGCATCCAGCTGCCTGACGGGTTCCTGTTCCTCCAGGGAAGCTGGGGTGGGGTTTGGCAGGCTGGCCAGGCTGGCAAGCCTGGGGTAACCGCATGCAGCCGCCCCATTAGCGAAGTTATTTAGACTTTTGTGTTAACGACTTCCGAAGGCAGCACTCCTCCTGAATATGCAAATCGAGAGTCTTGGCTGTTAACAAAATTAGCTGCCTCGTTTACAGTTGCACCCCTACTCAGCTCCAGGGTGTGGCCTGGAGCAGTGCCTGGGCCCCACCCAAGTGTGGAGGTGGGGAGGCGGACTAGCCCTGCAGCTCCCCTCAGCTTTATTCCCGCCTCTTTCCCTCCTAAGGGGTCACTCCTGCTCATCAAGGATGTTTTAAGTGGCTTTTAAAGCCTTTGCTCCAGCCTCAATGGGAAGACTACCCTCGGAGATGCCCAGCCAGGGGAGCAACCTGGCCCATTAGAGCCATTCTAGTGGCAGCCCCTGCTGGGGAGGCATTAGGGAGGGGGGCGGGGGATTCCTTCCCAGTGCTTGAGAGCACCGGGAAGAGAAAGGCAGGAGGGAAGACCAAAAGAAGCTTCAGAGGGTACCCAGGGGCACTGAGGCCAGGCCAAGAGGCTGCTGGAGCGGGAAGCGGACGGTCAGAGGAGCCCTGTGGTCCGACCTTCACCTGGGTCCTGGGGTCCGGCCCGTGCTGATGGAGGCTGTCCCTCAGTCTTGGTGAAATGAGCAAAGGGCCCAGGGCAGATGAGGGGAGGAGGCCTGGCCACATCCCCAGCCCTGCAGTCACCCTGACCCCCAGGGACAAGTACAGATCTTCAACTTGGCGTCTGAGGTGCAGGCTCCTCAGCCCAGGTGCCCTAACCAGTAATTAGCTCCAGCTCCAGCTCCAGCTCGAGCTCTGAGGTTTGTTTGTTCCAGCCCCGCTCCTCCTCCTCTTCTTACCAAATGGCATTTAAATGTTAATCAAGTCAGGGTTGCGGACGCACCACTCCCCGGCGGCAGCCGAAGGTCAAGGCCAAGCCTGGGAGGCAGCCCCATCTCTTCTGGGATTGGAGATTCTGCAGCCCTGTTAGCTCCAGGCATGGGGCTGGCCGGCTGTGGGGCTCCTAGGACAAAGCGGGATGAGGACAGGGTTGGGGGGCTGGGGCACGGGCTGGGTGTGGTCAGAGAGCACAGTGCAGACTCTGCCGGGCTGGGCACCCTTCTGCCAGGACACAGGGAGGGTCACGGGGCTGCTGCAGCCTGGGGAGCAGGCTTGCTCTGGACTTCTCCATGGGTCCCCTAGCTCGAACAGGCCACTGGGGCACCCGCTGGCTGCCCTGCCCACGCTGAACTCTGAACCTTCCTCCCCATCCTGTGTCAACTGTGGCCTTTCTCTCCCTCTCTTGCCAGTCAGCTGCTCTCACCTTGGCTCTCCCTGCTGATCTGCTGCCTCCTAGGGCCTCCCTCCCATCTCATTCTGACAAATCTGCTCTACACGTTTGCACACCTCAGTTCAGGGGTCAGGTGGTCAGGTGTTGGTTCGGGCAGCTTCTAGGTCTGGACCAGAGAGATGCTATTCCCTCTCAGGCCCCTCAGGAGATAACAGGAAGGACCCTGGCACACAGTAGGGTCTCTCTAGATTCTTCTGGTTTCTTCCTTGCTTTTCTTCTCTGATTCTCCCTGAAACTCATTTCTCCCACTCTCTCTTCTCCCTCTCTGTCTTGGGCACACCCCTGAAGAGAATTCACCCCAGGAGCCTGGCTGAGCAGCCACCAGAGCAAAGACCCTCCTGGTGCACTACAGGGTCTGCTGGGAGGGTCTTGGGGGCTGTGTGGGGAGGGGACGAGGGTGGGGGAGGTTAGGAGGTGCTGAGTAGGCTTTCATGCTCAAAAAAATCCCATTAGTAGCCTTCCGACAAAGGAAGAGAACTTCCCATCAAGGCAATATTTTCATGTACAGAAATTTATCACCTACCAGGACACAAACAACAAATAGGAAAGGAGGAAACATTTTTCCAGGTATCCAAAATGAACATGATGAAAATAAGTACAAACATTCTTCACGCGAGAGACTTCTCAGGCCTTCTCTTAGAGCCTTACAACTCTTACTTTAGGCAGAATTCTAACTCTATTGATGCTGTGTGGTCCTAGCACACAAAATCGGGACACAATGAGGGGTGGCAGGTGGCAGATGTTACCAGAGAGTTATGCTAGTAGAAGTAGAACTTGTTGGCTGCCAGCCACCTTACTTACAGGAGGATGATAGAAAGAATGGTAAGATTTTGGTGTCATAGGGTATGGGTTTTCAGTGACCTGAATGATCCTTGGTTAATCAAGGCATGTTATTTAGCATGGCTTCTTCATAACTGGGATGCAGGCTCTGAGCTTGCTATCCTGCAGTGGGCTGAATCTTTGTGCACACCCCCTGGACAGTGCCTGGTCCCCTTTATGCACGTGCCCCTCCCTCCCACATCTGTGCCTTTCTCTGCCCCACTCCAGCCCCTGTCTTATGCTCAGGACCCTGGGTACTCTCTGGCCTCCTCTGCCTGGTCCTTGATGCACCAATCTGTCTGCAGTGAGGCGGCTAGTGGTGTGGACTGACAGGTGGGGACCACATCTGTCACTGTGTCTCCAGGAACCTATTGCTTCTAAGACTCAGGGGCCCTCTGAGGAGAGGCCTGAAAAAGGGATAGGGGCACAGCCTCTTTGCCTGGTGGAGGTCTTTGTTCTATGCAATACCTTGTCCTCAGATTCCTTTAAATGGGAATGTTTCCAGGGGATTTCCAATGAGGCACGATGGGAGCTTCTGTTTGCACTTAGGCTTGGGGAGCAGTCAGTGGGTGCATGTGCCCCTTCCCTTGCTGGCCTCCTTCCCTCCTTCCTGCACCCGTCTCTCCTCTCCCCTTACCACCAGCTTCTTTACAGACATAATGTTCTTGGTTTTTGCTCTGTTTCTCAACCCAAGGTCCTTTCCCCGGGGCAGGAGAAATGACAAGTGTCCTTTCACTTCTCCCTGGCAGCCACTTCAGGAATTGGCCCCATTCCCAGCCTGGGCTCTAGAACACATGCTGGAATGTCAGGCACTCAGGCCAGGGCTGAGGAAGACAGCATGGAACACAAGGATCCCAAGACAGTAATTTGAGGATCCAGCACTGGGGCTCCAGGCTCCAGGCTGTGGTCTAGAGGCATGGCTGTGGTCTGCAATCATGAGCCTGGATGGGGTTTCTCCTGGGGCTCCATCTCCCTGGGGACCCCGAACTCAGCAGTGCACACTATCCACCAGGCCCAGGTGTCTGCTCAGTCCATGGAGAGGATTTGCCCAGTCTTTTCTGGTTAGGCCTAAAGAACTGAGAATTAGGAAAAGAAACAGACTGCTTATAAGTAGAACCATACTCAAATGCTCTCATCATAAGGTATTCCAAAGCTAAATATGAATGATTTCTATGCAGTTCAGTGATGGGGTATGGGAAAATAGAAAGAACAGAAGACAGAACCTCTGCCCTCTGTAGACTGGAAGGAGGGTCAGGGAAGGCTGTAGCAGTGACTATGGAGCTCAAGACGGGCAGACAACGGGTGCTAGAGGAGGTAGGAGAGACGGAAGGTCAGCAGGGACCAGGGCAGTTACAAGAACTCTCCTGGGGTGGTGAGAATCTGGCTGGGTCTTAAAGGAGGAGGAAGATTTGGGAAGATAGCAATGATGGGAGAGGTTGCTGGGAGAATGATTTATAGGATAGGATGGGCAACAGCAGAGAATGATTTTACTAAGTAAGGGGTGGGTGCTGAGCAAAAGGGACTTTAAAGGGAGAGGAAGAGTAAGGCTAGAATACCAAGGGCCTTGAAGGCTCAACACAAAGACAATAGGCAGCAGCTGCAGATTCTTGAGCAGGAGAGTAGCCCACAGAAGATAACAGTGTGGGTCTCAAGCACCCTCAAAGTTGGGCAATGGAGAGTTGATTGAGCCCTTTCTGAATACCCTTCTACCAAGCCCGATGGAGTGAATGTAATGAAACCTCATTTGAAGGGAGAAGCATGTCGCCCACCCCCTGTGAATTGAGGCTAGGAGCCAAGGGCCGGGATGGGACCTGGATGAGGCAGAGGAGAGAGAATTTCTTCACAGATCCCTGAAGGCGGATGGGGCAATTTTTTTTTTTTTGAGACGGAGTCTTGTTCTGTCACCCAGGCTGGAGTGCAATCATGCTATCTCGGCTCACTGCAACTTCTGCCTCCTGGGTTCAAGCGATTCTCCTGTCTCAACCTCCTGAGTGGTTGGGATTACAGGCATCCACCGCCACACCCGGCTAATTTTTGTATTTTTAGTAGAGACCAGGTTTCACCATGTTGGTCAGACTGGTCTCGAACTCCTGACCTCAGGTGATCCGCCTGCCTTGGCCTCCCAAAGTGCTGGGATTACAGGTGTGAACCACCGCACCCGGCCTGGGATGGGGCAAATTTAAAACTAAGGCAACAGCCGGACACCAGATCAACTCTTGAAAGATGATGGACATAGTACAATATGGACATAGTGTTCATACTTTACAATAGTAAAATCCTGCCTATGGGCCCAAATAATCAATTGAGTGATCAGGAACAAGGGCCCCCTATTGACCCTTTGTGTGAACATGACCTGGAAGTTTCAGTAGGAATTTAGAGGGAGGCAGGCTTTAGGTCAGCCTAAGGAAGAACTTTCTAGCTTTTAAGACTGACCATGGAATACAGCATCTTGAAAAGGCCATGATCTCTGTCACTGGAGATGTTCACAAAGGAGAAGCGGTATCTATCACCGTGTTCTTCTCTGTGTACACCATGCTGAGGAGGATGGTCTCTGCTTCCCCAAACCAGATCTCGAGGCACTCAACAGGGTAGGGCTGGGGCTGGAAAAGCTATAGCGCAGACCCAGAAAGCTGCTATAGCACAGAGCAGCAGTGTGGCCAGGTCTTCATTGTCACTGTAGTTATGTGTAACATCCACAAAGACACTCAAGTCACACCCAGATGTCAGCTCTCCTGTGTCCAGGCCCTCACTTCTCATCTCCACTTGCCAGCTCCGAACCTCACACAAGTCCCACAAGATGGCTCCTATTCCATTTTTGCAAGCAAAGCACTGAGGCTGAGAGGTGGGTGGCTCATCCGGTCAGGGGAGGTGCAGGGGCTGCAGTGTGCCCGACTCAGACCCCGTTCTTCCCCACACTCCGGTTTGGGGCCCTTGTCTGGTCCTCTCCCTGCTCAGTAGGACCTGAGGCTTGGTTCCCATGGAGATGGAGCCTGGGAGAAGGTGGAGTTTCTCATCAGTATGAGAAGCCCCTAATCTCCATTAGGCAAGGAGGGTCAGGGAGGGAGGCATCGCCACTATCATTGGAGGACAAGAAGACTGGGCTTGGAGAGGGTAAGTAGCATCCTTGGGGTCACAGAACACCTGGATTTGAATCCCAGACCTGTCTAAATTCCACGCTTCTATTTTTCCCACTACATCCAGAGCCTCCCTGTCTGGGTGGAGCCCTCCACTCCCATCCCACCCTCTTCACTTCTCTCTGCTTCCACCCATCTACCCGTGCCCCATGGAGCTCCTCTTCTGGGTGGCCCCTTCTTGGTTTCTCATTTAAGAGGTATTTACAGAAAACACCATTGAAAAAGCCAAGCTCTGTGGGATCATCTTGAAAAGGAGTGGGAGACTGGGGAGGCTGGCATCCCAGAAGCCTTAACCTGGCTTCAGAGGTGAGATCTGGGAGAAGAAACTTGGCAAGCCATGTGGCCAGCACGCACCTGAGGAGGGGGCATTGCAGGGTTAATGTGCTAAGGTGTTTGCAGGAGGAAGAGGAGGAGCTAGAGCTCAGGTTGTGGTGGTGGTGGTGATGGTGGTGGTGGCTACCTGGAGGAAGTGTGATGAGAGAGTTGGAGAGCATGGAGCAGGTGGACAGAAAGGAAACAGTGTTAGTCAAAGAGAGGGGGTGGGAAGGATGGAGCAGCCAGACTGGAGGCAGACACGGGGGAGTGGGGAGATGTCACTGGAGACAGTTCGTTTGGGGCCAGGAGCTGTGGGCTCCTGAGTCTCTGCTTGATTCTCCCAGCCCTGGGAGGCAGCAGTGGGTTCCTGAGCTGGGGCAGGGGTGGGGATGGGGAGGACAGAGGGAAAGGATGTTCTGGGAAGGCCTTTCTTGTCCTGCATAAGATGCTTGGGACAAAAAGGACAGGAAGGCCACGGCTGACTTTTCCTAATGAGATCTGGTGTTGGGTGCCCGGAAGGTGCAATGTGCAGGATGGTCTCTACCTTCCCAGGTGTAGGAACAGAGGAACGGAGGAAGGAAAAATGCAAATCAGGTCGGGGAGACTGTGTTTTTTTCTTTTCTTTCTTTTCTTTTTTTTTTCTTAAAAGAGAGAAAGAGAATGAAAGCACAAGTGACATTTGGAACCATAATACCTTAAAGTCAATATCATTACCTCTGATATTTACTGTCAGCTCCGTGGCGCCGGTGAAGTGGGAAAGTTCATCCATCTCTCCTAACGCTGCTGCGTTGCCAAGAGTGTCCCTCTCCCCACCCTTCCTTTGTGCGATTCCAGTTAATTGTTTGGCTTTGTTAACACCCCCCACACCCAGCCCGTCTTCCAGCAGAGTCAGGGGGAGGGTGGGCTTGCTGAGAGGAGGCGGCATGGTGCGGTGCAGCCCAGGGAGGTGGGAGGGGAACCAGCCCTGGGTATAAAGAGCCAGGTTCCAGCACCAACCTGAACACAGCCTGTGGGTCATTTGGGTCTCAGTGACTCCATCTGTGGAGGAGACCTGGGCATGGTGACACTATATATGTCCCAGGATACAGGCATTCATTCAAGTATTCATCAATCCTTCGGGCGAGAACTCAGCCTTCCCCTGCCCCCCAGCCCAACTTTGTGAGGCTTTGGTTTCCTCTGAGCACAATGTGGAGGAATCTGCCTCCTGACCCCATCTCCCTCTTCGGCCCCATCCTTCCCTCCTCCCTGCCCGTCTCCCTACTCTAGACCACAACTCAGGGGGAATTCTCTTCAGCCCTTGTTGCCTGTCAGCCCTCCGCCTTGATCCTCCCCACAATGATGTACACAGCAGGGGCCTGATGGCTCCCCAGGGAGGGGTAGGGAGGGCACTGTCTCCCTCCCGCTTGGTTCCTGGCTGGCCTCCCCTCCCACTGCCCATGCCAAGGTCCTGTCCCGTCTTGTCTGCTGCTGTCTCTGACTGAACCTCTTCCCAGGGGCCTGGTCTGATTTCAAATCCAATTTTCTGCCATAAACTTCCTCCTTCTCTGTGTTGGCAGTGAGCCTCTGTCACTTTCAGCCAGCAAAGTCATTTTTCCTGCCTGACCCCAGGGTTTGGGGTCACCTCAGCGTGCAAGGAGCAGGCAGCTACAGCATCCTCCTCCCCTTCCACACGAGTGAATGAGCCCAGGTCTGTCTAGCCTGTGTCCCTATGGAACAGCCCCGTGTGCACACCAGTGAGCTGCCCATGCACACCTGTACAGTCTGTGCCTGTGGCGGTGCAGGTGGGCATGCACCATTTGTGTGCAAACATGAGGACCTGGGTGAACACCTGGGCATCCCTGTTTGGGGGAGATGTGTGGTCCTGGTGCATACAAGCCTGCACACATGACCACATGGGCACTGCAAACCTCCGGGGGATCGGCCTCCTGGGGGCTGAGTGCTTGCTTGGGCAGCTCTAAGGTGGATTCCAGAATGGGGAGGGGAAGAAGGAGCAAGCCTGAATAAGGTTCATTTTGAGATGCTTCCCCAGGGAGATGGAAACCTCCTGCACCCAGGCCCTCCCATTAGCCAAAAGGCCAAAACTCTTTTTCCTTTCCGTATCTGCAGCCTCCACCATGGGGCTCCCAACACCCGAACATGTAAACCTATAACTATCTCTCCCAGAACACTGCAGTGTATGGTGGGGGGGTGGGCAGCGGGAGGCTGGGCTCTCTCTCAGGGTCTACTGGGACCCAAACCCTCTCCCAGTCATTGCCTCCAGGTGCCTCCTTGCCCCCAATTCACTGTGGCTACAGTATCTTCTAGAGGATTGGCTCTCTGGGTCTTTGGAGGAACCTATGAGTGGCTCTGGGGACCAAATGTCACCTTTGCCCAGGTGGGTGAGGGATGTAAGGATTGCTCCTGGGTTTTCTGAAACCTCAACAGCATCCTGTCCACACCCTCTCCTCGTATACTTAAGGGCCAGGCACATTGAAATAATTTTACAATTCTTTAGACACTCTGGGATTGCTCCTTCCTCTCTAGTTTCACCATCTCTGCCCTCGTTGCTTATAGGGCTACACCTACACTTGATTCCACCACTCAACAGCTCAAAGACATGCTATGGCTTCCCAGTGCCAAAGAATTAACTTTAAATCCTATGGACTGGAATTCACAGTTGATCCCAGTGACTCTTGTAGAATCACTGCTGTCTCTAACACCATTCACTTTCTGTTCCAGCCAGGCCAGGCCATACGCTCATCTCTGTGTTCACACTCTCTGTGCCCAGCCAGCACAACAGATCCCAAGAGATATTGCCCAGGAAATGTGCCCGTGCACTGTGCCTTCTGCATGAGAGCCGTGCCTGTCTCTTCCTGGCTCTGGGGCCTTGGGCTGTGCAAACTGCAGAAAGCCGAAGCGCCCCTCTTCACCTCTGCTGAGCTGACACTGCAAAAGCCTTTGTTCCCTCTCCTCAGAGCCCAGCCTAGTCCTCTGGCTTGCCTCAGCCTAGTGTTCCTCTAAAGCAGAGGCACCTACAGCCTGAAACTACAGGGACAGGGACAGAGAAATCCAGCAAGCAAGAGACCCTCAGACTGTTCCCAGCTTCCAATCCAATAGGTCCTATCCCAGAAAGGTTCTCTGGCCTTAGTGTCCTTTTATGCCTCCTGAGGGACTAGTTGTCCTGCTTTCCCGAGCCCGAGGGGAAGGAGGAGAGGATGGCTGCCTGGTTGGGGGCCATTTCCCCAGGCTTACGTTACTCATAGATCCATTCTACTGCTCGGAAATGGAGGGCTCCACTCTTCCCACCTTGGTCTTGGGTGTTACTGGAATCATTACACTTAGAAGGGGTATGGCAGGCTGGAGGTGCCCTGCATTTCTCCAGACCCAGTAGGAAGCACAGAACCCAGATGTCTCTACAAGGGAACTTTGAGGCCATCCAGCCTCCCTACATCCTGACCACAGTCCCACTTAGTGACCCCTGCTTTGAGGCATCCAGTTTATCTGCCTATGATGATCTAACCCCACGAGAGTGGCCACATACTCCTTGCACAGCAATGAAAAGTAGCACGCTTTTAATGTTTGCCTAAAATCTGACTGCTTGTACTTTCCGCAGGTGGCCCTCCTGTTGTCTTTTCGAGCCCCAGAAACAAGCCTTTTCCTTAGGACCACCCTGGAGTGACCCTTTTCGCAGTTGGCCCTGCTCAGCTTCACAATGCTGGCTCTGTGACCAAATGTCACGTGTCAATCATGTAAAATCCTTCAGCGTGCTAATCACTCTCCTCTGAACTTAGTTTTTGTGTAATTTTTACCCAGTTCTTCAATTATTCCCAGAACTGGTTGAAACAGCAAAGAGCAGACTGTGACTGACACCTCCTCCTGGATGTCACACGTGTCTTCAAGCAGTCTCAAGTGCAATTCCATCCAGGGCAGCCAAATGCTGCTGGAGCCTCCTATTGAGCTGTCAGGAGAAGCACTTGCCCACAGGCACAGCAGCTGTGTTCTTCGCCTGTCCCTGCCTCTGTACTTAGATCCTCAGCCCCGAGCCTTAGAAAGACCCCATATTTCTCCCTATTGAACTACGTCTTGTTGGATTCTACCCATCACGTCCATCTGCTAAGATCTCGTTGCACTGTTTTTCTGCCATCTAAGGGATGCACCATTTTTCTCAGCTTTAAGTCATCTGAAGATTCAGTCAATCTAACCAACATTATCTTTAGCCAAGTCATTGATACTGTGGATTATGGCAGGACCAAGCTGAAAAATTCATAGTGCCAGCCCTGGAGCAGTTCACAGGTGGCCAAGGCCCCAGGGTGCTCTGTGGGTCCTTAGGACCAATAACTGGCCAGAAGCCCAGGGATCCTGGCCTCAGGGGATGTGCAAGGACTCTCGAGGAGAAATGAGCCCTTTGTGGCCATCTTGCCCAGCGCCTTCTCTGCAGGAATGTAGCAGCTCCTCTCCTGATAGAAAGATCCCTCCTTTCCAGAGATGTCCTCAGACTGAAGAGTGGGGCTTCTCATGATCTGCTTCTAGAGAAGCCCTTTGAGCAATGCCAGGCTCCTAGTGTAGGCTTTCTTGATTCGTTGTTGAGAAAGGGAGAGAAGAGGCATGGTCTTGCCACCAGGAGCTGGGAGGGGGCAATCAAGGCCCTTGGCTACCCCTGTGAATGTGACCACAGGGCTGGCCCAGGATGGAATAAAAACAGCCAGAGAGGGCTTGGGGCAGTCATTAAGCAGTGCCCAGGCCCTGGGGATGGTATCAAGGGTGACTGAGGCTTATGCCTGACTCAGGGGCCCAGGAAGAACAAGGTTCTTGGGCCAGAAAGGCCACATGACAAGCCTGGGAATGCATGCAGTTCAGCAGCTCTGAGTACACTCTTCTTAATGTGTGCATGGTTTCTTTTCAATGTGCAGTTGGAGCTTGTAAGAACAATAACATAGACAACCGAGCCTTAGAAAGAGAATGATGTTCTACTTTTACACTGTTGGTGGGAGTGTAAACTAGTTCAACCATTGTGGAAGACAGTGTGGAGATTCCTCAAGGATCTAGAACTAGAAATACCATTTGACCCAGCCATCCCACTGCTGGGTATATACCCAAAGGATTATAAATCATGCTCCTATAAAGACACGTGCACACGTATGTTTATTGCGGCACTATTCACAATAGCAAAGACTTGGAACCAACCCAAATGTCCACCAATGATAGACTGGATTAAGAAAATGTGGCACATATACACCATGGAATACTATGCAGCCATAACAAAGGCTGAGTTCATGTCCTTTGTAGGGACATGGATGAAGCTGGAAACCATCATTCTGAGCAAACTATCGCAAGGACAGAAAACCAAACACCGTATGTTCTCACTCATAGGTAGGAATTGAACAATGAGAACACTTGGACACAGGGCAGGGAATATCACACACCGGGGCCTGTCGTGGGATGGGGTGGAGGCGGGAGGGATAGCATTAAGAGAAATACCTAATGTAAACGACAAGTTAATGGGTACAGCACACCAAAATGGCACATGTATACATATGTAACAAACCTGCATATTGTGCACATGTACCCTAGAACTTAAAGTATAATAATAAAAAAACAAGAAATCACAATGAAAAAAATAACCATATATTTTCAATGGAAACAACCATTTATAAACAAACACAGCATAGATTTAAATGACTTGCTATTACTTATGAGACTCAACTGGGTATATGTTTAATAATTACCCAGTTTCCAGATAAGATACTGATTATTTTTAATGAAATAAAATAATTTTTACTTATTAACCTGAAAAAAAAAAAGAGAAGGATGTTCTCTGGGTGGGGCAGGGTCCTGCCTGAGCATGTGAATTAGTGTGACCTGTTGAGGGCTGGGGTGAGGAATATGCCAGGGGAGGGACAAGAGCCCCAATCATTAAAGATTTCAGCCAAGAAGACTCCATTCAACAACCGACACCCTTACACTCCCTTTACCTGGTAACTCCACTTACATCTCACAACAAGCCAGGAAGACATGCAGGGAAAAGGTGATTCCCATTTTACAGATGAGACACAAAGGCAAGCCAGAGAGACTGAGGCTGGAGTGGACGCCGCCCTGGTGAATGGTGGCAGAGCTGGGGCCACTGACTCTACTCTCTGTTGCATGCCACTGCCAGCTCCAATGTGAGCCAGGTGAAGACTGGCCCTTTCTCACTGCTGGTTCCCATCAATCAGGGCATCAGCAAGCTGGTCTCGACTGAGGGTGTCTCACAGGCGCAGCCATGTGCCCAGAGCCCTGCCCTTCTGATTTCAGATGTGGAGGGGACGACCAGGCTCTCATACACCCTACCTGACTTGACCACAGACAGCCCATCCTGGCCCATCACTACCTGAGACCCTGAACGGTGGGGCACTGGGCATGGTCAGGACAGAGCCTCTGCCCCCTGGGGAACTTTGTTGGAACAAAGAACATGCTAATGGCAATGGTGATGGTTAGCATCAGTGATGACCAGCGGGTGTGTGTATTTCCACTTGATCTTCACCCCAGTCCTGTGAGAGGAGCATTTAGGACCTGCATTTTACAGATTAAGAAACTGGCACAGGGAGGGTCGGTAATGTGCCTAGAGTGAGCCAGCTCTAGAGTGGGCTCTGTCCCAAAACCTCCCTGCCAGGTTTCAGACTCTAACAGTGGGAGGGGCTGGAAAGCAGCCTGGGGAGGGTCCAGGGAGGCTGTCCAGGCAGGGCATCGTGCCAGCAATGTGCAGAGGATGGGGGTCCCTCGTGGGAGTGCTCCCACTAGGCACGTGAGAGGCCCAGGTGGGCAGGTACAGGACCCATTCCCAATGCCACAGCCTCTGTCAAGCTGCCTGCGGACTCCCAGCAGCCAGATGATCTACAGTTGCTGGCTCAAAGATGTGCTTTAATCGAATAATGATATTGGGGAGTGAGGAGTCACCACACATCAGCTCTCACCAAATGAAAAATCCGAAGGATAATGTAAGAGGTGAGAGATGCACTGGAGTGGGCATTTACCGAAATCCACAGCAATTCACATGCCAGAAAGGTGGCTACCCCACCGCCCAGCCACTGAGATCACAGGTGGCTACTGTGTCCCAGACCCAGCTTGGGCAGAGAAGTTCCCCGCAGGTCCCCACCTCTTCACTCTCCACCTCAGCATGCACCCTTCCTTAGTTCAGCCCTTTGAAGCCTCAATGTGACTAATTTGTAGAGTCAGGAGGTGAGGCTTTGAGCCCTGCACCCAGCGAGTTTGGGGTCTGTGCTGCCCTTTGCCAGTGCACAGGGTGGTCCTCACTGCCTGGTGCAGGGGCTCATGCAGCTCATCTCCACTCTGACATCCGGCTCCGAACTTCCACAGCTGGGGCTGGGATATCCATATTCCCTACCCTTCTGGAAGCCTCCTGAGGAGCCCACTCCTCTCTGATCCGTAACTTCACTGGCAACTGAGAGGCTCACTGCCTGTTGTGGGTGGCCAGGTCTGCATATTGACAATGACAATATGCAGACTGACAATGACATGCCAGTGTGCAGAAGCAGGGGCTCCCCTGGTCTGGCCACCATGTGTACAGAGGGTGAGCACTCCCAGGCACTCCGGAAGACGTGGGGGCATTGTTCTGAGTCAGTCTCTGATGGAAAAGCCTTAGGAAGACCATCGTGTCCCTTCTTGCCCGGTTCCTTCTCCCGTGGAAGGGAGGCACAGAGTGGATAAGCATTGTCCTTACCCAGCACTGAGTTCAAATCTCCCCTCTGCTTCTTACCGGCTTCCTACTCCCAGCCAGTGGCCCTGACTGTTTGAGCTGCAGCCCCATCCTCCAATCCTGTAAATGGTGGGAGGAGGTTATGAGGTCATGTAGTTCAGGGCCAATACTGGGACAGGGCCCAGGTGAGCAGGCACTCTTGCAGTTGGAGCATGGTGTGTGCATGAGTGTGTTTCTGTCTGTGTCGTGCGGTCTGCCTGTGGTGTGTCGGCCTGTCTGGCCTGTGATGTGTGTCCTCAGGTTGGGTGTGTGTATAGGGTGAGAATCACTTTTCCATTGGCTGCAGCTGGCCTAGGCAGGGGAAGCTGTGCCTAGGTTGGGGTGGGGGCATGAGAGCCCGTGGGTGCATGTGTGTGTGCTCATGCGTCCTCCAAAACCTCCTTGCCGCAGAGTATAAATATTTATACAGATACCTGCCATAAATCTGCCTGCCTGGCAAACAAATGAATTGCAAAGGTAACTTTGTGTGTTGGGAGGGGGGCATTTACAAAAGTTCTCAGTGATGGGGTTGAAGAACACCAAAGGAAGTCAGCGATGACGCCGGCTGGACAGCTCTCAGGGCCAGTACCAGGGCAGCAGCTAGGTCACCACAGGGCCTTCAGGGCTGGTTCCTTCAGCAAGGGGGCAGGGACACATCCTAGGGAGCCCCCCACTGGCATGGGATAAATGCCTGAACCACCCCACCAAAGTCAGCTTTTCCTGACCTCCGATGCTGATGCTGTCCAAAGAGCTTGGTCCCTATAGCTTATTTAACCCTCCCCACCCCTGTGAGATGGAAACTTAACATTCCCAGACTGCAGAGAGGGAAACTGAGGCCCAGAGAAGGAAGAGGCTTCCCTAGATGGCAGAGGCAGGATGTGAAACTGAGTCTGAGCTAGAGCCCTGGCTCCTACCAGTATCCTGTACCACTGACCACCTGGCCTCTGGGAGCTCGAGGCCTGAGTGTGTGGGATGCAGCCGGCCTACAGCCAACTCCTTTAGGGCTACAGCCAACTCCTTTAGGGCTACAGCCAACTCCTCTACTCTTCCACCCCCAAGCATCTACTTCTAATGACTGCCCTCTCCGTCCTCCCCGGTCCCAGACCCTGGCCTGGGGAGCCTTCCCCATTCCAGCCCCTCCCCATGGGCTGGAGGAGGCCTTTTTAATTGGGTCCACAAGAACTTTATTACTGGGTAACTAGTTCCTTTGCTTTTCCTGTAACAAATTATCCTAACGATGTGACCCGGGACCAGATGTTAATTGCAATGGAAAGTAATCAATTTCTTTTACTGAGCACAGGCTCCTGGGCAGGTTTGTCAGGAGCAGAGCCAGGCTTCTTAATGAGGAGGGCACTGGAAGTATCCATCCCAGGCTGCCTTCACCTTCTTTCTTCCTGACCAGCCCTCACCCTTTCTCAATAAGGGCAGTGCCTGGCCAGCCCTTTCCCAAATGGCAGCCTCCCACCTCTTCAGGCCATGTCCCTTTTGGGCCATCTACCTTTCAAGAGGCCAACTACCTTCCTCTGGCTTCCTATCCCCCAGGAGATCAAGCTTAGTCCTCCCTCCTGGCACATGAGGCTTCTGTAATCCGCTCCAAGCCCCTGCCTGGCTTGGTGTTCTTCTCTCCCTAGCCGGGACACTGCAGCCCAGCCAGGCCACTTCTCTGCCCCTGCAAACCCTGCATCCATTCCCACCTCTTGCTTTCTTCTGCAATTCTGCTCTCTCCTGGGTGTGCTCCCCTACTCTTCTGGTCCTAGCTCAGTCTTCCTCTGGCCTTCAAGGCTTCCGTGTCTGCAGTGCTGAGGGCTTGAGAACCCCAGGAAGGCCCCCCTCCATTTCTGTTCTGCCATAATCCATCATCCTCAGGAGTGTGGGGCTCTGGGTGAACGCAGGAATCTTGGGGTCTGGCCTCACCTTGGTGGAAAATAGGCAAGGCCCTGGGGCCCCCACAAAGCAGCCTGCAGTGCTTGCCAGGCTCACCTTTCAGGGTGCAAGGGAGGGTAGGTCCTGTTTTCCTCTGGCCTAGCAAGGGTTGGGATCATAAACTGGAGTTCAGTTCATGCTAGTGGATGAATTCTGCAATGTGCTCCGTTAGAGAAGCTCTGCTCAATTTGAAAGCAGAGCAGAGGAGAGCCCCTCCCTACCTCTGGGTACACCTGGGTTAATAATGAGTCTGCTTTCAGCAGGGGGCACAGCAGGGAGCATCCAGGGATGGGGGAGTGGGCACAGGGGAGGGTGGAGGGGAGAGGGGAAGGGGAGGTGGAGGAGGGAGGACAGAGGAACATAACTAAAGCAAGGAGGAGAAATAAAAAAGGAAGAGAAAAGGCAAGACAAAAGTGGAAAGAAATGGAGAAGGAGAGAGAGAAAAAGGAGATGTGAGGAGAAAAAAGGGAGAAGGGAGCGGCCAGGGAAACAAAGGCATCCTGAGATGCAGGAAGGCAGTGGTTGGGCTGGTGGAGCAGGGCTGGCAGGTGCAGGGGCTGTCCACTGCCTGGTAAGACTGCCTGAGGATGGCCTCCTGCTTCTGCAGGACCCTGAGGTCTACATGTCCCAAAAAACTGCCTCAGTGGAGTCCAACCCTGGCTGCATTTTAGAACCTCCTGGGAGCTTCAAGGAAAAACAAGAAAAAAGAAAAAGAAGGAAGAAAATCCCCCTTCCCAGACAAATCCAACCAGACCAGTCTGTGGGACCCAGGCATGGGATGCTTCTCACGAGCTCCCTGGGTGACTGTAATGCTCTGGCCCCAGATGCAGGGCAGGCTGGGCTAGTGCCAGCTGAGGGGTCGTTCCTGAGGCTTAGAAATGAGAGGGAAGCTGGGAACACGGTGATGAGAGAACATGGAGAACATGAAATGAATGCGCACAGATCTGGCTTCTGACCAGGAGCTTGCGACTGGGCTTTCAGGAAGACGGGTGTGTTCCTGGGGACATGTCTTGAGTTACTCAAGTCGAACTCTGCCTTTGGGGTTGGGGTCAGAGGCAGGACCCTTCTCTAGAGTGTGCTTGGTTCCCCTTGGACCCTGCTGGGAAGGATGCATTCGTTCTGGGGCAGGGCTGATGCCACTGGAGGAAAGTGGGTTTCTGGGATATGGAAGGGCAAGGGCGGAAAGGGAAGATAGGCAGTGCTCTCAGAAGGAGATGGGGGACTAAGGGGAACAGGAGAGCCACAGAGGAGGCAACAGGAGAGAACCTCTAAGGCAGTGGAAAGCAGAGGTCCTGAGTCCAGCGGGGACCTTCTCCTCCTCCCTGCGCCCCTACGTCAGAGCTGGCTGGGCTTCCAGGAGCCTCGTGCTGGGTAGGGGAAGATAGTCACACCCCTGGTCCTCACTGTAAGACACGAAAGAGAGCAGCTCCCACTCACCTTGCCCACAGGTTGACCCTCTCCCCAGTTCTTTCCCCATGGTGGACCCCCTCCTCTGGAGAGCAGCACTCCCTGGACAGAGGCTACGAGAGGACTGCTCGCCCCACGCCCACCCCAGGAGCGGAAGGTGCTTTCTCTGCCACCCCTTGCTTGTTGCTTGGGTCGCAGGAGGTGGGGTATGGCCCGACAGTGGCTCCGCAGGGCTGGGCCACCCCCACAGAAGGGAGGCCAGGGAGCCTAGGGAGGGGGCAGGCACAGAGAGGGCCATAGGGGTGGCCAAGGACAAATTCCCCCAACTTTACAATTTCCCTGTGAGTCTACAATTCTATTAAATAGGATAATGGATTTTAAAATGCCCCGAAAAGCAGAGAGTGCTGTAAGATGGGCAGCATTATTGTTATTAACAACCGCATCCTTCTTAGAGCGTCGAGAGGAAATAAATCAGACAACACTAGCAACGGGCAAGTCCCGTGGAAGCATTCATTGCCATGAAATAAACACATATATATTAGAAACCCCAAATTAAAGGGAAAGAGCACTTGGGGGTAAGCCATGCTTTTATTTTTTAGGGTCTTATTAAAACCCACAAATGCTGGGAAAGCAGGTCTGAGCTGATTGGCTCATGTGCAACCAGAGTGGGGCTTGCCCAGGCTCACAGAGGAAGGAGTAGCTGTGGGGGTGCACTGCCCCACGAGTCAAAAGCAGGCCCTGGGGACAGCATGGATGGGGCAGCATGGGAGGGGGCAGGAAGGCCGGGCTGGGCTCCAGCCAGCCAGCATCCCTGAGCATCTAATTTCATGGTATCAACCAGCCTTTTGTTCTCTGCAAGGCTGATACATCCCCTTCACCAGAAGGTCTCCCAGGAGCTCCCACCCTCCCTGGTCTTCCTGTCTGTGTCTGACCATGCTGCTGGCTCTTCCTCACCTGGGGGCTTGTGCTGCTTGTCCTGCTTAGGCTAGGAGATGAGCCTCCCTGCAGACCTTAGCAAGGTGTCTGGGGCCTCATCCAGTTGTTCACCTGCCTCCCCCGGGGCCTGGCCTAGGCAGGCACCTAGTGGGTGCTGTGAAACACTTAGTTGAATGGAGGATTGGATGAGAGCAGGGATAAACGGTGAACTCCCTAAGGCAGAGGCTGTCTTCACTCTGTTTTTCCCCTTTGGCCCTGGCGTGGGGATGCTATTGAGGTGCTAGTGTGGAAGCTCAGGTGGGCTGCCATCCTAAAAGGGATTGGGAGTATTATTTTTTTCTGTCTTACCTCATTAAGCTTAGCTTCCAATTACGTGTTAATGATGCTGGCTGCCTTTTGTAGGCTGGAGTTTACTGCAGTGTCTTTAAATTTAATCATCTTCATAATGGCCAGCTCTGGCATCACAAATAAGAGGCCATGAGCAAAAAAAAAAAAAAAAAAAAAAAAAGGTACTATCCTTTGCTCCTGTATATGCCAGCAAGATTTGGGGTCCCATGGAAGCCAGAGAAATCCTTTGATATCTCCCTAGCCTAGAGAAATTCTAAGAAATTCTGAGAACTGTCTTTTGGGACCTCAAACTGGGCTCCCTCTGCTTCCTTGCTCACAAATGCACCAAGAGGAATAAAGGTCAGACTCAGGGCAGGACTTACTGCTTGTGCTGAAACATGAGCAGAGCTGGAGAGGTTCTCCTGAGAGTGCTTGAGAGATCTGGTGACACACTCCTGCTCTCCCTCCAGCTCCCCATTTTGTGTGCATGGAACATGGTGTTGGAGAGAGGCAGAGGGGTGGATTAAACATCTGATATTCAGGGAACCTCAGTGAGGGAGGCCAAGATGCTTTCCTGCTTCGGGGTCCCTCACCCTTAGACCCACCCTTCCACTCAGAGGGTGGATGGGTTTCAGGGACTCATGTGTTCAGGACCAGACCTTCTGTCCATGTTCTTCACTGAACCAGAGCCAGGCCCTTTCAGCTTGTGGCTGGTGCCTCCACTCTCCTGTCCAGTTGTCCTGTATTTGATTTGAAACCAAGGTTGAATTACTGGTGCCAGGCTGGCACTCCCAATGCTGTTGTGATTTCTCAGATGCAGAGAGAAGTTCACCTGCTCTCACCTCCCTCTTGGACCAGCTGCCATCCCTCCCACTTCTTGACAAGCACCACTCCCCCAACTCCCCACTTTATCTGTCACTGTCCCTCTGGGGAAACTTCCCCAGTGCTTATGTGGTACTGAGTCTTCTCTCCTATGCCTCAGGTTGAAGGTCTATGTTCAAGCTCTCTCTCCCAACTACTCCTCCCAAACCCATTCTCATGTCTTTGCCCAATTGCCCACTCACGTCCTTCTCTGTACTCTGGCCTCTGGTATTCCTGCCACCCATCTACAAGTAAACCATCGGTCATTCTTCCACCTAGCATCCATTATTAATCCAGCATCCATCCACCATTCATCATCCATCCATTCTCCATCCATCTATCCATTCTTCCATCCATTTATTTATCCATCTATCCATCCATCCATTCATCCACCATTCATCCATCTATTCATTTCTTCATCCATTTATCCATCCATCCATCTATCCATCCATCCCCTGATTTAGTCATCCATCCATCCATCCATCGTCTAGTCTTCTATCCATTCCTCTATCCATTTATCCATCCAGTCATCAATCCATCCATCCATTCAACATCTCTCCTTCTATCCATTTCTCCATGAATCCATCCATCCATCCATCCATCATCTATCCTTCTATCCATTCCTCCATCCATTTATCCATCCATCCATCTATCAATCAATCCACTATCCATCATTCATCCATCCATCCACCTATTCCTCCATTCATCCATGAATTCCTCTATCCATGCATCCATCATCTACCCACCATATATCCTTATGTATCCATTCATCAACCATCCACCATCCATCCATCTATCGATTACTCTATCATCCATCATCTACCATCCATCCATCCATTCCTCTATGCATACATCCATCATCCCTCCGTCTAACATCAGCCATCCACCATCATCCATTCATCCATCCATCCATCCATCCATCCATCCATCCATCCATCCACCTACCATTCATCCACTCAACAATAAGTATCAAGGGCATGCTTGATGCCAGGCCGTACACTAGTACTAGAATAAGGTCTAGTCGTAGACTGCAGGAGGCCAGGTAGGAGTAAAGAATGTAAGCAATCTATTAGGCAATTATGTCACAAAATCAGAGAAGGCTTCCTGTAGGAGGTACTCTCTAAGTTGGGCTCTAAAGGGCAATGGAGGAGGCCCTCATGTTCTGTTTCTGCTTGACTTAGGCCCCCTGGCTCTGAGTTCTGAACTCCCAGAATGCTGATGCTTGTATCACATTATATGGGGGCTCTGGAAGGCAGGAAGCTCCTTGAGGTGGGAGCCTTGCAGGCACCCTAGGGTAGGGACTGAACACTCCTTCACGTGAACATTCCTTTAGAATGGGAGATAGAGGAGGCAAAACCCCCATTTGAATGGGGTCTCTCTGATGGCAGGGATGGTTTTCTCTATTTGTCCTCATCTTTCCCACTACCCAGGCCAGGACTCGGATGCTGGAGTTTTTAGACTGTGATTGAAGGATGTCTTTAGCTGCTTTGCTGATTAAGGAGACCTCCATGCCTCACTGCTGCCCTCTGGGTCAAGGCTCAGATTCCTGTCGGCCCGAGCTCTCCCTCCGGCTTGGCCCACTACCTGCATCTATGAGAATTCCTAGCAAGTTCCTGTGCGGTCCCAGTCTCACCCTGAGTGCTTTACCACTGGCAAGTCTTACTGAATATTTACTGATGGGCCCAGTGGAGCCAAGCAGGGAAGAAGACACAACCCAGGGATTGTAAAGGGGGCCTTCATGTGCTCTAGGCCTGGGAGGAGGAGCCTTGGACTGGGAAGGTGGCCTGAAAGTTGTAACTAGAGTTAAAGGCTCACTCTTTATGTTAAACCTGGTGGTCCTTAAATTGACCTGGTAGGGAAGTTAAAGCAAAAGTAAAAACAGCAAACATTTACTTAGAGCTTATCATGTGCTGGCACTGACTGTTCTAAGTGCTTGACTTCTGTTGACAGAAGTCCACTTCACTATGAGGCAGGGAATGTTACCATCCCATTTTACAGATGGAAAAGCTGAGGCACAGAGAGGATAGGCAGCTAGCCCAGGCCCACAGAGCTGGCATCAGCAGTCAGCATGTGCAGTTTGGCTCTTGAGCATGTTCTAACCACTCTCCTTCTCTGCCTCTCTTAGCAGGAGCTCTTTCAGAGAATGGGAAACACAGGTCCAGAGAGGTTCAGACCTGCCCTCCTGACACACACACAGCAGGTCCATAACCAAACCAGGCTCTGTCTTAGGTACGATGATCCCAGACTAGGGGCTCCTCCCTCTTCACCATGTATCCTGGGCACTGGAGAATGCAGACCTGCTGGCCCACTGCTTCCAGAGCCCCTGTTTACCCCTTTCACCAGGCAAAGGTGGTGAATTCACACATGGGTGCATGTGTACACACATGCCTGAGTCATGCCTTTTCTATCCAGAACAAAACTAGCAAGCAGGCTGCCTTTTTCTCTAGAACACAAATGAACACAGAACTGAGAAGTAGGTCATGAAGGCCCTTAGGGTTTATTAATCCCTTCATTGATTCAACAAACGTAAAATATTTACAGTCCGTGTATTAAAACTCTTGTGCACTTTGCTCATAGAAAGCCCACTCTAGGGCTATTAACTGCCAGTTTACAAACAATGTTGACAAGC
Source organism: Pan paniscus (assembly GCF_029289425.2). Classification (NCBI taxonomy): domain Eukaryota; kingdom Metazoa; phylum Chordata; class Mammalia; order Primates; family Hominidae; genus Pan; species Pan paniscus. Next base: position 54,775,225 of record NC_073266.2, read on the forward strand.
TGCTCACCTGCCCCTCTCCACAGAAATGTAAGCGCCCTGACCCTGACCCTGGATAGAGTGTGGCCCACTCCTACTCCTGGGTGGCCTGGTCATTCCAGTTCCCATCGTTAGAGCTGATTTGCCAGCTCTAACAATTTTATTATATACATAACAATATTATGTATGTAATAGTACATACATGTATGTATGTATGTATGTATTATTTTTTGTAGAGATAGGATCTCACTATGTTGTCCAGGCTAGTCTTCAACTCCTGGGCTCAAGCCATCCTCTGGCCTTGCAAAGTGCTGGAATTACTTATAGGCATAAGCCACTGCACCCAGCCACTGATTTAATCATACAGGCCAGGAGGCGCTGAGAAAGGCTGAGGCCTGGCAGACCAGGCAGAGCAGCGGCCACTGGGGGAAGCAGGAGGCTCAGGAAGGTAGCAGGGAGATGTGGGTGGTGCTGCAGCAGGAAATGGCCCTGTCCCTGTCCTGGGCATCCTGACAGCGCCACCCTGCATGGAGACAAACTGGGGGCAGGAGGAAAACTTGGTTTTATACTGAATAAGGAAACCGAGAGCTTGGGGTGCATTTTAGAACGATGTTTCCTTCAAGCAGTTAAAATGAAAGTTTAAAAGTTTTGATGCTTGAAGGAGGCAATCCTCAGCCAGCTGAAAACTCTATTATACATAATACTTAATTTCCAGATGGTTCATGTATAATACAGAAGTCTGTAATATGCAGCCCCAGGAATTTTTCCTCCCATGCCAAATGCCATGTGGCATCTGTAAACCACTCCTTTCTTTTCCAAGCACGTCCACATCTCGTTTGATTCCCATGATAGTCTTGTGAGGCAGGGAAGTCGGGTATTAACCCTATTTTACAGAAGAGGAAATAGAGACCCAAAGGGGTGCTGTGTCTTGTACAAGTTACAACTGGGACCAGCCACAGGGCCAGGGCTCTGGTGGGCTAGTCCAGGTACCCTGCCAACTCCTGAGCTCCTCTCCTTGCTGGCTAGGAAGGTGGCAGACCCTCAGCGATTGGAAAAGCAGGAATTCTCCCTAAATCCACCATGTCTGCCCTGTGGGTTGTGGCGGTGAGGGGGTGGGGGGGGGCAGTGCGTGGAGGCTGGTTCTTCCGCCTCCTTCCAGACACCCTGCTGCACTCACGGCTCCTCCACTGCTCCCCACGGTGCTGAGCTTGTCCTGCCTCCTGCATGGCTAATTGGGAGACTGGGCAGAGATGCTCAATGCGGGGGTGACAGAGAGATAGATACATTGATTGATTGATTGACGAGAGGAAGTCGTACAGGTTGGCTAGTGGGAGGGGGACAAATTTGGCTTCCCCAGGCTTGTTATCTCATTTATGGGGCTGGGGGAGGGGAGACGCTCTGTCCTTCCTGAGCTGCTAAATGCTGTCACAAAAACATTTATTAATATGCAAATTCTAAGTGGCAATCTGGACCCAGCCGGGTTGTGCTAATTTGCACATTAATATCTGTCTTCAGGCCGGCCTCCGCTCTAGGGAGGGAGGCAGAGGGACTGGGGATGAGGACAGGGGAGGGAGGACACATAGGTGGGGCAGGGTGTAGAGGGGCTCTGTTGGGGGCCTGTGGCTTGTCCAGACAGGGGCGGGCAGGGACTGAAGCCAGCCTGCAGCGGAGGAACTGGAAAGCACCGAGACTCAGCAGGTTCAGAATGTAATGTAGACACAGGCCTGGGACACTGGCCTGGAGGTCCCCTGGGCCATGTTGGGAGCCTTGCCAGGAAAGGGACTCTGCAGAAGCCTTAGCCTATGGAGGGTGGTGGTGTCAGGAAGCAGAGCAAAGTGAAGGTGGTAGGAGAAATAAATGGGGAACATCACGGGTCACTTCAGCTGGCCAGAGTGGCTACTGTCATCCCGCTTGCCATCATGAGCTCCTTTACTCATCAGCAGAATGGGTAAGGAGCCCCTCCTGCTTTATCTGCTCCTTCTTGGACCAGGACCCATTCTTCACACAGGTCACCCAGTGAGGTGGCCAGTCCTGCCTGTCCCAGAGCCACCTGCCCTCCTCAGTGGACTCATATCCCTCATTAAACTTACTAATGAGTACGGAACCATACGTCTCTGATTTGCTGGGTCAGTCCTCATTCCAAGCCTTTTCTCCCTTTGTCCTCATAAATACACACTTATATTTGTCAGGCTGTGTGTCTGATTTTTTTGTTAAGGAAATGTGATCACTAGGCTGGGCGTGGTGGCTCACGCCTGTAATCCCAGCACTTTGGGAGGCTGAGGCGGGTGGATCACTTGAGGTCAGGAGTTCGAGACCAGCCTGGCCAACATGGTGAAACCCTATCTCTACCAAAAATATAAAAAATTAGCCGGGCGTGGTGGCGTGTGCCTGTAATCCCAGCTACTCCGGAGGCTGAAGCAGGAGAATCGCGAATCGCTTGAACTCGGGAGGCGGAGGTTGCAGTGAGTGGAGATCAAACTGCTGCACTATAGCCTGGGCAACAGTGCAAGACTCCATCTCAAAAAGAAAAAAAAAAAAAAAGAAAAGAAAGAAAATGTGATCACCTCTAACTAGATTAATGCCGTGGTGGTGGCAATGATAGGCATGTCAAGGGAAGTAGGGGTTGCTACTGGCTGTAGTTTCTCCCCATCTTAGCTTGTCCATGCCCCCTGGTTAATCAATTAGTCAGTAGTCAATTAGGCCAGTAGTTAACTGAGCCAATGTCTCCCCTCCCCTCCACCTCCCCCAGCCCACAACACCCTCTTGCCTACTGGCTTTATTCTAACCTGATTCATTCTGCAAACCCTGCCTTGGGCATGGAGCCAGCCCTCCCTGACATCCTGTCCAGAATGCTTTTTCTATGATATTGTGCCACACACCTACAGTTTTGTTTCTCTAGTGGTTTCAAGTGCGAATCCTGTTTTCCCATCTACATGGGAGCTCTCTGCTCCACAGTACCTGGCAGAGACCCCACATGTGGACTATTTTCAATATGTATTTATTGATTTTCCAAAGTACTTTCATCAGTTAACATATTTTACCTTCATGTAAGTCTGTGAAATGACAAGGCTGTTATTTTCAGATACTACACTCATAGTGCTCAAGTGTGACATTTATTGAAACTTCAAAAGTTTAGATTTAAGAATTAATTTAATCCAAATAAACTAAACTTGCAATTCTAAATATGGCCACCAGGTGGTGGTATCTACCTTGGTATATTCTTTTTGCTTTGGGCATATTACCTGGAGATGATGAATGAATGTATTGATTTTTCTCACTCTTCTGCCATCTTAATTTGCCTACTCTTATATTCCAGGCACATACCCCGCTGTCCCCCTAAAGAATGTCTGCTCTGCGGACCTGCAGATGTACAAAGAGGATGACAATTATTACGTGATGTGTTGAAATAAACAGTGTTCTGGAAGCTTAGAGAAAGGAATAATTAACTCAATGAAGAGGAAGCCTTTACAGAGGTGGCAACATCAGAATGAGGTAAGTAAGGAGGAAATAAGGCAAGAGTGGTGGCTTACAGTGGTAGGAGGCTGAGCGAGGATACCTTGCGGTCATGGGGAGAGACGGGAAGGCAGTGCTGTGTGGAGAGGCCAGCTTGAGGGAGAACCAGCTTGAGGGAGAACCAGCTGATGGGAATGAGGAGAGTGAGGCGGAGAGCCGTACTGATTCAAAGACTGTCTAGATGATGGTGCCATTAACTGAGAGTGAGAACACACGCTTCCCCACTAATTATCCTTAGAAAAAGTCAAAATAGAACTTTTGATTGAATTAAATTAACTTGAACATGGTGCCATTAAACGAGATTGGAAAGTCTTATAAAACAAGCCTATAAAGAAAAAACACCTAGGTACAATTCAGTCCCTTTCTCAATAATCTTTAACTGTTATGGTCCTAAATAGTCTCTCTTTTCCTAAATAGTTTCCTCTCTAGGGTTTCAAAGAAGAAGCCCTTGACTGCATGTTCACCTCTTCACTTTGTTCTCATACCTCAGGGTATGTACAGAGTGGGGCTCTGTGAATTCTCTTAGCATTAAAAAGGTGTTATTGTCTTCTGTAGGACAAGTTTGTACTCTCTCTCAGTGACCTGAAGAAGAAGCCACTGGCAGGCAGAAATGATGGACTGTGCCTCTCACTGGTCCTGGGGCTCTCTTGGCGATAGAGAGACGGCACGCACGGGGCTGAGCCTGCTGCGCTGTGGAGGCGGCTCCCCAGCCCCGGCTGGCCTCAGTGGAGGATGTGGGGCTTTTGCTTTGATCCTTGCCCATGGTACAGATTCTAGCAGTAAGAAGAGACAGATGGCCCCCAAGTTCCCCTGGTTCCTTGTCCTGGGCATTACTTTGTGCTGCCCCTTCCTCCCTGCCTTCTCCCGGCAACCAGGGCCATCCCGAGTGGGGGGCTGGGCCAACTGAACCCCATGGTGAAGCTGAACCCATGCCTCTGGGCCAGGCCTTGCTCCCTCCCCAAACCAGCAGAGCGGCAAGGGGCCCTCACAACCTGCCCTGGGACCCTGGCTGGCTTCTGCCTTGGTGGGATGAGGCCTGGATACCCAGAACCACACGCAGCCAACTGCTTCCTTGACCTCCAGAGCCCCTCTTCTCACGGGAGGCTCTTGTTCAATCCCGGAGATTCAGGATCCAGGGCCCACCTCGTGCTGGGCCCAGCTGAGTCTGGCTTGCCAGTCTCCACCCCGAGAGGACTGAATTCAGTTGCTTCTTCCAACTCCTTTGGACAAACCCAGAGTCTCGATGTAAAGTTGAGGACTCTGGTCTGGGGCTTTTTCTGGCCTCAGGAGGCTGGTGGAAGAGTCCAGGGCTGGCTGAAGCTGCAGGTGTTTCCTTGTACCCTAGCAGCCCTTCTGCGGGTGGGACTTTGTTTTGCAGCATCCTGAGCAGATCTTCATGTCCTGCTTTCCAGTCTGACCCTTTGCTCCTTCCAGCTGTAATCCCAGTAGATCTTGGTGCTGGCCCACAGCATCCCCAATCCTGGCGAAGGAGCCAAGGGCAGGGAGCCCCCTGCACTCTCTCATCAGAACAGAGCAAAGTAGGGCCTCATCTCACCTGGCCTGGGGCTGGGGGAAGCCAGCTTTCTCCCTAGTATTCATCCAGACCCTCCTCCTTCCCACCAGCTGATGAGGTTCTGTGGCCCTCTGTGGCCTTTATTGTCATTGTCCCTGCTTTAACCCCACACTCGGTGGAAGGCAGGAGTGGGGGAGGGGGGAGGGTACTGTACAGCGCAGTGTGATTTGGGTAAGTCCTTTGGGGCAGGTTTCATTGAGGGGAGAGAGGAGGGATCACCTGAGGTGTGAGAGGGGCTTCTCTAAAGGGAAAAAGAAAGGTGAGACTGAGGGTTCAATGCCAAGCTCAGCACATCTGTCAGGCTTGGTCCTAATGGTGCCAGAAGTCATGCACCATTGCGTGAAGAGATGGGGTAGGGAATACTGTCCCTTCTCCCCAAACAGGCCACCTGCGGCCTCTGACTGCACTCTGACGCTTCCTCCTTTCCCAGCTCCTCCTCTGTCTCCCTCTGCCCTTTGCTTCTCCTCTTCCCTCCCTTCCCTCCTCCTTCTCCTCCTTTCCCCCCTCCTTCTCTCTCCTTCTTCTCTGTCTTCCTCCTCCAGTCTCTCCCATCCTCCTCCTCTTCCTCCTCTCCCACCCCAAGGCCAGTGGTGCCCTGGCCCTGGTTAAACCTGGTGTCATGCCCTCTCTAGCTTTCCTGTTGCATTTCTCGGTTACTAATGAGCTCAAGACAGCAGCAAACACCCTTCTAGGTCTGCTGCTGTCATTCGTTAGCATAATGGGCCATACGAGAAGTGGTTATTGCAATAAGTGCGGTGGGGAGGGAGAAGCCAAAAAGTCCAACTTACATGGGAGTAGGGGGCCTCCCAGAGCCTCCACAGAACATGCTGAGGATGCCTCCCGAGCATGCCCTTCCAGTCTAAGCCCCCACACCCTCTGCTTCTGCCTGGAGCACCTCAGCCCTTGTCACCCTGGACCCTCTTGTCCAGGAGACCTTTTGCAGTGCCCTGAAGGGTGACCTGGGCCATGTCATCCATCGGTTAGTTACCAGGGACTTCCTGGGTGCTCCTGTGCACCTCCTGATGGCTCTTCCTGAGGCTTCCAGTGAAGGCTCTCGGAGGCACCACCCAGCACCTCATGAACAGACTGGGGTCCTGCCCTGGTGAAACAGGGTGGGAGTTAGCCCCCACCCCAAGTTCCTGATGGTTGGCTTAAAGTGAGAAGAAACACAGAAGAAATGAGGGGTCACTATGGTTGAGAGTTGGAGATGCACCTGAAACATGGAGCAGGCACCAGAGGCTGCTCTCAGGCTGTCGCTGTCTTGCTCAGATGTGACGAGATGGGGACCAGGTGGGGCACGGTGAGACATTCAAATTACTGATACCAATCTCCTTCAAGCAGCCCAGCCCTTCCCTGGGCCTCCCTAGATCAGATCAGAGTCCACACCCACAGGGCAGCCAGTCGGGCTGCCAAGCACTGCAGGCCACCGGAATGTAGGGCTCCTAAAATTTATGGCTAGACTTTATGACAATGGAAATATTTTTTTAATTGAGCCTTGCACCACCATTACACTGCTAATTTAATTATTCCCTATATTTCATCCATCACCATCTGATCTTCAGGAAGCAAATAGCTTGTCTTCTTGACAAGAAAGCACCAAATTGATTAAAATGTGTGTGGGAGGGGTGCTGGGCTGTGGTCTGCTCACCATGGCTGGACCTCTGGGTATGCTTGGGGGAGGTGGGAAGCATAGAAAGCAGGACAGATGTCCACTCCCTCGTGCACCCACACACACCCCTGAGGATGGTCACCGCATCCTGCCCTCCCTGCAGCCTCACTGTCACACTGAGCGTCACACGTACAGGAGTGTGAGCATGCACACAGTCAGAAATTTATAGACACAGCCTCCAGTATACCGCAAAATGCTGCCCCCACCCACACTGAATCTGGCACATAAAGCCATGCACAGCGAATCCACCCTGGTCACAAACACACACAGGCACAGAGTCACGCACGACTGTCTCACTCAGGGACACTGTCAGGAAGCAGTCTGGATTCCTCACGCTCACTCACGCTGCACAGATCCTTCAGGGATGGGCCCATGGAACATTCTGGGGCTCCAGGCTTGCTTCTGTGCAGGGTTTGGGGCCTCAGCCTGTTCTGTCTCACCCAGGAGAGAAGGCACAGCAGCTCTCTGCCAGCCAGCCCTGTTGGGATGGCCCCTCTGCCCCTGCTAGCTCCAGGATGGCTTCTAGGACACCTTGTCCACGCCCCCTCCCCACATGCTGTAGGTGGCATATGTCCATGAGCGTGCGCCACATGGGAGCCTGCAGCGTGGGTTATGGAGGCGCCTGAAGGAGTGTGGCTGCGTGTCGTGTCAGTTTCTCCACTTGATTCTTCCTCTCGGTTCCAGGACGCCCCCGACAGCTCCCAGAGCCCTGGGGATGAGAGAACTGGGAGCCACGTGTGGCAGCCCCCAGCCTGTCACTTCGGCCATCTCTTGGCCATGCCCTGGCTGGGATTTCCTAGTAGTTTTGTGCATGTAGGTCTCCTCACTCTGGCTGGAGGGTAGCTCTTTCAGGGCAGTTACTGGATTTTCTCCTCTTTTTCCCTCTGCTGGGCATGCAGGGCTGGCTAAGGCATGGCCTGTTGACTGCGGCAATCCTACTGTCCAGGTGACGGTGAGAGCACCTGTCATGTGCTAGGGTGGAGGGGGCTTGGCAACAGTGCTGGTGAGCAGAATTAAGCTGGGGGCAGGGGGCTGGGCAGAAATCTCTGGGGAGTAATCAGTAAATACTTACTGACTGGCTGACTGAGTGAATGGGTGGATGATTAAAGCAGCAGCCAGAACAAGAGCCAAGCATGGGTGGCACCTGAAGGTGGACTACCTGCTGAAGAGCTGGGTGGACGGGAAGGCTGGTGGTGGTGATGGGGGCGGGGGGGGGCAGTGCTGCTGGCCGGCACAGCAGTGGCAGCACTGCCATTAGTCATCGTGAAAGCTCCAGGTGCCCGGTGCAGGCCCAGCAGACCCCTGACCCAGCCTGATCAATCCTAATGGAATGGAGCAGAGGGGCAGCCGCTGCAGGGAGCGGGCCACCCGTCCTCCCTCCTGTCCCCGTCCTTGTAACTTTGTCAGCTGTCACAGCAGCCCTGAATGTGGAGGCTGCCTGCCTCAGTCATGTCTGGTCTCGTTTGGCCGGCCTGAGGTGCCACCAGACAGGAGATGTAGGGAGGAGAGGACAAGGATGGACCCCCTGGGGTGGGGTCCCTAAATCACAACCTGCAGGTGGCAAGCATAAGAAGCAGGCAGGGAGAGAAGCCTCTTGGTGAAAGGCCCCTGCCTTTAGTTCATATTTGTCTCCTGTGGTGGCAGAGGGTCAGGGACCCCAAACCTTTTCTTAACCATCTAGGACACATGGACACATGCGCTGGCAAAGCTGCCCCTCTCTAAGGAGCAGCACCCTTGCCTGTGCCTGCAGGAATGGACCCTGGCATCCCTTGCCTAAGCAGCTGTCTGCTCTCTGAAGCTCTGCAGCAGTGACAGCCTGCTCTGCTGGGTCTGAATGCAGGCTGGGCCCTCCTGGCTCAAGGTAGCACTTGCCAAGGTCCCATGTGGTCGAACAGTCTTTGTGCTGGAGTGGTCCTGTCTTCCGGGCTGGGCACCCTCCACCCCATGTCTCTGTCATTGCCATGATCTGTTCATGTGTCTATCTCCCCCATCAGACCATGCCTTCCCTTGGTTGTCTTGATGTCCTGACCCATGGCATGGCGACCAGGTCAGGGTCCATGCTCAATAAATGCTGGCTGGTCCACGTAGTGAATTCTCGCCTGAATCCCCTCAGGGCCTTGCATAGAGCTTGTTTCCTGATTGTCAGAGAGGATGCCACCAAGGGCAGATGGCAGGACACTGAGGGTCTGGGGGGAGATTCAGGACACAAGAGAGGCACAGCTAGGATAAGGCTCCGAGCAGCTCAGAGGCTGCAGTGAGTGTGCTCTGCGCAGACAGGAGCAGGCAGTCAGCACCAGGCGTTTTCAGCTGCGGAGTTTCGCCTGTCTTACCCCACCCTGAAAGCCTGGATCCAAGGCACAATTAGTCCCAGGGTGGCTTTTAGTGTGCAAGGCTGAGAACCAGAGGGGTAAACCATGCTGCCTGCAACTGGGTCACCAGAACCAAATTCAGGGAGACCCCGGGGGCTGAGAGCCTCTGCTCCCCTCCACTTCTGTGACGATGACTCAGCTTCACACACCCATATCTGCTCATCACTGTGGTGGGGGAAGTGGGAGAAAGAAAGGTTTTCCCCCAAGAACAAGCTAGTTCTGGGGAAGAGCTGTGAGCTGGTGATCTGGGGCTAGGACAGGCTCCGTCACGGAGAGAAGACCTAGTTGCACCCCAGGGTACCTCCATGAAAGCCACCCACAGCCATCCCCATTTTTAGCTTGCGTTGCTCTGTGCTTGCACTGGGCCATCTGTTTTGCATAAGGGGCAACCCCCGAAAGCACTGTTGAACCCTCCATGTTTAGGTGCACAGCTTGTGAAAGAAGATGTGGTGAAGCCTCTTGCTTAGTGCTCCTCACACTGGATCTGACCGCTGACCACTCGGATGAACTAGAAACCCAGAGCTGAGAGGAGTGGGGAAGAGGCAGCGCTCACTGCAAGGCCATGCTCTGCCTTCCCTCCAACAACAGGCTGTTTCCTTCACCTCCAAAGTTCCTTTGTGCCCACAAGCAAAGTAGAGATGCTACCTAGTGCAGTATGGCAGCACTCCCTAGCAGGCCATTTAATTCCTGGTCCCCAAAGCACTGGACCCAAATGCTTAAAAAAGCATTCTGCAATTCACAAACTCAGATGGATTTTGTTTGTTGTAGAAAGAAACTAGCCTGTTGTGCTACTGAGCATGCTTCAGTGGTCCCTCAGGTCTCAGCTCAAAGTCACCTCAGTAGGGGCTTCCCTGACACCACATCTCAAACAGCCCCTTCCCTTTCCCCCGTCATCTGCTTCATCCTCTTTAAAGCTCTTATCAGCGCCTACATTGATATTGTTTATTGGTAGATTATCTCCCTTCTCCCATGTCATTCCATTCCAAGGGGGCAGATTTTATTTTTGTCTGTTCCCTGTGGTGCCCCATGCCCAGCATGGGGCCTGACACCAGCATATGCCTAGGCATAGTGTGTTGCACAGACACAGGGACTGCGGTGTGTTAGAGAGACACAGGGACTGTGGTGTGTTAGAGAGACACAGGGACTGCGGTGTGTTAGAGAGACACAGGGACTGCGGTGTGTTAGAGAGACACAGGGACTGCGGTGTGTTAGAGAGACACAGGGACTGCGGTGTGTTGGACACACACATGGATTGCAGGGACAGGGTACAGGCTTGAGGAGATGGCTTGGTTCCTCTCAGGGATACCCTGATGCCCTCCTGCTACCTCCTGGTCAAGGGGTGCCCAGCTTGGCCTGGCACCCAGTGGGGAAGACCCACCCCAGACACAGACCTCCTGATGGGATGTACCTGGCACTTGCTCAAAGCTACTCAGAGCCATGGAAACAGGGCATGGGGTAAATTTACACAAAGGGGTCATTCATTCGTTGTTCTCCAGGGCACTGGCTGGGGCCCAACTTTCACCCTCAGGAGGGGCTGCTCAGGAACTTGTGGACGGGGTGGCTCAGGTTTTCAAGAAGCAGCCCTTTGGACACTTGGGCCCAGGTCTGGGTGGGCAAAGCTGGGTTTGGGCTGCCTGGAGTCCTGCAGGGAACTCATTGCTCACAGAGGGAGGGCTCTGCCAGCAGCCTGCAGCCCCACATCCCCGGAGGGGACCAAGTCCCACAGAGGCATGTGGTGGGGAGAGGAGGTGTGGGCTACACTGGGTGGGGCTGGCTTTTGGAGTTGGGACTTGGTGCTCCAGCCCCGGTACCTGAGTCTCTCTTGGTGACAGGTGCCCATCTAGGCAGATTCCCATCCCCAATCTGAGCAATCTCTGAAGGTGTGGAGCACACTTGACAGCGACAAATGCTACACTCAAATGAAATTAAGTGATATTCCTTTACGCGGCTTTTTTTTTTTTTTTTTAATTTTAAGCCACACCAACAATTCCAACTGCAAAGGCCAAGAGAAAAAAAAAAGGCAAAAACACCCCACCTCCTCTGAGCGGAGCGCCAGAGGTCGGCTCTGGGATTTGCATGACAAAAGCACTCTACAAACAACAACAAATTGCCAGCTTGTCGGGGGCCGCAGGGCGCGCGCGACAACTGGCGCGTTCCTCTGGGCGGCGCTGGGCTCCGAGACCAGCGGGAGGGGCCCGCGGCAGATGCTCGGGGACCGGCCCGACGGGGGCGGGGCAGCGGGGTTCCGGCCTCCATAGCAACCGAGCTGTGACCATGGCCAGAGAGATGGCTCGGCAGCCGCCACCTCCCACTCTGGACAGGCGCGAGGGGCGGGGCGGAGGGCGCGGGCCACGCAGAGCAGGGAGAGGGACGCGGGGCGGGAGGCAGGAAGCTGGGGGACGGAATTGGGCGGCTTCTCCCCTCCTGCTCGCGTGCAGCCGCCGTGACCTTAGACCTGGCCGGCGTCCACGGGCATACCATGCGGGGACCAGGCAGGCCGTGAGCTGCCCTCGGTCCAGCAGCCGGGCCTCCTTCTGGCCGCGCGTGCTTCCTGGCTGGGCTGGGAGGTGGAGCGTGTGATGAGGCAGCGGCCGGCTCCCCCGAAGTGAGGCCCAGGCAGATGGCTGGCCAGAGCTAAATTGATTCCTAATGATTTGTGTCTCTCCCCTGCCCGGCAACGGGTAACTTTTCATTAGAGACACAGATGTCTTCATAAGGCGATGCCAGGGCCCTCCCACGACAGCCCCAGCACCCCTCCACTCCACTGCAGACATGGGGGGTGTCACACGGGTGAGAAGGTGGGAGGACTGAAGGTCCAGAAGGAGGCCTGCCACACCCAGCAGTCTGCTGTCTCCAGGATGCAAGTGTCAGCCACCCACTCCCCCCAGACCAGGGCAGCTCCTGACCTGCTCTTGCAGTGGCCACTGGGGCCACCTCCTAGGCCCTAGGCTGTGTGGGTGCTCCAGCATCACTCCCTCCCCGGCAGGCCTGTCTGGTGGCCATCACTCCACAGCCTTCCTGCCATGCCCAAGACCCGCCCCCCCCACCCGGCCTCCACTCACTGTCCCCAGAGTAAGTCTGCCACCCACCCCTGCAGATCCAAGTCTCACCTGTCCACTGCCAACCTTCAAATTCTGTCCAAGGCCCATGGCCATGGGTTTCCCATATCTTCCTGGGCTTCGACCACTATTTCTGTCTACATATCCCCTCACCATGTCACCTCGTCTATGCCATGTTCACTGTCTCCCTGGCAGAGCCTTAGTGGACAGGGAGGCAGAGGCTCACTTTCTCCTGCAGTCCTGTTGCACTTCTCCTGTGGCACTTACAACCCACGGTCCTGGTGAGAATGCTTTTTTTGTGTGCTTCCCCCACCATTTCCTCCTGCACTACTTCATTTGGTGGGTGATGACTGCTCCCACGGTGGGCTGGGCTGTGTGTTAAAGGCCAGACACGTTCCCTCCTCTCCCTTCCAGGCTCTTGCAAGCTGCAGTCTGAGCTGACCCCTCTGTATCCTCCCCGTTCCTGCGCCGCACACTTCATGCATAGAAGGTGCTCACTGGAGATTTAGGGGAAGAGAACCACAGTATCTTGGTGTCCACTATAGCAGTTTGTCATTTTGAGATCAGTAGTTCTCTCTGGGATCCTCTTGTAAAACACTAAGCCCCTAAGGGGTCAGGTGAGTGAGGGGTGAATGCTAGGGTCCCCATCTCACAGAGACAATCTGTCATCTTGTTTCTTGCCTGGGGGCACGACTCTGTCAAGTGGTAGAGGCGCTGAAGTCCAATCCAATTGACCTCTTGGTTGTTGGGGGCCAGCCCGGCTTGCCAGGTGCTGAGAACTCCAAATAGCACACACAATTACCAGACCCAGTCCTGAGGCCCCGACATGGCAGCCAGAGGAGAAAAGAGGCTGGCTTCGGGGCACTCAGCTCCCCATGGTGTGAACTCCCCAGCCTGGGATCCAAGGCCCTCCCAGCCCCATCCAGCTAGCCTGATCCATCTAACTCCCGTGCTCCAAGCCACACCTGCTCTCTTCTTGCTCGGCTCCCTTCATGGACCCTGGCAATTTTGTCTCACTCACTCCTCCTTGGCATCTTTGGTCTTCATAGGTCCCCCCTTCTGATACTCTCCCCATTCTTGCCTGTCTAGGTAAATCCAACCCATGGTCCCCGACCAGATTAAGGATTCTGTCTAGTCTGTGGGTTCTTTCTCTCTGTCCATAAGTACAAGACTGCAAGAAGACTCTGACTTCTCACATTTCTCTCAGGACTCAGCAAAGATGCATTTGGATGTGCTAGTGGATGTGAGGTTGCAAGTACCTCTGCCTGCCTTGCCAACAGCCACACGCCACTGTGGCTCCTGGCCTCAGTGCTCTTGTGCAGCCTGTGACCACACAGCACATGCTACAGAGCTTGAACAATGTGTTGCTGCAAGATGGGAGATCCAAATTCTTGTCCTAGCTGTGCTGCCCTTTTTCCATCTGTAAATTTTTGGCTATTGAAAACATGTCTCAAGATGGTAGATGGGAATAGGTTTTCAGAAGGATTAAAAACAGACAAACAGAAACAAATAAAAGACCAGGGTGAGTGAGTCAGGGATAAAGGCTGATAAGGTGAGCCGCTGTGAGAGCAAGGTGTTTCCATTGCTCACAGCTGTGTCCTCTGCACTAAGCTTGGTACATAGTAGGTGCTCAGTAAGCCCTGGTTGAGTGAATGCAGCTGCACTGTCTTGCCAGTGTCCTTATAAGAGACAGCATGGATGAGGCGGGTGACTGGAGAAAACTAGGATCACTCTGAGTCTATGATTGGGGTCAGTCTGGGATAGGAGATTTGGATTCTTTCCCCCACACCTTGTAGGGTGTGAACCCATGACCTCAGTCTCAGTGACTGCACAGCCAAGCCACCACGTGTGTTCCTCCCAGACAGCCCTCCTAGAGGAAGCCAAGAACCTATCCTTTGTACCTCCCCAGCATGTTTGAGGCAAACTCACCCTGCTCATATCTTTTGTTTTTCTTAATTAAAGGAGCAAGAGCCAGGATTCCGTCTCTGAGGGTGCAGGCTTGTGTCTGGATGTCTTCATTTTGGCCAAGCTATTGGTGTGCCTGCCTGTGTGGCAGCTGGACACTGGGCCTCCAGAGCCCAGGGGGGAGGTGAGCGGATGGCGGCTCAGCCCATGTCACTGCCTTTGTCACCCCCAGCTCCCCACAAACCCTCATGCCTCCCAGACATTATAAGGACTGCTGCTGTCCTCTCTGCAGACACAAAGCAGCTGTTCAGTGCTTGGTTCTGCCTCTCGACTCTCTGAACTCCTTGTGGTGCTTGCACAACCAGCCCCTCACCCTCCATTTAAAGAGCCTGGGTGCTTTCATGCACAGGGCATCTTGGCAGACACCTCATTTATTCAGGGAGATTTGCCAGGCCCTGTGGTAGGCCTGGGGCTTGGGGCCAGGCTAGACAAAGCCATGATCCCTGCCCCCCAGGAGTTTCCATTCTAAACTGCAGCTGGGCTGGGCAAGGGCAGGACCATCTGGGTTGCCCTGGGTACCCAGGACCATCTGGGTAGCTCCAGGCTTTGGTTTTCTCATCTGCAGATTGAAGGGATTGGTTGGGATCCCTAAACTGCATGGAGGAGTCCTGGGGAGTCCATGGGTGGGGAGGGATGGAGGCTGGGCAGGCTGGGCTCTGAGCTACTCCTGGCCACTTCCTCTACAGCTGCACAAGTCATGCTGCCCAGAAACCAGGCCCAGGGTGGGCAAACCATGCGTGACGGATGACCAGCTCCTGGCTTATGGCACACTGTATATTTGTAAGTAGCACTGGCTGTACATGAAGCTTGTGAGGTGGGTATGTTGGCTTTTTATCAGAGAAGTCCAGTCTCAGCTGGGGTAGAGTGGAGCTGGGGCTCGAACCCAAATCTCTGAATCTGAGCTCTGTACCTCCCAGGAATTCCATCCCCAGACCCTGGGTGGAGTGGGCGGGGGCAAGGGGGTGCGGATCCTTGGATGTGCTTTGTTCCAACACAAGGTCATCTCTGCTCTTTCCAGCAGGGGCTCCTCTCACCCTCTATCCTGACGATAGGTCTGCCTCCTCCCTCTGGTCTCTCCCCACTCAGGCCTGGGTCAGTGGCAACAGCTGTGGCAGTGGGGCTGTAAAGGGGCCCTGAGCCCATCTGGAATGTGAAGGGCAGGTCCTTCAGGGAGGACAGGTGTGTCAAGTGAGCTGCCGGCCCTTGCTGTTGGGAGGGAGTGAAGGAGGCAGAAGAGATTTTACAGCCTGTGACCCCTTCCCCCATTCCCTTTCAATAATAGTCCAGGCCAAATTACTTCCTCCTCTAAAGTTCTGGAGTTTGGAGTCAGAAGGGAGAGGGGGCTGGAAAAGTGGGCAAAAGAGGGCCAGGATGACAGTGAAAGTCCTGTCCTGGGAGGGTAGGTTTCGGGAGCAGAACTGTTCTATTGTGGACAATGACCTTTAGAGAGAAGGAATCTCCCTTCGTGGACTGTGCCTCACAGACATAGCTGCTCCATGATGTGGTTCTGGCAGGTGAGGGACCTTGAGGAGCAGACATCCTGCTGATCTTGAGGAAGATCCTAGCCTCGGGGCAGTGGGAGGAGGCTTCCTGCTGTGGCCCAGGAGTGAGGCCACTGGCCCGTCAAAGGGGCCTTCTGCTGAGACATAAGGCTGCAGCCCATCCCTCCATCTCACCCTCCTCCCTGGCCCACAGAGGTCCTCCCAAGGAGGCCTGTTGGTGAAAGGGCCAGGGACACGTACCAGCCACTGACACTGCTTGAGGCCTCTGGTCTTTGTTTCTCTCCAAGGCATGGGGGTTCCGGAGAGTGGTGGAGCTTAGCAGGCAGGGCACTGTGTTGCGATCACTCGAGATCGCACCATGGACCCAGCCACCTTGGACAAATCCCTTCTCCTGCCAAGTCCTAGGTTCTTCAACTGTAAGATGGAGGTGGCTACATCCCCTCGAGTGGCTGAGAGGATTTACAGAGATCCCGGGGGTGCATATAGATTTCAAACTGCCCATGCTTCACACGTGACTGCTTTGTCCTGCCAATTGTCTTCCCACCTGTGGGTGAGGCCTGCCCACTGCTTCTCAGTCTAGGAAACCCCTTTCAGGTCAGCATTTCTATTGTAGTAGGCACTGTGCCAAATGATAGGGCACCCAAGGTGAATAACGCACAGGAGATGCTCACAGTCGTTTTTTGTTCAGAAATACTTGTTGATCACTGCTGTGGTTTGAATGTTTGTCCCCTTCAAAACTCATACTGGAAATTTAATTGCCATTGTGATGATATTAAGGGATGGGACATTTAAGAGGTGATTAGGTCATGAGGGGTCTGTCATGGTGAATGGATTGATGCCGTTATCATTAGAATGTTCCTGTGAGAGTGGGTTCTTGATAAAAAGAATGAGTTTGCCCCCCTTTTTTCTCTCTGCCTCATGCACTTGTGTCCCCTTCTGTTTTTCCTCCTTGGGTGCAGTAAGAAAGCCCTCAACAGATGCTGGCTCCATGCCCTTGGACTTCTCAGCCTCCCCACTGTAAGCCAAATAAGGCTCTATTATTTATAAATTACCCACTCTCAGGTATTCTGTTATAGCAGCAAAAAATGGACTACGACAATCACCAACACAATGCCTGGTATCCTGTGGGGGCTTTTACTAACAGGCTGAACAACAGTTGCTCTAGAAGGGTCCAAATAACAGAAACACAAAGTGCCTGAGATACACCCACCAGTTGTCCACTAACCAGGGTTGGTTTGTAACAGCTGCACACCTATAGTACAGGACCTTGCCTAGACTTGGAGGCAGGCAGGCAAAAATGGTTGGTTCACGTGGCAGGTGAGCCTACTGTGGTCCTGATTCAGTAAGACGCTTGCCCATCTAACTAGCTATGTGACCTTGGGCAAATCAATTCAGTTATTTTGGCTCCAATTTCCCTAAGCACATCCTTTCCAGGGTCTGCTCTGGCTCAATCATTCCTTGATGTTTCGCTTCTCACCCATGCAGATGAGCCTCACTGATTTAGGTCCACTGGGAGAATAGATGCTGAGGGAAAGGCAAATCCCGGAGGCAAACTGATGAGATTGTTGGTTTTATGTATTACCTTGGCTAGGCTGTAGCATGCATCTTATTTAATCAAACACAAATCTAGGTGTACAGTCTACATCTACCAGTATTTGCCTTGAAGTAAAAGGAGGGTATACGGGTGGGCCTCATCCAATCAGTTGAAAGGCCTTAAAAGCAAAACTGAGGTTTCTTTGAGGAAGAAGAAATTCTGCCTCAAGACTGCAGCTTCAACTCATGCCTGAGAGTTTCTAGCTTGCTGCTCTGCCCTATAGATTTCAGACTTGCCAGTGCCCCCACAATCACATGTGCCAATTCCTTCTAATAAACCTTTATATATGTGTGTATATATGTATATGTGTGTGTATGTATATATATGTATGCATGTACACACATATACATACACATGTGCACACACACACGTGTATATAGCTTCTATTTCTCTGGAGAAGCCTTACACTCAAGAATATCTCCAAAGAAATGTGTCTGTTGCATTCATGTTCTTTCAGCAAATACTACTTAGAAACAGATCAGAGGGCCAATTCCAGTAAACAGAGAAGAATCATTGGTAGTTAGGTCCATCCGTTGGTCTTCAAACCATATATTTGGAGCACTTAAAATACATTCTCTTCTTCTTCATTGAACCAACTGCCCAGTCCAGCTTCCCACACCAGGCTTTGTGTTCTCAACCCAGCCTGCCCACGGTATTCACAAAGGCAAGCTGGATTCTGTCATCCCAGACCCAGAATGAATGCCGTTCATGGGAATCTCTAGTTTTTGAGAAATTTGACTGGTGTCTATTTTACTGTTATGAGCAGATGATGTTCTTTGTTTATGAGAGAAATTAGGCCAAATCCGAGTTTTCCACAGATGGAGACGCCTGAATTATTGATTAGAGGCTCATGAATTGGGTTCTGGCAAATGACAGGGCTGAGGGCGGCTGATTTGTGTGTCACTATGGGAACAGCTTGATCCCAGCGGGGCCTGGGCCCTTCTGATGCGGTGTTGGGCCTGGCAGGGGCCCTGGGGGCTGGCTCTGAGAATAGAGTAGGTGTGGGGGTAGGTGTGGGGGTCCTTCCTTGGCTGCTTCTGCTGGGCTCCACTGGTTCCCAGAGAGCTGTGAGGCAGGGCCTAGATGGGGGCCTGGACTGGCAGCTGGGATGAATGCTCAGGCTCCAGTGACTCCTCTGCTGGACCCCCAGATGGTTGTAGGTAGGTCTTCTTCACTCAGAAAAGAAAGCGACGGACATGGAGATGTTCATTGCAACTTCCCTTCTCCCACCAGGTCATCCTCTCCTTTAAAATTGAACTGCAAGGCCAGCTGATGAAACCTTTCATGTGGTTGGCTGTGTCTGGCAGCTCAGCAAGCACCTACTGTGTGGAGGCCCTGTCCTGGGCTCCTGATGAGCAACACTGCTTCATGGAAGAGGCAGTGAGCTCTGCATTTGTGGGGCAAGGACTCAGGAAAGTGCCTTTCAGAGTGTGATCCGGCCATCTTACAGACCAATACTAACTGAAGGTCACTGAGCACAGGTCAAGGGCTGTCCATGCATTAAATCATTTGGTCCTCAGAACAGCCTTATGAGCCAGTTCTCTTGAGAGTGCAACCAAGACACAGAAACATCCAGGAGCTTGCCTAAGACTTCCCAGCCTGTGAGCCACAGAGCCCAGCTCAGGCAATGTTCTACCCCTCCATGACATGGATCTGAGACTTCCCTGACACCAGCCATGAGCCAGAAATCCTTCAGCCTTTAGCTAATAGTTGAATGGGGAGATAGACAAGGACACCATCCAGCGTTCTTCCCACCAAAGCATACTTACACAGGGCTGGCCTCTCACTTCCCTAGGGGCTGCAAGGTTACTCAGCTCAAGAAAGGGATATTGCATTTCAAGCCCTGAGTTGGCTTGACCTGGGGCCTGGCATGATCCATAAGGAGGCCTGGGCCAGACCCCAGGTCTTCCTGCCTATTCAGGTGCATCACTCTCTGGTTATAGCCCACTGTCTCCTTGGGGCTGTCTGCCTTTAAAACCTAATGTTGAGTATGCCATCAGTTTGCTGGGGAGTTGGGACAAATCACTGCAGCTCTCTGGGCCTCCAACTCCCTCACTTGAAACCCAGGCATCTGGACTCTACCTCTGGGCTTCCTTCCTTTTTTATTTCTGAGGCCACCTGGAGGGGATGTGCCCCTTCTCATGCTGAGGCGGTGAACACATGATCCGCTGGGGATGAGCAGGGAGGCTGCTGAGGTGAATCCATAAGTGTTTGGTCTGAACCACTTTAATTTGCATTCCAGTTTAATTACCATCCATCTTTCAGGTTGCCCACATGGGAGAAGAGGCATTGGGGCCCCAAGGATGCTTGCTCTTGCTCCTAAACGCTCCTATTGCACCTGCCTGGAACATATACCACTGCTCACCTCCATGGACCTATCTGTTTCCAGGGTTCCAGGGTCAGGGGGACCCCAGGGAGCTGCCCCTTCTCTAACCCCTTTGAGCCTGGGTGGACCCCCCTCTTCTTGTCCTTGTGTTCTGAGTGGGAGCCCCTTCTCAATCCTTCTAGCTTGGAGGTGGCAGGTGGAAAGTGGGTGTGGGGTAGGGTGGGGGTAGAAGCTCCTTGTCATTCTTTATTCCAGCAAAGAGCCAGAGTCTGAATGTGGAAAAGGTGAAAGAGAAAGACAATAAGTAAGCCAAAGAGTAAGTAAAAGTTCAAGCCAAAAGGAACTTCTGAAATTCAAAAAGATCTTTCTCCCCCCATAACAGAGCTTCCCACCTTGTCCACACCTAGCTTACTCTGCCCTGGGGACTGGCCAGGGCTGTTCCTTCTCTTCTGGGCAGCCCTGTGCCCTTCCACAGCCTAACAAGGTTCCTGCAGGCCTAGCTCAAGGACCCCTCTTCTGAGGAGCCTTCCCTGGGCCCTTCTCCCCCAGCCTTCCTCTGCCCTCCGCACCCTCCATGCATGGCCTGAACAGGCCCCAGTCCTGGCATGCACAGGGCCCCATGCGGCTTCTTGTGGCTCCGTGGGGGTGGCATCTTTTCCCTCACTGGGCAGGCTCTCCAGCCCCAGGAAGGAGGGCTGGGAGGAAGGGAAGGAGGAGGTGGCAAAGATGCCTAATCTGAGACAGTGAGAGTGAGGGGAGAGATGGGGCGAGGAGGGGAGAGAGGCAGAGAGAGAAGGAAGAGGGCTGGGGTTGGGGGAGGGCGGGCCAGCCAGCAGTCCTCATTGGACTAAACACAGTCCCGGGACAGCACATAATTCGGGCCTGAGTCAGCAAGTTTCGCCTATAATTTCTTAAGCATCTGTCAGGCCACTGTCTCCCTGCCCCCCTCCATAAGAGGAGCAGCCGCTTCAAAGGGAGCCTGGGAGCGAAAGCCTCATTTAGCAAATGAGGGGAATGTTTAAAAATAACGCAAGGAGTCACCCTCCATGGAGGCGAGGCCACCCCTCCCCTGTGGCTCTCTGTGCTCCTCCTCCAGTCACACAAGGCCCACAGGGAGGGCTGGGGACAAATGGCTGGAGTGGAGGGACAGGGCCATGTGACTCCATGTTTGCATGTGACTCCGTGTGACAGCATGTGGCGAGGGGGTGGTGGGTGTGTGTGCTGGCAGGGGCCCGGGTTGCTGTGTGGCCTGGCCCAGCTGTGCCTGACAGTGTGCAGTCCTCTAGAGGTGGGGCTGAGAGGGCGTGGGACAGGCAGGACAGCGCAGGTGTGTGTTCCCCTTTGCAGAAGGGCGGCCCTAGGCAGAAGCGTGAGTGATACGTGTCGGAGTTTACATAGCGCACATGAAATGATGTGTGCAGGGTCATGCAGATGCTGTGGCTGGGACAGAGCCACTGGGCCTCCTGGGCTAGTGCTGCTCATACCCTCTTCTGAGATGGTCTCAGCTACACAGACTCCCCTGGATTTAGCCCTAATTCTCATTCCTATTCTCAGAGGTCCACTTCCTTACCTCAGGGCTCTCAGTGCCCATGGCTGGCTTTGGCGTGGCTTTGCCCCCCGCTGTGAGGCCATCTGTCCAGGAGGCACTCAGGGTGCTTTACAGTCAGCATCTTCCACCTGAAGTGGGAGCTTTGACCACCATTCCCGGATTCCCCTCTGGGGCCCGGCCAGGCCTTCACATGCCTTGTCACGGTTACTCCTCAAACAGCCCCATGGGCAGGCCTGAGCCAGCAAGTTCATTAACCCTGCATTATAGACAAGACAGCTACAACTTGGAGAGGTTGAGGCACGTGACCTCGAGCACATCCCCCAACCCCTGAAGCTCCTGCTCAGCTCATGCCCGGTTCTTGAACCCAAAGGGAAGCAGAAGGTCTCAGCCACATAGTGGAGGAGTTCTCTGGTCTCCAGACTACACCCCACAGAAGAGGAGGCCCCCCATTTCCAAATCCTGGAGTGCCTTCATGCCGGGCACCTCTGGAGTTAAGTGTTTGTTTTCAGCTTATTAACTCACTGGCAAAGAGGTGGAGTAGGATCTGGGGCATAGACACAGGGCAGGGAACTTGGAAAACAGGAGTCCAGGCCCTGCCTGATGGGGCACGTGCACAGTTGGATGCCCAGAGCCCTCCCGAAGCCATGGGAATCTCACATGGGGGCTGTGCCTGGGCCTGGACATCACTCCAGCCAGGCCCACCTGGCTCGACCTGCTCCAGCACTCTCACCCCATACACTTTGGTTCTTGGGGAGCTCGGCTCACAGAGGATTCAGAGGCACCCCAAGAAAGCAGAGAGCCAGGATGGAGAGTGTACACCTTGTGACCAAGACCAGTGTGGAGGTGTGGCTGCCCTAACAGTGAGGTCCAAGGCACTCAGAAAGCCCCTCCTTCTAGCATCTTCCTTGTTAATCTGCTCTGGAGGCTGGCATGCCACCATTAGCACTCATTTTGGGGTTAAGCACTGCCCATCCCTTGTCGCATGCTTTTCCTTGCCTCAGCATTCTTATTAGTTCTGTCCCACCCTCTAAAATGTCTTTGCTATTTGTCCCACCAAACAAACATTCCTTGTAAAAAAACAAAACAAAACAAAAAAATGTCCATCATACACCTGCACCCAGCCGTTCACCCATGGGGCCACTCTCTGCTCTGAGCTGGCTGGGCTTGGGTCTGAAAGCAGGCCCCAACCCCTCCCCGTGTCCTTTCCTTCAGATTCCTGGTTCCTCCAGCTATTCCTCATAGGACATGTTTTCCAGACACTTCTTCCACGTTGTCATCCTGTCATTTTCACTAACAGCTGAATGTCTAGTCATTTGGCAGTGTTGTCCACAGGTCCCATGGAATTGGGCCTTCCTGTGTGGGAGGAATTTCCTCAGGCAGGGGCATGATCCACAGGGATGATCACATCTCCCCCACCCTCCTGCCCTTGCCCCTTCCTCTGCTAGTTCAGATCTCTGCACCCAAGGTGTGCTCTGCTCAGTCTCAGGACTGGGTAACCATCCCGCCACCTCTGCCCAGTTCTTTCTCTGTGGTGTACACGCCACTTCCTGCCTCTACCCTTCCTTCAAAGAGGGGCTCTGCCCCGGGATGCAGGAGACTGAGAAGATTTAGAGAACTAGCAGAGAGATGTGTACACCTTACCAACAAGGCCAGCAAGGCCCATCTTTGTGTTCCAAAATGCAGGGGAAGCCTTCTCTCTATAACCATCATTTAATTCATTTATAAAATAGGCCTTTAGCTCAACACCAGAGGGTCCCTAAGATTGCTTTCAGTTTTAAGAACCTGTGGCTATGTTCTTCCCGCTAAAAGCAGGAGTCCCCTGTCTACCTGTTGAGGGAAGAGGGCGGTGGGCTTTGGCTGTGGAGGGAGAGTGCCTGTGAGATATTAGTGGGGGAGGTCCCATTGTCCCTGTCTGTCCCCTTCACACATCATTTCCATCACTTCAGGCCAGGCATGGGGTGGTGGTGGGGGGCTGGGCTGGCCCCCCTCCAGCCGGGAGTGGAAAAATCCATCACGAACCTAACATATATTTTAAAATAACTTACATGCATAACACCCCCACGCTCCCATTTCTGAGCCTCAGATCTGATTATCTGCAGCTCTCTTTCTCTCTCTCTTTTTTAATAAAAAATTGCTATAAATCTTTTTGTCACAGAAGATAGAAGACGCAGGTTCGCTGGAGAAACTGCCTCGCTGAGTTGTTTCATAGGGTGTTTGGTGCCCTGCTCCATTTTTATTTTTTTTTAAACTCCCCTGCAGCCCAAACTGAATTTCAAAGAATATGAGGAGTAAAGGAAAGCTGTCCCTGGTTGGCTTTAAAGGAGGTAAAGCAGTCAGCAGAGATGGGATGACACACCCATCCCATCTCTATCCTCGGAGCCCCACACATGCACCCCAGTTCAGTTCGGTCAGTGGGACTGCAGAAGAGGGAGGAGAGATTCCCCAGCATAAGCCCACAGGATAGCTCACTAAAAACATGCCTTCTACGGGAAAGGTCTCTCTGCCTCCCACATACGTCCCTATCCATCTGGTTTAGGCTGACGGTCCTGCGCTATGGGCTTGCTGGAATGGAAAAGAGGGTGAATGGGCTGCTGGACCTTGGGGGAACCTGAGCAGTGCGGCCAGTGAGGACCTGCATGATAAATCATCTACAGATAGACAACTTGGAGGGTGGCCTTTTGCTGAGCAACTGTTGTCCCGATATACCTGACCCATTTGTTACCCAAGCACAAAGCACATTGAAAGAAGAAAATATTTTCCTGGTTGCTCCATTGTGGGCCAGGGTTGAAGAAAAGGAAAACCCCTAATGTTGCCTGTTATATGCAGCTTTTGAGTGCAGGGCCCTCTACTCATCAGGTGCTCAGCAGCTAGACCTCAGGGAATAGAAGTTGGGTAGGGCAGGTAGAGGAATTGGACCTTTGGAAGAAAGCCAGGAAAGGTATTATGGGGTTGTGGGGAAGTGGGGGAATGGGGAAAGCCAGGAATTCAAGGTGGGCCTGTCTAGGAGGGGGTGAAGGAGACCAGTCTGAACAAAATGGAATGTCTGGGAGAGCTGCTGATGTGTCTGTCATCTATCCAAGCAAAGGTGGAAGGTCAGACCTCACTTTGTTAGACCTCAGGAAAGACAGCATGGTTTATTGAAAAAAGAAAACAAACCTTAGGATCTAATAGACCTACTGCTTACTCTTCTTTGGACCTGGGCCAGTTTCCTTACATCTTTGTGCCTCACTTTCCTCCCTTACAAGACAGAGAGGATGATATTATCTGCAGAACTGCTATGGGGGTTAAAGGCACCGGTGTACATAAAGTTGGGCACACGGGAAACTCTCCGAAAACATTGTCCCTACCCAACAACATCACTCCAGGGAGAGGGCTGCTGGATATTTACTCCAGTTCCTGCCAGGCTCTTTTTAGAATGAGGCAGGTTTTGCCAGCCCAGCATGAGTGAGCAGACATGGCACCTGCCTGGCCGTTCCTGGGTCCCATCGCTTCATGGGCTGTTGCTGGATGAGACAAATTTTATCTGTGTTTAATAAAGTCCAGTAGTGTGGTAGCTTATGAATCACAGTGTAACACAAGAGAATGGATACCAGATAAATATGTGTGTGTGCATGTGTACAGGCGTGTACGTGTGTGTATATATGTATGTATATATGTATATATATGTGTATGTGTGTGTAGACATATATATATATATATATATATATATACACACACACATACCCACACACATACATACAAACGCACACGTTAGGATGTTCAGGCATTAATAACAATAAATATTGTTATTAACCTGGTTCACAGCCTGCAGCCTGGTTTAATATACGAAGTGAAATGGCAGGTCTGCATCTGTCCTTCCCTCCCCTGCTCCTTGCCTTCTGTCTGCTCTCCAGGACAACACTGCACATGCCATATTGGATTCCATTCTGGTCCTATTCAGATAAGCAGGAGATTAAATAATGAATGAGATTTCCATTAGCTCAATTTTTGGGGGGCATATTTCAGGCAACCTTTTCCTTTTTTAATCAAATCTGCTCTGTACCACAGAATATTTTTACATTGATTTTGGAAAAAAAAAGGATTTTTAAAAGGACTGGTTAAACTGCAACACTGTGTGTACCGAAATTTGGCTGGCACAGAATACTAGTGAGGAGAAGCGGCTGGGATGCAGCTGGAAGGCAGAAAGTGGAATTTGGAATAGCTCTGAATCACTGGATGCTAGCTCTGTCTACCTTTCCTCTTTCCCACCTCACCACCCTCCTCTCTCCCATGCCACGGTCTCCTGCTCTTAGACTGATGGGCTGGGGAAGACAAGTGGCTCCTTTGTTCTTATTAGTAAGCAGGATTATTTATTAAAATTCTATATCCATGATAGGAATTATGAGCAAGGTACCCATCCTTCAGGAAGCCTCCTTCTTTGAGTTGAGGCTACTGCCTTTCTCTTAGGAAGACCCTGAACCATATCTTTCAAAGGACTGCAAGGGACCAAGCACCCAACTTTCCAGGAACGTAAGAATCTGCTGTTTCTCAGCTACCCTGACTACACACATGGAAAAATCAAGAAGGTTTTTTTTTTTCCCCTTTGGTTGGTGCTGGGGGGTGGGGGGGTGCAGGAGGATGTGAGAGGAGGAAGCCTGGAGATTCCATACAAGTTTGGCAAATCTGAAGGCCTCATCACACTTCACTTTATGATTCTTCCCATTTCCTAGAATTGGAGGCAGAGTTGGGAAGACCCAGTTCTCGGCTCCTTTCCCCTTGGCTCTTCTCAGAATTTCACAGCTGCCCTTTGTTGAGTCCCAGCCACAGCTCCTAAGTCTGAGAGTCTGGATTCAGGCTGGGGACACCCGGCGCACCCTCCCCCGAACACGGGCTTCTCTTTTTGGTCCTGTCCCACCACCCAGCTCTTCAGGGTACAGGTATCGCCACCTGCTCCGTGGTGTGTGGGGGTGTTTGTCTCCCTCTCCACCTGCCCACCTCTCTCCTAGCTCTGGTCTTAGGAAGCACAGAGGCCATGTCCTAGTCCTGCATGGGTCCCTTTCCAGACAGCAGGCAGAAAGGTCTGTCAATTCATCATGGGATCCCCCGCACCAGGTGCTTAGAACGTATGGGTTGACTGAATGACTCCAAGTGAAGGCTCAGGGGGTGGGGGCAGGGGCCAGGACTGCTGACTGTCCTCAGATACCCAAAGGGTGGCCATGCGGAAGAAACCCTGAGCCTGACCTACATACTCATGTGCTGGGAAATGTGGCTCTCCCCGGCGATTTGATTTCCCACATGAATAAACACTTTCCCACCGGCTTTCTGGGAGGACTGACCAAAACCTGGAATGGGTTTGGCGCCTCTTGCCCTTTTGATGACTGGCCTGAGAACTAGGAGCCAGGGGGCAGCCAATGGGGAGGGCCCCCTCAGGATGTGATGCACTGCTTCCTACTGAGGGGCAAACTCACCATGTTCGAGCTAGGAGGAATCTTGGGGGTATTGCAGTCCCCCAAGGATGCCTCATTGTGGGGGAGGGTTGGGCAGACAGTTACTGCAGAGGAGGTTGCTGTGTTTTGGGACACCCCTTGCTGTAAGCACGCTCTTCACTGAGCTGAAATCTGTCTGCTCATCCCTTGTGTATCTGGTTTACTCTAAGCTATTCTGAAAAGTGGGCTAGGCAGACCCTAGCCTGCACCCTGTTGTCGAGGTCCAGAAAGCCAAGTGTGGGGGGCTGCATCAGGGAAGGGAGTGTCCAGAGTGAGGGAGACCCTGGCGGGGGGTGAAGAGAATGGGTGACAGAACCTGGCAGGTGACAAAGACAGGAGGGGGAGCTGAGGGACATGGTAGGGAGGGGACAGAAGTGTCAGGACTCTGGGTCTATACTTGAGACCTAGCAAGGGGACAGGGCTCTGTTTACAGATGGGTTTCTTGCTTTACCTGCCCAGGCCCAACCACCTGCCATTCTGCCATTCTGGGCTCCCTGGGGCACTGCAGACAGAGTTTGCTTTACAAAGTGACCCTTCACATGCAGCGCCTCAGGACCAGGCACACCCACTGGGCCCAGCCTGAAAGCTCTTCTCTCTCAGGAATTTTGGTTGGCTGCTAATATTGGGATGAGAAAGGCCAGTGGGAATGATGGAGGCGGAGACGGCCTCAGGGCCACTTTCAGGTGTTGACTGGACTGAGCGGCTGCCACTCCCCGTGCCGATGTGTGTGAGGTTCTCGGGAGAGCATGACAGGAAAAGGACAGAAAGAGGAGAAGAGCAAAGCTGGACTCTCCCTACCCCCGCCCCTGCCTCCCTGGCAGCCTAGGCTTACACAATCCCTGGCTCCTGTTCCAGGCCCAATTAATCTACTCTCTCCCCTGTCTCCTTCCTTCTCTGCTCCTGAAGACAAGGAAAGGAGAGTGTGCCCTTTTGGCTGATGCCTCTGCTGAATTTTTTGAGAGATGAGACTTTAAATGGATGTTTAAAGGGCCAGAGGCCTGGGCCTCCACTCCTGGGCACATGAAGGTCCAGGGCTGCAGGCCAGTGTGGGCATGCTGTCCCCCGGCCCACCCACTCCACACCTGGGCTACCAGAACCTCGGGCTGGCAAACCCGACGATAGGGCTTGACATCATGCCTGTGTGTTCGTGTGTGCGTGTGGGCATCCCTGCACATGCTGTGCCAGCCACCTTCAGTGTGCATGCTGGTGAGAGCTGTCTCTGCACATAGGCCATCTATGCTTTTGGCGTGTGTGTTGGGGTAGACAGATGTGGCATGTGAAGGTGAGAGTGTGCCCAGCAATCACATATTGTATGCCTGTGTGCATGTATGACCAAGTGACTTAGGGTGCATGAGTCAGCCTGCACACCCCCGTCACTGCAGATGCAAGGAGGGCACACAAGCAGCCTGAGGTGGACATGTGCCTGTAAAATCCCCTGCCAGGGCTGGGCTGCTGTTGGCCTCAAGGCCTGAAGTGGAAATGAATGGTCCAGCTGCCCTGCAGGGGCACTGCTCCCTTGATCCTGGAGTTCTGCATCCATGAGATCCAGAGATGGGGAGAGGCACTACTTCCCAAAGGCAGAAACCAAGAGTTTTTTTGAGACGAGATCTCACTCTGTCACCCAGGCTGGAGTGAAGTGGCACTATCATAGCTCACTGTAGCCTCAAACTCCTGGGCTCACGAGATCCTCCCACCTCAGCCTCCTGAGTAGCTGGGACTACAGGTGTGTGCCACCATGCCCGGGTAATTTTTGTATTTTTTTGTAGAGACGGGTCTCACTATGTGCCCAAGCTGGCCTCAAACTCCTGAGCTCAAGTGATCCTCCCACCTTGGCCTCCCAAAGTGTTGGGATTACAGATATAAGCCACTATACCCAGCCCAAATAGCCTGATTTTTAAGGGAAGAGTTTTGAAATTTATTCAGAGTTCAGAAGTCTCGAAGAGAGGGAAAGCCCATCCCAATGTGTGGGAGACGTGTGTGTTTATGTGGGCATGTGGCTGCATTGTTGAGGCTGTGTGAGGGTGAGGGAACATGGTCCCACATTAGCCAGTGGCACCTGGTCCCACGGGTATCTGTGTATGTGTGTGTGCATGGCAAGAAAAATAGGGTCTGGCTTTGGCCAAACCATCTCCAGGAGGTGAGGCCATGGGGTGACTTATTCATGAGGGGCACTGCTGCTACTTCCTTCTCACTTTCTGATGGGTGAAGAACGTTAGGTATTAACTGGCATTTAAAACACACAAGATACCTAAAATCCTACAGAATCCACCAAGTCCAGCCTAATCAAAGTTACCTGAAACCCAGAGAGCAGCCAGCACCAGGCAGGGCTCTCCCCAGACTTCAGAGATGGGCAGCTCAGCAGCTTATCGAGAAGGGCAGTGGCAAGCAGGAGATGAGGTGGGCTGCATGGGGAAGTGGTGCAGCTCCCTGCTAGCCTAGATAGGCCCTCTCAAGGCCTAGTTCAGCTGTGCCAGCTGTGCCTCCCTCCCAGCCAGGACCTGTGTCCAGGGGCTCCTAGCCACTGTTTCTCCTGCAGGAGGGTAACTGTGCCCTCCAGCCGCCTGGCATACCAAAAGCAAGGTCATCTCCCTATCCACCTCTTCCATGGAGCAGATCCTGACCACTCAGCACCCTTTTCTTTGCTGTGGTGTTTTCTTTATTTTCTTCCCTCCTTCATGCTGGGGGATGAGGAAGAATACAACCACATAAGACCTCTGAGTCAGCCGTCCAGATTTGAATTTAACCCATTCAAGTTTGCCAAACATTCACAGAGTACCTACTGTGGCTTAGGTGCTGAGAGTCCATTGCTGGACAAAACAGATATGATACCTTCTGTTGCAGAACTTCCAGCCCAGAGAGGGAGACTGCTTATGGCATGTTATAAACCAGAGTGTCTGGTGCTGTCTGAGGATACAGAGGGTACAGCTGGGGTTCAATGAGAAACACATCTTATCCCAATAAGAGTGCAGATTCCAGGGGGCAGAGACAGCATGTTTCTTCTTGCCCTCACCTCCACAGTCCTTAGTCCAGGCCTGAATTTTCACAGAATATAGATGGATGGATGGATGCATGCATGCATGGGTGGATGGGTGAACAGATGGATGCATGCATGGGTGGATAGATGGATGGATGGATGGATGCATGCATGCATGCATGTGTGTATGGATGGGTGGGTGCATGGGTGCATGTGTGTATGAATGGGTGAATGGTTGAGTGGATGGGTACGTGTGTGTGGATGGGTGGGTGGATGGATGGGTGCATGTGTGTATGAATGGGTGAATGGATGGATAGATGAGTGCATGTGTGTATGGACGGGTGGGTGGATGGATGGATAGATGGGTGCATGTGTGTATGGACGGGTGAATGAATGGATGTTACTTCTGCATCACACTCTGCTCTCTTAGCTTTGGAAATTTTGGTTGGCTGCTAATATTGGGATGAGAAAGGCCAATGAGAATGATGGAGGCAGAGATGGCCTCAGGGCCACTTTCAGGTGTTGACTGGACTGAGCGGCTGCCACTCCCCGCGCCAATGTGTTTGAGGTTCTCAGTTGTTCTCGGTGTGAGGTTGGTTGGTGAATTGGGTCAGAATTCAGTGCTGAGTAGTAGTAATGATACTCAGTGCCTGCTCATGGCTTATAGAAGGCTGAGGGGGCTGGGCAGAGGGGCTCCCCTCCCCGCCCAGGCTGTGCACACACATTATTGGCTCGCTCTTCAATCATGCCTTTCCAGCTAGCTGCTCCTGTCACAGCACATCTTGTTAGCCCTGGAGGCTCAATGAAATGGAAATTCATGTTTAAATTTAAAAACAACATATTGACCCTGGGAGCCAGCGATGTCTACATTTTTAATAACTTACTCAGAATGAAGGCTTGGATGAGTATGCCTGTTTCTTCATGTCTGTGTGTCTGCGTGTGTTCACGTGTGGGTGGACATGTGTGTTTTAAGGGGTGCATTTCTGCGTTTGTTCATGTGGGTTCCTGTAGGTGTGTTCACCTATGTCGGTGAGCATCTGTGTGTGTAGGGGGTGGTGGAATGTCAGCATTTGCTCTGGAGCTCCATGGTTAAGGCTGTGTAAGGGTATGTTGTGGGGCATGTTGGAAAGGTTTTGATTTGATTGGGGTGTGTTTGTACAGAGGGCCTGAAAACAGGCCACACAGGAAATGAGACAATTTTTGTTCCCACTCCTCCATGCCCTCCACTCCTGTGACATGTATTTTGGGCATCGCCTGTTCTACAGTTCCTCTTTAGTCTGGTCTCCTAATCCAGATGACCCCATGGACCAGTTATGGAAAAAATCTCAGTCAACTGAAGCTGGTTGAGTCCTGAGAGGGCACCTCATCCGCTTTCATTTCTTGGCAGAATCAGAATTAACCACTTGGGACAGTGCTTTTTACTTGGTCAAGTCCCACATCCTTCCAGAGCCCCATTCCTCCTCTCCAAGGAGCCTATCATCCTCCCTTATGTGCAGTGCCCTCTGGTGTGAAGGAAGAACTGCAATATGGTGGTTTGGAGACCCAGGATCTGGCCCTTCCAACCTGCTGTATAGTTGAGCAAAATGTCTATACTCTCTGTACCATAAGTCTCCTTTGTAGGGTGAGGGGCCACATTAAGGCCTCCAAAAGGCCCATCTTAAGGGTCTGTCAACTGTGATGTCATGATCTCCACTCTCCAACCCAGTCTGATCACCATCATCCTGTTCTAAGCACTCTCAGTGTCAAGTCATTGACACTTCCTTTCTGCTTTCCAACCTGACATAGCAGAGATGACCACGAAGGCAGGGCAGGGATTCGGCAAACACTTGCTCATTGACTGAAAACAGTATAATGCCAGTTTCAAGTTTCTTATTTTTCCATTCATTCATCTATCTATCTATCTATCTATCTATCTATCTATCTATCTATCTATCCATCCATTCATACTTGCATACATGCCTCCATCTACCCATTTACTCTTCCACTCACCTATCTACCCACCTACCCATTCATTCTTTCATCCATCCATCTATCTACCCATCCACCTATCCATCTACGCATGTATACTCTTTCACCCACCCATTCACTCACACCCACTTACCCCATCCATTCATCCACCTATCCAACTATCTACTCACCCATTCTTCTATCTATCCATCTACCCATCTACTCATTTTTTTTTTTCTTTTCTTTTTTCTTTTTTTGAGACGGAGTCTTGCTCTGTCACCCAGGCTGGAGTGCAGTGGCGCGATCTCGGCTGCAAGCTCTGCCTCCCAGGTACATGCCATTCTCCTGCCTCAGCCTCCCGAGTAGCTGGGACTACAGGCAGCCACCACCATGCCCGGCTAATTTTTTGCATTTTTAGTAGAGATGGGGTTTCACCGTGTTAGCCAGGATGGTCTCAATCTCCTGACCTCGTGATCCACCCACCTCGGCCTCCCAAAGTGCTGGGATTACAGGTGTGAGCCACAAAGCCCGGCCCTAATTCATCCATCCATCCAGCATTCATCCACTCATCCATCTACCCATCCACTCATCCACCACCGATCCACCCACCTACTCATCTATCTATCCATCTCCCCACTCATCCACCAGTGGACTCATTCTACAAATATTTCTCCTTTCTTATTGTACTCAAAGATGTAGAAGACAACTTCCATTCTTGAGATGCTTGCAGTCTACTAGGGAAGATGGTATGTGGAAAGCAGTGTAAGAGGTATGTGTAAGAGTGGGCCAGGGTGCTCTGGGGAGATGTGGAGTAGGAGAAAATATGTCTGTCAGGCAGGATCAGGAAAGGTTTCATGAAGCAAGTGGTGGCTGAACTGAGCCCAGAGTGCTGGTTGGGTCAGATGGAGAAGGGAAGAGACATGGAGGGTGAACAGGAGGGCAGGGGCCCTCTCTGTGGTGGCCACATGGAAGGCATGTTTAGAGAATAGTGAACCTGCTGACCTGGCTGGTGTAGGGTGTGATAGTGGAGAAAATCCAGCCTAGCTATCTATTAGTGGCCTAGAACACTTTCCTTCCCATCACCTCACAATTACCTCATGACACCCAGGAGAAAAGCAGGGAGGCACCCCTTGTTTAGAGATTGGAGACTTAGCCCAGGATGGTTGAGTACTGGCTCAAAGTCACGCAGCAACTTTGTGGTAAAGTGGGGATCATACCCAAGTTTGTGAATACCTTGAACTCAGGTTTTTTTCCCCCCAATGATGGGAGAAAGTGCCCATCTAGAAAGGTTTTTGGAAGTCTTCTTTTTTTAACTTTAAGAGAAGTGGAAAATGGTCTTCAAGCACTTTGTTTTTATTACCTATTGAAATTTGACATAATGCCTTGGCAGTTCCCCCTTAATATTCTGCTGTATATGGAGCCTGACGATTTCTACCATCGAATGTGACAGGTTGGGAAGATTAAAAAGAGGAGCTAAACTAGCAGTAGTTGGAGATGAGGAAAAGTAGCACATTTATGAATAATTTCAGCTGAATCCTCACAACATGACACTCCCTGGACAGAACACATTCATTATCTTATTCACCACGACTACTGCAATATTAGTGATTTGTTACTGAATCAATTATTAATTCATACAGGAGAACGAGGCTCTGTCACTTAACTCTTCTCTGAATGTTGGGCCCAGGGTGGGGCAGGGAGGAGGAAGGGTCAGATTTAACCTTCATTCTCTTTGGTATCTTTCAGAAGGTGGCAAAACAGCAAAGGGTGGTGGAAAGTGGAAGAGCGAGAGGTTTGGGGAGCATCTCGTGCCACTTAGAGCCCTGGCCTGAAACCATAGACACCAAATACACAGGGCAAGGCAGAGCCCAGTGGTCCCTTGGGGCCATTTGAAGTCATCCATCCATCCATCCACACATTCATCTATCCATCCATCCATCCATCCAATATATTGCCTGCCATTTGAAGTATCTGACTCAAATAATTTGCTCTTGCCTGTAATCCTCCCTTCTTTGACAACCCATGCAGATCCTCCCCCTGTCAGAACCCAGCTCCTGGGTTTCACCTCCAGGAGCCCCAGCTTTTCTAAGCCTCTAGCTTCCATCCTGGAAATCTCTAGTCCTTAGCTTGACTGCATATGGTTTTCACATGGGTGTCTTGTCTTTTTAGCCCAAGATTCCCCAAAGCATCTTGGTACCTGCTTCACATCATCTGGTCTGCACTTTAACAAGGAAGATGCTGGAGCCCCACCACAGACATATGGAATCAGTATCCTGGGACCATGGCCTTGGAATCAGCCTTTAAAAACAGGACCCAGGGGATCCTTGGGCACACTGCTCAGTCAGCCTGGGGGGCCTCTCTGTCTTCTCATGCATCAAGCCCAGGGCTGGGTCTTCAGGAAGCTAGGGGATGGGAGACTCCAGTGTGTCCTGGCCCTGTGAACAGGCTGTGGTCTTCCTCTCCCTCTTTGGGCTGCACGCTCCCTGTTGCATCTGTCCTGTGTTGAGAAGGTGGGAATGCACTTCTGCAATCAGGTAGGCTCAGAAGCAAGACAGGTGGAAATGCTAGAGGTGGTAGCATCTCTCTGGGGAACAGAGAAGGGAAGAGGAAGTGAGGGCAAGGGAAGTAGACAAAGGAGGAGGAAAGTAAGGAGGACAAGAAGAAATGCAAAAGGGAGAATAGAAGAGAGAGGAAAGGAAAGGAGAAAGCAGGAAGGAAGAAGGAATGAAAGGAAATCATTAAAGAGAGGAAGGAAGAAAAGAAAACAGAAAAAAAGGGAAAAGAAAATAAAGAATGAAGTCTTCCTGTGATGGGAAACTGCCCAGGCATCCTGACAGGCCTGCACAATTGCACCTCTGTGTAGTTTATGGACAGGGAGAACTTGCTGACTGGGCTCCAAGTGCAAGAGATAGGGCTGCTTGGGAGCTGGGTCTGGGGGGTAAACATGCCCATCCATAGGGATGGTTCAGCAATGAGCAGTCATTGGGGAGCAGGTAGCTGCCTCTAACCCCTTCCTTCTTCCAGCCACAGATCCTTTCCAGCCAATGGCCCAGAGACAGAGCACTGGGCTTCCCCTGCCTTTCCACTTCTCCTGCCTACCAATTTCTCCGACTTAACCTGTGGGCAAGTCTCCCTTTCCCTATGTTCAGGATCCTTCCCCACATCTTCTCAGGACTCTGCCCAGCAGAATACAGCAGACTCAATGAAGCCCCTCTGTTGGCCAAGTGGTGCTATCTCCCTTTGGAAGCCCGTAGGGCAGGTCCTGCAGTGATCCAGTGAGGTGCTTCTTGCAGCACTGGCCAGTAGCTGGAACCACCAGCTCTCCCAGGAAAAGTGCTGCTCCAGGGCCCATCAGGTCAAATAGGAGAGAGACGGGGTCAGTAGGACAGTATCCTGCAGATGCCATCCTCACCAGGACTATGAAGGCCAGTCTGATTCTAATCTTGGCCAGATCCTGACCATGTCAACCCCATCCAGATGTCCTGTAGCTGCTGTTAGACCCTCTGGATATCCTAGACTCCCTGCAAAGACCATTCAGAGCCAAGACCCACAGAGGGGTGGGGTAAGAAACATCACCTGCTCATAATGAGTCATGTGATTGATAGCTTATGGGTCTGAAGGATGTTTGGGGTCAACTGAGCTTCAAGTTCCTGAACACTTGCTTTTAACCCTCAGTTTAAAGACTGGAACCTGCCTACTTTCCTGGTATGCTTGCTTTCCTGGAAGCACTACCAGTGAGGGGCATCATGAAAATCCACCTATCTTTCAAGGCAAAAGTGATCTGATCAAAGGCCCCAATTGTCTTTCCTCCCCAGTTCTCTTTCTGTCCTCTCCCCACCAAGTTGGAAATCCACATGGTTGGGGAAGGTAAGCAGTCCCACTACTGAGCTTTGCTGGTGGCAATTGCTTTTGAATACATAAACCAGAGGTGGGCAGTGGGGACATTGGTAAAATATCTAATGACTGTAGCATGGAGGTTTCAAACTTGGTCAAGCACGGGCAGGTCTGATTTCTGTACCCTTGTAAACCACAAGCAGTCAGCATATCCCCATTGCTCACTCTTGGTGTTTGTCTCCCCAGTGGCTCTGCTCTCTCTTCTCAGGACCACCTGCCCCCCACTGAGCCTCTGTCTGTAGTTTTGGGGCCTTCCTAGACTTGGCTTCATACACACCCTGCTGCCTCAACCTTTCAATGTCATAGCATTTTCACAGTGAATGACACTTTGGAAATCACCTAGCCCAACCCTGGAAAAAGCAGTGAAGAAGGACCCAGAATGTTTGGGTTCTGGCTGTGTTCCTCCCACAGTGTGACCTAGGTCAAGTCACTTGGCCTCGCTTACATTTTCCTCATTTCCAAAATAATAACACATACTCTGCCTGTCTCGTAGAATTGCTGAGGCTAATCAAAAAATACTGTAAAGCACATGTCAGACAGGAGGAAGATCATTGATCAGTTTTCTAAGAGGAGAAACTAATGCTCAGAGAGATTCAGGAACTTGCCAAAGGCTCATAGCTTCTCAAATCACTGAATGGGTGCCTGCTCTCAGGGATGTGTGCATTCTCTGAGAGCCAGGCTTTCTGTCTGAGCAAAGGTTAGGTGTGCTTGATAATTTCTTCTGGAATACTGAGCTGACATTTCATGCTGTGCCTGTGTCTAGTCTAGCATAGGTGCACATGGTAGGTGTACTTCTGGGGATGAAGAGTGGGAGACCTGCTGGTGTCCTCTGGTATGGCTGGAGCTGGGGTGTCCAACAGTGAACTCATAGATACAGGATCCCATCTTCCTCAAGAGTGGGGCACTGTTCTGTTCCTCTCTATTTCCTCAGCACCTAGTGCAGAGCCAAGCACCCAGAAGGGGCTAAGTCAATGTTACAGACTGATTGTTATTCAATATCAGTTTTACTCTTTTGTTTGATTACATGGATTTTACAAATGAATTGGACTTTTAAGTGGTGAAACTGCATTTCTTTAAAATAATTCCAGAAGTATCTTCGGGGTCACAACTCAAGAAAGATGCACTGAGGAGGAGGTTAGTCCTTCTGGAATGTTCTACTTGGAGAACCACTGGCGCTCTGTGAGTCAGGAAAAGACGCAGGAGAGATGGGGCCAGAGTTGAGGTATGCGACTGCAGGGAAACCTCACCCCCTGAGCACCTGCTTTAGGAATGTTGGGAGATGGAATGTTGTCAGGCTTGGGAACTGGCATCGGACCAGGAAGGATGGTGGCATTCCTGGATGGATGGGGAGAGGAGCTGCCTCAGGGTGTGGTCAGGGGGAAGGGAGGGAGGCGGCCATGTGGACACACGTTCTCCTATGCTGGTCAGGTGGTCAGCCTGGCCTTCCTCTCCTGAGAGGGTGGAGAGAGCTTAGGGAAGACTGTAAAACCCTCAGGGACGCCCTCCGGTACCCAGAGTAGAGGACCCAGGGGATGATGAGGGTTTGCTCCACACTTGGAGGGTCCCTACAGGATTTTTTTAAGGACAAAGAGAGAACCAGTCCTGTCTGGGTTAACAGCCCATCTGCTCCTCAGGAGACCCTCAGCTTCAGGCCAGCCTGGCTGACAGCGAGGATCTTGGGGAAGAATCTAGCCCTGTGGTGGCCCGAGGTCGGCGGGAAGGGTGTCCTCTGTGAAGGACTCACAAAACGGCCACTCCGGGGTTCTGGCAGCTACATCTAGTCATCATGTGAGCCATCTGCTCTTGGTATCCAGCAACACATTGATCCACATGCTTTTGACACCCTGCTGGGAGGCTTGGGGGTGGGAAGGGTGGACCGAGGCCATCCAAGCCCTGGCCTAAAAGTGGCCTGCTATGCGGTGGGGGAACCTTGACCCTCAAAATAGAAGGAGCTGCAGGGGCTAATTCAGGTCCAGTGTCTGATAGCAGGCAGCAGCTGGGAGAGGCAGTGTGGCCTCATGGTTAGGGTGCAAACCCTGCAGCCAGAACCTGCGGGTTGCAAAACCTGGCTCTACTGCTCACTAGCCATGGAACACTGGGCAGCTACTGAATGTCTCAGCACCTTGGTTTCCTTATCTGGTAAGAGGATGACAGCACTTAGCTCACAGTTCCGATGAGGAGTGAATGAAATAGTGTGGCGTGCTGAGAATGGCTGTGAACGGGAATCCTCAGGAAAGGCTTTGTGTAGGAGGTGGGACTTGAACTGGGTGGCGAGAGAGGGAAATGCATGGAACTGTGTGAGCCAACGTGTGGGGGTGGGACCCGTGCTGGGAGCACTGGGTGGAGGGGCACTCTGTCTACCTCCTGGCTGTGGGGATGTCTGCCTGGCAGGCTGTGGCAGGGAGAGGGTGCAGGTGCTTGCAGGATAGCCCAGCCTCTGCTAGAGAACAGGTGACTCGTTCTCCAAGCATGGGGCCTGGAACCTGGCTAGTGGAATCATTGCTTCACCACAAAGGTGGAGCCACAGGCTTCCTGCATCCCACAAAGAGAGCTTTCTGAGCACAAACTGCAAGCCAGGCACAAGCCACCAACCTCTCCAGTGCCCTGCCTTCCCGTGGATCAGAGACTCCCAGCTTCTTGGAAGCCCTGCCTCATGGTCTACCTGGCAGCCTTGAGGGACCAAATGACCTTGCTTTTCCCATTAAGAGCCTCATGCCATATTTTGTAGTCCTGTTCCCATCCAATTCAGGTAAGAACTTGGCTTGAACCTAGGACATTCCAAGTCTCTGTAGCCAAGGTTCTTCCCTCCTCCTCTTCTTTCCTTTCCAACTCCTTGACTCAAGTGTAGGAGCTGCTGAGTCTTTGGTCCTGATCTTTCTGCCTCTTCCCCATCCCCTCCCCAACATCCCTCTCCGGGCATAGGCCCATTCACATACTGCCAAGTGTCTCACAGTTCCCTGCCCGGGTCATGGGGCAGGGCTAACCCCACACTCTCAGTCTGTTGAGATGGAAACTAAGGTTCAGAGAGATTGAACACGAAGCATGTTATGAGTAGGGCTGGAATTAGAACACAGGGCTCCCAGCTCCCTGGCCAAAGCATTTCCTACTCAGCTGCCTTCTCTCCCTCCTTGCGCACTGGCTGGCCTGGCCACAGGGGCTGTGGGGCTGTGCAGCCTCCTTAAACACAGGGCGGTTTTATCACTAACACCCTGGGCTCCGCACAGCTTTCTTCTTTAGCTGTGGTAGGCCAGCTGAATGCATCTCTGCCTACAATGAAGAAGGCAGCCTAGGAGTCCAACCCCAGCCTCCTGCCCTGATTAACAGCCACCCCTGTCCTCGATTGTGTCATGCGTGTGAGTCATGTCTCCCAGCCAGACAGTGACCTGCTGCCTGCTGCCATGGGCACGTGCCCCTCTTCTTTGGGGTACCTGTGGCCTGAGCACACAGTGGGGGCTCATGGGAGCCCACCAAGTGATAAACAGATCGGAGGCTCAGGCATGAGGGTGACTGAGTTCGGTCATTGCTCTCTCTTTTGAGAGTGGGCTTGTGGAGCAAAAGAATGGCCAAGCCAATTCCAGGACAGTCACGCGCAGCCTGTGAAATGTGAGCTGTAAAACACCGGATGTGAATTCAAGCCTTCCTCAGTCAGCATGGATTAGCATGGCCTGATTCTCTCCTCGGAAGGCAATCCTCACACCTCCCTCTGGTCACCCACGCGGTGTCTTTTTAGAAAGCAGCAGAATGTGAGCAAACACGGAGAAAAGATATTCCTGGAGCCTTGCCCTTAAGAACTCTCATTTTCAAAAGCTGGTCCTTCCTGTCTAACTGAAATCCCTCTTGCTGGAAGACACGGCGCTCAGTTGTGTGCTGGGGCAACAAATTATAACACTGGCTAGACAAGTGAGGAAACTGAATGTGGTAGGGAGGCGACTTCTCCCAGGAGATCACAGAAGAGGCCAGGGCCTGAGTGGGGCCTGTGTAAGGACCAGATTCCAGACCCCAGGCAGCTCTTGCGGCCTCCTCTCCTCCCCCTGAGATGGGAGCAGGGAGAATGGCAGCTGCCTCCCAACTATGATGGCCAGTCAGGGGCCACCCTTGTGGCTGAATAAGAAACACAGCTGCATTTCCCTGTTTTGGCCATGTGGTCAATGAAACAAACAAGACATTTATCAGGGAGGAAGGAGGAGCTGATTAGCTCCCAGCTCCCCTCCCCCAGCACACTTCTTGTAGCTTTGACCCCAAGCCCCTGCACTTCTTAACGCAACACTCAAAAAGCAAAGTCAGCCCTGCAAGTGTCAGGAATAAGTGGGGGAACCAGGAGAGGAGCCTGGGAGCCTGGAGGAGGGAGCAGCTGTACCTGAAGAAGAACTGAGAGATGGATGTGTGTGTTAAGCATGTGGGAGTGAATGTGTGCCCGAGAAAGAGCAGGCCAGAGTGTGCACACATGTGTGCATGCATGCATGTGCCGGCACATGCATGAAAGTGAGAGAGAGCCCTGGGTTTAGGGCATGCTGCCTTTGTACAGTTGCCCTGTTACATTCGTGGCCATAGGGAAGCCATGCCTTGTTATTTTATGCCAGGGAAGCTGGCCAGAGACCACCCCCACTCCTGATTTCTCAATGAAAAGGCTCTGAAGTCATCCCTCGTCCTATTTCCCCAGCAGAAATGACCCATGAATGCTTCTCGCTTCTGCCATGAGCACAACACAAAATTTCCCTGTTTTCTTCAGTACAGTGCCCATCCCTCCACCTCATTTCCAAAGCCACTTTCTCTGCTTCTTCATGGGGCTGGGTAGGATATGGGAGCAGCTAGCGGTGCCTAAACATTGTGCAGGTTCTACACATAGACACGCGCGCGTGCGCGCACGCACACACACACACAGACAGAGAGAGAGAGAGAGACAGACAGACAGACAGAGAGAGTCAGAGAGACAGAGAGACTGGCTCATGAGCTCCAGACAAGTCAATGAAATGCCTAATGCAGTGCTGAGTGTTCCAGGAAGATGGGTTGAGGACAAGGGGCACAGATGCAGGTGTGCCCTGTCCTTGGCTCATCCACGTCCAGGTAGGCTGCCAGGGTCTTTCTCATGAAATAAACAGCACTGGGAGCTTGACCAGGCTCCTCAGGTCTTATGTGGTGCTGACTCCTCGGGGAACTGGCTTTCACATGGAAAGGAGTCCTTGTGGGGCCAGAGTGGGATGGGAAGACTGCCTGGAGGAGGCGGGGTCAAAGGTGGGCTTAGGAGGAGCTCAGAGACATTGTTGGTGGAAGGAGGGGCCTGAGTGAGGCACCCTTGAAGTCATTCTTGGTGGAGAGCAGGGGTGACTGTCCTCCCACTCCTCCCAGGTCCCTGGCCTGGTGTTCTTCTTCCAGGCCCCAGGGCAACCCAGCAATGGCAGGTGGGCGAAGCTATTCTAGTGAGAAACAAAAACAGTGGAGGTACCAAAATCCTGGTGACAGCCATGGCCTTGGTCTCCTGAGACCATCACCTCACTCATCCCTAAGCCCTCTAGGAAAGGGGAGGAAGCCTCCCTAGGCTCCCTCTCCTCCTTGCCTCCACTTGAAACCTTCAGGAGAATGGCTTTGGGAGGCTTCAGGGAGATGCACCATAGCTGAGAGGCTCACAGATCTTTGACTGGGGGTTCATCATGCTTTTCCCACCTTCTCGCTCCATAAGGAACAGATTTTTGGCCAGACTGGCTGTACACCATGCCATCTCTTCCTCATCTCTGAGTTTCTTCCTTATCCACCCTTCTAAGTCCTGGGGAGAGGTCTCCGCCACCGAGAAGCCTTCTAGGACTCATGCTGTCTGGCCTTTGGAGACAACTTCCTGCTCCATGCACTTGGAATGATCTATCAGGTTGGTGCAAAAGAAATTGTGGTTTTTGCCGTTGAAAATCATGGCAATTACTTTTGCACGAACCTAATAGCTCCCTTCTCTAATATGTGGTTCCTGCAAGGGCCTGATTTGCTGTTAGCTCCCTTGGCCTAGGAACGAGAGGCTCTTGACTTTATCCCAAGAGGGCTTATCTAACATGCTGGTAGACTTTACCCTGAATGACAAGATCTCTATGCAGGCGTATGGAGCCAAGGAGAGGTGGGCTATCACGGGAGGCTGGGGGCAGAGGGCAGTCTAGAAGGGATGAAATGGTAGTGGTTTGCCAAGGAGAAAGGGGTGCTAAGGGATTCAGAACAGGTACAGGGCTTGGTGGCAATACCCAGAGAGCAGAAGGAGGAGAAGGAGCTCTGGCCTTCCACCCCGTGTGGCCTTACAGCCTGCCTTGGAGGGTTGTGGCCTAGCTCCAGGACCAAGCACCTCTTCCCTCAGGCACTCTGAGCACCCGATAGCATTTACAAGCAATATTTTGCATGCTGTTACTGGGTTTGTGCAGTTATGCTGTGGCCTGGGGTAAGACTTCCCAGTTGCTAGCAGCAATGCCTGTGGTCACACAGGATCAGAGGCCGAGGGAGCACCACTGCCCTTCCCTGCAGGTTCCGCAGCTACGTGGTTACCAGTGTTAAGCCCAGCCCAGCTTTGGCTGCCTCCTCCCCCTACCCTTCTCACTCATCCTGTGTTGTGGCTAGATGAGTAGTCCAACCTCCCCATCTAAGCTCCGAAGTCCAGGGGATTGGGCTCCACACACTCCTGACCCTGCCACACTCTTGCTACCTGCCTGCTATTCCTTCCTGTGCTCTTTTAGTCCTAAGCACATCCTCTCTCCTGAATCTGACCCTCAACCTGCACCTGTTCCACTCTCGCCCCACCCGCACAGTGCTCTCTGGCCACTGTGGTCCCCAAGGCAGGTTCTTAGCTCTCTGCCCCTCTCTGGGCATTTGGTCACATCCTATCTTGCTGTGGGACCCAATTGTCATTTGTGAATGTGTGACTCCCAGCAGGACTTTGGGATTCTGGAGGACAGAAATAATCTATTACAACTCTCTGGGTTTCCTGTTCTGCCAGGCCCAGGACTGGGCAACCTGAAGGTGCTCGGCCATGACTGGACAAACAGATCATCTGACCATGATGCTACCAGCCTCGTGTGTGGGCTGATGACAGGATCGTAGTCCTGCAGGTTGAAATAGGGATGCTGTGTACGTATCCATTAATGTATCTGCTTTGGAACAAAGAAGACAAGGCCCCTCCGGGGCTCTAACCCTTCCCTGATGAGTCAACCACAGACAGGAAGCCAGCTGCAGGGAGGGTGCCTGAGGGGTCTCTGAGAGGCAGCTACTACAGGAAGCCCTCCTGGCTCCCAGACTGCCTCCGAACTGTGGGTTTATTAATGCATGCCAGAATACCTGAGACCCAAAGAATTCATAATCAAATGATTTCTTTAAAAAACATAAAAGAACGAAGGAAAAGGAGAGTGCACTGCCTTTCTATTAAGTCATTCGTAATTACCTCATTAGAGCAGACACTGTGCACTCGTCCACCAGGGAGAAAGCTCATAGAGATTCAAGAAAGAAAAAAGCAGGTTCCTTTGGAGACTTCTAGGGCCAGGAGCCAGCTCCCCTGGCACAGACTTGACCTTTGACATCTGCAGAAACTACAGCTGCTTGGCGAAAGCCCTTGGGCCATGGTCCTTGCCATCTGAAGACACCTTGGAAGATGGACATGTTACCATCAAGGCCTGCCTGATTAGGGGACCTTTGGTCCCCAAGAGAGTTGGTTCTCTGTTAGATGCTGGGGGTTAGGAATGGGCACCTCCATTCCCCAGAGAGGACATCAGCCAGGGAGGGAGAGGTTTCTCTGCCAAGTCTGCCAGGGACAGTGCCTGGAGGGGAAACAGGCTCATTGGTGGTGAGGGACAGTGGCCACTGGGATCAGACCAGGACATAGCCCCAGCCCCAGCCCTTGCCCTGCAATCAATGTAGTCCCAACTCTGGCTATGGGCCTTTCCCCCCAGTAGCACTGGACAGGTTCCACAGGTTCCAGCTGGACCTGACCCCAAGCACAGGTCCTGGCCATGGGGAGGATGATACGGGGGAAGGGGAAAGTGGACAAAGAACTGGGCAGGGGGAAGAATATCGGGACACTGGTCTTCTGTCTGCCACGGACACTCTAGGTGACTGAGGGTAAGTCACGTCTCCTCTATCAGCCTCAGTTTCCCCTTATGTAAAAAGAGAGCATTGACCTGGGTGCCTGCCTTGCCAGACCCCAGCTTTGGTCCTAGGAGTTGGTGGCTAGGCCACTCTTCCAGTGGCTGGGGAGGGGACACAGACTGTCCTGTGACAGAGCCTTACAGAGAGGCCCAGGGTCACACAGGACCCACAAAGCCAATAATAAACCTGCAGAAATTGAGTGGAATTATTGCATTTCCTAAGTGGGGTGGGCGCAGGCGGGGCTGATCACTTCTGCACCAGCCTCCTTCTTCCTTGAGGAGTGGGACTGCAGAGGGTGCAGTGCGGGAGGGCTGGGGGCGGGGCAGCCTGCCCAGACGGCCCTGTTCCCTTAAAAGTCTCATTAGAACACGTGGAAAACAATTTGCCAGGCCATGTTGCGTCGCCGCTGCCATGTGCGGTTTGCTGCACATTAAATTCATTATTTTAACAGGTCAATGCCTCTGAC
This sequence comes from Pan paniscus, assembly GCF_029289425.2. Classification (NCBI taxonomy): domain Eukaryota; kingdom Metazoa; phylum Chordata; class Mammalia; order Primates; family Hominidae; genus Pan; species Pan paniscus. The sequence continues at coordinate 54,819,169 of NC_073266.2, forward strand.
AGATATGCATTTGTGAGAGATGAGCACGGCTGCTTCTTTAATCCCCATGGATTACTTGGCTCTCCCGAAAAGCGATACCAATGACTTGCAGAGACTTTAATCCCAATCACTCCAGACTGTTTACAAGGAGTAAACAAACAAACAAAAAAAAAGACGGTCAAGGGGGCTGAGGCTCAGACTTGGCGGGTGCTGGCAGCAGCAGGGACACGGGGGGGAAGCTGGGCACCCTGGGTGAAGCCCACCACGGCAGCAGCATAGAGCGCAGTCTGGCGGGAGCCTGAGGAAGAAGGCCCTTGTTCAAATGAAGGCTTCTCCTCTCATCAGCTGGACGTGGGGCTTGCCTCCTCCAACCCAAAGCAGATGTGCAGGATCGCTGGCCTGGGGTAGGAGGTGGAGGGGTTCTGGGGTGGCCTCCTGAACACATTCTTGTTCTTCTGTAAAGTTTTCAATAGCCCAGGCAGGAAATAGCACAGGTGGCTATGGTGGTGAACAACAGGGGCCCCCTCCCAATGGACTCCCATAGGCAAAAACACCCAACTCGCCAAACCCAGCTCTCCCCAGGGCTGCATGGGGGATTTGCTCTGTGGACTGTTCTAGACCTTTCCTGGATCTGTTGATGTCCACAGTTGGGTTCTTTCGGGGAACTGTGGGGGAAGCCAACTTGGGCCTGACTCGAGTGTCCTTTCCGTGGCCTCTGGTGACCCTTACAGCCCTGGCCTGTCCCTCTCTGCAGGCTCCCCAGCCCTGACCCCCAACCTGACCTCATCTCCTCTTGCATGGTTCCCTGCAGGTTCCCCAGCTATATGTGGAGACATCACTCTCTTTGTTTGGCTTTCAAGGGCTTCCCTTCCTGCTGAAGGCCCTGGGTTACAAGCTCCAGCTGCCATCTTTGGGACCTTCCTCGGCCTTGATCACCTCCTCTCAGTGCTGCTGTTCTCTGCACTGAAGGAAGAACAAAGAGGCCTCCAGTCCTGCAGAGTTCTCCACATGGTTGATAGATAGACAGGGGATGGCCTGGCACCGAAGACCTGGGTCTCCCATACAATGTTTTGCTGTCCTCCTGGTTCCCAAATATATGCACAACTGGATTTTACTAGGCCAGACTTCTACTGGAGAAAGTGTCTACAGTGTGTGTATGTGTGCGTGCATGTGCACACCCCGGCATACATGCTTGTGTGCACCTGTTCTATGTGTAGCTTCACCTACCTGCAAGTATGTCTGTCCATGTTCTGGGAGCAGCGGCTACCTGTCCACTGAATGAGTAATTAATTGGTGGGTGATAAAGCAATTAGCCCTAGAGCTTTCAAAAATAATGAATAAGGGTCCTGTAGATGTCAATATTTGAAAATACTAATTTAAGGCCTATTAGCTGAAGCAAATTTTAATTAAACAGGGAATAATCAGGGTGATGAGAGGAAAGTAAAAGATTTGGCCAGTGGTTGAGTCCTCAGGAATGCATGGAGAGGTGAAGGAGGGGGCGGTGTGGAACTGGAGCTTGAACCTGACCGGCTGACATTTGGGTCATGATCCAGGGCAGGCAGGGGATGAGGGAGGAAGGTGAAGTCACATTCCTGCTCTGGGTCTCTGTAAGGAAGGAGGTGCTAAGCAGAGAGGTTTTTCTATGGGAGTGCATCCTTTAGGGTGTGGCTGTGTTTCCAAGGGCATCTACAAGGAGTCACTCCACAGTAGCTGCATCAGAACTCACACATCCAAAGGGGCTGCACCTACTCCAGTACAGCTAATGGGACACAAAAGCCTTTGACAGGACTTATGATTTCAGTTTTCCCAAACAGGATCATCGAATTCCCTTTTAGGGAATCTCAGTTATGTACCAACTTTAAATCAGCACTCAGAGGAAGATTTACTGTCAGTAGGGTTGTATGAGGCAGGAAGACCTGAAGGAGACTACTGAAGTAGGGCCCCCATGTGTTCTGAGCAGCAGCCGCCCTGCAGGAGGAAGTGTGCCTGATCCCTCCAGCCCACACCCCGCACTCCCTAGTGGCTGAGAACAGGCCTTCTTTATTTCTGTATCTCTTCCACAAACATCATTTTGACATCCAGAGGGCACACAGCAAGTGCTTGCTGAACCCAGTGACCCTTTGAGGGCATGGACTGTGTCTTATTCACCTGGGCACCCAGGATCTAGAGTGGTGGTTCCCAATAATGTTTGCAGGGGCCTGAGCAATTGCATCGTAGAGGAGGCATGGATGCCCCTTGTGTCTGCTGCCGTATCTTGGTGAGGGAGCCCTCCTTCCTGCCATGGTAAGGAATATCGGAACACTGGGTGCTTGCTTACTTTATAACAGGGGCTGGAGCCATCGCTGGCTATGTGGGACGTGTTCCTCTGAGTACTTGTTCTGAAATGTAGTTCTCTACCTTGACTCCTGACAACCTACCTTCTCTGGTTACAAGGACCCGCTATGGGTGTGGCCAGGAGAGGACAGCCTGAAAGCTGGGAAGGTGCATGTGTAAGTCTGTGTGTGTGTGTGTTGGGGAGCATGTGTATGTGCCTCTGTGTGTGCTCTGTATGTCTGCGTGCATTTTATCTGCCTCTTTGTGTTTGCTGGTGTGTCTGTGTCTGTGTGTGTCTATAGTCTCATTGTGTGTGCATGTCTGTGAGTGTGTATGTGTGCCTATGTGTGCCAGCGTCTTTGAATACCTGTGTGTTTGCATGCATTCTGTGTATGTTTGGGTGTGTCTGTTTCATGCAGCATCTGCTGCATGTCTATGTCAGAGGTCTTGGAGTTTCCAAGTGGGCAGTGCTACCTCATGCAGGGACTGCTTCTTCCCTGGGCCTCAGCTCTAGCAGACACAGGCAAGAACTTCAGCACATACCACTGCCTCTTTGTTTGGTTATTTATTTATAACCCACTCCATTTAAAAAATGAATTGAGTGGAGATCTTGATGAGGCTGGGGCCTCCGTTTGGCCTTGCGCAGGGGCTCTCCTCTACAGCCTATTGAGGAAAATAGAACAACCTCATCATCTCTTCTTAGGACTGATCCCTACGGAACACCCCACACTTGGGCCTCATCCTGCCCTGCCTGACTCCTGTGTCAGGCACACACCTGCACTTCCTGCCTCCCACTTAGCTGCTCCAATCCCTGCTCAGCTCCAATCTGTCTCCTGACTCTGAAGCAGGAAGTCCAGGCCAGCTAGTTCCTCCTACTGGCCACGCCCTTTGTCTCAGGCACCTCCTCCTTCAGCATCTTTCCTTAGGAACAGTGTGGCTCTCACTGCCCACTTCTCTCCTGGCCTCCCCTCTTGGGGGAGGTAGACCTTGGCTCTGTACCCTGCCATCCGCCACCCCACCTCAGCCTGAGCTGGCTTTGTGGGCAGGAACCACACAGCCTCCTGCCCAGTCCCATGCCTCCCACCTTTGCAGCTGAGCACGGACTGGGGACCCCATCCACTCAGTCAATGCTGGTGGAATTGCAAGTTGCATAATAACCTGGGGCCCCTTGGAAACTTTTCATCTCAACACGAAGACTGATTAAATAGCAACAAAAATAAATTATGTATACACAGAGTTGTAAAAGCACCCAGAGACTGGAGACTTGGGGTCTGTGCCTCATATAAATGCAAATACTGTAATAGCATTGCAGTGGGCCCTCCACCCCCACTCCACACAAACCTCGGGGCAGGGAGGGTGAAGCCAGCAAGGATGGTGTGTAGCGCAGTAACAGGCTAGAGCCTGCTGGGGCTTTAAACAAAACCTAAAGCCAGGCACAAGCCCAACCCAGCACAGAAACGACCAGATAACTGAGGTTTAGGGCCTGGTTTTTGCAAATGACAGGCTGCAGAAGCAGTGTGTGCATCTAGCTTCCTCTGAGCAGAATGGGGGGAGCACTGAGCAGGGCACCCCTAAGTTGCTGTCAGATGCCTTCTCCTGGCTCGGGCCCCCTGGTAGCTAAGGAAGTGGCCTGTCAGGCCCCCTCTAGTTGTGTCTCCCAGGGCTGAGCAAAGTGCACTCCCACCCCAGGGGAAGTGCTTGCTCCTTCTCCTTACCCCATGGGGATCTGGCACATTAGCAGGTCTCACTTGGTCTGGAGGTGGGGCTGGTGCTTTTTATAGCTGTAGGTGTCTCTGGGTAAGGCCGCCTCCCCCACACTCCCATCCATTGCCTGCTTCTTCCCTCCCACAACCCTGGTCTGGGGAACTTGGCCTTAGGCCTGGCTGCTGGGTTAGGCTTGGGTCCTGGGGCAAGTATAAGGAGGAAAGGACTCTAGGTGCTGCTGTGGTTGGGTGTTGTGGGTGAGCCAGAGGTGAGGATGGGCCGCTGAGCCCTCCTTGCTCTCCTCTGTCTGGGGACAGCTCTGTTCCTTGACTGTGCCATCTAGTTCACTCCCTGGCGTACAGTAGGTGCCTAATTAAAACTGACCAACTGACTGATTAAAAAGTCATTATGCCAAAAACAATTGCTTCTTTTCCTGGAGGTCTTATCATCTCATCTTCTTTTCCTGGTGGGCTTATCATCTCCTCATTTTTGTGTTCTTTTGCTATTACACAGCCACTTTCTCCTTTCTTTCCTTTTTTTTTTTTTTTTTTTTTTTTTGAGATGGAGTCTTGTTCTGTCGCCCAGGCTGGAGCACAGTGGCGCAATCTCAGCTCACTGCAAGCTCCGCCTCCCAGGTTCACGCCATTGTCCTGCCTCAGCCTCCTGAGTAGCTGGGACTACAGGCGCCCGCCACCACGCCCAGCTAATTATTTTTATATTTTTAGTAGAGACGGGGTTTCACCATGTTAGCCGGGATGGTCTCGATCTCCTGACCTCGTGATCTGCCCGCCTCGGCCTCCCAAAGTGCTGGGATTACAGGCGTGAGCCACTGCACCTGGCCCTTTCTCTCCTTCTAAGTTATGTGAAAACTCAATAAGCCACAGTCACCATATTAAAATTAAATTGTTAAACTTCCCTGGCAGTTGAGCACAGGACTTTAGGTTTTTCAAAATGTCACTGTATTAATCTCTCATCTCATCCTCCAAATGCATCTGCAAGGCCGTCTGGGCAGGTACCAGCATGCCCAATCTACAGATAAGGAAACTGAGGTCCCAGGAGGCAGCTTGTCTATGCCCACATAATTAAGCCTCCTGAGTCCTTGGCTTTCGTTCTGTGGAAAAGCTGTAAAAGCGTGAAATAGGTCCCCCCACCTTGAACACTTAATTTTCCACTGATTGCAAGGAGTGTGAGGCATGAAAGATGCCTGTCTATTGCTGTCTCTGGGCCTGAGCTGGGAGCCTGTGAGGCTGGGAGCCCTGGCAGCCTAGCTTTGGGTCCCACCTGGTCCTCTCTTTGGATTCACTCCTGCTGGGTCCTTAGCCTCCAGATCAAACACACTGGCTGAGAAGCAGCCAGCACTGATGGCCTCTGCCCCTCAGGTGGATCCCACCTTCTCTTCTGTGCAGCAGAAGGGGTGCTGTTGTGAGGGCCACCCGCCAATGTGGGGGCACAGGCTCCAGAGGCCCGGAGACTGATTTCCATCTGAGGAGGCCTCCAACTCCCAGCACATCCCACCTGGGCCCAGAGGGAGAGCTTGGAGGTGGGATGGGAAAGAGGACATTTGTTCTACTGATTTATTTGAAAAGACCAAATTAGAGAAAAAAGATAACAACAGATAGGAGAAATCATGGTAGGCACACTATCCTTCAACTTTATAAACAACAAAGACAACGAACGCTGCACCCGGACCAAGCAAAGCAAATCCTGGGGGCAGAGAGATTGGGGAGAGCTGTAAGATGCCAAGCAAAGATGTTTGAAATGAAAGATGCGCAGGAGAATACAACATATTCTCACTCATGTGGTTTGGCAAAAATGTCTGCAAGGACCTCATCATGTGTCCATCTCATAGCTGAGAACAGAGAAGCTGCTTCCTGTTTCAGGGCTAGTGGCATTATTCAAGGCAGGGACCTGGAGAGACCAGCACTGCTGCCCTGGAGACCTGGCCAGTGCCTCACATTTACTGTTTTCTACCCTCCTCAACATTCTCCTCTTTCAGGAAGCCTTCTTGGATTGAGCTCCTACCTTGAATAACTTTCTTACTATGCTCTCTCAGCTCCTTCATCCTCTTTCTATTTCATGCTCTTTTGATTTGCTCCTGGTCAGAAGTGAGCTTGCAGTACCAGCAGGCTTCTAATGCCTGTCTCCTGTCCCAATCCACGGTATGCGCAACACAGGAATCTTATTGCCACACACACCTATCTCCAACATGATACAAAACCAATGAGTGGATTGAACGCCTGTGGGAGGTGAGCAGTGAGGGAAAGTGTGGCTAGGATGTGCCCATGAGTGGGGTGCCGCCCCGTTCACCTCTCTTAAGTTCAGTGCCTCCTACACTGGCCCCCTCTTCCCCAAGAAGTGACTGTGTCCCTAGGAACGTGAGAGCCAGAAAGCACTTATGGGATCATTTGGGCCCACCCCTTTTTTTGCACAGATAAAGTGACTACGGGCCTGCCTAGGGAAGGAGCTGTTTCAGACCTCTCCATGGTTAAAGGTGGCCTTGGGACACTGCAGCCTGATGTCCCATGCCCTGCTCTTGCCAATACAATGCAGCAGTTGATGTCTTCTCTGTGGGGTCATCATTCTTTTATTGTACATTTTTCTGGCCCCCAACTACACTGAATGTTGCTTGAGGACAAGGATTTTATCTCTGCCTCTCTGTGCCCCTATGGTGTTCAACACAGCACAGAGCACACGGTAGGCAAATGATGGTGCTATTAACATGAGAACCATTTTCGTTTGAGCTTTTGTTTTTGGGAGTTATCTCAAAGTGCCAGGTCGGGGCCACGATTGTCCTTGTCTTGGAGCATCTTGTCACTGGCCAAGCATGGAATGGGGTCACCTGGCAAGTGAGGAGCTCCCTGTGGGGAGGAGTATGTAAGCAGATGGGGAGAAGGTTCTGAGAGTGGGTCTGAGGATGGACCACCTCTTAGGTGGTCTCTAAGTCTTCATGATTCTGTCACTTGGAGAATGAAAGGAGACGCGGGGAGGTAGACTGGGTGGCAGTGTCTGGAGCCTGGGAAGATGGCTTGCCTTGTGGCAACCAGTCTTTGAGACTGGCTAGCTCCCTAGACCTCAAAATCCCTACAAGAGGCAGAGTTTGGAAGTGATTATTTTTATTTATTTAGTTATTCTTCCCACACCCAGGCCTGTGTGGCAGAAGTTTTTAAACAGAGAAATCTTAGTTGAGTGCTCCCTACACCTAAGGCCCTACAGGCATCTGGGTGCCAAGGGCCGGACTAACAGGGCTTGGTATCTGATGCTGGTGAGCTGATCGCTTTGTTGGGGAGAAGGGAAGCTGCACATAAACTCTGAAACAGAAACCATAAAAAGTAAATTAATACTCCAAGAGTTAACTAATAGTTCAGAATAAAAAGAGAAGCAATGTTTCAAGGCCATACACGATTAGCTGCCCAATGAGGAGTACAGACAATGAGGGTTTGGGTTACTCTGAGGAGAAAGCACGCACCTCAGGCTGCTGGGCTCATGGAAAGCCCCGGAGGCTGGTTTCTGGCATTTTTGGTCTATTAACTGCTGTTGTGACCACTGAAATTTGACTTCCAAGGACCGGAAGCCCAGAGCTAATTCTGCGGCTTGTTGATCAGGGGCTGGTACCAGTCACCTTCATGGGGCAAAAGCGCTTCAGTGGCCCCTGTCTAAAACAGGGGGCTGTGCCATCATTTCCCCCGCCCAACCTCCTCTGGGAGTGAGGTGCAGCCACCTTATTACACCAGCGAAGAGCAGCGAGGAGATGGAAGAGAGCCGGGGGTTTGCTGTGCCACCCCTCCCTGGTGGGGTGAATGAGCAGCTGCACCAGGAACCAGGGCCTTTCGGGTTGCATGGGGATTGGCCTTACAGCAGCCACTCTGTTGATGTCAGAAGGCCACAGATGCGATCAGTAAATACCTAGGGCAGCCTGCCTGTCCCACGGCCCTTTCAGTGTAGGGAGTAGGGAGGAGAATCTGGTCTCCTCGCCAACTCCCCAAGTCCTCCCAGTGTTTGATTTGCGATGTTGCTCCTAAGTACACCCTCAAACACCTTCCTCCTGCACCCCCTCCTTTTCCCAGTTGAAGCCCTGAGCAGGGAAAATGGGCATCTTGTCTTCCCTATTGCAGGGGGAAATTCAGATCTTTTGACTACCCCCTCCAAAACTCTTGGGGGAGAAAAATGGCAAGTCCACAGGAGGGGGGGATCCAGGGGATGTAGGGAGGTCACCTGCCCACTCTAGTAACTGTTCTCTTCCAGCCCCTGTCTGGGCTTCCCTGGGTTCCCCTTTGGGGGTAGAGAACCCAGGGAAAGGTGATCCTTGCCACATCCCACTTCCTAGGACTCACTACTCTGACCTGACTGTGAACAAACCCCCTTTTTTAGCTCAGCTGAGACAGGTGGAATTTTTCCAGTTCTACTTTCTCTGTGAGCATCTAGAAGCCACAAAGATTACATATCTTGCAGGAGGCCCAGGGCTTGTTTGGCTGACCTGTGACCAGCCTGCAGCCCATTCCCCAGCCTGTCTGGTGTCCATGTGCACATGTGTGTGTGTGCGCGTGTGTCTTGGGTGTGTCTGACATGTTGCTGCCCTGCTGTCAATGGTTCTAGTCTGGGTCTGGGGTGGGGCTGCCCCTTTTGGCTCCTAGCACCTCTCTTCAGGCTTCAGCTCTCTTGACCACTGAGTTTCTCTCTCTTGCTTAGGGTCTCTGATCCCCAGTTTTCTTTGCAGAGCAGACTGAGACAACTGCCAGGTTTTGAACTTAACAAATGATCAAGCTCTTCTCAGCTCAGGATCTCAGCAACACCCACTTCCCTGGATTCTCTGCAATGATTCATCACTCAGGTGCCTTCTTCCTGCCCCCACCTCATCATGTCCCAACAAGGCACTGGCTCCCAGGCGACTCTCAGCAGGGGAGGCTGCACCCTGTCGGTTCAGCCTCAGTTGACACCCCAGTCCTCAGCACTGTAGCCCACCCTAGCGTGTCTTCCAGAGGGTCAGAGCCCTGTACGATGCCACATCCCCAGGCAGAGCCTGGCAAGACCCCAGACCTTGAGAGGGCCTATAGGGAGGAGAAGAGGTGAACTAGTGGATATGAGGAATAAACCCAGGACAGAGTGGTGTCTCCCTAGGGTTACAGATTGGAGCAGGTGGTGGGCACTCCAGGACCCCCGCTGCAGGGCCCGCACCTCTCTGCTCACCTCTCTAGGGAGGGGTGAGCTGGAGGCAGCAGGAATGACTTCACATTTTTGTTGCTGTAGCTGCTGGGCTGAAAATAGTCCTTTCTCGGGCAGGCTGGCTCAGGGTGTGAAAAGCTCCGTTCCCAGGGAGCGGCAGGAACCAGCCAGGGAGAAAAATTAACCACAGGCCTGGCGCTAGCTCGCTTAAGAGAAGAGCGTGGCTCAACTCTCCAGCACTGTATACCGATACGTTTGTTTAAGACGGTAACCACGAACTCGGGAGCAGTTCGAGATGCCCTCAAATGCTCCCTCATTCAGACAGCATCTGCAAGCACACCGGTTACCATTTCCTGAGGGCTTCCTGCCCGGGGTGCTGTGCTAAAAGCTCCTCGCCTTGCAGTGTCTAATCCTCTAGAGACCCTGGACAGAGCTGGTATCACATTCATTACACAGACGTGGAAACTGAGGCTGGGGTAAATCAAGCAGGCTGCCTAGGGTCACACAGCAAAAAGCTGCAGAGGTGGGATCAAGAGCCAGGGCTGACCTCTGCCCTCTGGGGAAGTTTCTGTTATTCCTGTTTGCTTAGGGGGACAGGTGGCCCCAGCACTTCCCTGGCAAGCAGCTCAGGCTATACAGAGGCTTTGGTTCTTCACTTCCTAGGCTGCCTGCTCAGGAGAACACACAATTCAGAAACTGTTCCTGCAGCCCCTTGAAGGGATGGTCAGAAATAGAGGTGCCTTCTCCCCATGTTGGAGGGAATGGCTGGGGCTAGAGGGAAGTCGGGGCACTTCTGTACCTCTGCCCAGGAGCCCCAGAATCTAAACTCCCACATCAGTGTGATCACAGGGAGCTTGTCTATTCCCAGCACGATTCCCAACCTTCATTTCCACCCAAAAGTACACCAGATAATTAAGTCTCTCTCAGGCCTCCTCAATATAATGCAGATTAATTTATTATTTAAATCTGAGTAGAATATTAGCTCATTGTCTTAATAGTTCTGATAATGGGGGGAGCACAGGATAGAAATCCTCTCACTCACCCCCTCCCCAGCCAGAATGGAAAGACCCCAGGGGCTTGTCAGGCAGCTGGCAGAATGGCTGCATGCAGCATAGCTGGGGGCCAGGCTCCCCAGTGGGTGGCAGGTGGCTACAAGTGTGTACCTCCAAATTGACTCTCAATGCAGGCCCCACCTTGAGCTCTGCCTGCCCCACCCCGTGCCCAAGAAAGAAGAATGAGAAGGCAGGAGAAGCAGGAACCAGAAGCAATTTCCCAAGCTGGAGGCTGCTGGGAGACCCCTCCTCCTGGCTGATGGGGACTGGGTGAGGATGGGCAAGCACACTGGTGCCAAGGTCCTAGTGTCAGGGGCCCTGCAGTCTGAGAGCCGGGAAGCCTTTCAGCATTGCAGTCTTCCCTTCTCAGAAATGGTTCTGGGGATATAGATATCTTCACCAAACGATCCAGAGAGCACTTTTGGTGGGGTTGGTTGTGGGGGAGATACTATGGAAACTGGGGGAATGGGGGCATAAATGGTCTTGGCTTGGCCAGCACTCTGCTTCCCCACTCCCACCCATCTTGTGTCCTGGAGGACCAAGGTAAGGCATTAGAGTGGCTGCCGTCTCTTCCTGTGATGCACACTTCTTCCCCATAAAGGATCTCTGGCGAGGACACATCCAGGCAGGTGGGCAGAGGAGTTGTCCTGGCTGCCTCTATTTCCCAGTAGAGTTGTCTTCTCAGCCTCCTGATCTCCACAGCCAGAGACAGAGATAATGAGAACTTTAACAGTCAGAATACACATCAGCACTGGGAGCTGTGGACCTTCCAGCTAAGTGCCTCTGTTAAGGACTTGACGTTTGTGTCCCCCTGCCACCCAAATTCATATGTTGAAACCTGTATTGGGAGGTGGGGCCTTTCGGAGATTAATTAGGTGTAGATGAGGTCAGGAAGGTGAGGCCCTCATGATGGGATTAGTTAGTGTCCTCAACAGAAGAGAAAGAGACCAGAGCTCAGTCTCCCTCCAACATGAAAGGACATAGCAAGAAGGCGGCTGTCTGCAAGCCCAGAAAAGGGCCCTCACCAGACACTGAATCTGCTAGCACCTTGATTTTGGACTTCCCAGCCCCCAGAACTGTGAGAAATAATTGTCTTGTTTGTATGCCCCTCAGTCTGTGGTTTTTGGTATGGCAGCCCAAGTTGCCTAAGACAACCTCACTATGCTGATGTGGAGACTGAAGCCTGAAAGGTCAAGTGATTGACTGTCAGTGAAGAGTGGGTTGGTTCCAGACTAAATGATGTGACTGGTGTTCCAGATGTCAGTGTTACCCCTTGAAATGGACCGAGTATCCATGGTGGGGCAAGGGGCTTGGCAAGGCAGGATGAAGGTATGTAGAAGACTGGGATGTGATCCTGTGCCCAGGATGCTGACAGAGTAGATAGAGTAGATGCAGTTTAAGCAGCTGTCCTGACAGATGAGGACACTGAGACCCAGGGTTGGTAGCAGGAGGGGCTGGCACCCTACCTCTCAATGTCGTGCACCCTACCACGTTTGAAGCTTCCCTGGCTGCATCCTAACTTTGGAATAGTGGTTCAGGGTCATGTTTACCCTGGTGCCTTCCAGGTCTGGAGTGGTGCAGGAGCCGTTGGCACAGAAGGTACTGAATCCAGCCAGAAAAAATATACGGGACACATCGTGTGGCTGTGGTTTCTTCACACCATCCAGTCATACAGCTGGCAATTAATTTCCCCTATAAATGAAACACCTTTCATATCACTTTATCTAGAGAGCTTGAATTGACAGCCACGGGTGTAATTTATACATACTTTTTACCCATCTGTTAGCATTCAGGCTTCAGGCTGCTTGCATTTTTTTTTCTTCAATTCTCTCCCCAAATTGAAAGGATTAGGTTAGGATTAGGTAAGTGTTTTAACCAGATATTCAGAAAGATGGATGGCAATATTTCCAGATGGCTAATGCCCAGGGGAGGCCTCACACAATGGTGGCCAGGTGGGGCTCAGTGATCTGGGAAATTGCCTCCACCTGAGAGCCCAGCAGCCTCCTCAGTCCTGATGCTGGAACTGCAGAGGGCCCCAGGGACTCTCCAGGCCCGCCCCTTCATTTTACAGATGAGAAAACTGAGGCCCAGAGAAGCAAAGGGACTCTCACTAGGTTTTGCAGCTGGCCAGAGGCAGGCCTGGCTGCAGTTAGTACTGGAGTGAGGGTAGCTCTGCTTTACCCTGAGAGGGGCAGGTGGTGGGTTTGGGAGGCATGGATACAATCTGGAAGTACTTGGATGGCCATGGGACAGTTTCTCTTGTCCCTCAGTGTCCATGAAAGTGGGGTTTACATAAATTGAAAGTACAACCAAATTAGGTCAATTTCTGGAGGGCTTTTTTCTGATCATGTGTGTGCATATATGCATGCATGCATGTGTGTGTGTGCATGTGTGCATCTGAAATACTGAGGAGCTCATGAGGGTTGTGCCACACCCCTGGACATCCACAGCCCTGCTATCAGTGTCCAAATGACCTTATTTCCTCTGACACTGTGTGCCTTCTTCTCCTAAGAAGTCTTGTCTTCCTGACCACTCCAAGGACCTTGGGGGCTAGGACCATGTTGGAGCCCTTGGGGACCTCCACAACTTGGCCTAGTCGCTCTTCTCTGGGAAGCTCTCCCCCACCAGCTCTCCTGTCCCCCATATCCCTGGAGCTCCCAGGTAGGAACCAATTGAGTCCCCTCAGGCCGGTGTGGGAGGCAGGGCTCAGTTTGTGTGGCTGGACAGCATCATGTCATCTCTGGCTTAGGGTGGGCAGGGGCTAGTGTATGCCTGTCTTGCATTTCTTTGGGGAAACATTTGTCCCCAAGACATTTATATGTGTATTAAATGATGACTGATGTGTAGTACAGCCCTGCCTTAGGCTCCTAGGAGGTAGATGTGAACACTACAGGGTCCTGTCCTCAGAGGTCACACAATGACTTCTGGTCCTGGGGATGGCCCACCTCTGCCACTCAAGGCCACAGCAAGGTGCTGATGGCTCCTGCTTCCTTCATCACCTCCCTCTTGCCCAGGCTCAGCCTTGGAGCCATTAGCCATGTGACTCTGTCTGGTTAGAATGAGTAAAGCAGTTTTGTATTAATGCAGGGACCTGGGGAGATTTGGCCATTAAATGTTACATTAGACCCAAGGTGTCCTGTACACGCTCCCGGTGGAGTTTTTCAGGCAGCCTTGGCTGGGGGGCCTCGGTGAGGGGGAACGTGCTGGAACTAACAACCAGGTGGGGAGGAGGGGAGGCTGGGCTGCGCTCTCCTCCTGGAGCTCCGAGGACATCCTAGAGAACTGAGGAGGAAGGGCAGGCACGTCCTTGCTCCCGTTCAGCCCCACCAGGCCTTGCTGGCCATGGCTGGGTGCCCAGTTTGTCTCAGGCCCAGTGTGAAGCATCCAGGCTCAGCCCGCTGTCCCAGGGCAGCCCTGATTTCACTTCTTCTACCATCTGAGGAGCATTTCCTCCATGTCAGACCAGATGTCCTCAGCTTCAGCTCCAAAAATACAACCACAGGAGGGAAGGGAGGCACAGAGGAGAAGTGGTGTCTCCTTCCTTGGAGGAGGTGGGGCCCACAGGGAATAATTAATAAATGGCACCGGTTCAATTTAAAATACAACTAACTGTATCCTGTGGGGCAGGTGATTATTGCAATGAGTGGCCTGGAGGGGAGAGCAAGGATATTGGCTGCAGTCATCTAGTCTTTCTGTCAACCTATTTACCCCTTGCAATCACCTACTCATCCACCTATCTACCTACCTAACTACCCATCTGTCTAACTAGCCATTCCCCTGCTTATCCTCCAAGGACCTTGGACAAACTACAGACCCTCTGGGCCTTGGTTTCCCTGTTGCAAATGGAGATAACAATTCTCCCCTGATCTCCTGAGCTTGTTTAAAGGATTGGATGGACTTAAAGATGATCCGTAAAGTGGTGCAAGGAATGTGAATATTAGATAGTGGATGCATTATTTTTGTTGTCAACGTTACTACCACCACAACCGTATCTGCCGCTGCTGATACCTAGACCGTTCTTGCCTTGAGATCATTTTCAGACTATCTCTCCCCGCTGGACCAGTGACTCTGGACATCCACTGAAGGAAGGCTTGGGATTTGTTTTTAAAGATCTCCCAGCCATGGAGGGTGGGGCAGATCCTGAAGGAAGCTCCAGCCAGCCAGCTCCCTGTCTGCTTTCCAGATGCCAGGGAGCTGGCTCCTCCCTACCTCCCAGAACTCAACAATGCTGTGTGTGTGTGTGTGTGTGTGTGTGTGTGTGTGTGTGTGTACACACACGGGGGAGATGGGAACTGGGGAGCAGGCCTGTGGGGGCTGTAAGTGCATTAGTGGCTGGGATGGTTGCTGGGAGACCGCAGACAGATGCCGGATATGTTTGTATTTTCCAATGTTAAGGCCTCAGAACCAGAAAAAACAAACCAGGAGTTTCAAAATGAGGAGGCTAATTGTTCGGATGGGAAGATATTATTTACAGTAATGGGGCAATTAGGTAGGAGGGGTAGAAAGAGTCAGGGTGGTTTGGCTGCGGCAGCCTAGTCCAGCCCCCATGGGGACGAGGTGGCAGCCAGGGACTATTATCTTGAGTCAGACCATCTGCTTTGTGGTCACCCTCTATCTTGCAAGATCACCCTCTTTTGGGGAAGGTGCATATTAAACAGAAGGGGACACCTATCCACCCAGGGTTTCAGGAGTGGCAGCCAGCTTGCCTCCCCACTCACCACTAGGCTTGTGGCCTGGGGAGCGTTCTATTCTTGAAGGCCCAGTGCAGCCCTCCTCCCTCAGGAAGTCCTCCTGACGACTGCAACTCACACCCATTCCCCCTCCTCAGAACTCCCCTGAATCTCCACACCTAAACTGCAAAGACCCTAGATGACATGGTGCGTCACTGAAACTGCAAAGACCCTAGATGACACCGTGCGTCACCCAAACCGCAAAGACCCTAGATGACACGGTGCGTCACCCAAACTGCAAAGACCCTAGATGACACGGTGTGTCACCCTTTACCTGGGGCATTTCCTTTATTGGGTGCCCCACTGGCTCCTGCTGGCACAAAGCTGGGCCTGGCCAGACTTGTGGACAAAGGATGAATTACCCAGGGGCTTTGGGAGGGTGAATGGAGGAGGAGAAGAAAGGGATAAAAATCAGCAGCAGCAGCTCAGTGGAAGGAACAAATTTAAAAAATGACAAACATGGCTTCTGTAGGGACCCATGCCTCCAAGCCCACATTCATCCACCTGCTTGCCAAGTCGTGACATAAAGAAATAAAGATGGAAGTTGAGAATCCACACTCAACATGCACCAAACTCTTAGATCTCAGATTGATTCTCACTAGTCATTTGAGAATATTTAAAAACTAGATCTCAGAAAAAAAATTTTTTTCCCTTTGAAGCAGAAATGGCCCATTTGCAAATTAATGGCTGGGTGGGCCAAGATACCCTCTAGAAAGGGAGAAGGGATGGCTGTCAATAGCTGAGGAAGGGAAGGTGGCTGGGGTGAGGGTCATCACAGTGCATGCTACTGCTGAAGGGGGCTTGGCCCAAACAGCACAGCGAGCCCATGGGAAGTCCACATGGCGACTCCCGGGAAGGTTGCTTTCAGTCCACCGGGCACATTTCCAATACAAGGAAACAGATTGTGCTGTGCCTCGTCTCTGGACAGTTGCTAAGAAGAGGCTCGGCCGCTGGTAGCACAGTCTGCAAGAAGGGCTGTGGAACCCTGAGCCACCTGTATGGGAATGAACAAGATGTCTTACGGAGGCGCCTTGCAATTGTAGAATTCTCTAAGGAACATCTGGGCAGGGCTCCATAATCTCCCCCTCTCCGTCCTGTTAAGCTCTCCTTCCTTTTCTTACACAGTACCTGCTACCAACCACACTGCCTTCTGGGTTAGTTTGCACCTATCTTCCTAGTCTTGTCTGCACCCTTACTTCCCACTACCTTTTGCTTTCAAAATTCTACCCATCCCTAAGCCTCCCCTGACTTCTGCACGTGTGGCCAAACAAGGGGCAACTTGTTTCCAGTGCGTAGCTTTTGTCTTCCCAAATGGGAGCTCCTGGAGGGTGAGAACCTGACGGGAGTGGGGACAGGATTGGGAGGGGGACGTGTCTTCTGCGGATTAGAGCTAAACCCTAGAGCCTCACAGGGGGCAACGCCCTAGCCTGTCTCTGTCCCTCCGCCTCCTGAGACTTATTTCTTCTCCTTCCTTTGCTTATAAAAGTGGAAAAGTAGAAAAGACCTGGACCATCATTCTGCTTGTTAAAAATAAACACAAGAGGCAGGCTCTGGGTTAGATAAACAGGGGAGTGGGGGGAGGGTCTCCCAACTGCACCATCTGCCCTGTGCTACCCCATACTGATTCTAGCACACTCCCTCTGCATAAAGGCCCTGGGCTGGCAGGAGAGGAGGCCTATGGCCTGCTGCAAGGTTTGAGAGAGCTCCCCACCACCGAAGTGTGTGCATGTGCTGAAGTGTTTTGGCAGAGGGGCTTCAGCCAGCGTTTCTCAAAGCAGGACAATGACATCATCAGTGTGAGTGGAGGCTTTCATCCCTGAATGGCTGGAGAGTGGCTCCAAGGCTTCCCTGGAAGGCCTCAGGAAGAGGGTCCAGGCTTCCCTGCCCACATCTTCATTGGTATGAAAAGGTGGGGAGCAGACCCTGATTCCTCGGCTCCCTCTCCCTCTCCCTTTCTGTGTCGGGGCTGGGGGTGGTCACTGACATGGAATCCTGAGCCTCCTTCTGTGTTCACAAGCTCAATCCCTTTTGGGCACAATTCATCCGCCCTCCATTCGCCAGATATTTACTGCTCACTCTGCCCAGCGAGAAGTCAATTCAACAAATATTCAGTGTGCATATTCTGAGTGTCAAGCCCTAAAATAGATGCTAAAAATTTAGAGGTTTCTGCAACTGAATATGGGCCTGACGTGTATCTGTGAGATTCTCCTCACGCTCTATAATCCTTGGCCTTGAATCTCAGCACTGCTACGTACTGGCTGTGTGACCTGGGGCCAGTTACTAACTTCTCCCTGCCTCAATGTTCTCATCTGTAATTTGGGTTGCTGTGCTGATTAAATGAGTTAACATATGCAAAATGCTGGATCAGAACCTACTATACTGATGTCCCAAGTTCCTACTATGTGTGAGACCCTGACCCTGAGCCCATTCTCTTGACCCCAGGGTGCTTACCCTGCATTTGGTATCCAGGCACCTGTATAGACCCCCTGTGTGGGTAGGGGTGGATCCCCCCTAGCATCCCCCTCCTGGACTGCAGCTCAGGAGTCCAGAGCCCGAGATAGGTCTGGAGACACTGTGGGCAGCCGGGCAGGAGCTGTGTCTGGACGCTTTGACGAACTCCCTGAGAGAGGCAACCGTGGGAGGAGGCAGCGGGCATCATCTGTGAGTCCTTCGGGGGTGCTGGACTCCATTTATGGTGAGGTCACTTATGAATATTAAATTCTTTGCTCCAGGCTCCAAAGATTCCCACTGTCCTGCTCTACCCAAAAGCCAAGGTTACAGCCATAATAAACAAAGCTGCCCTTCTCCAAGAGAAACATGCTCTCTCTCTCTCTAGCATGCATACACACACACACACACGCGAACGATGCAGTTTCAGAGGAGGAAGGAGGGAGGTGGGGAGGTGCAGGGGTGGGCTAGTTCCTGGGTATGGGGTGTTTCTCTGCACTGTCCATGGCCCCGACAGGCTCAGGAGGGGCCCTCCAGACGAGGCTCCCCATTCCCTTCTGCCTCCCCGTACTTCCCTCCCGGAGTAAGATTCTGAGAGACACTAGGTATGGTCACCAAAAGAACTTGAGTTGACTCTCAGAAAATAAAGGGAGTTTCCAGGAGAGGGTGCTGTTGGAACATCCTGTGTGCGTGACGCGGGCTCCTGGGCTTGCGGCCTGCAGAAGGGCACACACAGCCTGCCAGCTTCAGGTGCAGACAGAGGCTGGGTGGGGCTGCTCGGAAAGGAGGAGGGGGCATGTAACTGTAACTTTGGTGCACTTTTTAAAGACATAGCCTGAGGGCAGGACCCAGGAACCTACCTTTTAACCAGCACCTCTAGTTCTGGCTGATTTAGGTGGCCTGGTGCTGAGGACAGGCTGAGAAAGGCTGGCGAGAGACTAGGATCCTACATCCTCCCCTCCCCACCACACTTCAGAGACCCTGGGCTGCAGAAGCGGGAGCAGAGGGGCCAGTCTGAGCCCTTTGTGGACATCCTGCCCCAGAGAGCGCGGCCAGGGGCTTGTTTCTCTATTCTCCCCCAGGGGAGCAGAAATGGAGCCTGGAAGGGTTTCTCAGTGTTTCGGTAGGCTGAGTCCCTGAGTTGGGTTTGGGGTCTGCTGCTGAGTCCCTGAGGGGTGTCTGGGGCCTGCAGCTGGGGTCTGGGGTCGGTAGTCACAGTGCTGGCATCCAAATGTGTGTGTGACTCAGAGTTGTCACCTCGTGGGGTAGTGCTGCCGCCAGACAGCCCAGGGCTGAGTTACAAGGACACAATGATTAAGATGATTAAGCAGAGGAGGGGGGAGCAGGGAGAGAGAGGCAGGCATGAAGACAATGCCCGCAAGGATGGGGTGGCAGATGCAGGGAGGCAGAGGCCCAGGGAGGGGCAGAGGGATGGGGCAGTTGGAAAGAAGGCAACTCTTTCCAAAAGAGAAAGGGAGGCATGAGTCCGATGCATTCCGTGTCTCCCATAGAGCTTCCCCTGAGAAGCTGAAGAGGAGAAGAGGCAGAGAAGGCAGACAGGGAAATGGCCACGGGAGGCCTGGAAGCCTCATGTCGCCTGTGTGCCCGCAGGTCTCTTTCTCTGTCTCCCACCACCACCATCCTCCTCCTCCTTATCATCTACCCTTTGAGTGTCTACGCTATGCCAGGCCCCACGTGGACCCAGCTTTTATCCTCTTCACAACCCTTCAAGGCAGGTATTAATATCTCCACCTTACAGAGAGTGAGAAGGAGGCTCAGAGTGGCGAGAGCCCGGACTTTGACCCAGGCTTTGTTAGCGCCATCCTCCCCTCATGCTTGTGGTTGCTGCTCCAGAGAAGGTCACAGACATGGATGCTTTGCCTCAGCAGGAGCGGACTAATGTGGGTGGTGGGGCTGTGTCCAGGTGGATTGTGCATGTGATGAGGAGGGTCTGCAGACTGCATAAATGCTACAGCCATGCCACACTTTTGAACCCTCATTACCCATGTGCAAGAGACGGATGGATTTGGAGATCAAGGACCTTGTATAGTAGGCCAGGGGCTCCCCAGGCCAGTGACACAGCCCCAGCCTGGAGGCGTCGAGCCAGGCCTGGGTGACCAATGCAGCCCCCCAGGGTCCTCAACTGGGGGTGCTGTTGGGCTCCCTGTGTGAGGGAGGGCAGGAAAGGCTTGGACTGTAGATTTCACAGGTTCATATTTGAGTCCTGGCTCTACCACTCATGAGCTGTATACCCTTGATTAAAGTCCCTGGTCTCTTTGTGACAGCTTCACCACCTGGAAGATGGTCCCAGCCCCCAGTGTGTAGGGTTAAGTGAGAGTCCATGTAATGCACTGGACACAGTTTCTGGCACACAGCAAGCATGCGGTAAATATTAGCTAATATTTCTTTAATCATTCAAATAATCATTTATTCTTCTTTGGTTCCCACCCTTCCTCCTCTCTCTACCTCTCCCTTCTCCTGAGCTCCCTCTCTCCTCTCCCCTCATCCCTCACTGTCAAGCCTGTTTTCAGAGGGTCTATCAGGTGTCAGGAGCCACTCACGAGAAGACCATGGTGTTGCTGGGCAGCACGATTAAGTCAGTACCACATTACTGGTCATTTTCTGTGTGCAAAGCCCTGTAATTTGCACAAGACACACTGGCCTTTCTTTTTCCCTCAAGGAGCTTCTGCCAAATAGGAGATCCTTGGCAAGTATAGGAGTGATTTCACTCATTCACTCACTCATTCATTCACCATTAAAATATCCTTCCTTGACTATCCAGCAGTGTGTGATCAGTTGCAGAAATGAGGAGATGCAATAAAATCCTGCCATAGTCGCTAAAAGTGGAGTAAGAAAAGAAAAAAATAATAATCCGATAAAGGGCAGGGTCTCATTATTGTGAGGCCAATGAAATGCCACAGTGGGTGCCTGTGCAGCCAACGGGCCAAGGGCTCTGGAGCCCAGAAGCCAATCACCAAACACTTGGCATCCAAATTCATGTGATCCAGAGCACGTCACAGAGAGGCTCCCTCTTGATTACAAGCCTCACCCTCACATGCTGGTTTGTGAAGCGGCTTGAGTGCATTATCTTGTTGCATCCTCCCCATAGCCCTGGGAAGGGCTTCAGGTGTCACTACAGACACTGCACAGGGAAGGATGGTGACTTCCCACAGTTCCCCAGTGCTCACTGTCAGAGTCGGGGCCTCACTTGCACCCCGTGCTCCTTTACCACCCCTTCCAATCCCCATTGACCAGAACTGGGCCTTCCTCTCCTGCAGCTGGAGGGAGCGACCCGTTTTTCTTTCTCTGTGCAGGCTCGCTCCCCAGCCTCCAGGAGCTCCCCAGGGGCCCTGGCCCACCCAGCACATCCTTGGCTGCTGGAGGGCTCAGAGCCCTCTTTGCAGGTCAGCTGTAATGCCACATGGGCCCTGGGTTGAGAGGTGGGTGTCTGCACCCTCTACCCATCTGGGGCATGTCTTTATTTTCTGATTCGTACCTGCCCTGGTGTTCGGGTTTGGGCCAATGTTCCTGAGTTTTTATTGACTGCCTGTCTTTCTGTGGGAGATTCATTCACTTATTCAGTGCCTCTTCCCATCTTTGTTCATTCATTCCACATGAGCCAGTGGAGAACCCTAACAGCCAGATGGCCAGCACCACTGGGTGACCATCCCCCAAGCACCTCCACCTCTCCTCCGGGGCCATCCAGGGCTCCCTGCAGCTCCCTTGCTTCCATCCTGCTGACACAAATGAGACGTATCTCTCCTCAGAGCCACATTGGTATAAGCCTAGGTCTGAGTACACGGTGGCATTCAGTGATTCCCAAATTAAAATGATCTAGAGCCATGAGGCAGTCGAATGGCCAGTTGTGCAGAGCATCGCATAGTCATTACAGGTAACTTTTGGATGCTCAGTGGTGCTGACATCAGCAGGAATTTGCTTCCTGGTTCAAACTGGAGGGAGTGGGTCTCTTGTCACTGAGGCCTTGAGGCTTGTGCGTGATGACTGGAGCCTGAAGCCCGGGCAGTTCTCCAGGAATGAGTTCTCTGAGGAGGACGGGGCCAGGGCCCTGGGTGCTGGCAGAGGACAGAGGAAGTCCTTCCCTTCCCTACCAGTCACCAGTCCTCTGAGGTGTGCCTCCAGCCCACGGCTGCACAGAAGCCTCCCTGATTGCAGCCCCACTGACAGCTGAGCCCCCTGGCGAGGCCTTGCCTTCACACGGTATGGCCCTATGCTGTCCCCTCCCGGCTGTGACCTCAGTGCCACGGCTGGGCATGTCCAGCTCTGACGCATTTGCTGACTGGCTGGGGATGGGGAGTGGCAGCCATCCCCACCCTTTCCGTCTTGCGCAGGTGCTGGCCCCTGACAGCGTCCTGGCATCTGGGAGGCTGGCGGGAACTGCCGTGAGCTGCTCTGACCGCCTTCAAGGGCACTGCCAGGAATAGATGTGGCCACCCCACTGCCTGCATGGGTCTGGCAGCCTCGAGTGCCCCATCTCCAGACTCTGCGCTTCCCAAGAAGTGCTCAGCCCACTGCCTGGTTCCTTGGAGATGAAAGTTCCGTTTGGTACTGGGACCTTGCTCTTCAGAATGTGTCTACTCACCCTCCCATGGCATGGCCCAGCAGATGCCATCCTGCCCACCCTCTGGGCCCACACGCCACAGCCACTGGCCAGGCGCAGACACAGAGCCAGCTGACTGCTTGATGCCAGCATGGCCCAAGCCTCATGAGCTCCCCCAGTGGGTTTGTCCAAGCAGGAAACCCTTGGTGACAGCATCACGCTCCTTTGCCTTTTTGGCCAAGAAACAATGCCAGGGAGATGAAATGACTTGCTGAGTCACAGCTTGCCAGTAGCAAAACCGGACCACCAACCCACAGCTGGTTGCCCCAGCTCAGTAGCCTAGGTGTTCATAGGAAAGAGATGGCTTCAGGATTGGAGATCAGGGAGGGCTGCAAGGAGGAGGAGGCATCTGAATGCTTTAGAACGATTTGGGTCCTGAGGCAAGAGGAAGGATGTCATCCTAAGGGATGGGGAAGCATGGGTTGCCTTTGACTGAGAGTTACTGGGCCAGTGTGACTGGGACAGCGGGATCATGGGGGACAGGGAAAGGAAGAAGCGTGCAGCCCAGGGAAAGGGGCATGACAGTGCTGGGAGCTTGATCTCAACTCTGCTTCCAGGCTGGCTATGGGATTCTAGGGAGGTGGGAGAAGTTCTACCACCCACTCATTTAAGCTTGCAGGGTTCTTTGAGAAGCCCTATGCCACTGAGTGACAGGCCCTGTTCCAGATCCGGGGATACAGCGGTGAACAAATTCCCTGCTCCTGAAGCACACGGTCTAGTGGAGGGAGACCAACAATGAACGTGCAAGTCAGGGCGTAACTGGTTGGACGGTCACAGAAACAGTAAAGCAGAGTAAGGGGGAGGGAAGAGCTACTTTAGATAGAATGGCCAGGGAAGGCCTCTCTGATAAGGTGACATTTGAAAAGAAACTGGAAGGAAGTGAGAGAGTGAGCCAAATGAGCATCTGAGAGCAGAGCTTTCCAGGCATAGGCAGAGCACATGCAAAGGCCCTGGGGCATGTGGGAACCAGACAAAAATTTGTAACCTCAAGGTGTGTCCCTTATTTAGCTGGAGGCCCTTGGCTCTGGCTACCACCCCCTGCCCACCTTTCACTCTTCCACACCCAGGACGCCATGAGCCCAGGACAGGCAGTGAGAGCAGTGGGTGCTGAAGTCCCTGCACTAACAAGGAGAAAACCCAACTTCAGGAGTTGAGGGACACAGGGTTTTCCCAGAGCCCAGAAGTGCAAGCCTATGCTATGGAGGGGCCAGGGTGGGGGAAGAAAATTCCAGGCGTGGGGAGGGGAAGGGAGCAGGGAAGGCTCAGAGGCTAGAGGGTGTGTGTGTGTATTTATATGTGTGTGTGGGAGGGTACAAGTTTGTATGGGAGTACATGTGGGTATATTTTTGTATGTGTGTTATGTATGTGTGTATGCGTGTGAGTGTTGGGAGGAAGAAGCAGGCTGAGCGGTCCCATTGTGGCTGGAAAAAAACGCGTTCTCTCTCGCCCTCTCTTTGTGCTATACGTCTCTCTCTGTCGATCTCTGCACCTGTGTCTCTGTCTCCCCGTCCAGGTCTCTCTCGGCGTCTCTCTCCTCCCTCCCTCCCTCTCCCCCGCACCCCCTTCTTTCTCTCAGGACAGGAAGAGGCCTGCAAAGGACTGCCATTTCCCTCTGTCTCCCCGCCCCCTTTCCCTCCCCAGGTTTTTTCCCTTGCTCCTTATTCAAGGCAGATAAAGTGCGCACAGCTGCTCCCAGCTGAAACGGGCCTTAATTGCACCCCCGTTGCCATGGCGATCCCTGATGATCTCCATGGCTGGAATGTTGCCCTCCCTATCTTCCCGCTGGGGCCTCCGGGCAGCACAGCCTCGCTGACCCTACGGGGCACCCGCCTCACCTCATGGGCTCCCCAGACGCCTTCCCCTCCCCCATGGTGCACAGCCCATCTCTTTGCCTGCAGGGCCTCGGTGGTACCTGTCACTCCTTGGGACGTTCCTGGGTCCAGCGTAACAATGCACAGGCTCCTAGCAAGGGACAACACATTCCTCTGTCACTAGCCTTGGCCTGGTTTTTCAGGAGTGGGAAGGAGGGGACCTGGCTCAGAAGGCTGTGCTCTGGGCCTCATCACTTCACTTGTGGACCTGCCAAAGCCCCACCCACTGCCCTGAGTGTGGCTGTGGGCGCCTTTGTCAATGCAAAGCAGCCCACATGTTGCAGTTTCTATCTGAAGGAGCCCCAGGGACATGGAGATGGTGGTGGCCCTGGTAGAGGGAAGGGCTGCAGAGACCAGGCTCTGCAATGGGACAACCAGCAGGATCAGGTGCCCCCCGTCCCACTGCAGAGGACATGGGCAGAGTAGGGGGCAGAGTGGTGGCTCCCTTGGGAGGAGGAGGGGGACACTGAGGAAATCCCAATGGGGACAGGCCCATTGTGGGCCAGGAATGTGAGCCTGATAAGGGAGGTGGACAGTGTGGTGTGGGCTGTGTGTGTCTGTGAGTACGAACGTAGTGTGTCTGTGTATACGTGTGTGCTTCTGTGTGTCTGTATCTGTGCGTGTGTGTATGCTGTGTGTGTGCATGTGTCTCTGTGCATGTGGTTGTGTATGCATGTGTCTTTTGTGTGTGTGCATGTGCATGTGCAGTATGTATGTGTATGCAGGTATGTACCTGTGTGCATGTGTGTCACTGCATGTTTGTGCACGCGTGTGTGCACATGCACATGTGTGTATGTATGTGTGTGTGTGTCTGTGGTTTGGTCCACATCCCTGCCTTGCACTTCCCTCCACAGGACCCTCTGCTGGCATCCGAGCTGGGCCACACAGTAGCTAGCGCGTGTTCACAGCTCAGTGGCTCCTGACAGGGGTCTCCGGGAGGGCAGTCATACTTAGCACCCAGTCAGCACACCCTGAAGAGCCATCAGACATGACGTGGGACAGCGCTGAGCGGCCCAAGAAGCCCCGCTGCTGGTGCTGTTCCCTCACATCACCCACTCCATCCTCTGAGCAGCCCAACCCCAGCCATCCATCCAGTGGGGCCTGGAATGGAGTGGGCTTCTCATATCCTGGATCTGATGGGCCTGCTTAATTCCCTCCTCCACCAGCAAACCTAGAGATGAGCCCAGGGCGGGGGATCCCAGCACTTTCTGCCCACCCCTCCATTCTTGGGATCTGAGCCCTCCTCTGCCCAGCACCTGGGCAAGGCTCCCTGCCTCCATGGGCCCCTTCTCTGGGCTGGCATGTGCTGCCTACCCATCAGCCAGGAGGCAGGGACAGTGGGATGTGGGGCAAGATTTTCCAGAATGGAGCATCTCTGGTATTCATCTCTGCCAGCAATGGTGTTGGCTGAATGCACGTCACCCTGAGCCATGCTTGGTAATGTAATAATGGCAATAATAGCAGCAGGAGTAATAACAGCTACTGCTTATTAAGTGGCTGCCACATGCCAGGTGCTGTGGGTAGAACTGCAGAACTCTAACACACCGTAGTGTCTTCTCACAACCCTTGAGGCCAGGACTGTCATTTCTGCACAGATGGGGAAACAGGCGGTGTCTGCCCAGCCAGGCAACTCAGCTCTTGGTGGCCAAGCTCAAGGAACCCCAAGGTGGACCCAGAGGCCTGTGGCTGTCCTACCCCAGGCCCTGGCAAGCAGTTTCTCTTTCCCTGGGTTGTCAGACACCAGCACCTCCTGCCTGGGGTAGGGACATAGGCTTGAGGGGCTAAAATGTCACCTCATGCATTGTTTTGGAAGCAGAACTCTCTGGGAAAGGATTTCTGCTTAAGAGTCTGTGTCACGGTGTCTCTGCATCAGAGCACCACCCCACCATTCCCCAGGTCTGCTGGACACTGCTCAAGGAATCATCCTCTTTCTCTTATAGACCCTGGTTAGTAGGCTTTCCATACATATTTGTAAATAAGTAAAGGTGTGAAATATGAGTGCTTCTTATCTTAATTCATCACTCTGACTTCTCCCTTTTCTCAACCCCCAAATGGTTCCAGAATTCATCTCCTTCGCCTCTGCATAGCCACATCTCTGGCTGAGATCCCAGCATAGCCTGAGCCAAGTACCCACTGCCCCCACCCCTTCTTAACCCTCACACCCCAAGGGAGTTGAAACTCAGGGCTGGTACCTCACTGCTCCATGCAAAAGTCTCCTCCAGCCCGCAGAAAAATGTTGCCTGGCTTTGTCAGCCATTCCAGGCCCTCCAGATGAGGCACCACCCCCAGCTGCCCCTCACACACCTGCCTCAACTTCCTGAATATGCTTCTACATCTGGCCTCTGCCTTGCTTCCGGGTTCCCTCTACCTGGAATGGCCCCCTCCTTTTCTCTGCCTGTAGCAATACCATTCCTTTTATGGTCCAACATATTTGCTCATACTTCTGGGAAACCTCTTCCTGGCCTGCAAAGGCACCACCCTCTTTTTACAAAACTGACCACATTATGTGTGTGTTCTTGCCATTTGCTGAAT
Organism: Pan paniscus; assembly: GCF_029289425.2. Taxonomy (NCBI): domain Eukaryota; kingdom Metazoa; phylum Chordata; class Mammalia; order Primates; family Hominidae; genus Pan; species Pan paniscus. The sequence goes on from NC_073266.2 coordinate 54,845,576, forward strand.
GGATGAATGAATATGATAAGGCAGTTCAGGAAAAACAGCTTGTGTTTGTGGGGTACTCCCTAACCTTTAGCCCAATGCTAATTTTCTTGAACATTCTCTAACCAGCCCCAGTAACTCTCACGGTCACATTTCTTCAAAGCTCCCAAGGAGGGGATTATGAGTACTGACCGTGTGACACTCTTGGGGGAACTGGTCCCTGCCACAAACCTTCACTGGGGCTGCAGGCTGCTGTCCTGACTTTAAGGGCTACGGGATTTAAGAGAAGGGGGTTACAGAAAAAGCCGACCCTTGAACTGGGAAAGATTTCGATGGAGAGAGGTCTTTTCAGGTGGAGGGAACCTCAGGAGCAATGGCAAGGAGGTGGGACTCAGCACAGAGCATCGGGGGTCAATGGTGAGGAGGCTGGCCTGCCTGGGGTGGAATTCAGGCTGAGGGCAGGGTGCAGAGGACCCATCAGGGCCTCAAATGCAGACTGCAGTCACTGCATGGCTGGCAGCCTGGGAACAGGGGTAGTCTGAAAAGAAAATGCCGATATGAGCCTCTGTACCACCCTGGCACCTAATAATACATAAGGTAAAATAAAGAAGCTTATTTTTCCAGCAGGACTCATGAACTCCCCACAGGCAGCAGCTGGTTTTCTTCTTCCTTCTCCCCGCTCCCTCCACCCCCGTCCTGTTTGATCTAACCCAAGTCTTGTTCCTCAGGCTGACCTTGGGTTTTGCCTGGATTTGGACTGAGCTGCCTTCTCCAATGAGCCAGCATTCCTCTCCACTCATCTGTCTTTCTAGCAAAAAACCCCTATTGCCTTGCCTCCAGACAGACCTATCATATTTGGAAAAAGGAAGTTATAATTCAGGTTAAAAAATTACTAAAAACAGCTTTGCAAAGATTTGTGCACTGGGAAGCAGAAAAGCAAATCATATCCCTTTGCATCCCAACAGGTGGGCAGTAGTTTCTCGTTGCCTGAAAGGGGCTGGGAGGTACGAGAGGATGCATCTCAACTCTGAGCATCTCCTGTGTTCCATGCCAGGAGGCAGGTGGGCTCTGTTCTATGAAGGAGGCCTGGGAGCCCAGTGAAGTTTGCCACATTCAAATGACCCAAGTCAGACCTTTAGGCTCCTCCAGTGACCCTCTCTTGCTTGGGTGAGGGGCAGCCAACCCTTTGCTGACCTCCTTTACAGGTAGCCCCCACATGGTTCTTGTCATGCATCTTGTGACCTTATCTGTTGTGAGCACCTTGAAGGCAGGAATGTAGCTTAATTTTCCCTGTGTTCACCCACAGCTTTGTTCACACCCCCGCAATAAGCAAGGTATTCAGGACAACCATGCTGATATGTGACGGCTGTATTATGACCACCCATCAATATGGAAATGTCCATCCGGCATCAGGAAAAAGAGTCCGCCTGCAAAGCATATTTTACTCCCAACATCACACTTTGTTTAATTAACTATCTCCACTGGCGGTTGTTAACACAATAAAATATATTTTTTAAAAATAACATGATTAACCTTGGGAATTAAAGAGTCAACTAAACACATTGTTTTCACTGTACCAGGCACAGGAACCAGCCCTGGATGTGCTACGGCCCCTAATGAGGAGAGCAGCCATCAGTTAACTTACAGCCCTTTCCTCTCTGTGACGTGTCTCCAGCACGAGGACATGGGTCCCTATCCCTAGAGTCAGCTCTACCGTGGCCAAAGTCCCATCCCATCTCCCTAGTGAGAGCCTTCTCCCTCAGGGATGCCCAGGCTGTGCATTGCTAAGTGGCACTTTAGGGAAAAAAAAATCCACATTCAAATGTATTTCTCTCCCTCTCCACTCAAAACCTCTGGGCTTTTGGATACGAGAGCCTTTTATTTCCTTAAAACAGCAGTGCCTTCATTTTGTTTTAAGGATTTAATGCATTGAGAGGTGGGAGGAGCGGATGGGAAGTAGAGAATTTCTCAGGCCTATCTGCTCACACCTTCTAAAGGATGAACCATACCAAGTGCAGAGCATCCAATATTTGGGCCAAAGTTAATTCTTTCTTCCTTTGTCTTCAGGCTTAATTTGCTCAGAGGGTTCTTGTGAGTGAGACCTCCTCTGCTTTTTATTATTCTACCTCTTCTCCCTTCTCTCCTCTTCTTCCAACTCATGTCCACTTCCCACCAAGGGTATCACTGTACCCTTGTAGGATAGCACAGCCAAGGCCTGGGCTGTAGGGGGCAGGAAGGAATGTGGTTTGGGGCTCCCCAGTGAGAAGCCCCTCTCTTTCCAGGCCCATAATTGGGGAGCCAGGGCTGACAGGGCTGAGCCCAGAGTGCCTCTGCCCCAGCCCTGTGACATCAGGGCTGTGGACACAGAATGTGAGCATGGGCAGTCAGGGAAGGATGATGGAGGTGGATGGCAGATCCCTGCAGCAGATCGGCAGGACACACGCTTTTAGGTCATAGACAAGGTCTACGAGCTGGGTCACTGCAGGAAATCTTGCCACAGAGAATGACTGATCATATACCCGCAGCTGGGACAGGCCGAGGTTTGGGCCCCCGGGCTCTCCCAGGGCTCTGTAGAGGTCCCCTCACCCTGATGCCACTGAGGGCCAGAGGAGCCTCCACCCTAGAATCTCGCAACCTCCTTCCTTTGGAGCCTGTCTGCACCCCCAGACGGGAAGGTCCCTGAGGGCTGGGCTCACTCTTCATTCACTCTCCCATCTCCAGCAGCATGAAATGCGCTGAGTGACTTCTTGTTGCTGAATCTGGGCCCCGTGGCTTCTGTTCTCCTTCTGAGGCCTCTGGAGTGTCATACCCACCCTTGGTCACCTGTGGCAGAGGGAACCCCAGAGCCTCGGTCCTGCTTCAGGGCTGGCATCTTCCTCTTTGGCTGCACAGCTGCCCCTGGTTTCTCCCCATCAAGTTATCCCTGGGCCTTTTCCTCCTTCTCCAGGGCAGACACCCTGGTCTGGCCTTTTGCTTCTGAGGCCTTGTTTCCATCTCTGTGCCTTAAAAGAACCCTCCATTGTGGGGCTTGGTAAGGACTCTGGAAGTGGCCTCGGTGGGGTGGCCCGTAGTGCTGGCTTGTTGAGCCCCTGAAAGGACAAGCCTGCTTCTGCAGGCCCAGGACTCTGCCTGCCCTATATGGATTGAGGAGTGAGGCTTTGCTTCTCTGTGTGCAGGACCTGGGTTAACAACCTGCCTTGTCCTGCTCCGTCCAGCCCTGCACATCTGACAGCGTGTAGTCAGGGGACTCTGTCAAAGGGCTCAGGGCCACCCAGATCCATGATGAACATGACTCCCTTATCTGCAGGGCCACATCTTTCCCAAAAGGCTTCTGCTGCCATCTTCTGACTGAATTCTTTTGGGTCGAAATTAGGATGGGTCTTCTTAGCCCCCATTTATAGCTGGGGAAACTGAGGCCCAGGTGATCAGGTGATACACAGCCACGAATAACAGAGCCAGGCCTGTATCCTCCTGCGGATGCTCAATCTGGGGCCTATTCCTGATGCACTGTGGCCATGCCCAGGTGAGAGGCAAAGATCCACATGCCATTCTCTGGGCTGCCAGTCTAGTGATCATCTTTACCAGGCCAGAGGCATTTCCTGAGACCACACCTCGGGAACTCCTCCAGCCCCAGGCCTGCATGTTTAGAGATTCAGCCTTCATTCCACTTCTCCACTCCCTTCCTCATCTTTGGATGGGAGAGCCTGATCTTCCGCTCCCAGGCTTTCTGTCACTGGGCCTCCTAGAAGCTCCCTCCCTGGTGATGTCTTTCCTGAGGAGGCTTCTGAGACCTGCCCCCATCTGGAAGGTTCAGTGGAAGTAGGAGGTGGCTGCTTCTATCACTGGGTGCTTGCAGAAGCCGGGGTGCCTCCTAAAGAGCAGGAGGGCCACTGAGTGTCTCTGGTTCTCCTCTTGGGACGAGGCCCTGGCTCCCTGTGGCCTTTGTTGCCTCCAGAGCCTGACTGGAGCTGTCTTCAGGAGACACCAGCGGCTGATCGTGGCCCCTCGCTGCCAGCTAGGCCATGGCTGAATCTACCAGGCCTTCCTCCTCCTCAGAGTGGTCTCCCTGAAAATATCCCAGTCCTCCTGAAAGCCCCCTCCAGACACAGAGTCAGCTCTTTCTGGGACCCTTACACCCCAAGATCCAGGGCTGAGAGTGCCGCTGGGCATCTGGGAATATGCAGAACTTGAAGAGAGGAGGGGAAAGGAGTCTTCCACCAACCCACTTCCCAGGCAGCTGCTGAACAAATCCAGGGACTTAATAGGAGCCACACAAAGCCCTTGAGTTGCTCCAGAGATCAAGGGTCAGCCTGAATACCTCATTAATTAACTGAGCAAGGCTTTCTGCTATTGACAGGGTCTGGGAGCTCAGCCTGGGAGAAGACCTTACATCCCGCAGCCCGAAGACCATCTCCACTTCCTCCTCCTTTCCTTTCTCCCACTCACTGGTGCCCACTGGCCTGTTCCATCCTCTGAGCCCAGCTTTCCCAGGAGGCTCTGGCCTGGCAGGACTGTGAAATGTGACCCTTCCATTTTTAAACCTGACCCCCAAGTTGTTTCCCTGTCCTCCATCCCTGCCCACTCCTCCTCCAGTCCTTTCTAGCATAATATCCGATGCTCCAAGGATCCAGCACAATCTGGCTCCCACACACCTTCAAATGCTGCTCCTGGATGTCTATCACCAGGGAGAGGATGTGACGAGCTGATTCACACCGAGGTGTCAGGCTGAGGGTGTTGGCAGAGTGGGTGGGTGGGTGGTGATTTCATTCCAATAAGGGTCATGCGTGAACTCTAACAGTATAAGTTTTAATGATGGGACTTCGAGCATCAAAGACAGGCCAGACAGCAGGATATTTTGAGCAAGGAGCCCTTTCCCGGGATGGCTAAGGTCATGAAGTGGGGGTGGCAGCATTCTGTGCTGGTGGCTGAGGCTGTCCTGTCTCTGGAGCTCTTTTTCCCATTAGGGCTCTGCTTTTTCTCTGCAGATGTGGGTATCTGCTTTGGCCACTTCCACTGCCATCCCTAGCATCACCCCTGAGTTTTCCAGGTGCACACTAGATCTCTTGCATCTGGGAGTTTTCTTTGCCCTAGTAAGGATGTACCACTAGTGGAGATTTCCCCATGGTGGGGACTGGCCTTCCATTCAAATGTTGCTGAAGAGAGGGCTCCATTATTACCTTTGGGCTTATGTGGAAGGAGTACTGCATGGCCAGGTATTTCACCTCCTGGCATGGAATGAGGTTCTTCAACCTGCTATTTTTGGGGACCAGCACATAAGAGACCTTGTTACAGTTTGCAGTATCTCTGTTATAACTTGTAGAGCTCATCCCTGCCGGCTGACATTTGTAGAGCCTATTGCTGTTTGCAGAGCCAGCTGTTTCTTGAAGGGCTCGTCACTGGCTTTAGAGCCTATGCTGTTTGTAGAGTCTGTTGTTTGCAGAACCGGGCATCACATGCAGAGCTCATCACTATCTGCAAAGCTTGCTGCCACTTATAAAGTTTCTCGGGGTTTGCAGAGCCTGATACTGCTTACAAAGCTCATTAAGGTTTGCAGAACCCATAGCAGTTTGTGGAGCCTGTTGTTTGCAGAGTTACTCCTTGCTTGCAGAGTTCTTCGCTGGTTTTAGAACCAGTTACTCTTTGTAGAATCTATTGTCTTTTGTAGACGCTAAGCTTGCAGGCTGAGCTCATCAGTATCCACAAAGCTTGTTGCTATCTGGAGAGCTTGGCTCTGCTTGCAGAGCCTTCATTTCTTGCAAAGCTTGCCTTGGTCAGAGAACTTGCTGCTACTTGTGAGTCTGACATTGCTTTCTGGGCTCATCACTGATGACAGAGCCCTGGGACACTTTCTGATTCTACCTCCTATGCCTGGACTACCTGCCTTGTGGTGAATTTTCAAGGATGTGGAGCCATACCACAGGGTTTTAAAGTGTTTTCTTGCACTCATAGGTTTTTGGATTGAGCTGCTGAGTTCATGCTCCACATCATTCTCTTTGGTCCCAGTTTGTCCCCATGACGCTGGCTCCATGCTTAGACTCAGTCACCTCTCTAAAGCCAAAATGCTCTGTGTTCTCTCTCTCCCAGAGCTAATGGTCTGTGTAGGTAACTCTCTCATCTCTTTTGCTCAGAGCTCTTGAACTTCCAGTCAGTTTCCTGAATTCTCTTCACCTCTGTCTCAGTAGGATCTTATGTCCTTCCATCTACTCACTCTCTTCTTAGCACGGAGACCTCACATTTTCATAACCACAGTCATCCACAGGATTCATGGATGTGATGTGCTGGAAGTGGGAGGAATGAGGACTGGACAGCAGTTTGGGTCACACATGAGCTCAACTCCATGAAGCTCACGTGTGACCCAAACTCCTGTCACACATGAGCCTGTGGGCCATGTGACCTTGGCCTCAGAGTCTGCAGAGTCTGAAGATCTGCATGCCGATCTTCAGCAGCTCTGTCTTGCAGCTTTTGCCTTGGGTTGGCTGTGCTCACACTCAGTGGGGAGCGGGTGGAGGTCTTGGCATTTGTTGTGCAAGGTTGTCATTGGCCATTACTGGAACACCCCAATCTATCCTCATAGACTTTGGACACTCAGTCCCTAACACCACACCAACTTGTTTTTTTTGTGTGTGTGTGAAGATGCTTTCTTCTAAATACATATGTCCTTGGAAGGCAGAGTTTGAATGGCATGATGTGCAGTTTTTCATATTGAAAGACTTTTCAGAAAACCAAAAGGAAAATCAAATAGCAATTCCCAGGTACTTTTTACAAAAACCTAGCAGTTCAAATTCTGAATGGATGGGCAGTATTGGCCAAGGGGGAGGAAGTCGAAGGAATAGACCCAATATCACTGGTGCTTCTTTGGGAAGTTTCCTAAGAATCACCATGGCCCCAGGGCTCGCCATGTCTGAACATGAGAGGGTCTGTGTAGAGATCTTAACCCTAAAAGTTTCTGTACTTAGGAAGTCTGTGATATGAAAACTCAAGTCCAGAGATGATCACCCACTTTATATAAGGAGTTCTTCAAATAACTCCCTGGACACATTTAAAATGGAACACGGTCCTCTCTGTAGTCCAACTAGGAACACAGCTCTTATGCTGAGCGAGGGGTTCCTGAATTACCCTTGTTTCTTTTCCAGGAGGTTGCAGCTGAGGACATCGTGCAGCCCAACTACTAACAGTGATGAAGTCTGGATTTTCCTGACTTTCTCTGCTTCTGTGCCACGGAATGGCCAGAAGTTCAGCTTGTGGAACACAGAATGGTCTGCAAGCACTCTTTCCTCTCCTTGAAATCTTGCTATTCCTGTCCTTTGTTCTTAGAAGAAACTGAGCTCTAGATATGTCTCACTGTTGGCTTTGTCCACAGGGCCCCAAGGCAAGCACTGCTGCTCAGGAGATAATTCAGAGTGCTAATGGCATACAGATGCATGCTAATTCATGTGCACACACACAAATTAGGCTGCAATTATCACAGGAACTATTTGCTAATGCTGGTTACCATTTGAACCATTACTCAACACTGGTTCCCACAGAAGTCTGGTCACTATGGCTCAGCATGAGGCCTGCCTCTCTGGCAGTCTTGGAAACTTGGCATCAACACCAAGTAACAGCTGTGGGTTGATTGGATGTGGGAGGTGGGTCTCTTAAGGTTTGCTATGGGAAAGGAAAAAACCTGCTGGAAAATGACACTGAGATTCCATCAAGGGAAAGAAAAACCAGCATCAAAGACAAGGAATGCCATATAATACATCACATGCTAGTGTGGGTGGCCAAGAGTGTTATTCACACAGTGTGTCCATTTCACTCAACAGCTCTTCCCTGCTGTCTATTGCATGCCTGCGGTATGAGAGGCTTAGGAGAAGGTATCTAAGACAGGAGCCACCCCACAGAAGCAACTAGTTCACCACAGGTATGGAGGCTGATTCCCCATTGAGTCCTAGGGGAGTTATCAAGCCCCAGGGTGGAGGCAGGGCTTGAGATTAGCTGTCAAGAGTGCCGTATTAGTCTGTGCTCATGCTGCTAATAAAGACATACCTAAGACTGGGTAATTTATAAAGGAAAGAGGTTTAATTGACTGGCAGTTCAGCATGGCTGGGGAGGCCTCAGGAAACTTATAATCATGGTGGAAGGGGAAGCAAACTCGTTCTTCAAATGTCAGCAGCAAGAAGTGCTGAGCAGAAGGGGGGAAAAGCCCCTTATAAAACCATCAGATCTTGTGAGAACTCATTCACTATCACAAGAACAGCATGAGGGGAACCGCCCCCATGATTAAATTACCTCCCACCAGGTCCCTCCCACAACAGGTGGGGATAATGGGAACTACAATTCGAGATGAGATTTGGGTGGGGACACGAAGCCTAACCATATCAGATGGAGTGGATTTTAGTGCTGGTGAAAGGAGGCACGGCATCTCAGACAGCCAGAGCTGTCCTGCTAAGCAATGTGGCTGTACGTCAGAATGGTCAGTGGTCACCGAGTCCCAGCAGTAGCTTCTGCTCAGTGAGTGGCTGCCATTACCCCCTCCTCTTGGCAGCCCTGCAAAGGACCGTATTGTCATGCTCATTTTGCAGATATGGAGGTAGAGGCCAGTGCAGGTAGGAGACTAGCTACAAGGCCACATGGGTGCTCTGGTTGGATTGGAATTAGAAGCTGCGTATGTCTGACTGTTGGTGAGGATGCTGAGAAGGACAAGGCATGATTGGGGGAAAATGGGAGGGTCATAGTGGTACTGTTGAAAGAGCTCCTGGGAGGACCAAGTTCATCTTACCCATGAGGGAAATGTGGCACAGAGACAGTAATTGATACTTGGTCTACAGCAAATGGGTGGCAGATCAGAGGAGAGTAGGTGATAAGCTTCACCCCACCGTGAGCCCTGCTGACTCCCTGGAGCACCCTGAGAGCTCAGCAGAGGTAGGAGGATGATCTGGGGGTTGCCCCTGTATCCATTTGCCCACCCCTGACCCAGAAAGGCCTCTCTGGCATTGCCTGGAGGTCTCGAGCAGGGAAAAGGAGAAGCTAGCATCACGGTCTCCTGGGGATATTCAGTAGCCTCCAGAGAGCAGTTTGTCCAGCTTCCCTTTAGGCAGCAAGCTGGGCTTCCCATTGGTGACTCCTGGTGCCACATCTCCTCTCCTCACCCTTGTGTCTGCTCCTCCGGAGGCCTTTCTGTCTGGCTATCTGTCCACAGGCCCTGCAGGCATTGTCCGATTTTTCTCCCAATCCTTCCCTGGTGGATGCACCCTGAGATCTCTGAGCTGCCAGCTAGGCAGGCTCCTAGCCACCAGAGATTGGAGTCAACAGTGGGGTTGTCAGCATCCATGAGTCGCTGTTGCAGTAGGTGCTGACATCTACTCTTCTATGTTGAAGTGAGAGCTGGGGCCCTCATGTTTGCTGGGAGAGGGGAGTAGGGTTGTTGGAAGATGCTTGCTAGGGCCATGAAGGGAAGTAAAAGGGCAGTGTGCATGATAGATAGACAAGATTCGACTTATTCAAACTTGTCCAACCCCTGGCCCAGCACAAATTTGCAAACTTTCTTAAAACATTATGAGGTTTTTTTTTTGCGATTTTTTTCTTTTGGCTCATCAGCTATCATTAGTGTTAGTGTATTTTAGGTGTGGCCCAAGACAATTATTCTTCTTCCAATGTGGCCCAGGGAAGCGAAAAGATTGGGCACCCTTGTTTTAGACAATGCAAGGTGTACCATGTGTAAGAGCCATTTGAAATGCCTGAGTTCTCTGTTGAGCACTCTGTGGACCTGCACTCTGGGGGAACACAGGAGAAGACACAGCCCTTGTCCTCAGGGAGCTCCTTTTCCAGAAGACACAATGAATGCACAGAAGTCCCTAGAGAACCTTCTCCATGAGGACAGGGTCTAATGTGATTTGTAGATGCAAATTGGAAATGTGGCGGCCCTAGTTCGAAATGATTAAGAATTTCAAGATGATGACTGCAGAGCATTAAGCCAAGTGAGGGGCCCTCCTGAGAGTTCAGAGCTTTGTGTGACTGAGCCTTACATGTCCATGGCAGTGGGCATGGCTGCACCAGGCCTGGCTGCAGCAGGTCAGAGAACCAAGAGCCCAGGCAACTCCCCAGAGCCCTTGCTGGGCCCTCAGAGGCACCCGACATGTTTGTGGACTGTGTCAGGTAATTCACAAAAAACTCTTTAAGATCTCTCATTTCATGGGGTCCCTACCAAACCCCGTGATCAACTTTGAAATGATTCTTCCCAATTTCCAGAAGTGTATCTCAAGGCCTAGAGAGATTAAACTGTCTTCCTAGGGTCACAAAGGAAGCTATAATTGGAAGTGGAAACAGAAGTCTTTGGACCTGGGCCAAAGGGTCCTGCCTGCCCCTGTTCCCTCCTGGACCCTACGATGCCAGCCCTCCAGGACTGCAGTGCCTTCACCCAGTTGGGCCTGAGATCTTTCTTTGGAGGGAGTTTTCCAGGGCAATGACCACTCTTATTGTCACTGCTCCTCTCCAGCCCCAACCTTGCTCAGTGGGTCCCAGCTCCTGGCCTGCGGCGTCCAGGCCCTCTAAACACTCCTGTCAACCTGGAGGTTTTTTTTCTTACCTTTGTGGGTGTTTTCTAATCTGTCCCCACCCAACTGAGTGTGACATTTTACAGTCATATTCCTACCTCCTGGCAGGGCCATCCAGGGCTGCTAATGAGGCCTTCCTTGGTTTATGGTAATGGCGCCCTCCTGTCCCCTCTCCCTCATGAAGTGTACCACACCTGCCACCCGCAGACTCCCAGGCCCCTCCTCCTGACCCCGAACTCAGGCTGCCCTCCCTGAAAGGCCCCCAGCCTTGCGGCATATTTACAGAAATGCCACTCAGCAGAACACCCCAAATCAAATGAACGGTAACGGGAAAGCTGCTAGCTTCTAAATTAGCGGTGCATAATTAGTTTCATGCATAAACCTCTGGAAAGCACGGGGCTCGGGCTGGTGAGAGAGACAATTAGTTTTTGCAAGGATGAAGAAGAAGAGCAGAAAAGGAGTGAAGGAAGGCAGGAAGGTTGGCTGGAGAGGGGTCTGGGCTGAGTGAGATGTAGATCGCATCTGTACAGCCAAGCTCCACACACTGCCTTTCTATCTGGGAGGCCTTTCTGATGCCTCCAGCTCAGGGCTCTTAAAGACTCCCATGGATGCCTAGCCTCTCCCCTCCCACTGTTCTGGCTGCAGAATGACTCAGGCAGCCCTTTCTAGGCCCCTGGCTGGGGCTGCATGGTGGGACACTTGGACCATATGTGAGCCCTCAGGGGAGACATCAGAGCTTTGTCTATTTCTGTCCCATGACTCAGGACTCTGCCTGGGGTGGGCTTGGGTGCCCTGGCTGGCCTGCTGTTTTGGGTGTGGAGGTGTGTTTCTCAGACAGGCTGGCTGAGAATCACAGCCTTTGAATCTCGGAGCCCCTGGCACTCTGTGGGTCACGGAGCAGCCCTGCCAGGGGAGGCATCTCACAGATGGGGAGTGGAGAAGCCCGAATTTTAGCCTGCCCTGGCTGGTTCACAGGGAGCAAGGGCCACAGTACTATCTTCAGACTTCTAAACTCAGCCAGTTTGGCCCACCCACACTGGCAATGCTGCCCGAAGGGAGACAGAGGAAGAAAGTCCACGCTGATGTTCTCAGATGTTCTCCCGGGATAACTACTTCCTTGTGTGCAATCTCAGCAAATGGACAGGTCTGTGAGGAGTCTCCTTGGGTCTCCTGACTCCTCAGGATACTGCCATGTGCTGGATCACCATTATCCTGCTTCCGGGAAAGTCTCTTAACCTCCACAGGCCTTACTTAGTTTCCTCACCTATCAATTAAAGAGGGCAATTCCTGTCAACCTTCCTCCAGGCTCTGGGATGGCCAGTGTCTTCAGGTTGGGGAGATGCCTTAGGAAAGCTCTTTGCATGGAGGCCTGCAATCTTTATTGCTTATTATATATTATTTATTTAGTCTTAATTTACAATTGCTTGATTTCCAGAGGATCTTAGTGCCATGGGGACAGAAATGTGCTGCCCAGTCCTCAATAAAGAATGCTTTTCCTGCCATAAATAAACAGAATATCCAATCAACCACCCATCAGATTGCCTGGCCCTGGCACAAACAGAATGCCACTAATGAGACACAACACGCATTAGCTTAATGCTCTTCCAGGGGAAGAAAGCTGGCCCTGAGTGCCAGCCGGGTTATGGTGGAAGATGGGAATGGGCAGCCTCCATGTGGACACTGGGGGAGGGCTCTGTGTATCAGCACCTCAAAGGCCACTGGGCAACCCTCAGAGAGCTGAGGTTTGTCTCAGTGGGGTCACTGCTGCAGGTCTGCTTTGCTTGAAGACAGTGGGGGTTGACTGTGGGCCCACTGTGTGCCCAGAGCTGGGATGGCTCTGTGGGTACTATCAGAGGAGTCTGTGTAGGTTCAGGGAGATAAAATTCATAATATAAAACAGAGTGCAATGTGGATTGGAGCACTGAGCAAAAATAATGTGGTTATGCAGTAAGTGTAATGGAAGGGAATTGGTATGCATGGGGTAGTCAAGAAAGGCTGCATGGAGGAGGAAGACATGAACTCCTCCTTCAAGGACAAGCAAGAATTGGGGCAGGGGATGCATTCAGATGAGAGCCACAACATGGGCACAGGAAGGAAAAGAGAGCTCAGTATGCTAGCAGCAGAATCTTGGGAGCCCAGAAGCTGGGGTTAGGAATCTGGGCTTTGTTTGATAGCACCAGGGAGCCATGGAAGGTCCTGGAGTGCTGGCAGAGTCAAAGGCCACTGTGGACCACATTTAACCGGGTTCCTTCTTCAGCTCGCCTCTGCCATCCCCCTTTCTAGGCCAGCTGGGATGAGGCTCCACAAGGGGCCGGCTAAGTCGCGCCTGCTCTTTCTGTCTGCTCTTGATCACTGTCAGCTGCCTAAAGCCAAGCGCGAGATAGCAGCCCTCCCCAGCGGAGCTGAGCTCCCTGAAGATAAGATGAATGTCTGCAGGCCACAGAGCTGAGATGTTCTGAAGGAAGTGGAAGAGGAGGAAGAAGGAATAAACACCCATCACATTAATAAGAGTTTGGGAGAAGTGAGGGGCTGAGGCCAGGAGTCTCCAGATGGTGTTTAGTGAAGTGACAGTTTGATGCCTAAAAGGAAAAATGGAACTGTGGTATGCTGGGAGCTTCGATCTTCATGGGGTGGGGGTGGGGATGTGGGCGCATGAAACCTGGTGTGAGGTCTGTACTTATACAAGCCTGACCAGAGCCCATTCTAGGTCCCAGCAGAAAGGGCAGACAACTTCCAGGATGTCTGCTTAGGGACTCCCACAAAGTGGGTCTGGTCCCAAGGGTTCATGTACCCATGCAGCCACCCACAGCATTTCAATAGCCTCACAGCTACTGAGAACTTAGGAGGTCAGCCTTGTGCCAATGCTGGGTCCACATGAATAAGTAGGACCCAGTCCCTGCCCTCAAAGAGAGCACTGTCTAGGGTGGAGCAGTCATGTTAAACTCTGGTAAACTGAGGTAGGCATAGGAAATTCTAGGCATGCAGGAGAGGGCATCTTATCCAGCCTTATCCAGATTGGGGAAGGCTCCCTGGAGAAGGTGGCATGTGAGCTGAGTTTGGAATGCTGGCCAAGGACTGACCTGCTGGAAGGAGCTTGGGGCGGACATAGGAGGATGCCAGGCAAAGGAAACTAGTGGAGCCACTCAGCGGGTGTGGAGCCACATGCTCACGGGTGGGGGAGTCAGAAGCCAGTGTCGTCCCAGATCCTGAGGTCAGAGTGGGAGGCGGTGGGGATTGGGGAGGAGCTAATGATCATAAGATGAGTGACTGAGTCAGTGAAGGGTATTCAGGAGTGTGAGTCTCAGACCCCCACCTGATCCCATCCCTTGTCACTATACGGGTCATTATGGGGTATCAGAAAGCTACTCTGGTTAAAACATTCTCCCTGCCCTGCCTAGTACACTGCCTGACATTCCACATCAGAGTGCCCTCCTTTTAGGTTAAATAGAGTACTTCTACCATCTGTCCTTGTTACAGGACAGGTAACTTGTTAGCAGGCACTTTCTCTGCTCTCACCTGGGGAGAACAGAGGTCCCAGAGGGCAAGAGGCCATTTCTGGGATGCAGGCCATGTGTGGAACTCGGCCTTGACCATCCTGCACATGGGCTGGGGCAACTCCACAGCAGGGAGTTTTGGACACCGCCAGAAGAAGGGCGGTGGCTTTACTTGTTAGCAATGGGAGCCACGCACTTGGGAAAGTCGGGCAGAGTCAATGGCCACGTGGACCAGGCTGAGGATGAGGTGGCACAGAGGATGGTATTGGGTGGAGCCCACAGGGGAGCAGGCAGAGGAGGGCAGTGGAGAGAAAAAGGAGAGAGCAAGGGAAGGAGAGTCAAAGAGGAGTCCCAGCCTTCAGAATCCATTCTGTTTCCATTTCCCCCAAGTCACACAGCTGCCAGAGTTCAGACAGATGCTGTGATTAGCATTTTAATGCATTTCAGAGGACCTTGTCCAAACTGCTCTGGAAATCAGAAATCAAGAGTTTATCTTCAGCTGTCCCTAAAGAGCTACATTCTCTTTCAATTCCAAAGGAGTCTGAGAAAGTGTGCGTACCTGTGTGTTCGTGTGCCCACATGTGGACATGTGTAGGATGTCATGTGCCTCTCCTATGTGTGTTATATGTTCACATCACCTGTTATGTACACATACTTTTGTGTGCACCTATATGGCATGTACTCTGTTGTGTGTATGTGCGTGCATGTGTGTGTGAGTGATGAGTGTGCAGCTGCATCTGTATGTGCGCAAGTACATCTTGCACGTGTGTGCATATTCTACATGGGCCTTTGCAAGTACAATTTTATCCAGGATCGTTCATGTGGAAGAGGGAGAGCTCCATGCTAGTTGAAAACAGGTCAGTACTAAGTGACTCGGGCTGTCAGGGGGCCTGGGCCTTAGAAAATGGGAAATGCATTTCAAATGCGTCTTTGGTTGCTTGGCCTGATCCTGAAGCTGTGTTTCAAACAATGCAGCTCAACGGTATTTCAAGCAAAGTGCATTTCTGGAGTAATAATTCCACTCCCATTGAACAGTGCTGGCCTCAGAGGCCTAGCCTCTGTGAGGGTTTCTGGAGCTCCAGAAGAAGGTTGGGGCAGCTACTAGTGGGTCAGGGCTGTGGCAGGGCAGGGGTTGGGAAGCCAGGAGGCTCTCAGGACATCTGTGTGGGGTGAGTCCCCTCTACCTGCCTCCCAAGATTCTCCTCCTGCCACCTCAAGCTGGCCACACCTATATCTGCCAAGGCTGTTTTCTGGAAGATGGATGACATCCGTCATTCAACTAGCTTCAGGAGGAAGGATTTCCTTCTCCTGTTGTGTTAGTCCATTCTCACACTGCTATAAAGACATACCTGAGACTGGGTAATTTATCAAGAAAAGAGGTTTAATTGACTTACAGTTCTGCATGGCTGGGGAGGCCTCAGGAAACTTACAATTATGGTGGCAGGCAAGCAGAGGCAAAGGTACATCTTACATGGCAGCAGGCGAGAGAGAGCGAATGAGCAAAGGAGGAAGAGCCCCTTGTAAAACCATCAGATCTTGTGAGAACTCACTCACTATCACGAGAACAGCATGGGGGAAACCACATCCATGATCCGATCATCTCCTACTAGGTCCCACTCTTGACACGTGGGGATTATGGGTATTATAATTTGAGATGAGATTTGGGTGGGGACACAGAGCCAAACCATATCACCTGTCCTGGCCACCTTCTCTGGACATACTTCTCTAAAAGTGTAGCACTCAGTTCCAGACTCAGATTTCCTGGGGCCATCTTCCCAGCCTAGGGAACGTGGGATCATCACTTTCCTTCTTTAGAGGGAGGTACCTGTTAACTGCAAGACTGTGTCAGCTTTTAGGGAGCAGGGCAACACCATTGGCTCCTTTGGAGTCTGGGGCCAACTAAAATCTAATCTTTAACCTTTGCCTGACTTGCTTACCCCTTCGTGTCATGACGGCAGGGGCATCTACTTGTAGCTGCATAGGGCTCCTCAGAGTCATTCTCTGCTCCTCCTGTATGGCACAGACAGTGATGTGGAGTTGGGGGATGCATCTGCTGGGAGGGGGCCGGGGAAGCAGCAGACAGTTCCATGTGAATTTGTTTAATGTAAATACATCCTCTATTTATCTTTGGCTGTTAATAAATTCATGCATTATTAGAAAATCCCTCATACCAGCAGACCGGCTGAGTTAGATCAGCTCGTTTTAAGAGATTTCCTGTTGGCAGGATTCAAAGCCCACACCTGCAGCCGGCCCAGGCACAAGGATTTAACTAAACGCCACAGATAATTAGATCAGTTAACCTTGCAAATTAAAACAAGCACATCGCATTAGCTCAGTTTATCCTAAAAGAAAATATTAAGTTCCCCCAGATAAATCGTTTAATAAGAATAGAAGAAGATGGCACATACTGTCTTCTCAGAACCTCTGGGCAGGAGTGAGGGAGGGCTCAAACAGTGGCCAGATAGCAGGTTTTCTTCCATTGATTTATCTATCAGTGATGGATCAGGTTCTTGCCCACTGACTTAACAGGAGTTAGAAGAGTTTGAGGAACATCCAGGCACGGTGCAGGCTGGAGCACGCAAACCAACAGCAAAGCTCCATGGGGTCTGAGAGTACTAAGGGGCATCAGTGGGAGGTAGCCCACCTCGCCACTTCATAACACAAGACAGCCCCCAGAGAATCCCTGGGGGACGGCCAGAGAATGAGGGTTCAAGCCCATCAGGAAAGGCTTTCTGCAAGAACTATGACCCTCTGTGCCTTGGCCACCACAAGTTCATTGCATCTGTTAGATACTGAATACTTAAGGAGTTGGCTGAAGTCTTTGTAGATTTCAACGCTACTGAGTCAGAATAGAGGGTAATTTGGACTTTAGGTGTAAAGTTGGCCTTTGAAAAATCTATCAAAAATTTTGATTGGGTAATAAGCAGTGTAGACGAAGTTCTATGTGCAGGAATATGTTGTCAACCTAAGACCAGTGTTTGCAAGTGGCTTACGAATCCTCTGTGTCACTTCATCACTGTGCTAGTTACACAGGCTTTGCATCTGTTCATTAAAGCAGTGTTGGACATTAACTTGGAAGCACTGTTGGGTTGTCTACTCAAAAGTAATAAAACTTCACTGAGCACACCCCATAATACGGATGCTAATGGAAATGGGTGTCCTCCCCAGGTCTTCTGAATTAGGGTAGGTTTACTTGGTCATCAATCATGGAGCCTTTTCAAGATAAAGGCCATGTTGCAAATGAGAACAGACCCAAATGTGGCATCCCAGCAGCGCTGTGTCCAACTGTCTAGGCAAGTGATGCTTATGTCCCTTCCCACTCCACTTTTCTGAGGTTCTCTGACCCTCAGGAGGGAAACATAATTGCAGAGTGGGGCCCTCCTCATGGATCAAACTCTTCTAGCCCAAGAGGAGGGATCAGTATTTTCTGACAATGCTGGACAAAGAATAGAGGAGCACACAGGGTTTCTGAAGCTGGAGGAGCAGCGAAATCACCCAGGGAGCATTTGCAACACATGGATCCCAGGCAGATCCTGACTCTTCATGACTCTGTGTGTGTGTGTGTGTGTGTGTGTGTGTGTGTGTGACAGAGAGAGAGAGAGAGAGGTGGAGCCTCTTTCTTTACATTTATTATAAATCTGAATGTCAAAGAAATCCCTACGTGTGGTAGTGAGATGAGGTGGTTTGGAAACCTCTCCAGCACTGCGTAGCCTGCCCTGAATGGAGACTTTCTCATTCAGGTGCAACAAGTGTTCAAGTGGTCAGGGCAATGCCCTCACCAGCTTCAGGGCAGAGAGGGAGCCAAGTTTCCCTTCAGCCCTCCACCAGCAGGACTTGCCCGAAACCAAGTGAGTAGCTCCTGCCAGCCTGTGCCCATTGAGGCTGCTCCCGGGAAGGGGGACTGAGGCAGGCTCTCCACTGGCCTCAGCTTCTGTTCCTGATGTCACTTCCTCACCTCAGTCCTCTCATCAGGACTGGCACAGGCCTTCACCATCCAGACCATGCTACATACCATGTGGAGGTGGACACTCTCCTACTCAGGAAGCTTCATGAGCTCCCAAGAACCCAAAGGAAAGGGAACAAGCTCCTCAGTGGGATGTGTAAGGCCTTCCCAACTCATGCTAAGTCCCGTCCCCAAGCCCTTCCTGAACTCCAGCCAGCGCCCCCTGTCCTCTCCCTCCTCCTTGCCTTTGCCCCTGCTGTCACCTCACTGGAGTGACATCTGTAGCCCCCTCCATCCACCTAGATCCTGCCGATCTTGCCCAGGCAGTGTGACACTCAGTGAGCAGTCCTGCCTGGAAGCGCTCCCAAACCACTCCCAGCTCTAAATTGCAGTCTGGAGTCTCGATCCATTGTCCTCTAATTGCTTGGCATGTACATCTTCTCTCCTCCGCAGGAGGGAAGCCCCAGGGGCAGCAGGGTTCTTGCCCTCTACTCACTTCCACCTGCCAAGCAGCACCTAGCGCGGGGCTATGCTCCTGGTGGGTGCTCAGGAAACACTTACTGAATTGAATTACAAACCTTCTCCCAGGCTCTGAGCCGTTCCAGCTGCTGGATGCCAGCTGTCAGGGCTGCTGGGAGAGGCTGAATGCATATTCATTTCAGACCCTCTGTCTCTCGGCCTTGAAGGGCCTCCTGGACCATCTTAATCCATGAGGGTGTCCAGGGCATGACTCTGCTCCTGCTCTCCCTGGTTAGGGTTTTCAATCTTCTGGGTTGTGCTCACCCAGATTCCAGGGGTGCTGCCATGTTTTGGAGTGAAGAATGGTGAACAGGGAGTGGAGAAGGAGGTATGATGTAGGCCTCATGTGGGGGATTGTGCAAACCATGAAGACAAACTTAACAAACACCTCTTGTGGGGGCATGAAGGTGGTGATCTTGAGCCCTCCTCTTCCAGCACAGCCAGGCCTTGGCAGGGCCAGCTCCAGCATCCTTATGGACCTGCCTGCCACTCTCACAGTGGTTTCCATTCAGCATGGTAGGGTTTGTTGGCCCCTCCCTGTGGCCAGCCCTGCACTAGGCTATAAAGCTGGGAGGTTTGCTGCTACGCATCCTGCGTTGGCTGCCCTCCAGACCTGGGCAGCCAGGGGCCGGGGATGGATCAGAAGGGGCCAGGTAGGAAGATTCACTCCTTTCTTGGAGACGGAATCACTGAAGCAAGAGTGGCAGCTGTAGAGAAACTGTCATTGTGCACATTTCCTGTGTGCAAGAGCAGCAGGGTGTTTGGAGCTTTGCATGCTTCATGCTATCCATAAACTGCTCCTGGATAAAAGAACTACTGGCACCCCAGGGCTGAGATGAGAAAACTGAGGCACAGAGAAGTTAAGTGATTAGCCCAAGGTCACACAGCTCAGAGTGGTGGAGCTGGGATTGGAGGCTAGGTTATTAAATTTAAGGCATGAGCCTGCCCAGCGGCATGGAGGGTTTCGCCTCTAAGGCCTGAAGGTCTTCAGAGAAGGGAGAAATTGGGAGGCCTGAAGCAGAAATGAGGATTACTCCAGGCTAGAGGCTAGGGAATTTGGGACCTAGCCAAACTGGCTGGGGCTGAGGACTGGGACTGGTTCTATGCGGGCATTTATGATGGTTAAGCTAGTAAAACTTAAGATAAAATCATGGGATCTTAACTCGCCCCCAAGAACTGATTTGGTCCAATGTTGGAATTACCTGCATCAACCCCTGAACCCTGCGACTCAGACTGCTTGAACATGTCTGTGACCAGAGGCTCACTACCTTGTGGGACAGCCCAGGCCACTGGCAGAGGCTATGAGGGAGGGCCTCAGGAGTAGAGGGCAGCACAGGCCAGCCCGTGCTGTCCCTGGTCCCCTCCTTCCTGGCTCTCAGCCATGCTGAAGTTTACCAGGAAGGTCAATCCGAGCAGGCTTTGCACAGAGCACCCCTACCTCACCCCACACCCCTTTACAAAAGAGGTCCTGCTTCAGTCTCTGAAAATAAAGTTGGTGCCATTGCTGCTGGCCCTGAAAGCCGGCCGACCCACTTTCAGAGGGTGTGAGACCACTGGTGCAACTGTCAAAAAAGTGGGAGTGAGGAATTGCCTGTGGAATGCCTGTGATGTGGCACAGCTGTCTGCTGGCGTGGCAGCCTTTGATTCTTCAATATTTAAGCCACACACAAAGGCACAGAAGGGCACAAACTCGAGAAAGACACAGAGGACGCAAATATGCTACCTAAGGGTAGCTGAAATTTTATTCCCTTCCCCCTTATGAATCTCACAGAATTGGAAACCATGTCAGTAGCTGGAATAAACATGCAGAGTTAGCAGTGCTGCATGAAGAAGCTCCTCTTGTCCACACCCTAAGACTGCTTTCTTGACTCAGCATCCTCATGGAAGCATCAGGGTGTGATCTAAGCTGAAGGCAAATGCGGCACGTGTGTGGGGGGTGGCTGCTGCTCCAGCCAGCTTGCTCTTCTGTAACCCCTGACCATCTCCACCAGGCTGTGTGAGGGTAGACTCTTCCAGGTCCCACCAATATTATCCGGCCCTTCTCCTTCATTGAAGAAGCACAGATTTGTTCATGGAAGACATGTGCATAGTCTTTGGCAAGATATCCTCTTTCCCAGACTTCCTTGCAGCTAGGGTGGCCCTGTGACATAGCTCTGGCCAATGAGACATACTTAGATGTCTCCTGGAGAGGGGACCTCTTGGAAACCTTTTGCATTCCCGATAGAAGGGACAGAGGCAGCTGGACCTGCTCTGCTTGGTGACAGATGCAATGCCCTCCGACAGCAGTGAGAAGGACTCTGTTACGTTGTTGCTGTTGCATGGTTATGTTGCTGAAGCAACACGAGGCCCCAGACTCTGTGATGTGCAAAAAACCCAAAGTGTTATTTGTTGAGGCCACTGCAGCCAAATGAATTTCTAAGTGGAAGGGTGGCCACTTAGAAATTACAATTCAGAGAGGTTAAATGGCTTCCCAAGGGCACATGGTAAGGCTCCAGGCAGAGCTGGGGATGGAATCAGACTCTGCCTTCCATTCAGAACAGGACTTCTCCAATGCAGAGGTAGGCCAGGTGTGTGGTGACACCTCGAGGGCCACTGCCCTGCCCCACAGGGCCCCCTGGTGTCTAGCAATCATGCCAGAGTCTCCTGCCAGAAGAACCTGGTGTGTGGCCTTGGGGTGACGGGGACGGTTCCTGCCCTCATGCAGCTCTGGCTTTCCACAGGGTTAGTGCCCTAGGATGAGGAGGAAGGAACATGGGCTCTGGCGCCAGATCTCTCCATGGTTTTCTGGTCTGAGCAAGCCCCTTTGCCTCAGTTTCCTCTTCCATACAATAGCACTAATAAGGCCTGGTTAAGACCTGGGTGATGCTGTCTTAAATAAATGAGATAATATTTGTGAAGTGTCTGGCTGTAGCGAGTACACAGTGATTGGTAGCTGTCATCGGGGTTAGAGAGACAAGATTCTTTGATCTGCTCTCTTATTTGGGATGATGCCACAAGGCTCAATCTGCAGTAGATGTAGGTGGTGTCCTGCCCATGACCCCTTCTCTTCCCCACCTCAGTGACAGTGGGTTGACTTCCAACTGCCAGCACCAGCACTTCCAGCTCGAGGGCTTCCTTTTGACTGTGGAGCCCGCTTTGCCCACCCATGCAGCAAGCCAGAAAAGCTAGAGAGCGGAAGACCCCTGGGCACAACCTCGGCCACAGCCTGGTGGAAATTGGTGCATGAATACCCCAGTTCTCTGGCCCCTTGGGTGGGATGACTCCAAGGAATATGATTGACATTGGCTCTAGAGTCCCAGTGGGGTTCAGCAACACCCGCAGTGGAAGCTGGTCTGCCTGATAAGACACCCCTTATTGATTTCCTCTCTTCCTTGTCTCCACTATTGACCCAAGTTCCTGGGGTCAACCCCACAAAGAAGCTATTTGCACTCAAATGCTTGTCTAGAGTCTGCTTCTGGGGGCGTTCCAACTAAGACAATATCCTTTAAAGCCTAACATTAGGCCAGTGGTGGTTGAACTTCTTGTGCCCACGAATCTCCTGGGGATCTTGTTAAAGGGTGGTGGCTGCTGTCTTAGTGACGTGGCTCAGATGATCTAGAGTAAGCTCAAGACTCTGCATTTCTAACAGACCCCAGTGATGCTGATCTGAAGTCCACATTTTAGCCAGGGCTTAGACTTCCGGTGCTGTTGACCTGCAAAGGCTCAGGCAAGGGCGAGATCAGTGTTGGTTAGAGCAACCTAGAGGAGCATCACAGAGGAAGGGAGCTTGGGGCTAGGTCCTGATGCCCTGGGAGGATTCTGGTGGGTAGGCTGGGAGGAGGCAGGTCCTTTCTAGGGAGCGGGGAAGCTGGAGACTTGCTGGGGCCTGAAGCCATGCCCAGCACCTGCAGGATTTCAGAGCAACTGATCTGCATGGAGTTGATTGGAGCCTACAGGCTGTAAGGGGCTAGAGGCTCTGAAGCACAGCAGTGTGAGAAAAGCCTCCTCCATCTCCACACACATTTTCCCTGTTCTCATTCCCAATTCCAGGAGGAAAATTCACACTGACCTGGCTCCCCAAGCCT
This sequence comes from Pan paniscus, assembly GCF_029289425.2. Lineage (NCBI taxonomy): Eukaryota > Metazoa > Chordata > Mammalia > Primates > Hominidae > Pan > Pan paniscus. The sequence goes on from NC_073266.2 coordinate 54,868,107, forward strand.
TCCTCCTCTTACTCATTTCTCGAGTTCCTCTCCCTTTACATACACAACCAACTTCTGTCCTCCCCACTCCATGGAGTCCTTTCGGGGCATCCCAGCTCTTTTCTGAAATATAATGGGACATATAGTCCAAACTGCATACTTGAGCCATTCTATATTTTTATTATCCTCTTAATTATTTCATCTGTGAATTAGGAGTCACAGGACTTTATTGTGGCAAAGGACTCCGAAGGTCATCCCCACTCACATCATTGTTTTGTCATTAATAATACAACTTGGATGATTTCTAGCAATCCACAGCATATAAAGGGCTCACACATGTGATTTTCATGATAGAAATTAGGGAACTCAGACCTGGAAAGGTTGGGTGGATGCCCCAAGTTGGTTGGTGTCCTCTGCACAGGCTGACAGTGTTCTGAAGGGTGGAGCGGAGTGTTCGGCATCATTTTGCCTCTTCTGTGCTGGGCACAGGGTTGGGCACACCAGGCTCACCATTAAACACACTGTGCTCCTTCAGCCACCAGAAGGGGATGCCACCCACATGGCGCCCCCTGGTGGGCTCATGGGAACATACCACAAATGCCTTTGATTAAAAAAAGGGTGCTTGAACCACAGTAAACTTCGGCGCCCTAGAGAGACCTTATCTCCCCTGCACTCCAGCCCCTTCCTCTTTACAACAGCTGTTTTCATGAGGAATTAAAGAATAAAGAACAATGCCATTTTTTTCTATTATCACCCAGGCTTGCCCATTTTTGATGGCACGTGGCAGCCCACAGTTCCGGATCCCTGCAGGTCAACAACAAAGACGTGTCCTTCTGCTCGCCCACACACATGCGCCCAGCAGAAACCCTCCAATCCTAAAACACATCCATCCCGGAGCAGGAGCTCACACAGACATTCTGTTTCTCAGCCTCGTTTTCTGGCGAAAGGTCAACAAACCCTTTGCAGCCTCACACGGATTCATGCAGGCACAGCCCTTGTGGCAGCCTCACATTCTTGCTCCGGTGGACACACACCTCGCTCCACACACGTCCACATTCACACCTGCACCGGCGGCGAATGCCTGGGCCGAAGCACCTTCCACACAGCACTTCCTTTCTACATCCATGACCAGAGAGCGAAGCTTTCTCCTCTTTCCAAATGCACCCCCGCAGGGTGAGCTAGGCTGAAGACTTTCTGGAGGGGCATAGAGGTGATATGGCTGGAATAGGAGATGCCAGAATGATCTGTTGGTGCCTCTGGAAATGCCAAGGCCAGCAAGGTCGCTCAGCAGATGGGGAGCTGCCTCCCTCCCGCCCATCCTTGCTCTGGGCCAGTTCCAGGCACAGGCGCAGAAAGAGGAAAGCAGGTACAGGCTGGGAATCCAAGATGGGAACTCTGGAGTTAATGGAGCAGCCTGGGCCCCAAGGGCAGTGCTGGGTGCTTGGATGGGGACGGATTGGAAAGCTCCCCGAGAGGGGCAGAGAATTTGTTTAGAGGAAGTGATGTTGACTTTGGGCCTCCAAGGATGAATGGAAACTCTCCAGGCAGAGGGAATGACGTGGAAAAAGAGGAGCTTGCAGGAAGGCTACGTGCATCTGGAGAGTTTGTGGCCAGGATGGTGTCTGCCCTGGCTGAATCTTGTGGGTGACAGAAGCCTGGGTGGTTTGCAGGTGGTGGGACCTTTATTTTACAATGACACCCTTGGCCAGCCTCTGAAGAATGCATCAGAGGGGTGAGGGCCTGGAAGCAGAAGGCCACTGTGGTGGTGTGGGCTACTGCAGGGCATGTTGGCTTATCCTGCCATCTCTCTCATCTGAACTCCTGGGCACTTCCCATCACTACCATTTTTGGGGCCCCTAAAGATATTTTCTGGATCATGAGCTGTCTTCACACTTGCCTCCCAAACCAGATTATAAACTCCTTCTGCAACAGGCCGTGTCTTACTTATTTTTGTCCGATGCCAGACACCCTCCCTCCCACAACCAAACTTCGCAGGGGGCAGGCTATCTGTAAACGCTGCTGCCGCTGACTTGGGTGATGGCAGCCGTGATCCAAGCCACATTGGGGCAGTGCGAAAATTGCAAAATGCCTGTCTGGTGTCCTTAGAATGAGACCTGAGCAGAGGGCAGGGGTGGGGGTACCATCAGGAATCCAGCCCCAGCCCTGGGGAGCAGGCAGTCTGGCTGCTCTGCGTCAGGGAGAGACATATCTGACCCACACTTTATTATACTTGTCACCAATGGCGTCGGGTAGTGGAGAGCAGGAGACACTGTCATCCTCGCTCTCCCCCTCTCCTTTCCTCTCCCTGTTGTCTTAAGTAATGTGAGTAATGCTGAGCTCATTATTCTTAGAAATATAAAGAATGTCAGAGCTGGAAGGGTCTTGAGAGGCGATCTGGCCCACCGCCTCCTTCACAGTCTAGATGGTGTGTCCAGGGAGGGTCCGGGCTCATTGCTCTGCCCAGGCCACGTGGCTTGTTGGTGGCAGGCTGGACCTGGCCCAGGTTCCCTGTTTATTATCTCATGTGCCCTCTTGTTTGTTTATTTCCTTCAAGTCATGTATGATGACTGCAGGCACAGAGGTTCTCTGGTTCTTTCAGATAAACTTGTTAGGGAGTTTTCTGGGCACAGCCCATGGCAGGCCTGGACTATGTCGTGGGGGCCACTGAGAAGATGAGGCCCCTATGAGAGTCAAGAGTCACTTGCTTGAAAAATGCGGAACCCTCAGGACAGTGGTTGGGGCAGGGAAGGAGAAAGTGGGCAGTCTAGGAGGGAAGACTGTGGGCACAGCCCCAGCGAGAAGGAGGACTTTGAGATGTCTCTGTGGGGAGGAGATTGAAAAGATTTTGCATGAACACAGTGGGACAGGGGGCTGGGCTAAGGGCTAATGTGGAAGAGCAGAGGCAAGTTTTGAAGGCATCACAGATGTAGCCCCTATACCCATCTGTCCCTCAGTACCTGGATTTAAAGTGCTTTGGGCTTCTCTCTTGGAACCTTGGTGTTCCCTTCTGTATAATGAGCCCAGGCTGGTGTTCTGTGGTGAAGGTCCTGTTTGGCTGGAAAGCCTGGCTAGGGCACATGCCTGCCAAGCAGGTTTGCTGTTGGGATGGGGGCTCTTCTGAAGGTATGGGCTGGAGAAATGCCCCACATGAGTGGGTCTCAAGGCCTGGGTTCTGGTCCCAGCTCTGTTATAGCAAAGTCTCCATTCACCTAACCCAGGAGAGAGTTGAGCTGGAGTCGGTGCTGAAACTGCTAAGCCCTTGGGTCAAGTCTGCCCTGCAGACGTGGGTGCATGTGAATGGCAGGCGACAAATGATCCTTAATGCCCAGAGGTGGGCTCTGCCCTCTGCTCCTGCCCGTACTCCCCCGCTACCCGGTGCTCACACCATTGGAGCTTTTGCCTCTTCACAAGTCATCCCTCTTGTAACACTCTAAGGACCTTTGGGCTTGTTCCCTGAATGAATGAGAACCAGCAAGTAAGGGAGGAACGCTCTGCCCCAGGGCCTCACTGTCCCACCTTCTACCCACCCTAGGCCCGGGACGGGGTTTCTTTACCTTGGCATTGTTGACACTTGGGGCCAGATCATGTTTTGTTGTGGGACTGTCCTGTACATTGTAGGATATTTAGCAGCAGCCCTGGCCTCTACCCATTAGATGCCAGTAGCATCTCCAGACAATGTCAAATGTCCCCTGCAGGGCAAAATTGAGAGCCACTGCCCTAAAAGGACAGATGAGTACTTCTTTTCGGGGAATATGAGAAAGAAGAAAGATATATCATCTATTCTCCCAAAGAGAAAGAAAAAAGCATGAATCCAGATGAGATACAGAGGAAAGGCTGGGCGACCCCCGTGACTCAGACACTATTGTAGGCCTTTATCCTCCCTACTGTGGAAGAGCCACAGGGCAGCCCCTTTCTCAGTGTTATGAGTTGAATTGTGTTCCCCTCACAAGATGCTGAAGTCCTAACCCCAGGACCCATGAAAGTGACCTTCTTTGAAATAGGGTCTTTGCAGATGATCAAGTTAAGACGAGGTCATTAGGGCAGGCCCTAACGCGATATGACTGCTGTCTTCATAAAAAGGAGAAGTCTGGACACAGACAATGTACATTGGAAAGATGATGCAAAGACACAGAGGGAACGCCATCTACAACTGAGGAATGCCTGAGGCTCCCAGAAGCGAGGAGAGAGGCCTGGAACTGATTCTCCCTCACAGCCCTCAGAAAGAACCAACTCTGCCAACACCTTGATTTGGGACTGCCAGCCTCCAGAACTGTGAGACAATACATTTCCGTTGTTTAAGCCACCCAATTTGTGGTGCTTTGTTGCAGCAGTCCCATGCTAATACACTCAGCAAGAGGAAGAACAGGACCGGGGAACTGGAAGAGTGTGTGGATCTGGCTGAGATGATCTCTGCAGAGAAACAGAAGGTGGCAGGGGCTGGGAGGGAAGATGCAGGTGCTGATGGGACCCAGACTCACTGTTCAGAGACAAAAACCAACACTGTGCCTACAGGACAAACAAGTGGAAATACATCCCATTTCTAAAATGAAAAGCTTTGATTGCACCGATCACTAGAAATTGTAAAACTACCCCGAAGAATTAACAGCCTCCATACATGCTAACTACATCCATCATAAATTCGTCTTTAGTTTCTGTTATCATATCACTGTCTCTGGGGACCCCTGTCTTGTCATCATTTGCCCTTTATAATTTATTCATCTTGTTCTTGCCTTCATCCTTTCTACTTATCATTCATCTTTACAGTTGTACATAAAATTAGATGGATCCCTCAATGGCAGGACTGTCAGGGAGGGAGATGGGCCTTGCCAGGGAAGCCCCCGTATGGTGATGGGGGCCCCACCAGAGCCTCCTGTGGATGTCAGGGTTGAGGTGGGGTGGGCCAAAGTCGAAAGAGGGAGGGAGGAGAGGGAAAGGAGAGACAAGTTTGAAGGATAAAAGAAGAAAGTGTTGGTGAGAGAGATAGAGGAAAATGGGCAGAGGGAGAGAAGAGAGGAGAAAATGGGGGCATAAAGAGAAGAAAGAAAAAGAAAAAGAAAGGAGGAGGAAATGGGATTAAGAAAGAGAAAAGTGAGAAGAAGGGATAGAAAGGAGAGACAGTCTGAGATAGCGGTGCTAGAAATCCATTTGAGCTCTCTGAAAAGAATTTTCCCACTTTAACATCTTTCCTGGTAAACTCAAAGAAGGTCACATTGAATTTCCATGGAAGTGACCCATCCTGAGTCGCGGTGACCTCAGTCAGGAGGTGCGATGGCGGGACTCTGCATGTCTGCCAGGCTGACGCGAGGGGAGGGGAAGAGGGAGACAGCAGGGAGTAGTGTGTTAGTTTGCTTTGTATTCTAGGATTGTTGGAATGAGGACACAAAAGCCAATCTTTGACTAGTGAGTTGGAACTTTAATGTTTACCAAGGAGATACAGCTCCCACTTCCCCCACCCCCATCCCTGACCAGCTCTAATTCCCACTGCTTCCTTGCCTCCTACTGGCTGGACCCAGCTCTTCCCCTGCCAGCCCTGGTGAGAAGCCCTTTCTGCTACCAAAGGAGCAAAAGTGCTGGCCACAGCTTGTCATAGCACCTGGTTTTCTCTCATCTGAGCATCTCCCTTGAGACCCTGTATTCCCAAACTTGGAAACAGAAGGGCTCTTCCTGGAAGACGATTCCCCACAAAGTCCCAATGGCTGGAGGAGCTGCGACAAAGCTTCAGGAGCTGTGACAAAGATTTTAAGGAACAGACTTCTTTCAAGAGGCTTCCTGTGCACACTCAGGCCCCAGGTGGTTCTCAGAGTGGGCCTCTCCTGCCCTGTGTGAGTCACCTGGCTCCTGGCCTGTTGTGTGTGCCTCGACTCTGGGCCGTTTCTCGGACCAGTGCTCCCATCTGACTCACTTTACTCCCACCCTACCCATATCCTGAATGAAAACTTTGAGTCACTCCTGCACTCCATGGTCATCCTGGTTCTCTCTAAATTCCTAAAGCAACCGGTGGCACTGGCAGAGGCAGGTATCCTGAGCTTTGGTAGCAGACTCAGTGCTGGTCCTGGCTCGGCCACTTATCAATTTTGTGACCTTGGGCAAACCTTGATCTCCTCCTCTGTGAGGGATAATCATGACATCTTCTTCATAGCGTAGTTTTGAAGATAAAATGAGGCAATGTAGGTAAAGTGCTTGGCATCATGCCTGTCATATAGTAAGCACTTAAAAATATTGTGATTATTGAACAATTGTCCACACTACCCGTTTTATAGTAACATGTGCTGTCTTGTATTGTTGACTATGTAGATATTTGTGTGTGTGTGTGGCTTCCATCCCCAACTTGGTGGTCAACTCCAAGCGGGGAGGTGGATGTGTTTTTCTTATCTCTGTATTTTACAGAACGTCTGGCACACAGGAAATACTTGTTGATGGATTGAGAAACTGCCCCATGTTGACTGTCCCCTGTGAATAGTGAAACAAATGTTGTGAATAGAGGAGCACGGGCAGGAAAAGAACAGGAAGTCAGGAAAGAGTGAGATCAAGAGTATGAGGGCGAGAGAGGCAGAGAGATTAGAAAAAGGGAGTCACTCTGCCTGGATTCTGGCAGAAGGCAGTGCTCAAAAAGACCCAGATGAAGCTTCATAGTTTAATAATCTAATTCTACTAAAACATGCCAAACTCAAAAATAATAATCCATTTGTGCCACTGGTCCAGGGATGACTCCATCAGCCATCAGAGGGCCCTGCTCAGGCTGGTTCCCAGGGATACTGGGAATCACGTATCACTGATTTGTAAGAACAGCCACTGTGGTCTGGTTTCTGAGCTTCCACTGATCCCAAGAGAAATGTCAGCTTCCCTTTTCAGGCCTCCAATGAAGACATGTGCTAGGGGTGCCTCTAGTTCTGTCTCTGTCATTTTGTTATTGTTGCTCATGGTGATGGTGGTGGTGTGTGTGTATGACAGCAATGGGATTATTTTTCTTGCTGGCAACAGGATGCGAGCTCCGTAACTCACTAGAAACAGCATAGACTGCCTGTACTATCTTTTCTCCTCGTTCTCTCCTCAGCGAGAAAGTGGAGGGCTGATTTTAATGGATTTTGAAGTCTGGAAAAGTGCCTAAATTGCTGAGGTTACCAGTTTTCCAGGTTCTTTTTTTTCAATTTCATTCTCTTTAGTCAGACATAGAGTGTGCTTGCTGGGGCACCTAGTGTGGTCACCCCAGACAAGAAGAAGTCCCCCTCTGTCTCTCACCGAAACAGGCATCCATGAACACAGCCACAGCTGGCAGGATCGCCTATTATTTGGTTGGGTGAGAGCATTTGGCTTGGTCCCGTCCCTGCATTTGCTAGTGGCACACTTTCTCTGATCTCAAAGGAGAGAACCAACCAACAGCAATAACACCAGGTCTGCTTTCTGGAATCAAAACAACTCCACTTTAAAGAATAATTTTACTTGGTCATTTTGTGTTTCATTTGTCTGCATGCAGGTTTGTGTGGAGACAATGTGCCCTCGGAACTTCGAGCTGCAATCTGGTCTTTTATTCCTGCCCCTCCCTCTGGTGGGCCGTGCCTGCCCTGAGAATTGTTTGATGAGGTTTTTGAGGCCATGAGTTTCCCTGTGAGGCCTTTGAAGAAGGGATGGTGTTCGAGGGGACTCTAGGCTATGTTTCAGCTCTGCTGTTGGCCTCTATCTATCTTCCCCCCTCCCCGTCCCAACATAAACTCACGTTTCTTTTTGCCCTTTCCCTCAAACTTACTCAACTTGTCTTTGTGATTTCAGAAAAATGCCACTGGATCTCCCAGTATGAAGGATTAGCACAGATTATGGGGAACAGTGTTAATTATCGGTGGAAAGGGGGCTGGCGCGTCGCTCCAATGTGCTCCTGATTTCCCCTGGGCCTTTCTGCCTGGTAATAAGCCTTCTTTAATCTGGCAGGCCCCTTGGTGAAATCAGCACCACGGACAGTGATATTGATTGCTTCTGAGAAACCATCACAGCTGCTCAACCAAATTACCTTTGATATGTGACCTTTAATGTAATTACTGCAACATCAAAGTATTTCTATAAATTATTAAAGAACTAATACACTCCATCATTTAGCTATTCTATTATATGTAAAATAAACAACCACAAGTTAATGTTAGATCCTCAACAATCCACACTTGCTACTGAAATACTCCCAGTTCCCAGCCTCTCCCCTTTCAAAATCCTAAACCTCCCCCTCTCACCTTCTCTGTTTCTGTTTCCCCTTCTGATTCCGGCTTTTAGCCACCATGAAACTCCCTAGCAATCTCTCTCAAGCTGATGAAGGGCCTCCCATAACAATGTGGTATTTTCTATTCCATTTGGGTGGCTCTAAAATATCTGTCACAGTCTCCCCCAAAACAAAGTACCATAAACACTTTATTAATCAGCACAAACCTTTCTCAGAAGCCTTTGATTATCCTACAATATGGCTTTATGCTTCACACATAACATGGGGCGATGTGAGGCATATTTCTGCCGTCTTACAGAGGGCACCCAGAAAGTAATTACTATAATATATGTGCATGTAGCCGCGCAACTGAAAAAACAACTGGGGAATGGCCACCCTGCCAGAGCTGGGCTTCACACAAAATCTGTGCGGTGCTCGATTTCCATATATTTGCATCTGTGGGTATGTTATTAAGATGACTCAGCCCCGTGCTTTGCAATCACAAATACCAAAATACAATACAAAGGCTGTCTTAATGGAAGGAAGGCCCTGTGTAATTCAGCTCTCCCCACCCCTAAACGAGTAAAGAAAGATCTTCGATGCAAAGGAAGGCTGCCCCCGCCCGGGGTTGCATTTTCTCTCCGTCTACCTGGTTAACCTTTCCCGCTGTGGGGTAGAAATGGAAACGTGTGTTTACATACGGTTGGCTTGGTAAGAATGTAAACATGCATGTGTAAGCATGGGTGTGCATACTTATAGAACACATGTGCTTCCCTGCAGTGTCCATTGTATAAGCGTCAACACTATATTTAGAAAATCTTTAAATTATGCCCACAAACACACATCTTTCCATTTATCTTTAGATACTCAGCAGCCGTATATCTCTCCCCCCTCACCACCGCCCCATCTCTCTGAACCCACAGGAGAGACCGCGCAGACCCTTGACCCGAAGAATACTTCTTATTTTATGGTGATGAACTAGCCTCGATAATAGCCATGGCTGATATCACACCCAGTTAGGGGGGCCATAAATAATTCTCTTTTCCCCCGCACAGAAGCTATAAACCAGGGCCGAGGCGCGATAGTTTATCAAAGACGAGGGCTGGCTCCTTAAATAAACCGCGGTGATCTCACTTGCGGCGCCCCCTCCCACACCGGCCCCCTCCTCCCCCACTAGAGCGGCCCGCGTCGACTCGATGGGCGGACTCGATCGCGCACGCGGCCCGCGGGCCCGGCGGAGGCAGCTCCCGCTCCGGGGACCCGGGACACGCCGCTCCCCCGCCCCAGGCTGCCCGCGCAGGAACTTCACGGCCACGGCCAAGTGGGGCCCCCGTCCCGGATCCCGTTGGGCCCGGACGGCCGAGAGCCCGGGGATTTGGGGGGCGCGCGGGCTCCCGAGCTCAGGCGGGCGGCGGGCGCCCTGCCGCCCTCTCCCGGCGCGCCGCGCCGCCGCCCGGCCTCCCGAAGTCGCCCCCTGTCGGCACGTCGGCCTCTTGCGCCACGGCGGGCGCCACTTACCCCGGGCAGAGTCTTCTGCTCGTGCAGCGCGCTCTGGGCCTTCAGCGCTGACTCACGCTCGCAGTAGGTGAGGAAGGCGCAGCCTGGGGAGGAAAGCAAGCGCCAAGAAGGGTCAGTGGGGCGCCCCCGGGCCCGCCGACGCGCCCTGCCGCCCGCCCTCCAGGCTCCCGCCCCTCCCTGCCGCTCGGTCCCTGTCCCCACCTCTCTTTCTCTCCCGTGCACTCTTCTCGGAGCTTCTCTGCCTCTCGGTGTTCCCGGCTGTCTGCCTCTCGTACCTCCCTTTGCTTTTCTATTTTGCTCCCTCCGCGGAGTCTCCCCACCCTGCATCTTCCCCCCACCACACCCCCCTCTCCTTACGGTTCTCTCCTTACCCCGTACCCTGGTGCCTCAGACCTCTCTGCCCTGTTTCAGCGCCAGCCCCTACGCTTCCTAGAAGGGGCAGCTTCCACCCCTCACCCCCAGCACCTCTAGCCACACTTGACCATGGGCTGTCTTTCTGGCCGGTAGGAGTGCTGGGCGCTGCTCCCTCAGGGATGGTGGAGGGCTCCTCTAAGCCTTCCAAATAAAGGCTCAGTCTGTAAGGAGGACCCCAAGCCAGGCCCTCCTAATAAAATAAACGTACCCTGTGTCCCCTGTCCCAACCCCTGTTGTTTGATTTGCAGTGACAGATGGTCTTCACACCCCTCCAAGTCAGAGGGCTTCTAGGGCATATCCAGGCCACCGACTTACAGCACTAGACCACCCTTGCTCTGCCTTTAATTCCCTAGGTGACCTTAACAAATCACATCCTCTTTCTGGCCTCAGTCTCCCCACCTGCGAACTGAGAAGGCTCAGTCTAGCTCTCCCACTGATTAATTCTAACTGGGCCACACCCCACCTCCTCGCCAGGGAATCCGGATTTGACAGAAGAATATACTCAGGGAGTGACTTTTCAGTGCTGTCCTTTAGGTGTGGTGACAAGGCCAAGAGAGTGGGGATGGGGGAGTCTTTCTGGGAGTTCCCATAAGCTGTCCAGCGTGCCCAGTGTCAGGCCTTCTTTCTCTGCCTGCAGATGTGGCTGAAGGTGGCTTGGGAGGCCTGCAAGGCTCAAAACCATGGGGAAAGCCCAAAAGCTCACTATGGCGAAAGCAGGCTTGAATGTTCTGGTGAACAGTCACCTCAGACCTTTTCAAGCCACCCATGGCCCCAGAGAGGGCACCCTGTGGAATGGCTGCCTCTCTTGTTCCTCTCTCTCTCACGTGATCTTATCCAAGGCCACATCCCCAACAACCTGTGTTCCCTTCTGCCCCCGCATTCCTCTGCTGTCACCACCTCCTCACCTGGTATGCCCCTTTTCCCCATGTTCACTTCTCCGAAACCCATTGATCTTTCAAGAATCTGATCAAGTTCTACCTACTCCAGGCAGCCCTCCTTGGCTGGTCTAGTCCATCCCCAGCCAATCTCCACAGCCGGCCATTTGGTCATTGCCATGACCATTTATTTCCTGAGTGCTCGCTCTGTGCCAGGCTCTGTGCCAGACCTCGTGGCCCAGGCCCTCCTCTCATGAGGCCCACAGGCTGCTGGTGCCAGTCTGGTACCTATGTCAGCCCTTGTCACCAGGCTTGCTTTAGACTCTGGTTGCCGGCCACAGAATGCTCCCGGTGTCCTCTGCAGCTCCTGACTCTTCCACCATCCAGCCTGTACCCAGTGAAAACCCCTTTCCTCCCCTTCCAATGTAGAAATTCCTGCCTCCCTTCCCTTTCTGGCTTCAGAGAGGAGGTGGAAAGGGAATGTATTTGTGAAAGGAACAGAGATGAAAGAAGGAAACAGGGAGAAAAGCCTGGGAGACAGAAACTCTCAGCTCCCAGTGCCCCCTCTGCCTTCCCCACCTCCAACTCCTGCCTCAGGCTTGGAGGAGCTTCGGAGAAATCTCTCTCCCTTTCCGTCTCATGTCTCCCTTCCTCCAGACCCCAGATCACCCCTCCTCCCTCTCTCGTCCTCCTCCCTCCTGGTCACTGGCAGACTGTTATTGATGGAGACACCCGGGGACTGAAATGAATAGCGGTCAGAGGCCCCCGTGACGTCGTCCCTCGTGCTGCCGCCTGCTTCTCCCGGGGGCGTCTTTCCTCCCGTCCCCTTGTTGGCCTTGTCCTCTGCCTGCAACCAGGAGGTGGCCACTGCCTCTGCTGTACGCAGGCAAGCCAGCTTGGGACAAGGTCAGGGGCAGGTTTGAGGGGAGGAGGATGAGGGGAGGGAGGAAGAGGAGGAGGAGTAGGAGGAGGAAATGACCATATTGTTTCCATGGCCCAAGATAACAAGAAAAGGATTCCAGAGGAAAAAGAATCTGTTGCTTTTGTCCAGCTTCCAGGAATTTCTGCCACAGTTTTTGAGAGAGCTCACAACTTTATTGTGAACCAAAATCTTTCAGGATCCTCCAGACCTTGGGTGACCTCCCCCTGCCGTCTCCACCCCCTGAATTTATCTCCTTCCAGTCTTCCCCTGGCCCCACTCACCAGTCCCCTCACTACTTCTTAGCCCCCCAGGTGCACTCTGTCTTAGGGTCTTTGCACTGGTCTTTCCTCTTCCCAGAATGGCACCCCCACCCCACCTCTGCTATCAGCATGGTGTGCTCCTTCCCTTCACTCTGGTTTCTGCTCAAATGAGACCTCCTCAGAGACACTTCCCTTGACCACCCCATTTAGCATAGCCCTGCACCCACACAGACCCTGACCCCTTTTCCCGTTTCCCTTTCTGTTTGGCACCCATCACTCCCTGACAGAGTCACATATATTTGCTCTTTGAGGGGCAGGCTCCCCATGCTCAGATGAGGTTAGGAGCCTGGTTTTGTTGTTTCTGCTTGGTTCTCAGTGTCCAGCATATAAGTGGAAGCTAATACGTATTCCTTGAAAGTACTGAATGCCAGAACACCTCAGCTAATTTGGTGGGGCCAATAGGCACAGAAATGGTGCTCAGAGGCTATTGAGAGCTGTCCAAGATCTGTGGGCACTGAGGCACACTGGACTTCTATAGTGGTGGCAGGGCCAGAGGTTGCCTGAGAGTTGATAAGTGGGTTCCTGATGGGAGGGTTTTTGCCCCAAGAGCTCCCAGGAGCCTGTTGAACCTGACAGTGCACTCTCACCATGCTTCCCCCTTCACCCCCAAGTTGATCCCAGAAAAGACTGATAAACAACTGCAGCTCCTGACTCCTCCACCATCCAGCCTGCACCCAGTGAAAACCCCTTTCCTCCCCTTCCAATGTAGAAATTCCTCCTGCCTCCCTTCCCTTTTCGGGTTCAGAGAGGAGGTGGAGAGGGAATGTATTTGTGAAAGGAACGGAGATGAAAGAAGGAAGCAGTGAGAGAAGCCCAGGAGAGCCCCTTCCCAGGCAGGGCCCACCCCAGCATCCTCATCTGTAAAATGGGAAGAGTAATGGCCCTCAGAAGCTTGTGGGGAGACCTACTTGCCAGTGGGTATGAACAGCCTCTACAGACTTCACTAAGTGCAGACTGCAGTGTCAATATCAGTTCACTGTTGTGAAGCAGGGGCTAGAGAGGTGCTGAAGCCCCTTCCTTCTCTCCCTCTGCACCTCTGTGAGGCTGGAGCGGCTGGACACAGAGGCTAACTGGGGCAGTCCCACCCCGGGCCCTTCCCAGTCCATCTCCAGCCCATCCGATGCAGCGGCTGACACGCCAGCATGGCAGATTAGTTGGCTATCTTAAGGCTCTTTGAGAAAGGCAAATGCGGATAAGCAGTTATTAACGCTGACTCCGGGGTTCAAAAGAAGGGACCAGTCTGCTCCCTGGCTGAGGGCAGAGCCCTGGGGGCATGGTGACTGTGGGGAGGGGGCTGCAGGAGGAGAATTTACCATCACAGGGTGCTGTGGATGGTGAGAGGCCTGCGGTGGAGGCTGGGGGGCCGGGGAAGAAAGGGTGCCCAAGCCTCATCCATTGGACACTCACTGCTCTCTCCTAGGGAGGGAATGGGGATGGGACACATAGAACCCCCAGCTAGAACAGCTGGCCTTGACTTCCTGTGGCTCATTTCCACATCTCACAGGGGTTGAGGAGGGGGCTGTGGGCTGTGAGGGTGTCCAGCTGAAAGGGGGGAAGGTGGGGAGCATCAGCCTCAGCCCAGCAGCCACTAATCTGCCAAACTCACTCTCCTATGTTGTACTGAGTTGTCCCCAGAGACATCCCTGGCGGGGCCCTTTGGGAACTCACAGTTGAGGTGGGAAATGGGATTCTCTCAAGGAGCAGCTGCCTAACAACACAAGACAGTGTGGGAGAGAGGCTAGAACCGGGCTCTGAACGCTGAGGCTTGAGAAGGTCTGTGGAGGGTGCCTCATCCTTCCTGGGGATGTGGCCAGTGGCACAGAAATCTCTCCCCATCTTCAGACCCAGAAATCCCTCCCAAGTCCTGATCCTATGATCCACATACACTCGTGCTCACAGAGGAGTCGGCAAGGATCCAGTATGGCTGCTTGGAATAGCAAAAAAAAAAAAAATTAAAAACCACCCAAATGTCCCTTAGGACAGGAATGCTTTCATTTTTAAACTGTGAATACTCAAAAGCAGTTAAAAAGATGAAAAGACCCTCAATGTACCAGCATGGAAAGCCACATTGTCAGATGGGAAAAGCAAGTTGTGAAATAATAGACGCCATGTATATACAATGGAGACACAATCAACTCGCCCATTATATACTCAGACCTGTATTTACATGTGAAAGACAAAGTCTGGAAGTCACCCGAAACTGAAAACAGGGAGTACGGGGTGGGGAGTAGGGGGGTATGTTTCCTATGACTTTCACTTTTTTTGTTTTGTTTGACACATTTAGACCCAGAATGTATTCATGTATCATTTGCATAATTAACTTGAAAGGAAAAAAAAATCTTTACTTAAAGAGTAGGATGAAATGAAAAGGAGGTGGGTGAGAATAGGTGAGCCCGACAGGATGCAGGGCCCATGGCCTGTATTGAGGAGACAAAGATCATTGCACATCTGCCGCCTGGCAAATATACTTCATGAGGGAAATTATCCTTGGTGGGGTGGCTGTGGCCCTGCCTCAAAGCTTCCTCTGAGCCGGGGCTGGCTGCTGCGGTGCTGGGAGTTGACACAGGTGCTCTCAACTCAGCAAGCTGGAAATGTAAATGATTCTGGTTCTTTGGCCCTGAGTTCTGGGGGTTGGTGTTTGGGGGATGGAAACCATGATGGTGCAAACACCTCCCCGTCTTTGCCCTCCCATTTTTGGAGGGCCCTCCCAGCTGTGCGACTCTGACGGGACATGAGGTAGAGCCACCCAAGTGATCCAGGGGCTCTCTGGGTGGTCCAGGACCTCACCCTGAGCTGCCCCCTTTCCTGTCCCACTGTCTGGGATGGTTCTCCCGGCACCAGCTCATAATGGAGTCTACCACCCGTTAGGGGTCAGCGCTTTCTGTCCCACCTCTTCCTGAGTCACGGGATCAAGCAGGATAGAAGCGCAGCCTGTTCTGGAGCAGAGACAGCTTTGGAAATCATCCAAGGTGGGGTGGGGGCAGAGAGGTGACAGAACTGTGGGGTGAGAAGTCACACCACAGTGCTGCCCTCAGCAGCTGACACCTGGGCTCCCTATGGCACCCTCTTCTCACCCGAGAGGGGCCCCATGCCCACCTCCTCTCCTCACCTGAGAGGGACGCCGTGCCCACCTCCTCTCCTCACCTGAGAGGGACCCTGTGCCCACCTCCTCTCCTCACCTGAGAGGGACCCTGTGCCCACCTCCTCTGGCCAGAACAGACCTGCCTGTCCTCTAATACTTGAGATTCTATCACATACGCTGAACACTTTGGCCGGCACACATGTTTCCTTATTCAGCCATGTCACCTTCTCCCACTTACCATTCTTATTTACTTAATCCCTTCCATTTACCAGCTTGATGCCTCGTCTCTGAATAGACTTTCAATTCAGTGAGGGTGGAGACAGGCTCTTCTATGTCTATATGGCTAAGTGGAGGGCCCAGCTTCTCATTCAGGGGTCTGCAAGCTGGAGACCAAGAGGGACTATGGGGGTGGGGGAAAGAGATCCAAGATTGGGGCACTGAAGGGAGATTGGGAAAAGTTGGCAGAGTGAGGAGGGAAGGGAGAAGGAGTGTGTGGCAGGAGACGTGAGCACTGGGCCAGGGAGAGGCAGGCAGCGTGGGCAGCGGGAGGGTGCTGTCGGGCTAGGGTGCATGCAGGGGTGGCGGATGCCCCTCTCCGACGTGGGCAGCATGCAGACCATGGTGCAAGGGGTACTGCTGTGGCCAAGAAGGTGGGCGGTGCCCTCTCCCATGTGGGGGGAAAACACAGTGCAGCAGAATTAATTGCACGGAGATGGCAGTAATTTACAAAGCCCCCATGTGCCGGGATAAAAGGCCCTTGTCATTGTGAAGTGAAGGAAGTACAATTTCCTGCCCAACTCTGAACAGGGCCGAAGCCTGGGGTGTAATCATCACGGAAGGGAAGGTTCCCGATGTGATGCTCTCCCTCCTCCCACCCCAGCTGGGCCTTGCCTTCCTACTAATTGAATTACAGAATTAGCCAGAGGAAGGTGGCCCTAGAATAGGAAGGTCTGGATTTTAATAAAACATCAGATCCTTTAGGCCTTGGACTTGGCCGGCCTGGAGGAAGTGGGAGAAAGCTGGGCGGTGGGGAATGGGAAGGTAGCAGGAGGCCCACTAGCCAGACCTAGGGGCCGAGGAAGGGGCTCCCTGAAGGCCCCTCTGCCCCAAATCTCCACTCATCCACCTGCCATGGTGCCTGAAATCACAGCCTGGGAGCATCACTCCTTAGTGGTCCTCACCCCCGGCTGCACCTGAGAATCACCTGGAAGATTTAAAAAACATGCAGGCCACTGCAGAGAAGTTATAGTAGCATCTCTGGGAGTGGATCGCAAGAGGGAGGGAGGGAAAGTCCACCAGCTTCCCTGGGAAGAGGGTTACTGATGTTCTGAGGTCACATCTGTTCCCCCATCCAGGCTCTGTCTTTCGTGCTCTGGGTGGGCAAAGGCAGTCTTCCTGGTACCTTTTGAAGCAGATGTTCTGCTGCCACGTGAGAGAGAGGCAGCTACAGAGCAGCTCATCATGTACATGTTCTTCCTCTGCAAATGTCCTCCCACTTCGAGTACCCGGCTGGAGTCTACACCGCCTTTAAGACTCACTTCTTAGGTCCTACTCCAAGCTGAAGCCCTGAGCATCTACCTCGGCCACTTTGGTCTCACCTTCTATGGATTCGCATGTGGCCTCTGCCCATGGCCTGCCTCAAGGATGAGCCTCATTTTCTTACCTCAAACATGAACAACTTGAGGCTGGGTCCTTGGGGCTCAGCAGGACTGAGTAACAGGCGGGAAAAAGACCCCATGGGTCTGTGCCTCTCTCTCCGCACTTCTCTGTGTGTCCAGCCAAGGTTGACCCTCCTGCCATCTTCCCAGGACCTTTTCTGGCCATTCTTGTTTCCCTAGTTCTTTCCACCTGGATCTTCTTCCCTCTCTCTTCCCACTCCTCCAAGTACTCCCTGCTGGTATTCCAACAATTCCTGCAGTTGTCTTCTCTCCATGTGACACAGTGATTCCCCACCCACATAATAAATTTCTGACTTCCTCTTGCTTCTCCACCCCCATGGGGTAAACCCAAGCCTAAGAACATCATCCTTTCCTCTGCTGCCTTCCCCCATGCCTCACCCCTTTAGAGCCCACGTAACTTTCTAGGAGTGTCTAAGTTTTCCTTCCTCCAGGAAGCCTTCCCTGACTACTTCAACCCCAACCTCTCTCATAGCCCTTGGCAATGGTCTGTCTCATTTTGCAGTTAGAATCATACACGTCTTTGTCTGCCTTGCATTTGTGTGTGTTCACCCAGAATGTAAATACTCTATTATAGGAGTAGCTCACCCCAGGGCCCCCTTTCCCCCAGTGGCAGACAGCGTAGAATGCAGAGATTGCTGAGCTCCATTCTGCCTCTGGCTGGGTGAGAGTGAGCGGAGTGGCAGCAGGAAGTGGCTGCTGCAGGGATGCGGGTGTGGGGGAAGTGGGCCATGAGGTCTGGGGAAGTGAACACATTGCTCAGGCCCCTGGTGGCAGGAGCCATACGTCTTCCTCAGAGGAGGCAGCCTGGGGGGTGGGGGTGATGGGGACTGCAGAGGTGGGGGAGGGGGAAGATGGATGGTCCCCTAAGCCAATGCATCAGAGGCTGCAGCCTGCTCTCCTCTTTAGGGGCTCTCCAAGTGCTGGAATCTCCCCCTTGGCCATGCATTCTTCTTTCAGGCTCCGTACTGCCCTCCAGAGTCTCCTCTCTTTAAATCAGAAACTCCAGAGAAGAACATGGCCCATTCTAGAGTGCGAATGAGTTTTGTTGAGTTAAACTCCTCTGTGTGGTATGGGAAAATAAATGGCTCACTGTGACTCTTTCTGCCCTTTGTACCCACAAGACAGAGATGTGCACAGAGCTGGGGTGGTCCAGATTTTCCTCAAGCTAGATTTGAATCTCCCAGGAAAGGGACCAACCTTCTCTTTCTCTTCTTGCTGAGCTCAGGGCAGCGTGTTCAGACCGAGGGACCTAACTGGCTCTGGACAAGGAGGTCCAGACCTCAGAGGGTTAAAGAACCAGCCAGTGGGTCCTTTGCCAAGTGTCCATCCTTTCCAGTTGCCCTTGTTTATGCCCTAAAAGCTTGAGAATTACATGTCTGGTGTCGGCTGCTCCATCTTTATAGCACTGTGAAAAAAGACAAAGTGGATGTGACATATTGATGGCCTGTCCCCCTTTTCAGCAAAGAGCTCCTCCATCTGTGGCCAGGGCTGATGGGCCCATGAGGTTCAGGAAAGTAGGGACTGGCCCAGGGTGGGTGTCAGCCTTTCCAACATGGGCTTGCAGAAGTGAAGCCTGCTCAGCTGACCACATTTGTTGGGCATTGTTCCTGCAGCCAGGGGCTTGCTTCTGTACCTCTTCTCTGGCCAGCAGCTCCTACTGGTCCCCAGGAGAGCATGAGGGTGCTCCCTTATGTGTGTTTTTTTGGCAGAGGGCCTTGATTTGCCAGAGTGCTGTCATGTGCATGATCTCACCATTCTTACACCTCAGCA
The DNA here is from genome assembly GCF_029289425.2 of Pan paniscus. Classification (NCBI taxonomy): domain Eukaryota; kingdom Metazoa; phylum Chordata; class Mammalia; order Primates; family Hominidae; genus Pan; species Pan paniscus. The sequence goes on from NC_073266.2 coordinate 54,886,848, forward strand.
TAGGCTCGGGATGGGGTGCGTATCATCAGCATCTGACAGCTCAGAAGCTTGAGACTGGGAGAGGCCCTGAGATGTGGCCACAGTGGGAGAGCAGAGACTCTGGTATCCTGATGGCTATTTTTGGGCTCAGTTCCTGTTTCCCCCTCCAGGAGCCCTAGGCAGTGTCTGAGGACAGTGTGAGGATGGGCCATGCTCAGGGAGACATGAGGGTCCTTGGAAGGGAGAGGTCCTCCCTCCCCACCTCCAATCCTGTGGCCTTCTCTTGGGATAAGGGGCTCAAGGGTGACCTCATCTTCTTCCCGCAGACACCCAAGTAGAGTCAGCTGAGGTGGTGCCTGTCCTTCCTCTATCACAGGTGCCCTTTCAAATGTCAAAGGCAGGCATGCCATGGGCTCCTCTGCAGAGGTCTCTAGCTGAGCATCAAGGGTGGATTTCAAATGCATTTGGGGCATTTGCTATTCACATGAGTGCCAGGATAAATTCTTTGCTAGAACCTAGAAACTGAACTATGTTCCTTTCTAATGAACCTGGTAGGGGAGTTTAGATCTTCCTGTTTGAATTCTCTTAGACCAGGGTGAGAAGCCAGGCTCAACTCAGTGGGGATGGCCCACAGTGGAAGGGGCTCTCAGAGGCCTCCTTGGCAAGACCAAAACCATCGCTAAATTACATGATATGGGCGACAGACGGGGTCCCCGATGAAGCTAGGCATCTTCACTTGTTTGGGAGGGAAACCACCTCCCTCCTCTCCAACAGCTTCTGAGCCTCTGCCTCACTCCTTCCACCCCTGCCTGGATTCCCTCTCCCTCTTGGCCTGTTTTTTCAGAACTTCAGAGCCTCACTAGCTGACCTCAGCCACATGGCTCAGCCCTGGCCTGACACCCTGACCTCCTCAGCACATAAGAATCACACCATGCCCCATCTGAGGCTCCAGTGGCTAGTGTCATTTGCTTGGTTGTGTGTGTGTCTTATATCTGCACAGCGAGCTCAGCAAATACTTGCCGAGTGAGTGGCAGAGAATTCCCCTTGCTGGAGCTCTTTGTGGCCATGGGACTGGTGAAGTGGAGGTGGGGGTCATTTTTCACAGGGGGAGTGCCTTCCCCATGCAGAAGGAAGCTCAGAGGACTCTGTCCTTAGGCTGCCTCTGAAGTCCCCATCCCTATCCCCAGGCCTGAAGCACTCCCTGATATATCCGCAGGGATAGCTCTCTGCCCTCATGATTTGTGTGCATGTGTGCTTGTGTGTGTGTGTGTTTTGGGGGGTACGATGGGCTTCTTTGACTCTTATCTCCCATGAAAGGAGAATAGATCATACCAGCAAGGCAGTGGACCTATGAGTCCCTTTGTGGCTTCTTAGGACAGACCCTCCCTTTGGGTCACACAGCCAAGCCATGCCTGCCTCCCCCAGCAGTGTGTGACCATATCACTGTGGGCCTTTTCTTATTCCCTCCTCATGTCTGGAGTGCCTTCCCCACTCTTGGGCCCTCCATCAGATCCTCCAACCCTTTGAACCGTGTTCAAGCTGCAGCTCCTCAGTGTAACCCTCCCAGCTTCTCAGCCCTTGCTGGGTCTCCTTCGAAAATGTCTGATGCCCTCAAACGAGTGCTTGGTTGAGCAGCTTTCTGCTGTTCTCATCTGTGAGAATCCTGTCCCTCAACTAGACCACAGCGCCCAGGGCTGGACCTCTTCTCTGGAACCCCCTTACCAAGCCCCAGGATGGGGTTTCATAAGAGTAGCTGGGTTGAGCTGAACAAAATTCAGGAGGGGAGGGTGTGTCCACCCCTCTTTGATTGCAGGGTCTGGTCACATGGTGGCACTCAGGACCTGCCTGGTGAGGTGAAATAATCTCGCCTCTGTCCTCTGGCTTCTTCCTAACAGGCTCTAATTCACTTAAAGAACAACAACACAACAACGACAACAAATTTTTTTTAAAAAAGAAGCACACCAACCAAGAAATTCCAACCTCAGCATCCAAGACAGGCTATTTTGAAAAGACCAATAGCCAGGAGTCCCATATTACAGGATCAATGTTTGGAAAATGTGACTTTCTTTTTAAAAGAAGAAAAACAATCTCACACTGTCCTGGTAGGCCACAGTCCAGCTGTCGATAGAGGGTGTCTTTCTCTCGTGATCTTGGCCATTTAAGCCACTGTTCTGGCCGGGCTTTGGGCTGCACACAACATCAATACGGTAAGTTCAATCACAGGCATTTAGCAATATTTAACCTGAGGGCTGCGGCGAAGAAGGAGTCAGCAACTGTGACTGGGACGCCAGCCTCAATGAGTCAATCCCTCAAATCCAGAGGGGCCCTAAGGAAGCAGCATTCTCATTTTTCAGAGGGGTAGGGGCTCTGGGTTTTGCTCTAGAGGCAGCTGGCCCCGGTCCTGGGAAGGGCTAGAGCTATTCCAAGTCATCCTGCAATCATTGCTGACTCTCAAGGAGTGCCCAAGGTGGGTGAGAGGAGTTGGTAAATGGGGAGCCTGGCCTATGGGGTAAGACAGAGCCTAGCATTTGGCTCTAAAGTTTCTTTTCCCAGAGAACCACCCACATGCCCACAGAGCCCACCAAGAGAGAAATGAAGCCAACTTATCAGCTGACTGGTACACAAGACCCAACAAACCATGTGACTGGGGTTGGAGGTGCTGTCTTCTGTGGATGGAGTGAAAAGATGCTTCATTCATTCATTCATTTCGCAACCATTTATTGATGGTCCACAATTTGCCATGAAAGACATACCCCCTGCTTTAAAAGAGACAATTGGTGCTGGGTGCAGTGGCTCAGGCCTGTAATCCCAGCACTTTGGGAGGCCGAGGTGGGCAGATCACGAGGTCAGGAGTTCAAGACCAGCCTGACCAATATGGTGAAACCCCATCTCTACTAAAAATACAAAAATTAGTTGGGCATGGTGGCATGTGCCTGTAGTCCCAGCTATTCAGGAGGCTGAGACAGGAGAAGCGCTGGAACCCGGGAGGCAGAGGTTGCAGTGAGCTGAGATCACACCACTGTGCTCCAGCCTCGATGACAGAACGAGACTCTGTCTCAAAAAAAAAAAAAAAAAGAAAAAAGAAAGACAATTGGTAAGCATGCTTGGAAGGCCAGGTGATGAGTGTGCAACCAACACACCTATCAAGCCAAAGTTTGCGCAGGGCCTATTGGTGGCACAAATGATAGCAGCAAACACTCACTGATTTTTGGTTGTATTTTGGGCATTGTTCTAAGGGCTTTATATGTTTCGACTCATTTAATGTAAGTCTATAAAATAGACTTATCATCCCCATTTCACAGATGAGGAAATGGAGTCACTCAAAGATTAAAGACTTGCCCGAGATCTTGTGACCAGGTCCCTGATAGAGCCAGTGTGTGAGATGGGTAGGCTGCCTGCAGAGCCCATGTCCTGAACTCTGGACTCTGCAGCCTTGAGAAGGAGGTTACTCAACTCTGCCTGGGGGAGAACTCAGTGCAGGGACACCTGAGTGAATCTCCAACCCAGAGTGGCCTTAAGGGAAGGGTGTGCTAGGGCAAAGCTCTGCATATGCAAAGACTGAACAGAGTGGGTTTGGGGGCCCTGGAGTGGTTTAGAAGGGCTGGAGCCTGTAAGAGCACCATCTCCTCAAAGCTCCCCCAGGTGCCTTCCTAAACATCTTTCTTTGGCTTTCTCACTTTCTGTTCTTCCTCTCCTCTCTTCCCCTTCCCTTCCCTCCTTTCCCCTCCCCTCTCCTTCCCTCTTCTTCCCTTCCCTTCCCTCCCCTCCCTTTCCTTTCCTTTCCCTCCTTTCCATCCTCTCCCCTTCTCTTCCCTCCTCTTCCCTCTTCTCCCCTCCCCTCCCTTCCCCTTTCTTCCCCTCCCCTCCTCTTCCCTTCCTTTTCTCTTTCTTCTTTATGTCCTTTCCATTGCCTGACTCCTCTCTCTTCCCTTCCCTTCTCCCTCCCTCCCTTCCTGTCATTCTGTTTTGTCTCATGACTAGCACCTATATTATCTCTTGTCCACCTATTTAATTTTCCCCCTGACCATCCCAGGCTGCAGCATTTTTCCCATCCCTACACAGTGGTAACATGGGACCTTGAGGTTCCTGTCACCAGCCAGCTGGTGACTCAGAGAAAGCCATCCAACCCCTGTGGCCTGATTGCTGCCATCCGCAGGGTGTCTGGAGTTCCGGGAGAGGGTTGCACCTGGCCTGGGAGGGAGGTGGGCCTGGCTATGACAGTAGCCTCTGCTTTCTTCTGGGAGCCCTGGGGTAGTTTACAGAGTCTCTTCCAGAATCTGTGAAATGGGGATAATGACACTCACCCGCTGGGGTCCTGAGTGCCCAGCAGAGCACCTGGGATATAATTAATGGGGGGTATTACTCTTGTTGTTGTTGTCCGTAGTAATAGTTGTGATGTGATGCTTAAATTCCCTACAGTGTGAAAAATGGCTTTGGCCTTTGTACTGTCTATTGTCTGCTTCCTTTTGTAGGACCTGTGTGTGTTCTTTGGTTATAACCACACTCATACACACTCATAGGGGACAGGGACCTCATTGCACTTCCTGTACAGCACAGGCCAGCATGTGTCGGGGCTCAGAACGACGGATGGTTTGCTTAGAGAGTCTAGGATGCTGGTGTGTTTTGTTTCCCTTGTGTGTGTGTGTCTAAGATGCTAATGACCGGAGGCGGTAATGAGCTGGCAGGGGCCTAGGTGACAAAGAGCTGGCTTCATGCATCCCCAAAGAGGCACCTCAGTGCCAATTGTTTCTTTTGTGAGAGGAATTGTCAAGACCTGGGAATGTGGGCTGGGGAGGGCTGGAGAGAGGAAAGTTGGGGCGTTGCAGATAAGGTTTACAGGAGGCAGATCTCCACACAGGAGCAGAACAGGGTCCTGGCAGCACTGAGAGGGGACAGCCTGGGAGGGACGGGGAGCCCCAAGAGGGTGGCAGGTCCCTCGTGGGAAGGGAAGGAGTGTGGATTGAGCACTCTCAACCGTGTTACCTGTTGACTTCTCAAGCGGACCCTGTGAGCTCTGCAATGGCAGGGCTGGCCCCTCTGCATGCCTCTTGTCTGCCCTACTCCTGGCACAGGGCCTGGCATGGGGACTGGAGGCATGGGGTGAGGGATGGTCAATGGTTTGCATGACAGTGCTGACTGGAGGGCTCCAGCAGGTCAATAGGTCTCTCTGGGCTTCAGTTTCCTTTTTTGTAAAGTGGGTTTGATGATCCCTACCCATGAGTCTGTGTCCTCAGCATCCAGCACAGTCCTGGCACCAAGTGGGTCCTTGGCACAGACTCATCAATGAATGAATGAGTGGAGGAGTGGGGCATGGGAAGTACACGTCCCTCTTTTACACACCAGGGAAAGGAGCACGAGTCAATCATCCCGAGAACACACATCTGGTCAGTACGGTAGCTAGAGCTCAGGTGCACCACCCTTCTCCTGGGTTGAGTAAGGCTGGGGAGCCCAGTGCCGCCCTGGCAAAGGGAGAGCAAGCCAGACAAACTGTGTAGGAAGCTGACTGTAAGTCAACAGATGGAGGTGTGTCTCCAAGGCTGTGCACCAAACGGAAGGGAATCGGGAGAACAGATTCATGCGAGGAGGTGTAGGCCTAGTGCAGCCAGTGCCCCTGCCCCTGCCTGGGTGGACGGCAGGCGGCAGCCATGGCTGGGGAGAGAGGGAGGCACAGGTGCAATGCTCACAAGTTCGACAGCTGCATAGGGCTGTATTCTCTGTCTTCACTTCACCTTGAGAGGATCCAGGGATGGGAAGGAGTAGGGTCGAGGAGGGGTGTTGTGGAGACCCAGGCCCAGGCATAGTGAGCTGTGCCAGGCAGAGCCAGCCTGCAGCCTGACCTTAGCACCTCTTCCGACTCCTGCAGCTGAGTACATCTTGTCTTTGTGCCCTCAGTTTACCCCTTCTCTTTGCCTTCTAGCTCATTTTCTTTTCTTTTCTTTTTCTTTCTTTTTTTTTTTGAGACAGAGTCTCACTTTGTCGCCCAGGCTGGAGTGCAGTGGTGCTATCTGGGCTCACTGCAAGCTCCGCCTCCTGGGTTCACGCCATTCTCCTGCCTCAGTCTCCCGAGTAGTTGGGACTACAGGCGCCTGCCACCATGCCTGGCTATTTTTTTTGTATTTTTAGTAGAGACGGGGTTTCACCGTGTTAGCCAGGATGGTCTTGATCTCCTGACCTCGTGATCCGCCCGCCTCGGTCTCCCAAAGTGCTGGGATTACAGGTGTGAGCCACCACACCTGGTCATTTTCTTTAGAACCTTTCTGTGTCTCAGCTAAGCTGAATGTACCCCAGCCCCACTGGGGAGGCTGAAGCAAGTAGGGTGAGGTGGATAGAAGGTCCAGCTGAGGCCTCTCCTGCCTGGAATCTGAGGCTGAGCAGAGGCTCACCCCCAGCTCTACCCTTCCTGTGAGGTGTGGGGCTGATCAGAGGCCTTAGTTGTGCCAGAGACGTGGGCCATGGCCAAGGATTCAGGCCAGCTGAGAGCAGAGGTCTGGGACTGGAGTGAGAGAAGGTGGGGGTGGCTGGGATGCAGAACCATAGGGAGACCCTGGGCACAAAGGCCCCCACAGCATGGCATTGTGACAAGACACTGGGTTGGAAGCTGCACGTTAGCTCAGACGCCAGGATAGGATCCTTCTGTCAGGTCCCTGGCCTAGCCACCTTATCTATAAAATCTCTGCTTAAGTGCAGGTTGATGTGGGAAAGTTCCAGAGAATGAAAGTGGGAAGGATGAGTCAGAGCTATGGCTTTTAATCTTGCTTCTACTTGTTCTTCCTTCAGCTGAGGGCTCATGTGGGACAAGGTGGAGCCCCAGACCCTGGCAGCCCTGTGGGGCCTGCGGGTCTCCATTCCATCATTAAGTGTCTGGGGTATCTGTTAATTGCTCAGCCCTGGCCTGGGAAGAGAAGGCAGGGAAATAGAAGAAGAAAGACCACCTGACCTCAGGGGCATCCTGCCTGGGGATGGGCCTGGGACAGAGAGATATGGAGGAAGCCAGGTAAGCTGGTGTGTGGCCCAGTAACCAAGCTTCAGACTGTAGAGGCCTGAGGAAGCCATAGACAGAAACAGGGCATCTGGGGAACCTTCCTGGAGGCTGGGCAGGCTGCCTGGGCCTCAGTGGAGGTAGGTAGGAAGAAGGAGGAGGGGAGGGCCTTGCAGTGGTTGGAATGAACAAGTTATGTGTGGGACTCGGAGGAGCAGTGGGCATTTGCAGTCAGCCAGTGTGCTCTGTAGAAATGCACTCCAACGTTGACCAGCACAGGCTGCCTCCCGCTTTCCTCTCTCCTTCCATTCCTCTCTTTCTCTCTCCATTTTCCCCCTTCTCTCACCAAGGTTCTCTTCTGGGGAAGCTGGGGCATGAAGGGGGAGGACACACATGGGGCTAAGGGAGAACCAGTAGCCCTCGGCTGAATCATGTTTGTGCATCACTCGTGGTCTCAGCAGCATGGGCTGCCTCTGCCTCCCACGACCAGACCCCCCGTGAACCTCGAGCCACTGAGCTGCCCGCTTCGTCTGTGGGTCTAAATATAGCGGTTGAGATGCGCACTCTGGAATTGGATTTGATGTAGCCCTCTGGACTCGAGCTAACTTTTGGGGAGTAGTTTTCTTGGGAGCCTGCCAGTCCAATTCCTCCCTCATGAACACTAATTACCGCACAGACCTTCTCCATGAAATCGGTGCTGAAGCCATTTCCATCCAGGCGGCTCTCCAAGACGAAATTTTTCTACTGGGAACCGACAGCCGCAAATAAACCTACCATCTACTTAGCAACAGAGAGCAAGAGCGGGAGGGAGGAAGGAAGGGGGGGCAGGGAGAGTGGGAGGGAGAAAGGAGAGGGAGGGCTCTGCTTCTTTTCTTCCTCCTGTTCTTTATTTTTCAAAAAGGATGTAATCATCTCTCACCAGGAAGGTGGTACAGGGCATCTCATGAGACAGGACAGTGGCCCAGGAGAAAGGCTCAGGCCTCCAGCAAGGCTAGTATCTGCTTTTGGTGGCCTGAGTGTGGCCCGGGCCCCACTGCACTGCTGGGCACCATTGGGGAGCAAAGGCAGCCCCTTGCCAGCTGCAGGGTTTCTTCCCTTCTTTCCTTCCCTGATCTCCCTTAAGCCTCTGCAAGCCTGGCCTGTGCCCAGCTCCCTGTCTCACCTCACTAAGGATAGGCCCCATCCCTCTCTCTGCCTGGTGAATTCCCACCAATCAGCCAAGGCCTCGGTAACATTTCACCTCGTCCAGGCAGCCCTCCCAAGCCCTCTAGGTAGCGCTGATTCCCTCCATTCTCAACTCTAGAGGCCTGTCCCAGGCACCCAGTGCTGGGGTCGGATCTGCTTTCCTTGCTTCCTAATTGAGCCTTTGCATTAGCTGCCCAAAGAAGGATGGGCACTAGAGGGACAGAGCCTCACAGTACCAGGTCGGGTGGGTGCATCATCACACATCTGTGAGCAGATGACATTTCCTCCACGGTGCAGAGGATACCCATGAGGCACAGAGGGGTCGGATGGAATGCTGATGGTCACTCACTATCTAGGGGGAGGCAGGGCTTGGACTTAAATGCATGTGTGTGTGTCTAAAGGCCAGATACTGTGCTTTCTCTCCCCTGGCCTCCCCTGGGATGGTTCTGGGGCAGTGCCTGATTCTTTCCCACCTGTCTGCCTCAAAGGTCAGCCCAGGGCTCTGCGCTCAGCCCCTGTTCCAGGAGCACTTGCAGCCAGAGAATAGGAGAATATATTTTCCCATGAGGTTTACCAAGGTTGAGGGCAGGCTCGGCGAGCTCTTATGACTCCTGGTCCGTGGCTGGCACTCCAGCCAACAAAGCCCAAGTGGTGCCCAGAGCCTGCTATCGAGTCACGAGTGCTGTCCCAACCTTGCCCAGTCAGCAGAAGAGCTACTTCCTCCCTTAGAAGAGCCCCTTCCACATCCTGTGCTTAGCTGTGTGCCCAGGGACACTCCAAGCCAAGGTCCCAGCTCACAAGTCACCTCCCCAGAATGCTTAGCATCTGTTTTCTGAGACTCATGCGTGGAGGACAAGACATTCTCAGAAAAGTCACTAAAAGGGGTGCTAGCACCACTTCTGCCACCAAGGTTTGATGAATCTCTTCACTTCTCTGGGTCTCAGTTTTCCCTTCCATCAAATGGGCATGCTGAGTCCTGCCCTAGTTGTCTTACATGGGTGGGTGGTGCTGGCTTCAAATGAGATGGCAGCAGGGAGTACTGAGAGCCGCTTGAATGTCAGGCAGTCTCCTTCAAGGTCCCTGTTCCATTTACTCTGCTTCATGCTCTCCCAAGACTCTCCTTTTCCTTCCCTGACCCCATCTGGAGTGGGTAAGTAAGGCCGGGGCTCAGTTGTCCTCTCCAGTAAGAAGCAACCAGATTCAGGGCCAAGAGAGTGGCTTCCAGAGAGCCCCTCCTGGGGCCAGGAGAGGATGGGAGTTCCTGGAAGAGCTTTCTCTTAGAAGAGACCTGGGCTAGAAATCATGAACATGGGTTTTATGCTCACAGCTAAGCCACTTTTCTTCTTTGGATGCCTGTGGCCTTATGTATAGGGAGGAATGGAGTTGGATGAGCTGATCTGTGCAGCCTGGCCCCTTCCATTCAGATAGTATGGTTAAGAATGGGGCTTACGGCCGGGCACAGTGGCTCATGCCTGTAATCCCAGCACCTTGGGAGGCCAAGGCAGGTGGATCTTCTGAGGTCAGGAGTTCAAGATCAGCCTGGCCAACATGGTGAAACCCCATCTCTACTAAAAATACAAAATTAGCTGGGCATGGTGGTACGTGCCTGTAATCCGAGCTACTCGGGAGAGGTTGCAGTGAGCCGAGATCACGCCACTTCACTCCAGCATGGGTGACAGAGTGAGACTCCATCTCAAAAAAAAAAAAAAAAAAAAAAGGATGGGGCTTGCACATTGCTTGGCTCAATTTCCTTTTAGCATGTGATTTGGGGCAGGTTTCTTAGCTGCTTTCCTCGTCTGTAAAATAGGAGTCTAGCAGCACTTACTTACCTCCCTGGCTTGCTGAGAGTTAAGTGAGAACACACATGCCTGGTGTACAGGCAGGGCTGGCTCTCAGTAATCAGAGAGTACCAGTCACCACCAGCACAATGAAGCACTGCCTCAGGCCAGGGGCGGTGCTTAGCACTAAGCACACATTTTCTCACTTAGTCCACTGGCTCTATTTTCATTTTTTGGCGTGTCTGTGAGAAATATGGAGATCCTCGAGAGGTGAGGTCAGAGCGCTACCTGGAATTATGGATCTAATTTGGCATCTACAGAGTAAGTCTCAGCATCTGGCTGGGGCAAGAGGCTTCTTTACAAAAGAAAAGGGCCTGAGCCACAAACAATTTGAGGGCCAGTGAGGATGGTGACCATCAGGCCTGGGCCAGAGCACGGGAAGGCCAAGAGGAGTCCTAGGGCTGGCCAGAGCCCATCCTCCTCCAGCCACTGCAGGACACCAAGGCTGAGCCTGAGAAAGGCAGGAGAAGTGTCTTGGGGTTCTCTGGTTAGGAGAAGCAGGGGCAGGGGGCAACTGTCCTATTAGGAGAAGCAGGGGCAGGGGGCAACTGTCCCAGAGGTAAGTGAGGTCCTCATATGACTGGTGCCTCGCATGGCTGAGGCCAGATTGATGACCAACTTACATCTGCGTGACCCATGGGCCTGGTGACTGGGGCCAGCCAGGCCGACCTGTAGCTTCCAAGAAGCAGTCTCGTCTCCACACTCCCTTTCTTTCAGCAACTTTTCTATTTTCTAGTTTTGCATCTCCGCTTAGATTCCTGGTTAATCTTCTTTGGAAAAGCTCCAAACCCTTCAGCAGAGCTAAGCTGAAAGGGTCACATCCACCATGGGGTCTGCCTAGAGAGGAACATGGGAATGGGCATAACTATCCTGGCTGGAGTTCAGGCACAGTGGGCTTTTGGGAGCCGAAACGTTGGTGGGTCAGGGCCAGGTGGGGTGATTGTGGGGACCAAGTCCTTCCTGCCTAAGGTGAGTGCCCTTCTCCCAGGGGAATCCTCCCCAGCCTTTTTGTGAACAGAGGACCTCAGTGGCTGGCAGGGGAGCAGGGTGGTTAGAGACATGGGCTTTGGCATCAGACAGACCTGGAATCTCATCTGGGCTCTACCACTTCCTGGCTATGTGATGTTGGAGGAGTTCCTTCACCTCTCTAGCCCCACTGCCCAGACTCTACAGGGGGATCGATAGTGTGAACTGTGCCCCAGGCCTGTTGTGACACATGTGAAGCTCCCAGTACACTGCCAGGCCCCACATGTGTCCCTGTTGTGATGCCATTAAGCAGAAGTGTCCTCTGGATTGCCCAGTCGTCCCAGAACCACACTGGGGCAAGTCTTTTCCATGAGGCATGTCTTTTCCATGGGACAGGAGGGTGGTGGCCTTGATCTGCGGGCAGGTGCCCCTCCCAGGCCCAGGGAGAGTAGTGGGTAGGAGCTGCCATTCAAAGCCTCAGCCCTGGTTTGTTTCTCCCCCCTCCCCTCCCACCCCCAACGCCGCCCCCCTGTTCTTTTGGCATTCTCTGTTCCTTCTCTCAGGCGGGTGGCTGAGCAGAAAAACAGATCAAAGTTGCCTTCGTGTCTTGAAGCCCGCGATGCTCCTGCAAAGCCATCCCTTGCGTCCCATTACCCACCTCAATAACTCTTGTATATGGAGTGTGAAATAATTAGCAGTGGCAAAAATAATTTAGGAAACAAGAAGAAACTAATTGTATAGGCTTGTCTGGGGAAAACACAGCCGACCAAAAAATCCCACAGTGTAGGGAGATGTGGAGATGTGGACAGACCAGCCAGCTCCCTGTAGGTCAAGCCCATGGGCTATCACAGGACCTGCTAACTCTACATCTGCCCCTCCAAGAGGGGGCTGGCTTGTGTTGTTGCCAGGACAAGTGACCTCATGGGCACAGAGGTGACTTCTCAAGACACATTTACAGCCCATCTATGCCATCCCAGGAAGGCAGATGGAGAGGGAGGTTGGGCAAACTGGAAGGGTCTCCTGTGGTCACATGGGCCTGGTGTCCTCTCTGAACTTGAGCTGCAGTCGCCCACAAGACCCCCACATCCAGCAGGCCTGGAATGCTCCTGCCTGCCTGCCTTTGCCATTCAACTCTCCAGCCCCAAAAGACACCCACTGCACATCAGCCCAACGGCAGCAGCGCCATTAAACGCAATGTGGCGCTTCCCTGGGAAATGGGGGGAAACATCGCGCCTTGCATTTTATGGCTCTTCTAACTTTGAAAAGTTTGTTTCCTCCTTGGGCACTTTTCTGCTTCCTAAGCTCCCTTCCATCCTCCGTCTCATCTGCTCCTCACTTTCCGGGAGCTGGGAGGGGGTCAGGCACCCTCGTTTCCTTGGGCCAGATGAAAAGGAGTGAGGAAACCTGTACATTCTTGAATGGATGGTTTCAGGTGAGGGAAACTAGAGCCAGAGAGATGGAATTGTTGGCCTAAAGTCACAGTTGCCAGGAGGGTGGCTCAGGGTGTGACCCAGGGCTCTCTCTCTGTCCCCTGCTGCTTCTTGCCTTCCCTACCCTGCTGGAGAACTGTCTTGCCCACTCAAGGCGTTCACCATGATCCCAGCTGAGCACGATGGTCTCATATGCTCCCCTCAGTCACTGCTCAAGGCCCAGAGACCCTGACAGTCATCTGAGTGAGTGCTAGGAACAGGGCGGGGAGGAGGCCCCTTCCCTTCTCTTCTGCCCCTCACCTTAGATGGGTGCATTTGTATTTGTCTAGAACTGATTTACTAGGTTGTTATTCGGGACAGAAATCTCACCTCTCTCTGTGCAAGTTCTTGTCTGCTATCTCCTCACTCATCTTCTCTGGTCTGATAACCTCCTAATTCATCCCCTGGCCTCCAGCGTCTCTGTTTCAGGCCAGCACAGTGATTGTCCTAAGGCCAGGTTCTGATCTGTCACTTCCTTGCTTTGAAATCCTCCATGACTTCCCATTTCCTCTAAAATCAGTGCACACTTCTCAGGCTTGCCTGCTGTGTGATATTGCTCTCTGCCATCCTCCTTAGTCAAGTCTCAGTGTTCAAGGCATCACTTTAAATCGGGCTCCTCCTAGAGAAGGCAGCTGTGAGAGAGCAGACCTGGGTTTATACTGGGCTGCTTGTCCCCTACTTCACTGTTTTCACAGGAATCACAGTGGCTCCCACTGTGGCATGGCTAGTTCTCATCTCTCAGACACACAGCCACCTGCTGAACACAATGCCTGAGGGCCCAGGGCCCCTCACATTTAACTTGTGCAAAGAGGCCCCTGTTATGTGCCCACATCTGCCCATCCTCCTGGGTTCTGCCATGCTGGTGATCAGCACCCCCGAGCCAGAAACCCAGCAGTTCTACATTCCTCCCCCTTTATCCTCACCCACCCCACAGCCATCTCCAAAGTGGATTCCTCCATTCCACCAGCCCCTGCCCCAGCCCAGGTCCAGACCTTGCCATCACTCGCCAAGTGTGTGTTTCCTGCAGTTCCTGGGAGCTGTTACCTCCTCTCCGCTTTTCCCTGCCAGGCTCCTCTGGGCCTCTCCTTTCTCCCATTTCTTTTTCCTGGCTTGGCTGAAGTCTGATACTGAGTTGCTATGGCATATGAGACAGGCTGGGTTTGATCACCGCATCTCTAAGGCCAGACTAAGACATTGGAAGCTGTGGGTGCCAGTGGAGATTGGGGTTGGTAAGTGCCAGCAAGGCAGTGGCATGTCTGTGTCATCATCAGTCTGGAATCAGGACATGGGATGAGCCAGGGGAGAGTGTGCAGAGGCAGGAGGGTGACTCTCCAGAGGCAGGCCCCTCTGGGCCCATTTGCTGTGCTAATTGCCTGACAGAATTACAGGGCAGGTGTCCAGGTCTTGGGCTGTGGTCTCATCACACACTCAGCAGCTGAGGTCTTTTGCGGAGTGGGGGTTAGGTGGAGAGCTACTGAAATAAGCATGGAGAGGCACCCCCCTCACCTCCTGCTGGGTTGATGGATGGCACTAGGCATGCATAGGTAGGGCATGCCTGTTCTCCACGCTGACAAATGCCACAGGTGCAGCTGCAGGGGACATGAGACAGCTGCTCCCATCACATCTCTGTGTGTGCTGCTCAAGGTCATGCTGTGAGCTCAAGTGGTCTGGTGGACTGGGGGCCTGAACCCCCCCTTGCGGCCATTGGTTGGTCTCCTTAGCTAACCATTCCTTTCTAGCTGGGGAAGCAGGAGGGGTGGTGGAAGCAGGAGGGAGGCCTCTTCCCTCTGAGCCAAGCCAGTTTAACTGTGCATGTGCTGACACAAACCCTGAGATCTAGCATCTGTATGCTTGGAGAGAGAAGGGTGATCTCTGCTGTGGCAGCTCAGCTGTCACTAGCGTCACCTCTCTTCTGCCTCAACCTGTTCTTCTGCCTCCTGGGACGTCTGCATACACCACTCCTGCCCTAATGTGGTCTTCCCACCTCAAAGCCCCATCTCGATTGTTCTGGGATGTCATCAGTCTCCCTCCCACAGACAGGGCTCAAGGGTTCAGCCATCAAAATGGACTTCAGCTTTTCTTTCCCCAACTCACTTGTACAAAAATTAATTTAATGGAAGAATGTTATCAACTTTATATCCCCCTCCTCTAATGAAAAGAAAACAAAGATTAGCACCTGCAACCACTTATCTATAGTAGAATCTAGAGAATACCATTTTCACATGGAATTGATCTAAATTTATAATATGTAGGTATTTTGAGTTCTGCAGAAAAGCACCACGAAGCTAGGACATCCAGGCACTGGGTGCCCTACCCATGTGGGAAAGCCATGTGTGTGTGGTGAAAAAATCCAGGAATTGGCATCTGAGTTTCTGGCATCTTTCATTTGGTTGACCCAAGACTTGATCTATCTGAACCTCAGCTTTGTCATCGGTAATGAGAATAAAACTGATCAGACAGGGTTGCCTCTAGGATTAGAGAGAGCAGGCATTGCATGACACAGCAGACACTCAATGAGTATTGAGTTCATCTGAATCAAGGTGGGGACCTTGAGACAGACAAGTCAGTTTGGACATTGACAAACAATAAGAAGGCATAAGCCGTATGATCTAGCAATTCTACTCCTAGGTATATGCCCCAAAGAATTAAAGATGGGTATTGAAATAAATACTTGTACATGCATGTTCTCAGCAACAGTATTCACAAAACCTAAAGTAGGAATAGCCTACATTTTCATCAGCTTATGAATGGATAAACAAAATATGGTATATCCATTCAATGGAATATTATTCAGCCATCAAAAGGAAGATAATTCTGACATACACTACAATGTGGATGAACCTTGAAAATATGCTCAGTGAAAGAAGCCAGACACAAGAGGTCACATATTATTGATTCCATTTATAGGAAACATCCAGAATAAGTAAATCCATGGAGATAGAAAGAAGATTAGTGGTTACCAGGGATTGGGAGGAGGTAGGAATGGGGTATAACTGCCTAATGCACACGAAGGTTTCCTTCTAGGATGATGAATATGTCTCAGAACTTGAGCATGATAGTTGCACAACACAGAGATGGTACTAAATGCCACTGAATTGTACACTGTAATGTGGTTAATGTTTAAGAGAAAAGAAGAGTAAAGAAAAGAAAGCATGGGGGAAATGAATACACTAAAGCACAACAACTTTACCCTCCTCCTGCCCCACGAGTTGCAATATTCCAGCCCAGAATCCTCAGGGCACAGTTCCTCAGTGCATGCCAGGCTTCTCCTTGCTCAACCTGGCCGAATGTTACTTGGACCCAGCTGGCCAATCTGCTGCAGGGACCCCTGCCTTCTTCCCCAGAAGCTGGCATTGATCCACTGTGCAGATTTGTCTCCTTGGCACTTGGGTGCCTCAGCTCTCCTGCTCCTCTAGGCTTCCTTAGTGACCCCAGCAGGCTTCCATCAGCCACAGAGGTTTCCCTCACTTCTAGAGGTAACCCTGTGCAATCCGTCTCTGCTCTCTACCTCACCAGGATGGTCTGAAGCCCCATAATGAGCTCCCCACTTACAGAATGAAACTCGACTTGCCCTTGGCCCTTGCCTCGCCTTTCTACATGCCTGGTGGTCTGAGGGGGTGGACTTCATGGTGCCAGAGTTTCTCCCTGTAGGATGGTCCAGCAGTAACTTCTCTGCCCTGGGCTTCTGTTTTCTCCTTGGCTCTTAGGGCTTCCTTTGGAAACATCTTCCCTTCCTTCTCCAGGTGCTTCCACTTAGCCGTGCACATGCTTGCCCTTTCACCACATAACAGAAACATCCAAGAAGATGTGTCAACAGTCAGTGCTGACCCAGGGGCTGTGCCTGAGAGTGACATTGGAGGTGGCCTTCTGGAGGCAGCTCTGCCTTCCTGGGTGGTCTGTTTTCTGTTCCATAGAGTAACTTGTGCAGCCTCTAGGCCATTACCCAGGGGCACTATTTGTCACCCATCACCCCACCTCCTGGTCATCACCATCCCCACCAGAAGGTGCCTTCCTGTGTCCCCCATCCCCCAGCGGTGCTCTGTAATGATTTGTTAAAAGATTGAATGATGAATAAATAAAGGGGAGGATGGTCTGTTTCAGGACCTTTCACCAACCTCTCCCTTCCTTAAAATCCTTGCGTGTTGGAAGCCGAAACCTCGCATGTCCTTAGTTACTCACTCACCCATCCTGCCACAGGTATGCATCAGCTGCCCTCCACAGGCAGGCTCTTTGTTCGGCCAGGTGCCCACTGTGTGCTGCCCTCATGAGCATGTGAGCCTTGATGCTTCTGGCAAGCCAAGCTTCCTGGGGCACGGTTGGGTCTCCCCGCGTCCGGGTCCCCTGCACAAGGCTCTAGCCCATCAAGGTCAGCCCCAAAGTCCTTGGCATTCCCCAGGCTCTCCTCTCAGGCCCAGCTCAGCCTGGGCCTCCCTCAGGACTTGAATCCTAGTCTCGCTCACCCACATTTCACTCTCCCTTCCCCAAACTCAGCCTGTGACACTCTTGGCCTAACATACCCATTCGACACACTCCTCACACTGCCATTGACTACCCAGATGTGAATCTCCTCCTGCTGTGAGCGCCAAACAGTGGGAGCATGGGCTTCTTCATCTGTGCATCCATGGCAGCACTTAGCGCTCAGTCAACATCTCCCGGTGGTAAGGCAGGAGGTAGGTGGGATAAGTTGCTGGTTATCCTTTCCCTCACGCTCTCTGCTCTTTTTCTTTCATTCTTTCTTCTTTTTTGTAAAGCTGGAGGGAATACAACTTCAGCATCTCCACCCACTTTATAAATACTTTGACAAATGGTTTGTCTCCTACCATGCTTACCCCAAGCAGGGGCATCTGTCATTTCTGAAAGCAACTGTTACAGTCCCTCCGACCTTTAATGCAGAGTCAGCGGCTGGGGCTGGGGGTGGGGATAGAGGAGGGGGCAGCCACGACTGCAGTTCGTCAGGCCCAGAATTTAAAAAAAGAAAGAAAGAAAGACAGAAAAAACCGTACACAACTCACAGAGTAATTGCTGTTTCCTTGGCAACAAAGCAGCAGTCTGGGGCCCAGTGCTCTGCTGTCCTTCGCTGGGCTGGGAGGGCCAGGGACAGTTGGGGGGCAGGGGGCGAGAGTGTTTCCCTCCTCCTGTGGCCCTTGGAAGAGAATCTGTCGTCAAGTCACTCTTCAGCCACCTTTCTTGTTTTCTGTTGGTCTCTTGGCTGCAGTTCACAATATCCAGGCCAATGTCCATGTGCTGAGCGTGATGGGGCCGTGTCGGCCACCCACCCTCCAAGATGAGTTCCGTGGAGCTGCGGCCTGTCTGAAAGCCCAGGCACCATTTAAGGCATTGTCTTCTTTCCTCCTCCTCTTTCTCTTCCTCCTGTTCCCTTCTTTTCTCTTTCCTTTCTCCCTCCTCCCCCTTTTTCCTTCTTTTCCTTTCTCTTCCCTTTCTCCTCATGCTTCATTTTCCTCCTCTTCTTCCTCTTTCTCTTTCTTCCCTTTGTTTTCTTCCTCCTCCATCTCCTGTCCTTCCTTCTTCCATCCTTTATCTTGACACCTTTCTCGTCTTCCTCCTTCTCTTCTTTCTCCTCCTTCTCCTCCTCCTCTTTGTCCTCTTCTTCCTCCTCCTTCTCCATCTCTTTCTTCTCCTCCTCCTCTTTGTCCTCTTCTTCCTCCTCCTTCTCCATCTCTTTCTTCTCCTCCTCTTCTTTCTTCTGTTCTTTATCTTTGACTGCTTTCTCTTTTTCTTCCTCCTCCTCCCCTTTCTCCTTCTTCCCTCCTGCTTTCTCTTTTTCTTCTTCCCTTCAGTCCTTCTATACTTTCTCCTCTACTTTCCTTTCTCCTCTTGTTCTTCTTCCTCCTCTTCCTGTTCCTCTTCTTTCTTCTCTCTCCTCCTCCTCCTTCTCCTCTCTGCCCTTGTCTTTGTAAAAACACCCTTCTCCCGGGAGTTCTGCAGGTGTCATTGGCCTTCAGGGCCCATGGATGACAGCAGAGAGCTGGAGAATGGGAATTTTGAGGAGTGTGGGGTCTCAGAGGCTGGGAGATGCATGGTGGATCTCAGGGGCACAGGAGACCCAGGCGAAAGTGAGAAAAGTGCCTTCTCTAGAGGTTTGGGAGAAGAGTTGAAACCCATGACCTTCCCTGGCATCCACCAACCACCTGGTCCAGTCATGTGTGGTGCTGCTGCGGGAACTGAGAATGGAACAACAGCCCTTTGTTCCCTGCCTCAATATGGGTCGCTTTGTCTTCCAAGGAAAACTCTGTGGTATCCCCCATTCTAGAAAGTGTCTCCCAGTTCTGCCAACTCGAATGGTCCATCCCTACTCTGCCACATGCAGGACCTTCTCTTTCAATCCATGTCTGTCCTCTGGGAGGTGGGATGGACTCCCAGGCACAGTGTGAGCAAATTGAGAGTTGGAGAAAGCCTCATTCTTACAGGCTCCTCTGTGTCCAGCAGGTGTTCAGCAAATGTGTGTCCATGGATTGGCAGCAATATGGGTTTCCTCTGGTCTGAGCTTTACTTTCCAAAGAGAAAGGCATGGAGAGCTACTGGGCAGGGGCGTGGACCATTCTTATGGAATGGATTTGATGTCTCCATTCTTTCATTCACTCCAGGGCCTCTTTAGTCTGCACCAACCTTCTCTTTCCAGCTCTACCTACTAAGCTTCTGTCAAGAACATCTTCTTTACTGTTCCTGAGACACACCTGCTCATTCCTACCAGATTGTCCATGCTCATCCTGGTTCCAGCTCCTGGAATACCCTCCCTAGCACTTTCTGCTTATCTTTATCCAACCTGTACTTTCAGGCCAATCCCCAGTGCTCCCTCCTCTATGGAGCCTCCCTGAAGGGTTCATGAACTTCTGCATGCCTTGTCTTGCTCCAGCAGTTACAGTCCTAACTACCTCTCTTGTGTTGTCCTCTGATGGGTCCATGAGGCCCTAATTTTGTCCCTCTTCCCTTCTGTGTGGTGCCGTGTGTGTGTGTGTGTGTGTGTGTGTGTGTGTATATATACCTTCTGACAGAGGTGTGGGATGGTGACTTCTGAGGTGATGGCTCTACCTAGTCCAGCAAATGCAGATGCTCAGGGCAAGTCCCTAGAAATGTGGAGACACAGATCTCTCTGGTCTACTGGTCAGCAGAGCACTGGGTCCCTGGTACCTCTTTCTGCGTTTCCCGTCTCAAACAACTAGAGGCTCTGATCCTCTCTGGCCCTGGTGTTCAAGGTAATCTGCTCCACTTCTCCCATCATCTGAGGGGTCCTTGACTAACAGCTGAAAGTATGGCCCTCTTCCCCTCTCTCTCCTAGGACGAGGGCATTACAATGGGAGCCAAAGCTTCCTGCAAAAGGAGCACTGTTTTCTGGCCCAGGGCTTTCATGGAGTTCATGGGTTAGGACTTCTTCATAGTATGGCACATCACCAGCAAACACTTATTGAACACTTATTGCATGCATGGCTCTGTGCTGGATGCTGATGAGAAGGAAAAGAATTTCTTCCGAGAGCCTGGTATCTGACCTCAGGGAGCTCAGAGCCCCCTTGAAGGGCAAAGCAGACACATGAACAGACAATCACACGAGGAATTGGAGGAGAGTGAAACCAACCAATTGAGCTCCCGGTCCCAAGCCCAAGGAGCCCTGGGCGGTAAACAAACAACTTCAGAAAAGCAAAGGGAATTAGAATTTTAAAAACCTTCCGGTGATAATAAAATCTGGGGTATAAAATGGGTTAGGAAATTTATTTTTTCAATATATGATTTTTCCCCCTCTCCTTTGAAAATCCACATATCTATTCTGCTTCAGGTTGGGGCTCCTTTAAATGGGTTTATTAAAAAAATCATTTACTGTGGGCTTTTCAGTTCAACCTTAACTGGACCGAGTGGAAATTAAAAAAAGGATATTTTAAAAATAAATTATATAAATTACAGCCCTAATTATAAAGGAACTTTTAAAAATGTATCCAAGCATTAAAAGAAAATCTTTTTTTAAAAAAATGCCCCATTTCCCTGTTCCATTGCGGGAACATAATTTAGATACTTTTAACAAATCCTCATCCTTTGGAAGAAGCGGGCTCTCCAGGCCCATTTGCCTGTGTCTCTTTCTGAGTGCTATTATTATTTGATAACTCTGGGCTTAAATCTGCATGAGAGCCAATTATCTCTCTTTGTCATCAAGCAGGCTTGCTGTTCGGCAGTGGTTTTTATAGTACAGTAAAAGCCTTAAGGAGCCTGGAGGAGGGGGATTTGCAGTTCAGATTACACTGCATCTTGCCTCCCTAAATGCCTTTCCTTATTCCCTTTTCTGTTTTTGCTTTTCATCCCTCCCTGGTGCAACAAGTTTTCCCCTCCTGGCTGCTCTGCAGTGTTGTCTGACCCCGAGCTTCTCCCCAGCCTGGCTACCCTCTGCCAGTGCTTTCCTTGAGGATCCCATCCTATCAAGGGTCTTTCTCCCTTCTATCTTTGGCAGGCCTAGGCTTCCTGAACACAAGTGGTAGGAACTGGCATTTCTTGGCCCATCCTCCAGTAGAGGCCTAAAGCAATGGTCACACTCTGCTTTCTTAACTAGCGGAGGTTGCATCAAGACCGTAACGCTGGAGGGAGACAGGCCTCCCTACTCGTGGAGCTCACAGCTTGACTGGGACACTGAACAGACCCACCCGAGGGATGGTATCAAGGGTGGCGGTGGATCCAGTGCCTTAGCAGTGAACTGAAGGGTGCTGCCCTCCAGCTGGGGCACGGGGAGCTCTGGGGGTGTGGGCATGGTGTCCTGCTTCTTTTATTTCTCCACCAAGAAGAGCCAGTAAGTGCTGACTGGGAAGGACAGATGGAGCTTCGCAGAGGGGCTGGAGGACATTGGCCAGATCCTGAAAGGCTGGAGTGGGTGGAGGGCAAAGGCAGGAGACCAGGCTGGATGAGAGTACTTCATCCCGGTGAAAGCAGGACTTGCCTTCTTCATTGTGGCATCCCAGCATTTAGACTGGGCTGGGTGCATGGAGGCACTTGATGCACTTTGGTGGAGTGAGTGAGTGAGTGAATGAATGAATGAATGTGGATGATGAGGGTCTGGTGAAGGTGTGGAGAGGCTGTAGATGGATTCAGAGGGTTTAGGGTATTAGACCTTTTCAGTCTCAGATAGCAAACTGCTTTTTTCTGGCAAAAAAATATTATTTACTGGCTTCTCATCATCCTAATCATAGAGCCCAACATCCCTTCCTGCCCCCTGGTAGACCAGGCCTCCTCCCTGCTCCCTTCTTGGCCCTGGGGTAGGCATGTGCACGTGCACACACCGTTTCCTCTGCTGGGAGGCTCCTCCTCCCGTCCACCTGGACCACCCATCCCACCACTGTTAAGCATCCCTTCCTCCTGGAATTCCTTCTTGACTCCAAAATTCAAGTCAGGGGCCCTGCTAGCTCTAGTCCTCACTAACTCTGCTGTCCCCATGCCAACACTAGCCTGGCTCCTGGCCAGCAAAGGGAGCTTGGGGAAGACAGAGCCCTCGCCCCGGCCACAGACTGACCGTTATCTCCATTTGGGTCTTTCACACAAAATATAAATTTCTCCTAATAGTAGCTAGAATTAACTACCAGGACCAGGAATTAACTACTGTGGACCAGGCACTGTGGTCAGCATTTTATATAATTTATGGCATTATTCCTCAAGCTGAGATGTGGAGACCATGAATGACTTATTCAAGGCTGAACACATATGTGTGGCAGAAAGCCAATTCAGAACCCAGGCAGGTCTGGCTCCAAGGCTTTAGCTATTTCCCTTGTGTAGCTGGCTCTGAGGGCCTTGGGCTTGGAGAGGGTGGCTCACCACCACAGCTGGCATGGGGCGCTGGCTCCCAACAACTGCGCTCCTTAGCTGTGTAGCTCAGCTCTGGGGGCACGTGGCTGGGATCTCCTCCCCATTTTAATACTTGACACAATTTCCCTCCCCAAAAAGCTGCATTAGGACAATAACATGGCCTGTGTTCTCTCTCTCTGCAGACTGGGAAGCCCTGAGAGGCTGCGGGACCGTGCCTTCAACTCTGGGTATCACAGAGCCCTCACATATGTGCACATGCACATGCATGCCCCATCCAAGCACAGGGATGGGTGAGGCAACTGGCTCTGCAGGCTTCTGCCTTCTACTTAGCACTGAGAGAGCCAGGAATGCTGTGGGGTCAGTTGCTCCCTCCCTATGCCCTGCTTGGAAGACAGGGCTGGCTGAGTGTCCCGTCCCCTCTCCCCACTCAGAGAATGTCCAGAGCTAAGTCTGAGCAAAGGGCCAGCTTTTGCTTTTGGGGCTGGGGTACAGGCAGATTCCTGTTGGAGAGCATTTATTTTACTTTTCAAGTGTGGGCTTTCTGGAAGGTAATGGGAAACTGCAAGGTGTCTTGCAAGCAGGTGTTTGGCATATGGTGATGTGGTTCCCAGGGTGGCTTTTGGGCAGGGGCAGGGTGGGGTCCTCCAGGAGCTGTCTGTCGGTGCTGAGCTCAATCTGCTTCCCTACCACTCAGCCCACTGCTTGGATGGTTCCCTCTGTCACTCTCATCTTACACTGTCCAGGTTTTAGCACTGAAAGTCATATGTGTGGGAAGCCTCTCAGTCCCAGGCCAACCAGAACAGTTGGTCACCCCGTGTCTAACATACCTGTCTAACTGTCTCCAGGGCATGGCTCATCAGCGTGGCTGTGGCACCCTCTCCCTGCCTTCTCTTGTCTCCTTCACTGTCAAGTCTGGGAAAGGGCTCCTGGTGGGTGTCCGATGAGGCACAGCTGGGTGACAAAGATGGCTCCAGCTCTGGTTGGGGCGTGCACCTCATGGTGACACCTCCCTCTGTGGGACCTCCGAGGGTCAAGGAAGGAGGCACCTTCCATCCTAGGTTTAGGATTCATTGCACTTACACAGGATTCCCCATGGCAGATCACCTGTGTTCCAGAGGCTGTGTAGTTCAGGGTGTGTGTGAGGCAGTTGCATGGTAGGGGGGCACCTATAACTGGGGGTAAGTCTGTAATGGTGCAATAGATGACGTTAGAACAGTGGGGGTCCCCCTCCCTCTCAGGCCTCAAAAGCACAACCACCAGAGTTGATGGGTGGCACTGGGCCATGGGGAGACCTGACCAGCAAGGCTCCCTCTTTCCTCTGTCCAGGCCACCCAGCCTGAGATACAGTGCTGGTCACTCTAGGGAATGCTGTGGCCCCCAGGGGACACCCCTTGGGTTGCTCCTCCCTGGCTTCTCACTGCTGGCTGGCAGGCAGGCTGGTGGGCGGGCAAGCGTAATATTACCCCTAAGATAAATGAAGAAGAGTTTCAGCCCTTATTGGATTATAGTTTTTATTGAACTTTATAAATTCCAATTAGCAGACCCCTGGGCAATAAGCGACACACAGCCCGTGGCTCACTTCATAGCGTGATTATGACCCTGTTTATCCTCCCCTGAACGAGAAGTATTAATGGAGGAAACAAAGGAAAGGGACTCAAAAATACATAAAAACAGATATTGGTGACACAGAGATAGACAGGAGTCAGGGAGAGAAAACAATCTCCGGGCAGGCAAGGGGGAACAGAGAATCAGAGATTCTAAGAACCCATGTGCTCAGAGCCACCGTGAGCTTGGATGTCCTTCTGGCCTCCCTCCCAGGGCACAAAGCCCCCTAGGCTCCTGAAGGCTGCTGGGGCCTGAAGAGCACCCTCCCATCCCCAAGCCCTACCTCAGGCAATCTTGCTGGGGTTGGAGTGTGATTTACTAAGTGCAGAGTCCAGCGTGCCCCACACTGGGCAGTCTGCTACCTCCTGAGGCCCTCAGCTCTACAGCTGAGCAGCTCCAGGGATGGCCCAGTGTGGTTCCTTACAGTTTTAGGTGTCTTCTTTGCCCTTTAAGAATCTGATGGACATTAACATGCATTGATTCTAGAAAAATGTCTCCATACATGCCCATGCATTATGTACACATGCACGCACAAGTAATTTTGCCTATAGGTACAGGGGGTTGTCCAAGCTCTGAAAACTGATCATGCATTCTGCCCCCTCCTCCAGGGGACTGAAAGCATAAGATTAAGAATCCTTGAGTTTGAATTGAACCAAGTAAGATCTGTCTCCCAGGAGCTTCCACCTGGAGGTCCTGAGAGCCCACAGACAGATGGGCAGCCTCCAAGGGCCTGGCCACAGCTGGGAATGCCCCTCCAACCCCACCTGCTTTTCATTTCTTCCTGGACACTCTGGTTTGCGTTCATCAGCTTTAAATTTCTAACAGCCATGACCCAGAACAGCAGCTGGGAAGAAGCTGTCCCTAGAGAGGTGTGGGGGTGAGCTGGGGGGTCCTGAGCCAGCCAGGTGGGTGGTGGTCCTGCTCTCCCGGACTGAAACCCTTGCCCGACTTGCTGCATCTCCCAGGAGAAAGAAGTGTGCTCAAGGATGGCGTGCCCTCCTCACTTTGTCTGGCTTTGTTTGCGCCTTCCTCCCCCTTCTGCAGGTCATCTTTCTTGGAGGCTTCAGTGGAAGATTAAAAAAGAAAAAAAAATTCCTCCTATCAGCATTTTGCCGTTGTTTGGAAGCACTAACACAGAAGTACCCGAGGAGGCTTTTGTAGTTTGAACAGGATGAAAAATGCTTCAGGTGTTCGTCAGTCTGCAGCAGTATGTAAATAAGATGCCGAGATCTGTGGGCAGCGAGGAGTATGTCTGGCTGGCTGGGCCCATTAGGAGTCACTGAGAAGCCCCTGCCACAAGCGTCCCCCCTCAGTGGCCTGGGCCTTGGCTCGCATATGCTCTGCACCTCTGTGATTTATGGAGCTTGCTGGGCACTGTCTTACTTCAGATAAGCAGTGTGGATGTACATAAACTCCAGTGGTCATGAACTGCTCCAGCCAGGACTTTCCTGATTCCTGTCCTCTGGGAGGCAGTGAGGCTGGGGGCCTGAGCCGGGAAAAGGGACTGGAATGACAGAGGCAGATTCCTGAACTGGCAGACTGGTGGGAGACAAGGGGTTCCTTGTTAAGACCTGGGAAAACGGGAGGGAGAAGGTAGCTGTTGTCACTTAGGCACCAGGACGTCACCACCCTCTCCTTGGGGGAGACTGGGGCTTCCTGAGAGCTTGCATTACCCAAGCAAGGCGGGGAGGCCTAGAGATGAGGGAGGCCATCCCATGCTACCAGGGCTGCATTCTCTCACCCCAAGCTCGGGGCCCCTAAATTGGCTGAGCCTGACTCTTGAAGAATAGGCTGCTCCTTCCCCTAGCCCCAGCTCTGGGGAACAGTGTCTCCTCTCTGTTCATGTGCTGGGCCCTGGGCCTGGCCAGGGGAGCAGGGGTCCAGGCCAGAGGCATAGAAACCAGGCCAGAGTGCTGTGTGCACTTGGCACTTTCCAGAGAGCGGTCCCAGGAAGGCGTGAGTTAAATAGGGCATGTCTTCTCCTCCCCATTTCATGAATGTAGAAATGAAGGCCCAGAGAGGCACTGTTTGACCAAGCTTTGCACTATAGCTGCTCCATTCAAAGAGCAGGTTTTGGAGCTGTATCTCTGGGTTACTGCTTGACTCAGCTGGCAGAGGGTAACAGGCTTCGGGTTGCTCTCTGGAAAAAAGGTGTTTTTCCTGATTGTGGGAGGGTGGGTAGGGGGATAACAGGGCCTGAGAGCAGAGCCAGGAGCCTAGAAGCCACTGGTGCTGTCTGTCTAGCTGGCTGGTTCCCGTAATCAAAAAGCCCACTTTGAAAGCCCCTGAGGCCTATGAAGGCTTGGGCAGAGCACTCAGATCCCAAGACATTTAGGGGATTATCCCTTCTTACCCAGAGGGGACAGTCTTATGATGTCATATATTTCTGGGCTGTCCTTCTGTTCCTAGCACACTGCTATGCTCACAGTAGGTGTTCAGTCCATGATTTCAGTAGAGTGTCAATGCCAGGGCTTCAGGCTTTGGAATGCAGATTGATGGACAGTGGGGACTTTGGGGTTTTCCTGGCACTTCTGCAATCATCAGGAAAGCCCCTCTGCACATTGCCAAGACCCTCCAGACCCCTTGGCATGGGGAGGGGTCCCTCAGGATCCTTTCAAACAGATGAAGAAGCAATCTGCCCAGGCAGCCTAGGGGATGGGATGTGGGAGAGGGGAGGGTATCGGGGGTTGGGGGACAGACATATATCAGGGGGCCCTGGAGCCTCCTTCAACCACACCTGCTACCAACTAGCCAAGTGACTGTGGCCCTATCACTCTCTCTCTGGGCCTTCGTTTCCTCACAGCAAAGTGGAAGAGTTGGCACTGCTGATCTCTGAGGTCCGTGCCAAGTCTAAGATCGGCAGATTCCCTTCTCTGATGTTTCAGGCACGAACACAAATTAGCACGTATGGAGAACTGTGGCAAGTAATAATGGTCCCCCAGCCCTCCACCCCAAGTCCCCACACTCTCTATTCTCTCCTCATGCCCCCTGCAATAGATCATACAGGATGGATTACATTAATTTTCTATAAACTATATCAACTTGAGTGACATGTCCTTAAGGGTTGGCTGATTGATATCTACAATGCGGTCTTATAATCTAAAATCATATTAATATTAATATTAAAGATTTTCTGTCCTCTACGCGCACCATTAAATCTGGAGTATAAGGTGAAATTGACAACATACATTTTGACAGCTTATCTATAATAAATATGCAAATCTTGATGCCCACATGTCATCACAGATGCACCACGGCCCTCTGAAGATCAGAGCGTGCCTGTCTCCCACGTGACATTTTCAGCAGAGGATCAGAGCAGCCGTCTGGGCTGCAGGAGCAGCACTAGGCGAGCCTTTGGCAGCGGTGACCCTGGCCTCTCCCGTCTGCCTGTGAAAGCCTGTCCTTCATCCTGCCATGCAGGCAGGAAGGCTTGAGGAGTGACAGTCACAGAGAGCAGGGGGCACCATCTCATGCATCTTCTGAGCAGGCACAGAAAAATCCAGCTTCCGTCTTTATTTCTCTTAAGTCTCAAAGGAACTTTTGCTGTCTGCTCCACCTCCACCGTGCCTGGTTATAGCGGGTTACCGTCACTCAGCACCCGGTGAGTTTAAGAGTGGAGAATGCCTGCTAACCTCTGCTCATAACCTTCCATAGCCTCAGTTTCTGCATCTGTCTAAGAGGAGAGGAGAAACGGTGCCTTTCTTCTGGTGGACATGCGAAGGTTGAATGAGATAACAGAAGCCAGATGCCCAGCACACACAGTAATGCCTCAGTAAAGGACAGCTCTTAAATTATTTTCTAAATGAGTCCCACCTCCTCCTGACTGGTGCAACACGCAATGCTCCTTCCTGTCCCTCTCTCTCCCTATCTTATCATACAGAATCTAAGAGTTAGCATAGTGACCATGGTGAATTTTTCTCTGCCTCTGACCAGTGCCAGATGTGAGCTCCAGATGACAGGGACCATGCATCTCCCTGCGGCCCAGCCCCCAGCCCAGGACCCAGCTGGAGCTGAGATGGAAGAGGGACTGAAATTAGGACTAAGGAACTGTCTCTAAGGGGAAAATGTTGTCAACTCTCCATTGAGACCCTGCCAGGTCTGACTGGATAGCTCTGTGTGTGTGAGCGCGCACACACACACACACGTGTGCATGTCAGATGGGGGCAATGAACTGAGCCTGTGAAATGCAATATCCTTGTCACATTAATAGACACGTTGAGAGGAGAGCTGAGGAAACAATGAGGGGAATTTTCCATGGGTGCAGGGTTGTTTGTTTGAGACGAGCTTCAGTGGTCCCATCACCCCTTCACACCTCCTAACAGGGCAGCAGAGCCCGCTGGAGGCCCTGGGCCACAGCTCTTCTCCCTGGCTTCCTTCTCTCTTCTCTGAGCCCACCCTGTGGGGCGGCACCAAATCTCCCAGGCTTCCGCATCTGTTTCGCCTGCCTCAAGAGAGTTGGGCATTGCATTGTCTCCTTCCCTACCCATCCACCCTCCCCCATGAAACCATCCCTCATTAGTCCGCTGACTCGGAGTGCTTCTGTCTCTGAACTCTGCAGCATTTCCAGTGTGGAGAGCCACGGGGCCATATTCTTTGTCATGCCTCCTTGCATTGTTCTGTGATCATTTCGCAGTGGAGACATTCGTTGCCCACAACCAGATTCACAAGGGGGGGGGGCGGGTAGGCACGGCTATGCTCCCCCTTTCTGTTTCCCTGAGGGGCTTACCACCTGGCTGGGCACCCGGCTGGGCACACATTCACGTGGGCTTGGTTGGGACCCTCCAATAGTCTATATCTGATGAGGAACAGACAGTGGGACCACATGGATCCAGAAGTCTTCAGAGGCTCGTTTGTTGGGCATTTCTTGCAAAGTGACAGTTGACATGGATCCATTCTCATGCTCCCCCAGGTCTCTCTTGGGGCCAGGAGGCCCCAGATGTTCTTTTGGGATATCAGGAAATTCCTTCACATCTCTTACCACCCCTCCAGGGGTAGACATGCCCAAGGAAGAAGTTCCATCTTTCAGCACCTGGTACCTGCCATGTGTCCCTAACCCTGGGACCCTGAGCCACATGCCTGTAATCCTGACCAAGGGTAAGGAGTTTGGTGACTCCGGCTGGGGAGACAGGCTTGCTGGGGGAGTATCACTGCTGGGAGAACAGGCGGCAAAACTCGGGCCCATGCTTGCCTCTGGGAAATTCAGGCCCATCATAGGATGCCCATCAGCAAATCCTGCAGCTCAGGCTGCCAGTGGAATGGGTCTTGGGGAGGGCTTGAGACCTCATGGCCTGCTAAGAGGAGCCCCACTTACGGAGCTTTCTAGGCTTCCCAGCCCTTTATCTCACAAATTCTCATGCCACCAGTCCCTTCTGGTCCTTCCTTTCCGTGAAACTTGAGTCTCTACACTGTCTTTAATAAACAGCTGCTGATCTATCAGTTTACAGTTAATCAGTCAACAGAGGTGAAGGTGGGAGGAGGGTGGTGGAGAAATGAGCGTGTGGCTTCTTGCAACTCAGGCTCACTGAGCCCCCAAAACGCCTGCCCTTTGCATGTCACTACCACTCATTTGTCCATGCTTTCTGCCTCCCAGCAGATGGTTCTGTGTATGAGCCTCATGGGGTGCCTGGGTGCCGTGGATATCCCAGAGAGACACTGTGCTCCGCACCCATGGAGCCTCCAAGGAGGTTAGATGAGATAATATTTGACTGTCACCAGGCACAGTGCCTGGCATACAGCGAGACCTCCATAAATGTTAGTTCTTCTCCCTGCCTTGAATGAGTCATATCTGGTTGGAGAGAAAAGGCCACTTAAATAAAATAGTACCAGATACCCACCTCGGGGAGGGAAGGCAGGGAAGCCAGTCAGAATGTAAAGGGGCCTGTGATGTTGGTGCTGGCGGGTGGATGGTAGGATGAGGGTGACAAGGTGGAAGAAGGAAAATGGCCGATTTCAGATGGCTTCGAATGCCAACCCGAGGAATAAGGAGTCCAGGGTCTTTTAAAATCCCTGTCTCTGTTTGCCTCCTCCTCTCTCCCACAATTAACTCCAGGCTGTCTTGATGGTCCCGCGGTGACAAATGTTCTCCCCTGTTCCCACCTCCCCGCTTTTTTTATTTGTGTTGACTTGACGCGCCCTAATCCCTGACTCAGCTCCCACTTCTTGTTAAACCAAAGGTAAATTTTCGGCCGGCGGGGCAGCCCCGGAGCGGGAAGATCCACACCGCGGAGCAGCCGTGGGAAATATTGATATTAGCCGACCTCTGGCGCCGGCCGCCCGCGGTGAAAATAGGACGCGGGGCCAATCAATTACCGAGCCATTAAGGGCGGGAACGCGGAGGGAGCGGCCCATAGCCCCTGCTCCCCAGCCGAACATCCCCCGAGCCGCAGGCCGCTGGGGTGCGCAGCTGCGCTCTACGCCCTCCGCGCCCCGGCCGCGGCTCCCGGCAGCGACCGCAGCGCCCAGCAGGAGAATGGGGCGCAGCCGGGCTGGGCTGGGGCGCGGGGGTCGCGGCGGCTGCGCCCCAGTCCCGAGCTCGGTTTCCCGCTTCGCTCTTTGAGCCCCGCTTCCTCTCCCTGAAGCGTCTCGCCCTCGGCCCTCCCTTTCTTCTCTCTCCGCCTGCCCTCCTCCCTTCTCCTTTGTTAACCACCTCTCTTTCCTAGGGGCCTCTTGCTTGGCCGGCCGACCACCCTTCTGGTATCCCTTTTTGTGCCTCCCCCTTTCTTCCCTTCCTCTTAAGCTGGCCACAGGATGGCTCCGGTTCCCTATCCCCTGGACGCCCTCTGAGGATGGCACTGCGCTGGCCCGGCTGGAGGGACGGTGGCCTGTCGCTCTCTTCAGAGGCCCTGCCCTTTCACACCTGTCTTCACCAGCAGGAACCAACAAGAGGCCCTTCTTATTTGGGGTTAATGACTTCTGGGAATCCTTTCCATCTTTAATGTGTTGCCTTCTAACTCCAGACAATAGCCCCGTGTTAGAGGAGGCATGGCCACGCCTAGACTGGGAGCCAGCGGTGCTCCTGGCGCCCTTGGGGGTGGCCTTCTGGGTTGTGGGGAGGGGAGTGGAAGCTGCCCGGCATGTCTGCATAGGTTTGGGTTCTGTGCCTGTGGCTAGGTTTGCGCTGTAGGGTGTAGGGCAAGCAGGTTGTGAACTTGAGCAAATGTTTTCACATTTCTCGGGGACAATCTTCTGCTTTCTAGAGCTGACCTTTCTTAGGGGAGGGAGGGGTGGGGAGGGGCGGGAAGGAAAAGACTGTTAGGGTTCCTTGGTGACCGGCTGATGGGTCTACAGTATTTCCTCAAACTTCCATGACAAGAGAATGGGATTCATGAACATTTACATTGATCAGACATTATGCTGAAGGGAGGAAATGGTACTTTCTTCCTTTAAAGAAGGATCCTGCATTTTACAAAATAGAAAATAATTATTAAAAACCCCTTTCACAAGATCCCTTGTTCACAGTCTCATAGAGGAATGATTCTCAAAAGTGTGGCCGCGACCTGTAGGAGGACTCTGTGGGCATCACCTAGGCATCTATTAGAAATGCAAATTCTTAAACATTCCTTACCTCCCTTCGGAATCAGAAACTCTGGGGTGGGGTTCAGCCAACTGTGTTTAACGAGAACTTCAGGGCATTCTGAGGCGGACTGAAGTTTGAGCACCACTGACCTCAATTATCCCTGCAGTTCAGGAAGGTAGGTGGGGTGGAAATTATTGTATCTTTTTACCTCTGGAGGAACAGCAGCAAAGAAATGTCACATGGCCAGATGGTAGCAGGGCCAAGGCTGGGACGATTTCCTGGTCTCAGTGTGAGGCATCCCACAAGTGTGTTAGAGGATGCATTTTCTTTCAACCCACAAGCAACCCTTAAAGGAGACAAAAATTGTGTTTGGAGAGGTGACCTGCATTTGCGTGGCTGTGAGTAAGCATGTCAATGCAAACTGCTATGAACTTATTTAGTACTTCTTTTGCTGCATCCCATAAGGTTTGGTATGTTGTGTTTTCATTTTCATTTGTCTCAAGGTATTTTCTGATTTCCCTAGTGACTTCCTCTTCTTCCCCTTCTTTCCTAGTGACTTCCTATTTCTGTCCCATAGGGGCCAGAAAGGTATTAGATTTTCAAGTTTCCCCTAGTGAGTACTACTCAGCGCTTGGGAGGTGGGTGACCTGGGGTAGAGCCACCTGCGTCAAAGTAGGATAATGCTATAAGAATGATGTTTTAATGGAACCGTTGAAGGCAGCTTGTTGCAGAGAAGCTCCTGTCATACCACAACCTGCCTCAGGATCATGTTAGGTTTAAAATGCAAACTCTGGACGTCCTTCTTGACAAAGGTATTCCAAAGGGCAGGAAGAAAGGGGTCCCTGCACTTTCTGGGAACTTCTTGGGAGAAGCTTTGGTGTCAACTGGGCCTAGTTTGAATCCCAACTCTGCCCTTCGTGGGCTGTGGGACGTTGGGTAAGTCACGTAACCTGTCCATTATGAAAACCTGGATTTGCAAGGTATGGTCACCACACCGATTCTCTGAGAGCTCTGAAACAAGCCACCCCACATGTCCGGGCCTCAGTTGCCTTATCTATAAAATGGGCAGTAGACCAGGAGCCTCTGCAGCTGTAACAAACCGTGGCTAATGCCATTTATTTACGTAAGCCCCAAATAACATAACATCAATTTAGCAGAACCCTCAACCTATGCAATGGTTTTCCCATTGCCCCCATCCCCTTTGCAAGAATATAAGCTAAATCGCCTGCAAATGAGCACAGTGATCAAGAAGAAAACAGCAAGCCCTGTGCTTTGTAGAGCCCACCAGAAGCCAAAAATGCCAGCCGCACTCCCTGATATCAACTTAGCCACCATAGAACTGACCTGAGAAGTGCTGGCCGTGAGTTTGGATCCAGCACTAGAGAAGGGTCGCCAGCCCAGACGGACCCAAGCAGGAGAGGAGCTCGAGCCTCTAAAGTTATTCTTGGAATAAGCTGAACCCCCAAACCCTTTTTACCCTCCATTACTCAGAAAACTAAATTAATTAGAACCCTCCATTTTCCAAGAAGTTGGGGTAATGAAGGTTTACGTGTAGTAAACTCCCCAACCCCTCCAGAACAGTAAACTGAACTGATGTTTCCACAAAGAACTCAGTACTTAGTGAAGCTGCTGGGACAAGAGCTGATCCTCATTGAACCAGAACATCAAACCATGCTCTGAGACAAACCTGATGTTTCACTTGGTTTCAGTCAGTGGTGAGAAAACAAGCAGACTGTGGGGTGATTTGGGGAGAGAATGCAGGCTGGCTTTCCAGGCTCTGGCTGAGGGGTGGGATAAAGATGTTTCCTCTTTTCATTTCCAGTCAACCCCCTCTGTGCATTTTCCTCCTTTTTCCACACATGCTTTACCTCCTCCAATGACAGCCCTGGCCATTGGGCCTTTGATCACTTTCCCCTGACCTTCTATAGGCCCACAGACTAAGCTGCACTGCATTTGATTTCAGGCTGTCCCAAGTTGCTCCTTACATTTTCTCTGGGTATGTTCTAGCTCTCCAAACAGATTTTAAGTTCTTTTAGGCTAGGAGAACTCATGGTTCCTAGCACAGTTTTAACACCTGCAGACACTTGGTAGATACTTAAAATCACAGACAGTAGAGCTAAAAAGGTTCCTGACCTTCAGTTTGCAGGTGAGGAAACTGAGGCCCTGAGAGCAAAGTGACTTGTTCAAGGCCTTACAGCTAGCTAATATCAGGGGAAAATTGGAAACTCACGTCCTGGCAAATATTAAGCATTTTCTGATAATACATAATGTGAGTAAGGAGTTTGAGGAAACAGAAAATCCAACAAAGAAAATTTAATGGGAGCTTAAATTGGTGCAGTCTCTCTGGAGCCAAATATCAATCAAAATGTAGAATGCTTACATCTGTTGAAGTAATTTTCCTTACAAGAGTGTATTCTATAGGTAGAATTATACATGTATGCAGTGGATGCTCACGGAGATATTGACTGTGTGTGGTTTGTAATAAAAGAAGACACAAAACCAGGAGCAACCTAAATGTCTTATCGGTGGGGGGTCTGGCTATGGCAATTAGTGAATTTCTCGACAATGCAATACTATGCAGCTACTAAATGGAATGAAGTAGATTTATGTACATGCTGATTTGGAAAGATCCAAGATATGTTGCAAAGCCAGGAATCAAGGTGAACGGCAGTGCGGGGAGCACATTCCAGTTTCCACAACAGGAAGTGTGTGTGGGTGTGTTTGTGTGTGTCTGTACGTGAGATATTTCTAGAAGAATACACAGGAAACTGCACCTTCCGGAGACTGGGATGGGGTCTTGAGTGGGAGGGAGAATCACACTTCATTGTATACCCCTTTGCACGTGTTACTGACTGCATGTATTATTTTTGTAGTAACAATACTAATAATTGAAAAACCTCAACACCACAGTCTCCTAGTTCAGCAGCATTTTCCTCCACTGTACCAGGTGGAGGTACCAGCAGTATCCTTTTTTGCTGTTATTCTTCTGTAAATTGGTAACTTGGAGGCTAATTGTCATAATTTCAAGTAGGTAATAAACAGCAAACAAACCATCTACTCTTAGCTCATTCCTTTATTATTATTTTTTTACCCCAAATCGCTACTTTCCCAGAGGATGGAGGCTCTAGGGTAGGACGACCCAGGTGGAGGTGGGTACTAAAGGATTAAGAACCAGGGTCTCAAATTGGGGATTTACTGGGCAAGTCGCTCAGGTGCTCTGTGCCTCGGTGTCCTCATCTGTAAAATGAGGATGATGATAGTACCAGCCTCCTTGCATCTGTGGGAGAAATAGATGAGATCATACATGTATCTGGTCCTCAGGAAGTGCTTGGATGGGTAACCTGGACTTCTTCCTCTGATCCAATGGGCCTCTGCTCAGGGCCTGAGAGGTGAGAGGTGAGCCTGGTGAGCAGCACACAAAGGCACACTATCTGTCCAGTGCTCTGACCCAGACTCCATGGGTCGAGGTGCTTACGACACTGTCTCTGACCTCAAGGAGCTCAGGTCTGGCGGGACGTAGCATACCACACCCACTGCATGAGGGAGCTCACGGAGGAGCAGGCAAACCAGGGCACATCCAATAGCTCAGCACCAGCTCCCAAATGGAGGAAACTGGTGAGTGGAACAGAGGCTGGGGGACTGGCAGTAGGAAAGGAAGCTCCAATAGGGGAGAGAGTCTGCTGCCTGGCCTTCCTACAGCCAAGGGGAGCCGACAGTTTTGGATTTGCTTTGCAAGCAACTGGCAGACTTCTAGACAAGCCAGGGAGGAATTTTTTGAGGGAAAGTGTGATGTGGTGCTGGTAGGGGGGCAGGAACCTGAGTTCTATTCCCAGGGGGTATCAGCAACCAGCTACCACTCAACAGCCACTGGAGCTTGGACTGGAATGTGACTTTCCTTGGCCTCTGTATATCTCCCTGAAAAATGTAGGTGCCTGGACTTCACCCACAGAGATTCTGATTCTATGCAGAGCAATACCCAGAAGGGCTGAGACCTGCAAGTTTGGTCCTGAGGGGCTACTGTGAATGGTCCTTGGATTGTTTTGCACACAAAACCACATCCACTCACAGAATGGACAATGGCCACTGCACAGAACCAGACACTTTGGTTACATCAGCGTTGGAGCACTGCTGAACTTTTGTATTGTCCCTAGAGACCGCACTACCCACGCCATCCTGCAGAGATGAGAGCCAGTCAGACTCTCTTACGGCCACAGTCCAGCCTTCCTGCACTTCGGGTGAAAGTATAATAAAAAGTATTTATTCATAATAAGACTGACATGTACACAGGTTCTTCATACAGGTGATTTCATTTATTTCTCACCACAACTCTATCAGGCTTTTGCAATGATTGTGTCCATTTTACGGGGGGAGGAAACTGAGGCAGAGAGAGGCTAAGGAACTTGTGTAAGGTCTCTGGTGGGTCATCTGGCTTCAGCAGAGTAGGCTGCTCCACATTGTATAGGACCATGCCATCACCCCGTGCTTTTCTTGACTGTGGGTGACTCCAAGCAAGAGCCAAAGTCTCTGTGGCCCTAGGGGAGAAGAAAATCCACCAGCTGCTGCCTGCCCAGCAAGACACTTTAAGAATGGGGGTGGGTTATAATCATCATTGTATTTCCCCACTCCCCCTACCCCCTGCCACCCCAGCTTCCATCTCCCAAATCAGGAGGTGTGTACAAAGCTGGGATTGGATAGCTCCCCTCAGTCCAATGGAGTAGGGGTCACATTTGCTTCCTGGGGTGGCCACTCTTTGTTTCAC
This sequence comes from Pan paniscus, assembly GCF_029289425.2. NCBI lineage: Eukaryota > Metazoa > Chordata > Mammalia > Primates > Hominidae > Pan > Pan paniscus. The sequence continues at coordinate 54,922,936 of NC_073266.2, forward strand.
TTTCTGTTCCTTTCCTTTGTTCCCCTTCCTCCTCCTGGTGGTGACGTGGTCACCTTCCTAGGAGATAATGCCTGTGCGGCTCTGTCCTGACAAGCCCTTTCGGCCCTATCTCTAATCTTCTCTGGGTTTAGGATTAATAGACTTTTTCCTCGTTTGGGATCAATAAGTACAGAGAGAGAGAGAGAGAAAGACGGAGAGAGAAAGGAAGGAAAAAGTCAGCAGGATTAGAAAAAAAGAAAAGGACTGATAAGAATCTGGTCCAGGTCGTGGAACCCTGATGCTGCCAGTAGTATCTTTAAGCTAGGGGGTAGCACAGGTGAGGGAGGGGTGGGGTAAGCAGGTGTCTTATCTGCTGAGGCAGGAGCTGGGGTGGGGGTCACCCGTGGAAGAGCAAGATGCGGTGAGGTCACAGGCTTGTCGGTGGCTCTGGGGATCCTCAGCCTCAGGCCAGGACAAGGTTCAGCTTGAATTGTTGCCCAGAGCAGCCCTCTGAGGCCAGGGCTGCCTGTCCTGACAACCTCCACAGGTACTGGGAGACCCTTCTATCCCAGGTTCCAGCCTCAGCTGGGGCCCCCCTCCAGCTACTCCTCACTGAGCAGGAAACTGGTCCTCATACTGCCTCTTCGCAGCCCCCCAAGGTCCCTTGAGGGTGTGGACAGTTTAGCTGAGCTTGCCGCCCTGGAGTCCCAGAGTCCCAGCTCTTTCTCGATGCTTCACATAGCCTAATGGAAATTGCACATGTCCCCTTGATGAGGCTGCACAGGGAAAACAAAAATAGCACCTCGCTGCTTTTAGCAAGAATTATATCCACTCCGTGTGGCTAACACTGGTTGCCGCATGCCGATCTGCAGCTCTGATTAGCCTTTGATTAATAAAAAATGGGGAAGGAAATCAATTATTTATTTAATAACAGCAGTTTGTTTTAACGGCAAAACCTTTAAGAAAGTAAAGGACTTGAGAGTGGGGTGGGGTGGGTGGAACCAATAGTGTCTTTGGAGGTGAGAAGTTTGGGAATGGAGGATTTCCATCATGGAAGTGGCACCATCCTGTGCTAGGATAGAGGGGCCGTTCCATCGTGGTTTTCAGGATGTAGGATGCAGCTGAGCGTGAGGGGACCAGACCTCTAGCACCCTGAGATCCGGGTGCAGTTAGGGTCCTTGGGTGCAGGGCAGTGAGAGGGCAGGGCACTGGTCTGCTTTGGTCACTGTGGCCCTTCCCTGCCCCTCCAACAGGATCTACCTGTTAACTCTGGTCTCAATCTCTGGTCTGTTAACGCTGAGAAATCTTCTCAAGGAAGGGCATGAGTGTGTGTCCCTGTCCATCGCCTATGGCGCACATTACTTGGCCTTGGGTCCAGACCCTTGATGATTTATGCTAGCTCCCCTTCCACCATGTCCACTGGGGGTCCGCCACTGGCCTACCTGGTCCTGCACTGTTTCCCTAGCACCTCTCTGCTGTTACTCAAATTGCTTTCTCCTTGCAGAGGGCACTTCTGCTGATCTTTGCATTTCACAATCATATCCATTCATCAAGGCCAAGATCGAAGGACACCCCGTGCAGCAGCTCCCCAAGTCAGCCCCTCAGGAGACAGCCTTTCTTCTTCTGAACATCCCGGCACTTTGAATGCGTGTTCCTGTGGCAGTTTGGGGAAATACGGCTTTGTACTTTATTTCTTTGTAGGCATTTGGAGGGCAGGGACTGCATCTCAGTCACCTTTGTAACCCTCACCCAGGGTTTGTGAAATAACAGATGGAGGGATGGATGCTATCTTTTGGGGAGACTGTACCCCATTAACATCTGAAACAGCATTCAGATGAAAGACCAGACATTTAAGAGAAATGATGATAGCCTCTTTGAGGGAAACAGGAAATATATGCTTTCAGGCACCTGAGAGAAACAGATTAGAACACTTGGGTCAGGGATTTGACTTTTTATGTTCTGGAAGACAAAGTAGAAAATTAAAAAAAAAAAAGGTCAGGTGACACGGTGTTAATTTTCTGACAAAAATAAACCTAGCATGTTGTCTATAGAAGTAACAGCCCTGTATTCAACATATATGGAAACTCAGCTTTCTCATCTGCCAAGTGGGATAATAATTCCTGCACTTATAAGGCAGTTGCAAATTTTACACAAAAGAAAAGAGAAGAGAGAACCTCTCCAAGGAGAAAGTGCTCTTTACATGAGGCATGGATTATCTATTTAGGTAACTGTCAGTGACCTAAAGTTCTTGTCTAAGTGGCTGCCCTGGAAAGAGGGGTGCTGGACAATTATTCAGGCACCAAAGTCTTTCTTCCCATCTCCATTATCTGGATATCTCTCATGGAAGCTAAATTTCCCAGAATTATCTGGGTTGTTGCCATTACTGTCTTCTGAGCTTACTGGCGTGGGCGGCCACTTCCAGAACGCAGCCTTCCAGCAAGCTGGCCCAGCCACTCCAGATACCATGCCCTTGAGTTTCAGCCAGGCACGCGGCTGCGGGTACACGGCTGCTTACGCACGAATGTCTCCTTCCATTGCTGGAGAGCTTTGAGTTTTCCTGTCTTGGTTCACAGACATTATCCCACAAGCTTGTCCTCATTTCCCTGAGTGTGAGTAGGGAACCCCAGAGAGAAGACTGGATTTGCTGAGCCACACAGAACCTATTAGACTGTCTTTTGCCTCCACTACGGCAGGTGAGAAATTTGGGAATCCGGAGTTTCTAACATGGAGTCAATGTCTTGGCCCCTCAACCTCCCCAGCAATTGGCCCATACAGCAGGGGGGTGATTTGAGTGGGGGCCCTTCTGATTCAGAGAATAAATCACCTGGTAATTCAGGGGCTGGCTTAAGAACATGGCCATGTGGAGCCCCCAAGCTCATAAAGCAGATGAATTAAAGGGCAACTATTCACATGGCAGAAGGATTCTTTTATTTCTAAAAGGATTCCTTATAAGGCTCTTCTGGTGAGCAAACACAGCACATTTCAAATAAGATTCATTGTAAAATGACAAAAAAGAAGATAATAACAATTTGCATTCACTATTTCGGGAGCAGCTACTGTGAGAACGGAGGCCCACCTGTATCTCATCAGAGCTCCTGCACGTCCCTCTCCTGGAGAAAGTGGGGAGCTGCAGAGATGGGGAGAAATTCGGGGGATGGGGAGAAAGGCATTGCCGTGACCAAATCTGTCCTTCTCTGACTTGGAAGGAAACCTTGTCATCTCCACATCAGGGGAAAGCAGTGGGGTGGTCCTGGAGTCGGGGGCTTGGTTTGGCGGATTATTGGATCCTGGCTCCGTGGGGTGTATGGCAGAGTTATTCCAGAGCCTTGAAGCGCAAATGCTGTGAAGACAGATCTGCCGACCCAGCCAGGACTGTGGACCTGGCCGCTGGGCCCCGATGGATTCCCCGTCTCTCATTCCTTACTGACAGGCTCCTGGGTATTGGCAATATTTGCCTTATGGCATCAGAGCGGCGTTTCCCGTATTCACATAGTTAAATTAGTTAGCTGGATAGAAACCTCAGAGATGATGTATCTAGTTGTCAGTTGTGACTTGGTGCTAATGGTACTACAATTTGGTTACAGTCCTCGCCGTCATTAATCATCAGCCGCTAGCTGGCTGCATACTGGGTGCTGGGGAGGGGGAAGGGCAGGGCTGGCTTGGGCAGAAGGTGTCCAGCACCCAGGCTGGGGCTCTCCCTCTTCCTCTGGGCGGGGCATGGGCTCTGTCACTGGGCAGGCCGCTGTCCCTCGGTCCCCACCGGCACCACTGCACTAGCCCTGCACACCTCTATTTATTAGCATCATGCTACTTATGCTAATAGCAGACCGTACACTATTTCTGAGCATTAACATCTGCTCCAAGCAGCCGACTTTCACTTACAGAAACTGATTTCAGCTCAGTCAAGCAGATAAACAGAGAAATCAAAGCAGGTGGCTAAAAGTGAAGGAGGAATTCTCAATTCCTGCATTCAACCAACGAACTTCACTAAAGCCATAATTAATATTCAGATAACTATATTCCGACACATAGAATAAACAAGATCATTTAAAGGATGCAAAATACATCCCCAGGGCCAGAGGGGAAGAGAGGGAGGGGAAGAGAAGGGAGGGAAGGCAGAGGACTGGGTATGAATGCAGACACTTCCTGCTCTGGCCTATTGTCTGGTCGGTTTCAGCCTTAGAGAAGAGGTGACATGCCTCACAGAGCCGGGTGTTTACAGAACCCCTTCTGAAAGCGAGCAGGGGCTGGGGCTGCACAGCACTGTTCCAGGTCGTGGAACCCTGATGCTGCCAGTAGAGGCAAGAGAAACTGAGGTGCCATGTCCCGAAGGCTTGCGATGTCTACATGGCAGGCTGACGGAAAGCTGTCCTCTGTACTCATTTCCTCACCCTTGAAGCTGTCTGAAGGCATGGCTAGTCCTAGGCACCTGGCTGCCTAGGATGGGAGGTGGGCCTCCCTGCACCCAGTCTTCTCCAACAATAGAACACCATGCTGGAAATCCTCCCTGACTATGGAGGATTAGCTAATTGGTGATTCTGGAATTAAAAATAATGCCTGTGTATGATTTGGACCAGGTGGAATCTGACTCTTTAGATTAAAATCTACATGACAGTACATACCTTATTGGCGTTATTTATTGTCTTTTTGTTGTTTTTCCTAGTCAGTCTTTTCAAAATGTTAAAATAAGACTGAATTCATTGTATGGAACAAATTCTGAAGACAATTGCTCCTGTTTCAAAGAGCAGTGGCCCAGGGATCCGAGGTTGCAGACTTTCCAAGCAGCTCCCAGTCCCCACACAACTCTGAGATCTATATGGCAAAATTCAGGAGCCACCTTTATCATATTAGTCTACAGTGATCATGAGAGTAGCAGGAAGAGTTCACGTAACCCATCACTTGACATGGTACACGCTCCCCTGTGTGCACACGTGGGCCGTTAGGTAATACAAGTGTATTACTTAAGAGCGTTTATATGTACTGTGAGCTCCGAAGGGATAGTAAGCAGCCACGTTCTGAACACGGGATTCAAGCCAGCCCTGAGCACCCCTGGGGAGAGTGGCGGCCACCAGGAAGCCAGGCCACAGAGGAGCATGTTCAGGTGAGCCCTGCCATCACAGAGTGTGGAGATCCCTACTTGGATCCACACTGGCCACGCAGCGAGAGAGAACACGATTCACTTCCTGGTAAAAAGGACCTTGCTAACCTTTCCTGGTCTCTTTTTGGGTTCCTCTAGTCTCGAGGGCCTTGTGGCTGAACAACAAATGTTATTGAAAACTTTAATTCCTGTTTTTGGGGAACATCCATCTCCCTCCCCACGCCCCTGCACATATGTCCTGTTTATGTCTCTTCCTCTGAGGATGGTGCTGACAGTGCTGGGAGCCCAAGCTGCATCCTGGGTGTCATCAATGCTCCTCTGGAACCACTTGCATTGTGGTTGAAATTTCCCCTGACGCCTGGACATTTTTTTGTTGTTGTTGGTTTCCCTGGAAATGACGCTCTCTGAATCACAGCTGTTTGGAGCAATGGGGGGAGGTGGGAGGATACTCCCTGGAGGGGTGATGGGAGGGGTGGGGTGGCAAACAGGCTTTTCCAGGGAAAGCTGAGAACTGCACAGGCCAGAATGGTTGTGGGGTAAGGCTTGTGGTCTTCAGAGTCCCAAGGGACAGGTGTTAGGGCGAATGGTGCATTGGAACCTGAAGGACTGGAAACTCTTTCTTCTCTAGAGTCTGACTCTCTTCTTTGTACTTTCCTGTCTCCCCCACTCCCTCCTAAAAGGGAACTTCCTGAGCAACAGCCATCTTCTCAGCCCTCGGCAAGGGGTCCCCAGCTACAGGTCTACGCAGGGCACCTGTGTGCTGCCCGCTAGCGCCTTTTCTCCACGTTTTTGCCTAATCTGAGCATCACAACATCTGTGTGGGAAGGGTGAGGCAGAGATTGCTATTTGCATTTTACAGATGCAGATAGGGAGTGGGGGAGGTGGTGGCCCACCTGAGATGGCACTGTGACACAGGAGGAGCCCTGGGCCCCAGTCCCCAGGCAGCAAGTCCCCGCACATCTTGCACTTGCTCCCTCCCACACCCCGCCATCACCATCACCCCCATCTCCCAAAGCCACAGGCTCGTGTGCAGGCGGCCCAGGCTTTCACACGCTCACATAAAGCTCCCAGGCCTGGAGGGAGGCTTGGAGGACACCTCCCAGTTATGTGAGCTGTGCTCTGCGAAGGGAGAGAGGAGATGCCCCACCTTGCCAGGGGGTGCTGGCTGACTCACTTCAAAAGATTCCTACACATAAAGCCAAGGACAGATGTGATCTGATGTAGCATATCCCCTGGGACTGTCCCACAGCACGACTGGCGGGTGTCATAGGTCACCCATCCTCAGCCTGGCTTTCCCGACCCTTCTGGCCACTCAGCCCTTACCTGGGCTTTCTTCTGTGCCCTCGCCTCTTTGTCCCTGGCATTTGCCTCCTCCTCTTCTATTTGTCTTCTCCCCTTACATTTTCTGCTGTGCACTCAGTTATCACCACCTTGGTCATGACTTTCATTTGAATCTCCAAACTGTCACTGCCCAAACCAAACATAGGCTGGTTCTCAGAGCAGGAAGAAGAAAAATCGAATTTGGACCCAATTCCTTTGGAGTTTGGGAAATCGCACCCAGGCTGGACTGAAGGGGCCCTGTGTACATGCTGAGAGCCTGGCATTCTCGGAGGAGAATGGTGCTCTCTATCCAAGAGAAAGAGTTCCCAGCAAGTCCTTGGGGGTGTCTTTCTGCAAAAGGGCAACCTGAGTGCTAACTTCAAATGGCCTTTATGATTAAGGCAGGGAGGCCAGTTCCCGGTCGGGTCTCTGTAAAAGGACATGGTTCCTCTGTCATGCCTCTGCAAAAGGACATGAAAATTACAGGTCTTCGGGGACCGTTTCAGGCTGCTGTCTCCACCCCAACTCCACATGTGAGCCTGACAGGGGCTGTTTATTTTATTTCCTTGCTTGGCTGTAGGGGTTCAGGGATGAGCCCCGGAGGTGGTGACAGATGGAGACACCCCTCCCTTTGCTTTCTCTGAAAGTAAACTAAAGAAAATACACTCATTTTATGTCCGCCAGACACAAGCTCCTCCTGGGAGAAAACTTTTTTATTCAACCTGAGGTGCCACCTGATCTGGGAGGGTCTTGGGATTTCTCTTGTCCAACCAGGCCTGCCTCTTTGGAGCCCTACCCTCCACATGGAAGCCGCGGACGTGACTCCCCGACCTGGTGTCCCATCATGAGCTCACCCCACGGGGCTGTGTGATTGGGGCACAGACATTTGTGCCCTGTGCCCCGGAGAGTCCCAGGCGCTGAATCCAGCTCTGGAGGCGGCCGGCTCCTTGGTCCGGGTTGTGCAGTAGTCCTAGTGCCCTCTGCTGGCCACGTCTGAAAACACAGGCGGCGTCTCGCCGCATCGGGCGGACCTTCCGGGAGGCCAGAGGGATGGCGAGGTGGGAGGGCGGCCTCCTCATCCCAGGGGATGGCCCTGGTCTCTCCTGTGTGCACCTCTGAGGCCCTGCTCTCTGTACTGTGTGCCTAGGGATGCATTCCTTTTTCCTTGTCTCTCCATGGAAGAAAGACCTCACACCTGGCTCGATTCTTCACTGGCTGTGTAGCCCTGGGCAAGCTGTCCAACCTCTCTGGACCTTGTTTTGCTCTCTGAAAGGTATCACCCATCTTCAAAGTCCATTACAAATGCCAGTTCCTGTGTGTAATCCTCTCCCTAGCCGTCTTACCTTTGGCTGCTGAGGCCTGGAGCCTCTATCTCTGGCTCTCGACTCCTTCAGGGCAGAGGCTCCTTCCTCCCTTTTTGCTTTTCTGAATCCCCCAAGCACCCACAACGCTGTCTTTACCCAGAGCAGGCACTCACTCAGCAAATACCTGTTGAATTGATTTGTGTTAAAATGGCTGCCTGGGACTAGTGATTCCCTCAGGTGCCTCCTCTGCTCTGATTCTTTTTCATTCCAATTGTCGCTTGTGGGTTGGTCTCATTCCCAGGTGAGACTTTAGATCCTAGAGGGCAGTGTGAGGGAATAGCTGGCCTGGTGCTTTAGCGAATATAGAAAGCAATTCTGACATTGTGGAGCAGTTACGCACGGGGTTCTCTCTCCCTCACTCAGCAGCACATTTCCCAGAGCCCGACTGGAAGATCCAGGCTGTAAACAACATGCTAAGGCAGGACTCCTGCTCCGTTCCTCCCGCCACCTCCCGTGTGCCTCCCCTCCTGGCACCTCCTCACCCCAGCACCCCTCTCTGCGGAGTCTCCTTCCCTGGTCGGTGGGGACCCCTGCTGCTCCCAGCAGCTCCCTCCCTGCCCCACCCTGCTGCTCTCAGGAAGCAGTGGCAGGCTTGAGAATGAAGCAATCCTCGGTCTCATCAGGGTTCTCAACGCCCTCCCCTACATGACAGACTCTTCTCCAAGGCTGCTCCTGCGCAGCAAACACACTGCCTCTTGGAAACGACAGTAACAGCTAATGTTTATTAATAGCTCACAGTGTGCTGGGAGCCTCTCCGAGAGCTTTGCACATATTATCTCATGTAATGCTTCTAATAACCCTCAACAATGGCTCTGTTATTATCTTTATTTTATAAAGAGAAAGCTGAAGCACAGAGAAGTTAAGCCACTTGCCTAAGGTCACACAGTTAGAGAGTGGGAGAGCCCACATTCCAAGCCAGACAGTTTGTTTCCAGAGTTCTTGTTCCTGACATTCCTTCAGGCAACAGGATGCCTGGGGTGGTGGACAAGGGCTGGGCACCTCTAAGACACACACACACACACACACACACACACACGCATGCATGTGCACACACAGACACACAGCCTAAACACATGCACAGCTGTGTCCCTTGTGCTGTGCATGAGTGAACATTCCAGTGACAGTCACACATGCCCATGTGTGTGTCTTCACTCATGCACTCTTCTTAGTCAGTGCACACGCAATGCTCTCCGCACTGTTTGATAGAACTTTCTGGCATGCAGAAAATGTGCTATGTAGACAGCACAGACTGCCTACCACTGTAGCCCCTCTTTACTTGTGGCTGTTGAACCCTGGGCATGTGGCTAGTAAAACTGAAGAACGGATTTTTAAATTACATTGGAATAAAGTTAATTTAAATGTAAATGTAAATAGCCACACACCGCTGTTAGCTACCAAATTGGTCATGCTGTCATGGGCTTGCTGTGAGGATGGAGAGAGGTGATGATCAGGTCTCATGTGCAGTGCAGGCCTAGCACATTAGAGAGCTGGACAATAGACATAGCTTTATTAATAACTACCCAATTATAACAGTGCATATGCATTGATGTGTGCGTAGCTCTCCCTGTCTCCACCTAGCCTTGCAGCCAGACACCCCATTATTCTTTACCAGGGCAGTTGAATACCACCCTCCTGACTGTGGGCTCAGACCCCAGAGTATCTTTCAAGGTGACAAGGAAGGAGGGCTTGGCTCTGGGGTGCCTGTGAGAGAAGTTTGGGGTGGGGACCCAAGTGCCTGTCTCACTTGCTGGCACCCAGGAGGATGTGGAGAGGTTGCCTGTGGCCCTAGGGTCCTCCCGTCCACTGGCTCCCTGGCCCCAGCCCAGAGCCTCCCAGGTACCTGGGTGAATGATTACATCTCTCATTTGTAAGTAAAACAGCAGCGTCTCTCTTTGTGTGTTGCTTTTATTGTTTTTTTACTTTAAAACAGGGAAAACGGGCCAGCGGTCTGCCTCAGGCATTTGGTCATGGCTCTGGGGGCCAAAGAGAGGTTCCCAAGGGGCTCTTCCCTTCTAGGGGTTCAGAGAAACGAGCCAGCACGGTCAGGCTGGTGGGGGTGGCTGAGTCGGGATATGTGGGCCACAAGGACATGGATCGTGGGGCAAGCTGGGTGGGAAGGCTCCAGACGCAGCAGTGGGGCAGGGAGGAGGGAGCTCTGCGACCTACATCACCACTGTGAATCTGGCTGACTCACCCCTGGACAGCAGTTCCCGCTCTCCCTACTGCGTGGAATGCAACCTTGGCATCCTGGGAAAGATGCTCCAAGAAAGGGCAGCAGCAGTGGCCCTGGCAAGGGCTGGAGGGAATGAAGCTACAGCATGAGGGATTTAGGTGGGAGCATGGGAGGGACAGAACTGGGCTAAGTTCTGTGAGATGGTGCAGGACAATTTGAGGCAAGAGGAACAGTTTCCTTTATCTCATTCATTAATGACAAAGTGAGGGCTGGCAGTGTCAGTGTGGGTGAGCACCTGCCTGGAGGTGGGGTGGGGGCATGGGGAAGGAGGACTCCCAGCATCCTTTGTTCTAGGCTTCACGCATGCATGACCTCATAGTGTGCATCACACAGTCTGTGACCTAATTGATGCTCAGTCCACACTGAGGAGGAACAATAATCACATCTAGGAAGTCTTGTTTAATTTGTTCTATTATAAATGACTTTAAATACCATGACATACTGATGCCTCTCAAATTTATACCTCCAGCCCAGATCACCACTCTGAGCTCCAGGATCATATTCCACCTGCCTTCCTAATGCCTCTCCTTGGACATCTAACAGGCCTCCCGCTCTCAGCAAGGCCAAATCAGAATTTTGATCATCCATCCCTAAAACATGTTCCTTCCCAGTAAACGGCCCCACTCAGCACTGAGTGCCTCTATTCATCCTGGGCTCCTCTCTTTCTCCCCACATCACACCCAATCCACCAACAAGTCCTGGGACCCCTATCTCCCAAACACATCCTGACCCCATCTGTTTCTCGCACCTTCACTGCCCTTCTTAATCCATACCCCACCATTGCTCCTCTGGCTGCCCCCCTCCGTGTCTGCTCTCCTATAGCAGCTGGCTCCACACAGCAGCCGAAAGATCTCTGTGAAACATACATCGGAACATGGCTCTTCCAACATTTCTTGCTAACCTTAGAAAACAATTCAGACACCCCTGCCAGGCCTGACACAACCTGCCCCCACCAGCCCCTCCCACCTAATTCTCCCCATTACCCCAGGACACGCCTGTCACACTGCTCTTCCTCCTGTCTCTTGAACACACAAAGCCCATTCCTGCCTCCGGGCCTTTGCACCTGCTGTTCTCTCTGCTGGAAGTGCTTTCTCCCGCCATGTCTGCTTGTTGTTTGGATCTTGGCTTCACTGTCAGTTCCTCAGAGGAGCCCTCCCCACTGACACATATACAGCGGCCCCAGTCATGCCTCATCCATATGTTTTAATTCTCAGCACAACACTTATGATCAGGTTTTTAATTTTAATTTTTAATTTATCATCTGACTTCCTCATGAAAATGTGAGCTCCAGGAGATCCAGAGGTTTCTGTGCCACGGTCATCGTTGTGACTCCAGCAGTGGCACAGAGTGGGTGATCAGTAACTGTTTGTGAATGAGTGAATTATTCAATCCTGATGGTGTTTGTGGGAGAAGGCCTTCTGCCTAGGGTAGAAGTGGGAGCTCATAAATGTGTTTCCTGGACTGGCTCTTGTGTACGAATTGCAAGACTAATTAAACTCATACATATTTGTGGAAATGCAAATATAATTTTATTTACCAATGACTGTAATAAAGGTAAATGCTCCTTACTTAAACAAACAATTCACTTTGGGAATAGAGCTGTAAACAGAAGCAATAAATAAACACTCGTTATTGAGTGCTCGCTGTGCACCCACTGAACTTCACGAGCTGGCTGCTCTGATCTTCCATGGTGGCATCTACACTTAGGAAGGCTGAAGCCCAGTCATGAAGACCTCTACTCCCTGGATGTGGGTACTTAACCACAATAGGCACAGGCGCTCTTCCCCAAGCGTATGACTCGTGGGAGCATGGCTGGGCATCTTGGCTGTGCCACTTACTTGCTCCGTGCCCTGGGAAGTTAGGGCAGTTAAACTCTGTGCCTCTGTTTCTTTGTCTGTAAAACAGAAATTGAAATGTTCTCCTAGGAAAACTGGGAACATTAAATGAGATAGCACATTAGAGCACTTGGCGTCATGCTGGGGATACGGTAAATGATAAATACATGTTAACAATTCCTCTCTTATTATTATGATTATGATTATTATCATTATACAAGACTATTCTAGATGTTTCTACATTTTCTCACTTAATTTCCATAATAACTCATGAAGCCAGTGTTGTTATTCTTGACTTACAGGTTAGGAGACGCTCCAAGCTCCAGGAATGAAATGCCTTGCCCCTGGCCATTGCCTGGCTCTCAGACATGAAAACCCAAGTCTCTGGGCTCTAGATCCAGTGCTCTTTCTACGACATCACTCCTGCCTCCCTTGAACTTGGTTAGAGCCCAATACTGATGAGGACTCCCCATCACACCCACCTCCATTTTAACTCTTCAATCTCTGCATGGACTCAGCACCTCTGACCGTGGTCTCTGAGCAACCCCTCAAGTCTTCCCATGCCTTCCCATCCCCAGCCTCCAAGAGCTCCCCAAGGGTTGCACCACCCTGGAATCTGAACTCTAAATCCAGCATGAACTTTACATCATAGGGTTAGAGGCTGTGAAACAGGAAGCGTTCTTCGAGGTGACCCATTTCATTCCCATCCCGAGAGGAAGAAATGGAGCTCCACAGGTGCCCAGTGACTTACTCAAAGGAGTTCCTGGACTAGAATGAAAGGCTTCCTCCCTCCTCCAAACCCAGGCCGTACCCTGACCTACCTCCCCCAAGCTGGGCATCTTCCCGGCCATCTCCCCAAGCAGGTGAGGGACACAGGGCCTCTCAAGACAGGTTGTTGGTGGTGGGTGGCAGGGGCTGAATTTACTTTTGCTTGGGCATGGCTTTTTTTGCGTGTTACCTCCCCATGAATCTGTGAGCCTCCTGGGCAGGGGCTGTGGCTCTGCCTTCTGCTCCTCACATGATGTGCAGCCCAGCACTGGGCACAGTGTGGGTGAGCAAGAACCCAGCCTAGGTTGCATGAGGCACCTGGCTGGAACCACCAGCCGGACCTAAGCACAATGACCAAAACCTTCACAGTCATTATCTCTGGGGAGTGGGAATATGGGTGTCCTCTTCTTGCTACATTGTCATCTTGTTTATTTTTTCTGTGACAAATACTATTGGCAATGAAAATATTTACAATACACTTAGTATTGAAAAAACAACTGGTCTTTTCTGGGGACCAGTTGATGGCCCCTCCATTCCCTCTAGATGAATGAGAGAGGCTACTATGTGGTCTATGCCACTGGGCAGGGAGGCTGAAGCTCCAGGGAGGCTGAGGCTTGGGGGACTCTGAGAGACTGATGGGGCTGCAGCAGTTTAGAGGCTTCCTGGAGGAGGCTCGGTGCGGTCTGTCCAGAGAAGCAGGCCTTGGCTTGGGGGAAGCAGGAGTGAAGAGGGTACCCCAGGTGGGGGAACAGCCTGAGCAGAGGTGCAGAGACGCAACTTACCTCCCAGGAAGGGAGGGCTGAGGTAAGGGCAAGGGCGGCAAGGCCAGGGATGTCCTAGGTTGTGAACTCTTACTTCCTTTTTTTTTTTCATTTGTTCAACAGCTACAATTATCTCAGGCTCACTATGTTTCAGGCTCTGTCAGATGCTCCACTGAAATCACTGCGTTCCATGTTTACAAGCAGCTCATCTAGGCAGGGTGTAAATTCCCATTTGCTAGACAGGGAGATTGAGGCCGACCAGTAGGTAAAGGGATTTGTCCAACTCACACAGCTTGTCAGCGGAGCTGCGGGGCTGGACCTCAGTGCTATGCATTGCATGGCCCTTGTGCTGCTTTCAAAGCCTCCACTCCCCAATGAATGGACTCTGGGAGGGGCTGGGAAGCTGTGTGAGGTGCTGAGCAGGGGAATGACTTCACAGCTGGGCACAGAATAGCTTCACCATTGAAAACAAAGAACTTGCACGTAATATGTCACCAGAGGAGTTGGCTGGCCCGTATGTGGGTACGTGTGTGTGCTTGTACGTATGTATGTGTGTAAGTGTATCTGTGCATATGTAGCTACGTGAGGATGAGAATTTAAGAGTGTGAGATTGGGATCCACTTCCTGCAAGTGGGGAAGACATGTCTGTTATGACAGTTATAACAACAGCCTAAGGAATCGGTTCTATGGCATAAGCAGATGGTTCCAAAAATGTAGGCTGTCATTCCCCCGAGGAAGAAAGCTGAGCCCCAGGGGCCATGAGGCAAGCCACAGAAAGTTAGGGGATACTCAGGAGGGTGTCTGGTTGAGGCCTGAGGAAGCCGCAGCATTGTTGACAACTTGGACAGGGAGCTGATCCTGGGGCTCCAGGGACAGGCAACGTGACATGCATGGAGACCCCTAAAGCTGCTTTCCAACTTGCAGATTCCTTTGCCTCATCCTCAGGGAATTCAAAAGTGTGGGGTTGAGGTCAGGAGCTTCGTTTCCCACCAGAAACCCAGGAGATTCTGATACATGTGTTCTGGGAGAGGCTGGGAAGGGTCAGGGTCTGGCCTCAGCTGCAGGAAGACCGGGCATAATAAGGGCACCAGTGCCCAACAGCAGCTTGCTGCAGATGCATTGGGCAAAGCACACAGCCTGGGTGTGAGGAGCGGGTAGTGTCCTCAGGGGCAAGAGTGGTGGGGCCTCCAGATGAGCGAATGGGTAACCACCAGATCTGTGCCTGAGATCCCAGGACTCCTGGGCAGGTAGGACTGGCCTTCCTCCTGCTGCCTAGTAGCAAAATGACTCACGCTGGAGCCAGAGGTGGGCTGGGGCCAGGCTTGGGGATGGCCTGGCTTTTGTGCCTGCACCCCAAGTAGCTGAATTCAGCCTCCAGGGGGCCCAGAGATGAGGCAAAGAGAAAAAAAACATCTGTAGCTGGACACATGGGCTAGGCTCAGGAGATCTGTGTTTCTGGACAGAAGGACAGGCCCAGGAGAGCAGAGATGCATTTAGCCAGACAGCATCTCCCTGGGCCCCACTCTGGCCCTTTCCTCAGGACACGTTGCTTCCAAGTGCTGCCTCTGGCCTCGCTGGTCGAGTCTGAGCACCATCTGCTCAAGCCTGGATGGAGGCAGAGGGGCAGGGGCCTCTCTTTTCCTGTGGCTGCCCCGTCTCTCTCTCTCACTCTCATATGCATGTGTGTGGGCATACACACACACACACACACGGCCCTGCACTTGTGGCTGTCTCCAAGAAGAGACCTCAGGGCTACCTTCTGGGGAGCTGACCCCCTCTTCTTCCGGTCTCCCAGGGAATCTGTGGGCAGAATGTGAGAAGATGCCACAGATGGCCCAGCCATGCATCCAAGAAAGTGGCGAGGTCTCTGGAGGACACTGTCTGACTTAGCGTCCCACCCAACTAGGTTGCCCACAACCACACGTGTGCGGAGCCCTTTCTCCCCACATACTTTTCCCACACTCCTCCCCTACAACTGGCCAGAGGCCCCTCAAAAAGACACCCACGCTCACACACATTTGCAGAGAACTGCAGGCGTGCCCACCCAGGGAGTTGGACTCATCTCTTCTGTTTTTTACATGCACTTGGTAGAAACTGTAGTCATAGACGTACACACAATCTGTCACTAAAAATTGGCCCACCCGAGCCCGTCGCAGCCCACACACACTTGCATACACTCAGCATGTATGAGCATACACGTCTGCACATCTCCTCATCTCCTCGCCCAGGTCTCACAGGCCGGGATTGGAGTGTACTCACTTGGAAGTGGTGTGTGGGCAGGTGCACACACGCTCACTACATACTTGCACCCACGCACATGTATGCACACACACACACACACACACACACACAGTTCTCACTGCAGCTGCAGTAAAAGGCTACCGATTCCAGAATCCTGGTCAGACTCAGAGCACTTCATTCAGGCTGTGGACAGACGTGGTCCTGGTGTGAGATACCTCTGGACCCTGAGCTGGGAGGGAAAGGGTGGGGCTCTGCCAGATAGCAAGTCCCAGGATAAGGGAGCTTTGCAGCCTGGGAGGAATGAAGACAGCCCTCTGGGCATCCTCCCCTCTCTTTCCAGAACAGCGTAGAAAACACAGCTCTCCCACACATGACACACACTGACCCACACAGCACCAACACACACGTGCATGCTCCAGCAGAACCACAGGATGCAGTGTAAATACAAAACCCATGTCTACAACATGAATCTACATGGCACACCTCTAGCAGACACACCACAGCCTGCTCTGTGCCATAGTCCCCAGAGGTGTCCACCAAGCCTCACCCCTTGCAGCCGGCTGGCACAGTTTGTCTACGCAGGACAGGGCAACACATGCAGTACCTCCAGTGACAACCCCTCATCTCTCCTGTCCAGCACATGTAGCTCAAGTCAGTACTGCGAAAGAAGGCTGCCCCATCATCCCGGGACAGACTCAACTTCCAAATGGTCAGCTTATCTAGCAGATGGAGGAAACAGAGAAGTCATTCCTGGATCCTCAGGATTTTATTTTAAAGAAAAGAAAACCATAGGTTTCCTGTTCCCTGGCGAACTTCTTACAACCATTAACCCTTTGCTTAGTGTATGTGTGTGTGTGGTGTGTGTGTGTGTGTGTGTGTGTGTGTGTGTGTATTCTCTTAATACAGCTGAGCAGGGCCATCTTCTCTTCCAAATGTGTTCCCATGAGCCAACAGGAGCCCCCCCAGGCTGGAGCAGCCTTGGGTGGACAGCTGAGGGCTGGGTGTACAAAAACCTTCTTTCTCACTCAGCCACAGCCAGAGGTAGCCTGAATGCTGGTCTCCAGGAGAGGCTGCAGCTGTAGACCTACCCTGCTCCTCTCCTTCCTTCCCAGTTGCCACCCCCTGGAGGCTGCCTCTTCTGCTCACAGGCCTCCCCTTACCTACATGAGAGCTGTCTATAGCCAGTGCCTGGGGCTGGGTGGCTCTTGGAAGGCCTGCCCCAAATTTCTCCAGGTCCTGCCTTTAGTCTTGGTTAGATGAACAGAAATTTGGCCAAGATTCTGCGGGTTGACGCAGAAGGGAGATTGCAGGGGGAGTGCTCTCAGCAAATGCCTTCTGTTTATTTGCTGACTTCTAATGAGGATTTGGCCGCAGACTTTATGGGGCCCCTGTGTTCCCATCTCCCTTCCAAGCTGGGCCCCTGTCATCTCTCTCTCCAAACCAGCTGCTTTTACTTCTTCTTGCTAAAAAGTTAGGTGGATAAATTGTGTCTCTGGCCTTGTGGTTAATTAAGCTTTGTCTTTAAGGAGTGGTATGTGAGTATGTGTGTCTGTGTGAGGGTATGTATCTGGGTCCGTGTGTGTATCTCTATGTGCACTTCTTTATGGGTGCCAGAATGTTTCTATATGTGTGTGTCTATGAATGTGTTTGTGAATGTGTCTGCATTTTTGAGTGTGTGTGTGTGCTTGCATATATGAGTATCTATATGAATGCCTATTTTTGAGTGTGTTCCTATGTGTGTCTGTGTGTACTGATTTTTGAATCTCTATGTATGTGCGTATCTGTATGAGGGTGTGTCTGTGTGAGTTATCTCTTTGTTTCCATAAATGTGTACACATCTCTGTGTGTGTGTGTGTGTGTGTTTTTTCAGATCCTCCATACAAGACAGTGTGTGATAATTTAAGAAAACATTAGCCAGTAATGTCCCAGGGCTTCAGTTTTCCCATCTGCAAAATGAGGGAGATGTAAGAGATGATCTTTTTATTTACTTCCATAAAGGGAGCATGCAGTCAAGGAAGCGTGGCCGGCTTGAGCATATGACCAATCTGGGTGTATCTAACCTCAGTCGAGTTACTGCTCTCCGAGTTTCCATTTCTTTGGCATTCAAAGGGGCACAGTGACATCTCTATCGAAGCTTTGTCACGAGGATGTAATGAGATAAAACAAGTGAGAGGCTGTGTGTGTGTCACTGTCACGTAGTAGGTGCATTGCCAATATCCCTTCCTACCCATCCTCGGGCCTTTGTGCCGCCCCTTATGTGCTGTTTCCGATAGTGAGCCGGACCCTCAGAGCTGATAGGGGTGCTGATAGGGGTGCTGGCCCTTAATGCATGACAGTGACCCTGGACATTTTAACTTTTGCACCGTGTTTTCCCTTCTCATATGATCCTCACAATGACCCTAAGCAATGGGTTGAGCAGGTGTTGCTGCAGTGATGTGAGAGCAGAAGGCCCAGGCTCTGAGCAAGGAGGTGAGGACACTGGTCCGTGCGGGAGCCAGAGCCAGCATGGGGCAAGGACCCAGGCATGTAGCTCCTACGTGGAGTACATCCTTGGCGTGCCAGCTACCTCTGCAGCAGGCAGTGTCCAAGGCACGAAACACTGCCCACCCCCAGGAGCCCTGCAACATCCAGGCCACCCCTGAATGATCAGGGCCAAGCTGGAGGGGCCTGTGCATGAGCCCCAGACACATGCGGACCGTCCACCGAACAGATGCGTGGAAACAGCCCTCCCCTCAGGAATCAGAGGGGTGACTGGTGAAGCGGGGCCAGTCGCTCCCAGAGCTGGTCCTGATTGTCTGCAGGAAGCAGACTACCCTTCTCCCAAACAGTCTACGCTGTTGTGGGTGCCCAAAGCCAGATTTATTAGCCTCATCACTCGCTTTATTTAAAGGATTTGACTGTAAGTAGCATTTGCTATTTTTCTGAAATCCAAACCATCCTAGAGCAGTATGACCAGGACCCTGGAGAACAGAGGAGAAGGCAGCCTCCTGTTACTGTATGGGACTAGTCTCACAGCAAGAGGCCTTGGAAGGGGTGCACTCACTTGTACATTTAACTTTGGGCAGATTTGAGACAGGGAAAAAAACTCCTACTCCTTGAACGAAGGTTGCCCTTTGGCCAGGGGCTGCCCCGCAGGCCAGGCCTTACGAATCTGCCTGCCTGGTCAGCAGGTACACCTTTGCCCCTGATCCCTGATTCACTGGTGACCCCTTCCCTGCCTTGCTGGCACACATCCTGAGCCAAGCCATTCTGCCGTATCCTGGCAGGATTTGACCAGGTTGTAATTTTCCTTCATGATCCCTTTTTCATTTTTCTTTATAAAAAAGGTATCAACTGTACCTGGTTGCAATAGGGATAAAAAGAGGTACTATATAAGAAAGTATTTTACAGATTAAAATGCTATATAAATAGAAGGCATGCTATAATATAAATAAAATACATAATTTAACTTCTATGATACAGTGCACAAGATGCATGGTTCAACTTTAAATGACCAAAACACTTTTATATATAGGTTATATATATGCAGTATAACATATCACTTAATCTGGTATATAATGTGGTTGATAGTATGTCCTGTGATCCATACAATTATATAATATCTTATGACATATCATATCCCCAGCTCAGAGAAAAGTAGAATCAAAATCAGTCGACATTAGGCTATTTTGGCATTCGAAACACAAGCCCCAGATTTGTGATTTTAACAGCTGAAGCTGGGAGGAAGAAACTAAAAATACTAATGGGGAAGATATCTCCATCAACTGGCAATGTGGTCCAATGGGTGGGGAGTGGGGGATCCGTGGGAAGAAAGAAACCCCAAGAATAGGTCTGGGGAGGGGGCTCAGCAGGGAGAGGGGCCTCTCAGGAGGAGCTGGAAGAGTTGGGCTTGGCAGTGATTGTTCCTACTATTTATGAAGCCAGATGAGGAGCTATAGGGCTTGCAGTGGCCCCTGTGTCTGCTGATTAGCTGGAGATTATATTGATGATGTAATAAAAATTCACTTTGTCTATTAAGTTTCATCAGGACAATCAGGGAGAGATTAGATAAAAATCAGGGGAAATGAATAATAGAATGGAGGAGGAAAGCCACACATCCCACCCATGCTGTGGTCTCTGCCTGCCTCTCCTTTTTCCTGCCCCCAAGGGAGCATGAACCAAGAAGCCCCTGCCCTGTACCCAGACCAAGCTCAGCTGAAACTTTCCCAGAGTTGGTGCTCTTAAGGAGGGACGTGGTGTTCCAGATATGACGTTGGTTTAAGTTTACGGACCATGTTTAATATTTGATTAAACCTTTGGCATGGCAGCCTCTGTGATCCGCAGGCCCCACTGGGAGCCCAGCAAAGAGATCAGCCCATCCGCTGGCTGCCTGGGTCCCTCTCTGCTGCAGCAGGGGAGGTGGAGTTCTGCCTGGGCAACAGAGCTGGAGGCCGGGCAGACCTCTGCTGCCTCCCAGTAGACAGAGGTGTCCCTGTCTCACGCTGGCTCCCTCTGGCCTGGCCTGTGTCAGAAAATTCCCCCCGATTAGAGACGTTTCTTTGGGTTAAGGACTGGGCTCTAAAAGGTCCCTGTTAAAAGGCACGTGGCAACAGAGATGGTAACACACTAATGTCCATTAGCCGCCAGGGACACATCAGCCCAGTTTGATTTGTCAGACCAACAAGGGGCAAGGCATTGAAATGATAGGAAAAGGAGGTCACTTTTGGTTGGGTGCTGTTGCTTGAGAGCCCTCAGTCCTGGTTTGGTGGCCTGGGGGTTGGGGTTTGGGACTTGGGGTGGGGAGTGTAGAGGCTGGATGACTGGGAACTCGGAGGGTACTGGAAGACCAACACTAGTGACGTCCATATCCCTGCAGGGAACTGAGTTTTTCAGTCACTCCAGCTCTATGACTGAGCCCAGTTCTGTTCTCCCCTGAGAAATCCCTGGGGTCAGGAGGATGCCAGGATTGTGGTCTGTGGAAGGCCTATAAAAGGGGAATCTCCCTCCCCTAAAGAGCCAGCCCCAAAGATCACCTTAGCCATGACTGCTCCCCGGGCTGAGTTTCTCTTCCAGAGATGGGAGAAGTACGCCCATTCCACTGCTCTCCTGCAGTAAAAAATGTCTGCTCAGGACGTTGCCCAGGTGTGCTGTCCACAATGGGGGCAGTTCTTCCTGGGACCTGGCAATATTTTTCCAGCTGCAAGACCAGTGTCACCCCAGGAAACTGTCCTCAGCTTCATCCCCATGGCCTGGCTGCCATCCAGCCACTCCTGTGCTGGGGGCAGGAGCAGAGTAAGGGTGAGGGTGCGGGAAGATTCCAGCCCCTGGAATCCTATAGTGTATTGCTCGGGATGTTCAGCTGAGTGAGTCTGTGGGGACAATCTGAACGCCTGCCTTGGTGACAGCAAACATGGCCACGGGTTTAAATATTCCATGAGTAATTTCTCAGCCCAAGTGGGCTGCAATTGGGACAGCTGAAGGACACTGCAGACCCAAAGCAGGTGAGGACAGCCCTGGCAGTTTCAGTGTGTATCACTGACTTCTTCGGAGTAACAGCAACACACCCACCCACCCATGACTGATTCTCCCTCAGCCAGGCTGGCGGCAGGTCCAGATTTATTCAAAATGAGAAATTCCTTTGTCCACCATTCTAAGAATGAGACTTCATTGCAGAGGGACAAAAACAAAACACAATGGAAAGAAACAAAACACAACTCCCCGACTTGTCAGCTCTCCAGCCCTCCTGCTCTGTCCCGTTCCCATCTGCCAGGCGGGGCTTATGCCGTCTTTCTCTATGTGGGAATCTGGCTTAGAGCCAGTGCCCCTACCTGATTACTTATCTTTCGGGGGTTCCCACATCCTCCCTCAACAGCGTATTTACACGGGACAGTTTTATGTTTGTGGGGTTGCTGTCTTCTATCACATCTCAAGTTATCTTGTGGCAGTGAAAGCAGGTCCCCCACCTTGTCGGAACAGAGCCTGACACTCAGGGCACCTGAATTGGACATGAATCTGCACCTCCATGAGGGAGGCCTATGTCTCCCCTGTCAGACCCTGGGGCTTTCCTGCAGGGGGCCATGGTATGTCCCGCCACAGCCTATAATTTCCTACCCACTCCCTGCTCTGCAGAAACCTGCCTCTGCATGATGAGGGTGAGTGTCGAGAGGGGTGGTGGCATCCCAGAAGTCAACGGCAGTTGGTTCAGTGACTCCCCAACTCCCGCCCCAGCAGGCCCCTCCTCCTGCCTTGGCTGGTCTGCAGGGATGCTCTCCTCCTGGCTGTGTGGCCTCTGCTGCAGACTAGCCCTCTTAATCACTGGCTCAGCCAAGACAAGGTCAGAACATTCCAAGTTAATGTTTTGCTGAGAAACTTGAGAAACTAAGGGAGAAATAAACCAAAGCCCTGGTGATGGCATAAGGGGCAGATGGGGGTCTTGAACTTGAACACAAAGGGTACAGGAGCCTGGCTTTCTGCTGGCTGCAGCTGGATGGTTCAGCCTGCATGTTTGGCCCTTCCTGCCTGGCTTCCCACGTATCTCAGCTGGGGTCTCCTGGAGGAAGCGTGTCCTCTGCAGCTGGTGTGTGGCTGGTCAGCCCTTCAGGAGTGTGATCTCTTGCTCTAAGGCCTGAGCTGCTGTTGTGACCTGGTCTGCCCAGTAGTCATTCACCACAGCTCAACAACGTGCTTTTCTTGCACTGAGACATCACCCTTTAACTTGCTGTTCCTCTCTTTTCCCTGGGGACCCAACTCAGCTGCCGGTCCCAGGCTTCGCCGTTTGTTCCTCATTCCAGATTTCCAAACTTGCCCAACAGAATGGCAACAGAATTTACTCTAAAATAAATGTAATCATTTGCTTATTGAAATAGTCAAGATGACAGTACAGATGAAGGTCCTGTTTTTCAGTAAAAAGTTTTTTTTTAAAAATTGGATAAGAAAATGAGCCTGAAAATAAGCCAGTCCTACTCTGTGTCTTTGTCACTCTGATGATAAACTGGGCTTCAGTTGCTCTACTGGGGCCTCAGCTGGACCTGGGTGGTGAGTGTACCAATTGATCACTAATCTGTGGGTTCTCCACCCAGGCCCATCCATTTCATCACACGTAGCATATGAGTGTGCCACGTGTGTGCGTCTTGTGGGGGGCATTTGGAGATTCCTTTGCAGAAGTTCCGGGACACAGCAGTTTGGAGTTGGACCCATGTCAGGCCCTAAGTATGCAAAAGATTCTGGTGCTTTGCTAACAAGTCCCCAACATATGGAATTAAGAATAAAAATCACACTAAATCGTAGACTGTAATTATTAATTTTTGAAATGAAACAAAACTCACATGGATACAGAAATGACAATACTTTTTGGGTTTTCTGATCCTCCTCTCTGGCTTTGCGGTCCCTGTTTTGCTGGTGTCCCAGGCTCAGGCCCGGCTTGTCAAGTGAGGGAAATGACGTGGAGAGTCCCCCACCCGCGCAGGGAGCTGCTGTGCAGAAGGAGCAGCCAACACTGGCCGGGGTAAGGGGTAGGGTGCGGGAGAGGTTTGAGTTGGAGCTCCTGGGGTGAGGCAGGGCCTGGGCTGCTGCAGGAGCTGGGCACTTCAGACTGGGGCCCGCAGTGTGTGTGTAAGAAGTTCTTCGTCTCACCGTCAGAGGGCAGGCGACAGCTGGAGGAAAGAGGAACCCTCCCCTCACACACAATTTAGGGGCTTCCTCCCCAGGTATGAAAAAGGTGTAAAGAAGTGGTCTAGCTTCTGGGCTCTCTGCTGTTCTCCCTAGAGCTACCTAGAGCCAGGCCTTGTGGCTGAGGAGGGGAGAGGGCACTTTGGGCGGAGGACTGAATGCTGGTGCCCGAACCCACACTCCCCATATACCCTCTGAGGCTGTGCCCAGCCTGGGCAGGGATGGGAGCCAGTCCGGGGGCCTGGGAACTGTCTGGGGCAGCCTCGGGGGCTGGGGCTCTGCAAGGAAGGCTGGGTTGTGTGCACTGGGGAGGGAACGGCAGTGACCCGCAGGGCTCTTTGTCCCGCAGGCTGGGTGTGAGCACCTGGGTGGGACCCTGACTGTGCAGAGGCCAGCGGACCTTCTTGCCTCTTGATGACCCTGGGTGAGTGGGAGAGCAAATCAAAGGAAGGTAGGATGTGGCTGGTCAACTGGGGCCTGAGCTGTTTCTTATGAGAAGGGGAGCACCCTACCTCAAGCAGCCCCATCTCCCATTCCAGCGACAGGCCCCATTTACTTGCCCTCCTTTACAATCAAAGGCATCACCCGCCCCTCATCTTAGCAGCCCCTTTCTTATTCATCATCACGCCCAGCATGGGGCCTGGACTCTAAGGCAGGCTCCCTTTCAGTTGCCTTGACGACTCTGGAAACAGAGAATGATCAAAAAGCCAGTTGGGCCTTTGGCTGTCACCAGAGACACTTCCTGACTGCCCTCTTTCCATTCTGAGGAGCGCCCAGACACGGGGGTTCTCTCCTTTTCACTTCTTCCCCAGGACATCCTTCCAGGTGTTATCTATGGCTGCCAAGAAGGGCCAGGGACGTCCTGAGACAGGGTTCTTATAAGAAAGAGAGTGAGGGGTCCAGGACTGCCCCAAGAGAATTCCAAGCCTTCCCTTGGAAGGATGCAAAGGCTTTCCTTCTCACTCACTGGGGCTGAAAGTAAGCCTCAGTGAGAAATGGCTTTCTGAAGTCCAAGATATTCCCACCCTACCAGCAATGCTGACAGGGCAGCACCCTGAGTCCCTGGCTCTGCTGATCCCAAGAATTTAATCACAGTGATTGATATGATTGGGGGCCTTTCCTTTCCTCCTGGGATACCCAGGCTGCAGAGTGCACACTGGCATCTCCTGGAGCCAGTATATCCCACCCCGGGAATGGGATGTGGCTTCAGGCTCATGCCACCCCTTTGGAGAGAGACCTCTTCACACAGCGGGGGCAAGCATGCTTTCCGTGCCTCATCCGGTGAGACCAAGCCAAGCCAAGTATTGATTTGACAGAAAGATATGGATATGCTGGATGCATAATGGTTAGGGGATCCTATTTCCTTCTTTTCCTGTTCAGAGTACACCTCTCCTCCACCCCACCCTGTTGAAAAGCAAAGGCCGGATGAGGGAGAGTGTTCTCACCGGTCACTCAGGGACGCCTCTGTTTCCCCGGTCTCCTTGCAGGAGTTCAAAACCATAAAGCCTCTGGGAACAAGGACCCCCTCTCCCACCATGAAAAGCTCTCCCAAGATCTTCGCCTAGCTGTATATTCTTAGAACCAGTCAATATGATTAATTTTACATGGGCATAATTTCCGGCTATTGCTGTGGAGTCCTCCCAGCCTCACCCATCAACAGCGACATGATACAGTTTCTGGTTATATTGGTCAACCAAGATATTGATATTATTAATAATGGATATCTATACGCTGACCTTTGTCCACACAACTGAATCACTCTGGGCTGGCTGTCACATTGCTTTAAGAGGTATTGATAAGCCCATTACTGGAAGGGCACATACAATCTTAGGTGTATGCTTTTCACTCACCTTCAAGCATCTCCTGTGAAAATTGACCTTTGTTGCATGAACTGGTGTGGGTACCATGGCATGTGGTATGCAAAAGAATGTGTGCGCATATGCTTGTGTGGTGAATGTATGTGTGTGTATGTATGCGAGTGTGTTCACGTGTATGTAAGTGTGCGTGTGACTGTGTGTATGAGTGTGTGTGTGTGAGTCTGTTTTGAACACTGTTCCTTTTAGAGCTTATCAAATAGTCAATTACAGCATTATAGGGAGGTAGCAGAATCACAGAGTTCCTACAAATACACTGTGATGTAGCGTTTGATCTTTAGATGCCTCTTGTCTCCGAGGACTTGCGCAAGGAGGCTTGGCTTTATAAGGATATTATTAGGTTGATGCCTCATTCTCTCAATTTACCTGCCAGGCAAGAGACAGCACTCACTGGGAGCAGTCTGGCCAGAACCAGCCATTGGGAGGTGCACTGAAGACCATGCTGCAGGCTTGACTTTGGGCATATGCTACTCTCAGCCTCAGTCTCTTTATCTGTGCAGTGGCAACAGTTAATTCAGCTCTACTTTCTAAAGACCAGAGAGGGGAAGTTTACTGAGCTCAGGCTCTCAACCTTCTGCACCAAAACTTCCAATCATATGAAAGCCTGGCATGCCAGCAGGCCTGATTTATTACATGGTGAGATGTGGCCCTTTAACTTTTAGAGGGAATGGGTTTGTGTAGGTTTGTAGTAGAAGGCATGCTTTTTGTGCTTGTGTGTGTTCGTGCATGGTCACACAGACCTCATTGCTGTGCATCTCTGTGGCTGCTGTTGTGCCTACCTGCATGGAAGGTGGTGTCAGGGTCAGTAGCCTCTATCAGCTTGGTCTGCAGTGATCCCATCCTGTTTGAACTCAGACAGCCTCACTTGTCATGGATGCCCCCTTGCTTGTCCCTGTAAAGGGAAACTGGCTAGCTGGAGAGATCTTTTGGATCCTCAGACATAGTGTATGAATAAACCAGACATGGATTAATTAGGTGTGACTGCATCATTAAATTAGAATAATGAACAAACAGCCACGTATGGCATTCAAATCTGCCTAGAATGACTCCAAGGGTTGCTTTCAAGTAAGTCACCTGTCAGTTTGTAGGTTTTGGGGACTCTAGAGAGTGAGGCTCCTGTCACATCTTAAGAAGTGGCTTCTTTAGGCATTACATACCCCAGGCGAGGACCATCCTTCAGTGGGCACCAAGACTCCACAACTGAATCCAAACAATGACAATGACTTGGTTCAATACAGCATCATCTATGCATGCTTCAGCTGCGAGCATTTCTCAGTGTGAAATACGACAGTAGCACAGGTGCTCAAGAGATGGGAGGGAGAAGTTAAGAGGTGTGGGCAGCGGATGTGAAATGTATTGATCCCACAATATTTATGTGGATGTGCACATAGTCGCTTGTGCACGTGCATATGCGCATGCACACACACCCCCCTTTTGTGTTTCTATAAACTCCTTTTTCTTCTGCTGATACTCCCTATTTCAGTCAGATTGATTCAAGGGTGAACCAAGTTGTGTAATTTTAGGAACAGCTGCTGAACTGCAGCACCCTGCCCTCGGTGGACAACGGTTCTCACAATCCCGGTCCTTGAACACAGTGGCTGTGCAGAAAGGATTTTTTGTCTTTAACAAAGAGGAGGAAGCCAACAGCTAAGAGGGAAGAAAATGGGAAGCTAGCTTGCCTTGCTGGCCAGCTGTGGAATAGCCTAATACATCGGGGCTTTGTTCAAAAGATGTGTTAAGTATCTAGAAACCTTTGATCTGTAGCCACTCTTAACAAAGGTGATAATTAATTAAAGCAGAGTGCATTGCAATAAAGTAACATCGCGGTCAGTTTATGCGTTGTCCAGAGCCGGCCTTCGGAAGTCTCTGTCAATTAAGCTCTTGTAGGAGGCCAGTTCATTATCAATTTTTTTCCTGAGTTTGATCAATATTTTTGGCTGTTCTGTCCCCACAGAAGCAGGACTATGTCTGTCTCCATGAGGGCACCCATTTATTTCCATCTTGCAGAAGGCCACATAGGATTTGTTCCTGAGCTGAGCTGCGGGGAATCACCCTGTTTGAAATCCTCGATCAGCTCATGCTAGAGAAGAGATACAAGGAAGGATAAGAGAAACAAAATGTGGAACAAGTGGAAGGGGAGAAACCCTGTAAATGGATGGTCCTGAAAACATCCCTTTTACTCTTTTTTTTTTTTTTTGAGACCGGGTCTCACTCTGTTGCTCAGGCTGGAGTGCAGTGGTGCAATCTCCACTCATTGCAACCTCCACCACCCAGGCTCAAGCGATACTCCCGCCTCAGCCTCCTGAGTAGCTGGGAATACAGGCTTGCACCACCATGCCCCACTAATTCCCCTTCTACTTTTGAGGACTCAAAAATCCAGGCAATCACCCTGGGCTTCCTACCTGGCTTCCTTCTTGGTTCCTGTGGGTAGGGCTGTGGCTTGGGCTTTATACCCACCTAGGGCTATGGGGAACTTGATGGGTGGAGATGGAGGAAGCTCTTAGGGCAAGTACATCAACACTGGAAATTCCTCTGCAGCTTTTACTACCCCTGTAACAGTTTTTTTTTTTTTTTCTCCCTGTCCTGGTACCTTTAACTTCTCTTATGTTGCCGAATGGAACACTTATCTCCTTCTTCAGGCCCCACTTTGGGGTTTAGGTGGATATCTTAAATGTCAGAGAAGACAGAAAAGGAGAGGAAGGATGATGAAAGGGCTTCAGTGAAATTGTGGGGGGCGGGTGAGGGGGGCTCTGTTCTACTCCCCTAGGCTGTTTGGACTGGATGCTTTCTGCAATTCTTGGAGAGGCTGCGTATCTAAAGGCCTGCAGGAAAAGAAGAGGTGAAAGGAGTGGATTTTCTGCTCTTGTTATAGAGAGCCCAAAAGGAGGGCAACCGGCTCCCTGCCACGCCCTGCTTGGATTTAGGTAAAATGCAGTATTCTGCTTGGAGGGCCTGACTTGACTGAGCTGTCAGGTCGTGTGTGTGTGTGTGTGTGTGTGTGTGTGTGTGTGAACACTATAAAAGGAAAGTAGCCTGGAATACCAAGGGGCAGTGAGTAAGGTGGGAAATGCAGTGGGTGAAGGGAATTAGCTGCGGCTGGCCACTCGGCCACTCAGATTCCAGATGGAAGGTCATTGCTAAAATGAGTCAGTGGGTGAGCAGAAGCAGGCCAGCCTTAAAAGGGTGATGGGTGGGGAATGAGGATGGAACCCTCCTCCAAACCAGGACTTCTGGATGGGGATATCAGGCAGATAAAACAAAAAGCACACCTTCACACCAGGACTTGGATCACTGACAAATCCAAGCCAGGAGTTCTGAGGTGGATCATGTATGTAATCATGAGGACAGCATCATTCTTTCCAGATTTTCTCCTTTTTTCCTTCACCCTTCTCCCTGATCCTGCATATAGCCTTGCAAGATTAAACTGTCCCTAACATCATCTCCATGCCACTTGCATCTGTCATCTCTTCCCTGTGTGTGTGTATGCACACACACATGCTCACTCCAACACCCACACAGGCTGCAGCATCTTCCCTCCTCCTACCCACAGACACATAGGTTTTCACACCCTTTAGCTCTTCTCTCTGCATGTCACATGGGATTTCCCTTCCAAGTTCAAGAGCTGCTGTGGTTTCAGCCACTGTAAACGGGCACTCCCAGCTTCTAGCTGGCATTTTGACCCTACAACTTTCACTTTTTTTTCCCCTCTACCTGCCACCTTGAGCCTTATTCTCTGTTGCATTTCTGCCCTCTAGAGCCTACTTATTCCAGATTCTCTTTAGGTGAGATCCCTTCTGGGTCAATTTGGAAACTGACTCTCTCCTGATGACATGGAAGGTGTGAGCCCTGGACAGAGGCAAAGTTGAGACAAGCTCTTTTCTCAAGCAAAAAGGTGGTGTCTTGGATATATTCCAAGGCCTCACTCAGAAGCCCCTCTTCCCTCCTGATATAGATGCTGTAATAATGAGGAGGAAGATGCTACTATTAGTGATGATAATGGCCATGATCAAGTTGCTGGAGTGTGGCAAGATCACTGGGCAGTGGGAATGCCCTGGGACACGAGCTCCCTGATAGAACTCAGAACTTTACTACATGAGTGTGTAGGGGGCATAGTGACGGCAGGCAGTTTTGTCATTTTTTTCCTTTGCGTTGTTTTATGGCTATGATTTCATTCAAGAAAAGATTTCATTTTGTTGTGTTTGAGAGGCCACAAACATCCAGCCAATTGGAGCAGGTGATGAAGGGAGTGAAAGTATACCAAGGGGGTTATTTCAACCCAATCTAGAATTCCCATTAAAACTGTGTGTGCTTAGGGATGGGAGGGAGGTTGTTAACATCTCCCTGTTGAATTGCACTGAAATCTAGGCCAGCCCTGGTTTCCATATGTGTGGGATGTGCTTAGTCATGCTTGCACATGAAAACATATACGTGCATATGTGCATGTTAATTTATCTCTGTGTTTGTTGATTCCAAGAAAGTCTGTTTAAAAGACAAATGAAATTATGCATAAGCAGCAAATAACCATCAGTCTCTTAAATAAGCTAATCATTTCCCAATATTTTTTCTTTGCTCTTAAGTAGGACACTTATCAACATCTGGAATTTGGAGTTTGTTTTAATGGTGATTGTTGCTTTGATATGCTTTAGGTTTGTAATGATTGCTATTGATCGTTTTCTTTGGTGAAACCTGTTTTTTTAAAAAATGCCTTTCTTGTTTTCTGATTATGGCTATTCAGTCTTCCCTGTCTCTGACAAGGCAAATCTTTCTTTTAAAAGCTATAGGTGTGTACCTAGCCATTCTGCCAGTCTTTTCCCCTGGACAGAACTGAATTTTTATTTTTCAAAGTAATTAAAAAAAAGTTCATCTTAATTGAGCTCATGCCCATGCTAATACTTCAGCTGCACTGTCTCTTAGACTCATTTGAAAATGGAAATCACATAGAGCCTCACAGTTTAAATCACCTGTCTACAGCAGGGAAAAAACACCCAAAACCCCACAAAACAACGAACCATCTTGGGTAAAGTCAAGCGGTGGAAATTCAGTGTTCTGAGAATTATTATATCTTAAACACAAATACAAGACATAATTTTATGAAGTTGGTCACAAATCACCAAAACATATTCATATCCCCGTCCTTCCTCTTTCGCACAGCTAAACCCCAAATCAAGGGGCTTTAGGCATTTCCTATTCAGGTATAGTTGAAATAGAAGATTGTGCATGTGGTGGTGAGTATATTTTAAAATGATACACTCTCTGGAGCTAAATCCACAGAAGATTCTATTGCTCTGTCCCCACACTTCTGGATGTAGTGTGGAAGTATGAGGGGCTGAAATCCCTGCAGCTGTGGCTCCTGGGCTGAGAGTCCCCCAGGCTGCCGGTAAAGTAGATTTTCCTCCATG
Organism: Pan paniscus; assembly: GCF_029289425.2. Lineage (NCBI taxonomy): Eukaryota > Metazoa > Chordata > Mammalia > Primates > Hominidae > Pan > Pan paniscus. Next base: position 54,953,455 of record NC_073266.2, read on the forward strand.
TAGCGGAGAAAATCTCAAAGCAGAGTGGTTACCCAGGCACAGATCTGTTCTGACTGGATAACAAGAGGGACTATGATGTGGACTTGGCCGTTTAGATTAAAATGCATCGTAGGCTCTGGGAACAAGCACACATCAGTAGTAAAGGCTGTTTAAACCTTTGGGGACAGCCCTATGTTTAGATTACGTTAATTCATAAATATTATACTAAATACCACTTAAATTGGACTTAAATGACTTCAAAGATAATGCATTATAATATGGCTATCCAGAGAGCACTAGTCTTTATATCTCCCAGTAACTCAGTCTTTGCTGCCTCCCATCCAGCTAGACAGGACCAAAGTTATGAATGGATTGCTGATTTCTTCATGTGTGATCCACTGTGTATGTGAGTGTTAACAAGCATGGGTATGTGTACATATATGTGTCTTCAGACACTGCCTCTTTTTGTTCTACAGGAAATGAAAAGAAGAAAAGAGAAACAAATTAAAAATGAGAGAAAGGAAGAATTGGACTACTGGGTGACCTGTTCCCTTCTCCAGGGTAGAAAAATTCTACAAAAAGGGGTAAAATTGGCCCTCAGCTCACTTCTGCTGCTACCCGAGGAATTCATCTCTTTTCTCTTTAATCAATAGTACAATGTCTTTCTCTTTGGAGCCTGGAAAAACAATCTTTCCCAAAGTGCTCTAATGGGGGAGAAAAGAAGACTCTGAGTTGGTCGGGAGAGTTTGCATTAAACTCGGTTTTCTTCCTTGGGTGTTGTTTCTTTGAATTTTAATTCTGGGCTTTTTTCTTCCTTTCTCTCTCTGCCTAGCACCCAGATACCCCCTCCCCAATTGCTTTCTGGCCTCCAGGGGGTAAATTTACCTTTACGGTAATCACCCCAGTCCACAGCTGCTCTTTGCTGCCTCCCCAGCCCAACAGCCTTTCTCTGATATGGCTGGGTTTGCTCCACAACACCCACCCACTCCCTCCTGCACAGACTCCCAATTTGACTGGAGTAATTGCCTTTTAAGGTGCACTCTACGCATGGCAGGTATTCCATTAACCCTTAGAACTCCTTCCTTCTTTAGATATCTGAAATGGCAGGTGGCCAACAAATGGAGAACCACCTGAAACCTCCTGTGTTTAATTTAGTTTTTACTTCTTTTCCTTTTCCTTTTTTTTTTTTTCCACTAACATAAACATGACATCCAAACTGGAGGCCAGTGTCCTGTGTCTCTCAATTTGATCCTGTATGATTCATTAGAAGTTAGAAATTAAGGAAGGGGAAAGCAAGAGGCACAAATATGCCCTGAAACCAGGCTTAACAAAGGCATGATTCTATCCCTAACCTTATGTTGTCAATTTAGAGATGGGGAAATCTAGAAACCAAATGCAACCCTCATTCCTCAAGCCTCATCATGCTTTCTGACTTAACAGTAATTAATCACCAATGGCAAGCGAGTAATTTTTTAAGGTGGCCAGAGGCTTATTTTATCAGGATTAGCTAATAAATCAGGCTGCATCACCGAAGAAGGAGTTTAAACTCTTCTAGGACTGAATAAACCAGACCTCGGAAACGGTCTCATTTATTCAGCTCTCTGAGAGCTTGCAAGCACTGTTAGGGACATTGTGGTCCAACCTCGATTATAAAAATCAGAAGGATGGAGAGGTAGGAAGTTTCACTGGGAAAAATATATGCTCAGGCTCTGAAGGGTGAGCTGCGACAACGAGGAACCCAGTATGCCGGAGCTAGTGGGCCTGCTTGCCACTGACTGAGACAGTTTAGGGGAGAAATTATTTAGAAAATGAAGTTTTGTTTGTCCTAGGAATTCTGGCCAGATTTTATTTATTTTTATATATATATATATAAAATATATGTAATATATGTATTATGTATATATTATATATATAATCATAACCTTCTCTACCTCCCTAATGCAAATGATGAAAATTCTACTTCTTTGCTATTATATGAGAGAGTCCAAATTACATCAGCAACAAAGTGATGATATCAGGGATTGTAGAAAAGAAACCAAGGAATATTGTTAAAGTTTATCTTCATTTGAAATGAAGAAGCAAATAAAGTGCTTTAATCCAGATGCCATATGAAGCCCAGCTCCTCACAACTGTCTTTTGCCTCTAGTGAGTTCTGATTTTTTTAACTTTAAAATCTTAAATCACCACAAAAACTGATCATTAAGATGGGCAGAAGACTTCCCTACCTATGCTTTCAAAATTTTTATTATTACTATTTTTTACAATGAGGACATTCAGAATAACAAAGGTTTGATACAAACCTTGATTAGCTTCTAGGAAGCTTGATTGGAAGGGGAAAAACTACAAAGATATGGTTGACTTGAGAGGGAGGGGGGGAAAAATAAAGTGTTTTCTTTTTTTCTTCGAATATTATTTTGAAGCCTGCCTCCCCGTTCCACCTTTCCAATCTCTCTTTTGAACAGACAGACATTTTCTCCATATTGGATAAAGGTTGCTTTCTCTCTCCATTACAGCCCCCACCCTCACCCCACCCCAACAAACCCAGTATATTTCCATTCTGCTGTGTTTTTGCGTTACTCAACATGCCATTAACTTTAAGATTTACTCCTCAGCAGGCAAGCTGGAAGATACTAAAGCCAATAAAAACTGCTCTCTGGGACTCCAACTATGAAGAGTTTGGAGCTCTGTTTAGTATTCGAACGAAGGGAGGGCTGGAGAAAGAGGGTGGTTGTGATAGTGAAAATCGCTGCTGCTTAGAGAGCCAGACAGCTCTGCGCTCTGCACCTAATGTGCTGGAGGATCAGCTGTGTCCATAGCCCATTTGTGGCCAAGGATGAGGCTGCTCTCTATGTGGGGGTGGGTGTGCGTGTGTTTTCATCTTTAAAACCACCAGCTGTAACAGCATCTTCGGCGGCTCTCCACACTACTGTTTATTAAAAACGGAACATCCATACACATCCCCTACAACTTCCTTAGCCCCGTGCTCCTTCCCTGCCTGGCGATCAATCTCTCTCAGAAAGCATTTAACTTGCCCACATAGATCCAGCACCGATTCATCCCCGCTGCACATCCTATATATTACTGTTAGGAAGCGGAGCACTGGGCTAATTTCGTCACCCACCAGCCACCCACACACATTCTACAACTGAACACGTTTGGGGCTCTGCTTTAAAGATAATAAAACAAGGAGAAAACAGGCAGGCTGCGGACAATTCCCATGACCACTTTCCTAAAAAGTTGCTGTGTTTTAATTCTTTGATTATTCTGTCTCCCCCTCCCCCAAGCACTCACTGGCAATGATCGCTTCAAGGGAGAAATAATGTACTATAAAGCTCTCTGCATGGTGAGTTTGGGATAAATTAGGGTACACCTTTCAAAATGCAAATCTCGCACACACATATTTTTTTCCCAAAGCCCCACTTTCCTGGGAAGGGGACTATCCAGGCTTGCCAGACCCCCCACTCCACCCAGGGGATGGCTGGTTCCTTGCTAATTCTTGCCTTAGGTTTTATCACTGGTTCCTTCAAACATCCAACCCCCCCACCCCCAACACACACCACCATTCACACCACAATCAGATTATTGAGGCACACAGCTCGACAGGGAGAGTTTACTGTTACATTTAAATAAAAATTTCTCTTTGAATTTGTCACCTCTCTCCCTTTTAGACGGCTGCGCTCCTGCTACTCTAGCCCGGAGCAAAGGATGAGGAGACCACCTCCTTTAGTATTTTCAGCACCACGGCGATGGACAGCACCCTCGGTCCTCGGCCGGCTAGGAGCCCGCGAGTCCGTCCGCTTAGCGTCCTGGGCTCGACCGGTGCAGCCTTCCCCATCCCCATCTTTCAGGTCGCTGTACCCAAAAATCCAAGCCCCGTCTCCTCGATCCCCTCTCTCTTTCTCTTCATCGGCGCCCGCTGCTCTCTCCATGGCATCGTTCCTATCAGCACCTCGCCCAAAACCCAGTCTTGCCCCAGCAAACAGCTCCCCACGCACCCCAGCTCTGGTCTCCGCTGCCCGAGCGCCTCCCTCCACGGCGCCCGCCCGAGGCTTCCTCTCGCTTAGTCCGCCGCTCGTCAGTCGCCGGCCGGCCGGTCGGCCCGCCAGCCCGCTCCTGCTCCCCGGCAAAGTTGGGAGGGAAAGGTGTACTCACCTTTGTGCATGCCTGTGAACCTGTCCTTCAGAACCGTAAGCTCGTAGATTTTGCCAAACTCCTCGAAGAGGGGCTTGAGGTCCTTCTCATCCAGGTTGCGGGGGATCTGCCCAATGAACAGCTTGATGGCATCGTGGTCCTTCATGGGAATGGTCGACGGGTTCCCCGGGCTGTGGCTTAATCCGTTCATGTGCCCGGCACTGCCCGGGCTGCTGCCGAGCCCGTTGGTACTGAGGCTCGCGTTGTCAGCCTGTCCGTTTGCTAACGTGGCCATCTTTATATACATAGAGAAAATCTTCTTTCCTTTTATTCTTTCTCGCTCGCACTCTCTCGCTCCTCTCTCTCGCTCGCTCGCTCGCGCTCACACACGCACACGCATACACACACTCGGGTTCTCTCCCCCTCGGTTTCTCTACACCTCGCTCTCCGCTCGCTCTCTGCTCTCTCTCTTTCTCCTCTTCTCTCGCTCGCTCGCGCTCGCGCTCTCTCTCTGCTCTCCCCCCTCTCTCTCTCCCTCCCTCCCTCTCCTCTCTCTCTCCCTCTCTCTCTCCCTCTCTCTCTCCTCTCTCTCTCGGTCTGATCTGATTTTTTTTCTTTTTTTCTTTTTTTCTTTTTTTTTTTTTTTACATTGAACAGACAGGATCTCTGTCCTTTCCGTTTAAACAGGCTGGACCGGTTCAAGTTCCCAGCCAGACCAGGGGTGGGGGTGGCGAGTGTGCGCGCGCGGAGGAGGGCGCGGGGGGCCGGGAATGGGCGCGCTGTGGGGGCCCGCGCCACGGCGGGCGGCGGCCGGGGGCAGGGCGGCGTGGGGCGGCGCCGGCCCCACCGCGCCTCCCCCGTCGGCGGCCCCGCGCCGTGGCGGTGGTACAGTCCGAGACGGCCCCCGGCTATAAATAGCGCCAGGCGCATGGCTCTTCGGGAGGCGCTGAGATTCCGGGCCCGGCGGCCGCGGGGAGCGGGTGTCCGTGAGGAGCCGGGCAGCCGGCCTCCTCTCTTTGCCTTTTGGGGGTTCTTTTTGTAATAGCAGCAGGTGCAACTTTTTGTATTTTAAAAATAGTGATTTTTATTTTCGTGTAGGTATGTAGGGGGGCTTTATCCACCAAGCTATGCTCTATTAGGGCGCCAGGCGGGCGAAGCAAAGGCAGGGATGGCGGGCGGGGCGGCGGCGGAGGTGGAATGGGCGCTTTTTTCTTCCATCTGGCTTTATTTATTTATTTAGACTAGAAAAGCGAGCCGGCTTGGAGGGAGTCCGCCCGGGGATCCGAGCGCGCATTCATCAGTGTCGAGAGAAAAAAAGCTACATAAATATATATTATGTGGATAAATCTATAGACAAGAGCTCTCTCGCGCGCGCTCTGTCCCTGTCTCTCTGTGTGTCTCTTTCTCTGTTTTTTTTTCCTCCTCGCACCCCCAACCTGCCAGAGCAGCCCCACATCTTCCTCCCGCCCGGCATCTACCGCCACCCAAGCCACCTGCCAGGATGGGGCTGGGAGCTGTCGGGCCGCGCCGGGGGGCAGAGGGACGGGGAGTAGAGACTCGGGGTCCGACCCCCGCCCCAACCCGCCTCCGAAGGCGGAAGGTGGGGGTCCCCGTCCCGGGCGGTCTCCCCCGCCCCGGAGAGCGCGGCTGGTCCGCCGGTGGCTGGCGGGAGGAAGGTAGGAGTCGGGCGCCCCTGCCCGCTCGCCCGCCGGAGGGGGAGGAAGGCGCTGGGCGCGGTGGCCGGTGAGCCAGCGCGGGGGATGGCTTGATTTGCCCTCGTCTGCTTTACGGGTTCAAATAGAATATATTTTTTTAATCACCATCAAAAGAATAAAGCCCCTGAATCGCTATCTGGGTTGCCGCCGGACCGAGACTCGCGCGGCGTGCGCTGCCCCCGCGGGTTTCGTTTTCGGCACCTACAGCTCCCGAGGTGCGAGGCTGAGTCGTTCCTGCCGTGGGGACCGGGGGTCGAGCCGCCCGGTCCGGACCCCGCCGGACTCCCCGCCAGGCCCACTGGGGCTGGTATCTCGGCTGCGCGGGAAAGGGAGTGGCAGGCGCGGAGCCGGGAGCAGGGTCCGAGCGGCCCCGCCTGTAGGGGTGAATACTGGTGGTGAACTTGGCTGGGGTAGCAGATTTTCACGTTAATGATATTTACCTGCACCCCGTCCTCTCTCATGTTTGCTTTTTCAGGGCAGCCTCTTCGCTTCAGAAGCCTGGCAAATTGAAATAACGCGCCCGCTCCCCCGCGGGCTGCGGGGCTGGGGAGCTGGGGCGGCGGGGCTGAGCGGCTGGCCTAACCCCCGCCGGCCCTCGGCTAGCCACTTTCGGGTTTCAGGGTTTCTCTTTTCGTGCCCTCGGATTACATTACGTTACTAGAGGATATGTCTGCAATTTTAATTAAAGAAATGAGACCCCAGCTGCCTGCAAACCCAGGCCAACCCCATTTGGTACAAGCACAATACGGAGCTCTCCAGCGCCGGAGGAGGCCCGGAGGCCCGGAGGCCCGAGGTTCGCAGCCCCAGGCCCCGAGTCCGCTCAGGACGCCTCTCTCTGAGGATCCCGGGCCCAAACCAAAGAGCAAGTATGATTTTTAGAACTGTGGAACTTCATCCTTTCATTTTAGCTTCTCCTGCCTTTGCTTGCCGGAATCGGGTGTAAGTATAGTTAATTCGTCACTTGGTTTACCGGGTTTACGTTATCCGGTGTTGTATGCTGGTCTAAGAATCGACCAAGTAGATGACTCGAACAGAAACTCACATATAGAGCCTTTGCCATGTGGTGGTTGTGTATTTGGTGTGCCTTTGAAGTGCCCTGATAAGGGGGGCAAGTCCCTGCTAAGCACTTGGAGAGTTTGTGTGTGTGGTTTGGCCGTGTGTGCCTGCTTGTGTGGATGCAGCGTGGGTCTGTGCACGGACCCTGCGTGTATCCACACTGCATATATGTGTGTGTCCCTACCAGGTTGAGACCTCCTCCTTCCGGTCCCCTAGGACACATCAGCAGAGGCTATTAACTCTGTCCAAGATATCTCTTCCAACATCATCCTGTGGTGCTGGTGCATGGCACCCAGGATCCTACAGCTGAGTGGCATGTATTTTCTGCTATCACAGGGGAGTTTAGGAGAGTAAATTCCTGCTCGAGGTCTGTTTTTCTCTCCTTGCCTCTCAACCCCTGAAAGCAAAGCCCAGACATCGGAAAGGGAAAGGGGCCAGCTAAGGGCAGCTGGAAAAGAAGGGAACTGCTCAGGGGAGAGTCACTGAAGTTCACCCTCCTCTTCCTGCCACCACCCAAGGCACCCCTAGGTCCAAGTAAATTATTCACAGGGGGTTAATTACTCATGTTATTATTAATAATAGTCAATACATAAATAATAGCAATCGTTGGGCAGGAGTGAGCCAGGGAGTGGGCTTGTTAATGAAAGGGGGCACTGGCTATTTCAGATGCCATGAAGACTCCTCCATTCTGTGCAGTGCCAGTTCCCTCCAGGACTGCTCCCCTGCCCTGTGCACCATGGCCCCTCCTGGTGTCTCTTCATCCGTGGACTCAAAGCTGTGGAGAGCTCCTTCTTCCTTAGAGATCCCCACCCTCCCCTTTCTCCCACCTGATGATGGCTTATTTTGGATTTGGGTTATCTCACCTTAGCAGGTGGCACAACCCTTACCTCTCATCTTTCTGACAGATATATGGCGAAATGTCCTCCCTCCCAGCTCCTGCCCCAGGACACTAAGTCCTGTCTAACTGAGCTACCCAGTGTAAACAGCAGCAGAAGCAGCTTCTGTTTAGGCATCAGTCTCTTAAAGGCGCAGATCTGGATCTCTTAGGCTCCTACCTCTCCTCCATAGCAGAGTGTTGGGGATAAAATAACACAGACAGGTGTCTCAGACTAATGCAATAAAAGAGCAGGACCCTTGAGAAAATAGTATGAAACATGATTAGGTTGGCTCTTTGGTATCCTCACCCTTGATATTCTAGGAAGACTTGAGTTAAAATTTTTTTTAACCTTAGATCATCAAAGAGAAATGTAATTAGAGAAAGATGGGGCAAAGTATTACTCACTGTGACATTTAAGCAGATTTAACTTTCCCTCCAAGTGCCACTTCATGGCCACAATTATTTCACCCACTGAGAGAGAGGGAGAAGGCTGGCAAATGGAAGTGGGGCTGGGAACAGTTGCTTCTTATTTTCTCTCTGGGCTTGGTGTTTATATGTTGTTGCTGATTCATCTTTGGGGGTGTTAGAAAGTCCTGTGGGGGATTAGGTTCAGGTGGGCTAGCTACTCAGACCTTGCCAATACCTCCTGTTCCTTCGCTTCCCTTTGCTTCTCTCGTTCCTCAAGGAGGAGAGGGAGCCTTCACTGGGCTCAGCTTCCCTCCAGCTGAGCCACTTGTCACTGGTCACCCTCTTCTCTCTGACACCCACTGAACTAGCAGCCCTGGCCATGGCCGCACAACCTCAGGCCTGCTTTGGCTCTCCTGCCTGTAAATCTTCTCTTTCCCCCTTAATTGTGAACTCATGGAGGGCAAGGACCCAGTAATCTGGTCTCTCCTCCTCCTCTGCAACCCCTTCTGGTAGCACAGTAGGTGCTTAAGATATAGTTTATAGATACCAATGGCTAATCTGACTTGGGGAGTGGTGTCAACACTGTATTCATATGGGCTCTAAGGAAGGGGAGCTGCAGGGCCCCAGGCAGACACTTCTGAACAGGTAATTTAGAAGACCCCCAGCAGTTCAGCATCCTGGGTCTGCACTGCTTTACTTGGAAGCATCACCACTCAGTCATTCTTGCATTCATCCAGTCTTTCTGACTTCCCTCTGGAAGCAGCCAAGAAAGGACAAGGCTGCAAAGATCTCACCGTCTAGTTAGACCAAAGTCATACCCAGTGAAAAGCCCCAGAACAGCAAATGGCAACAGATGGTTAAATGTCTTCCAGGCCTGAGGAGTTCCACATAGGAGAAAATAGAAAACAATCCAAGTTGCCTTTGATGATATGTGATGGGGGTAGTAGCCTTAAGGAAAGAGGCAGTGAAGAAGGCAGGATGCAGAGGGGGCCAGATTGGTGGTACGCTGGGTGATGCTGGGGATTTAAAACTGGAAGGGAGAAAAGCAGGGATTACTCCAAGGTTATGTTGAGACCATGCTGAAAACAGAGCTGAGATCTACACTGGGCTCCCTAACAGACCAGACCTCAAATTAAACATCTCTATGGAGCGACTGCTCTGCCCAGACCTGCAGAGGGCAGTGAGGGCAGGCTGGAGGAACGGAGACTCCCCTGTACTCTGTATAGGGCTCATGTGCTGTTTGGGCAAAGAAACGGACTCAAAGAGCCAAATGGCCACAAAGGGTATGATCCAACTGAAGGGCAAAGTGAAAGGAGCAGGCTGTGTGGGCTACGGACCCCCAGAGAAGGTGGAGCTTGTGTGGGCAGTGGCACTCAGGGAAGGCCTTCTGGAGGAGCAGGCCCTGCTGGCCCTGTAGGAAGGGGTGTTTCAGCTCAGGAAGAGGGGAGAGAGGTGGCCTTTCAGGTTGAAGTGGTGTTTGGAGTTGCAAGGCCTGGAGTGAGGAGTGGGCTCTGAGTTCTTGCATGACAGACAGAAGGAGGAGGCTCCCATGTGGTTATCAGTTTGGTAGGCAAGATGGGGCTTTGCAGGCAGCCTCAGCAGTATGGTCTTCTCCACAAACCCAGTGTGTCTCTGACCTGGAATACTTCAGGAAAGTTCAGTGATATAAAGAACAATAATTGGGGCAAGAAAGGAAGAGAAAAACAATCCCTACTGCCTTTTAGCTAATATTGGCAGCCTCCTGCTACTCAAGTAGACAATTGAAGGACCTCCTATCCTGTTCTGAGCCCACAGCAGGTCTGGGCATGAAGGAAACCCACTGGAGGGAGAACGCTGTGTGTTTGGGAAACTCAGGGGCTCCCTAGAAGGACTGAGCTGTCTCCAGGTCTCAGACGGGTGCCAGGGCTGGCAGAAGAGGGGTCTCAGAGCTGTTTTTCTTGCTGGCTGAGCCTCAGGGCCATACTGCCTTGGTCTTGTGAGGGGAGCCCTGGCTCTGGCAGGGAATGGTTTTGGGAGTCCGTGGTCAGCTGCTGTTCCAGGCTTTCATGCTAACCCTGGGGGTTCGCCTCACTTGTGCTGAGGACAGGTAGGAAATGTAGAGGCAGTGTGAGAGGCGGAATGAAGGGACCCCAGAGTCCCAGACAGGGGCATGCTGTGTGATGTGGCCAGGAGAGCCAGAACTCGGCAGTGGGGACCTGACTCATCACTCTCCTGGGCCTCAGCTTTCTCTTCTATCAAGTGGAGACTGGGGTCCCTTTCTTCCACCTTCCTTTCCTTCCTCATATCACATCCAAAAAAGATGAGACAGTGGCACGTCTGTGAGGCTGACTAATCAGTTTTCATGTAAAAATTATTAAGGTGACAAGAGTGGGGATTGAGGGTCTAAATGGGCTATAAAAGAATGTAGATAAATTTGATGAACTTAATTGCACTGAGGGGTTAGGAGTTTACTCCTTATCTTCCCCAAAGAATTGACTTTTTTTTTTTAAAGGGCAGTGCTCCATCCAGCACAAGCATGTGGTTTTAGCTGCATTTAGGTGAAGCTGGCAGAGCCTGTGCTCTGGAGCCAGACTCCTTGGCTTCAAGTCCTGCCTCTTCCACTTTTTAGCTCTGTGACCTTGGGCAGGTTGTTTAATTTGTTTGTGGCTCAGTTTCCTCATTTGTAAAATAAAAAGAGAAATAAAACCTACCTCATAGAGGTGTTGTGAAGATTAAATGAGTAAATGCAGGTAAAGTGCTTAGATCAATGTCTGGCCAGCCAATATTATCAGTGTCACTAACAGGCCACTGGGGGCTGGGGTCCTGCTGAAGCCCCCTCCCACCTCCTACAAAGGAGGAGGGGCATCCACCTCTGGCTGGGGCTGGGCTTGGTGTCCAGACTTGAGATGGACATGCTGTGGGTGTCCTTACAAGCTGCTCAACTGTTCTCAAGGTGCTCCTTGGGGAAGGAGGCCTTCTGGGATAGTAAGTCCTGCATCACAGCCTCTTCTTAGGACCTGCTCTGTGTACTAGCTGCCAGCACTCTGGTGGTCCCTTCTTCTTACCTGAGAGGTGTTGCCTCAACAAGTCCTTTTAATTGTGATGTTTTACTAATTAGTTTTTAATTATGTTAATTTATTGTACATGAGCCCTGAGGTTTTCAGGCACCGGGCTCACTTTGGAAACTGGAATAGGAAGTTGTATTTATTACACACACAATGCTATGGGTAAATGTCACTTCAGCAGGGCCACGATTTCTCTGATAATGCCATTAGATCAACAGTTTCTACCTGGGCTCTCTCTAATCCTAACATTCCCCACTGCCTCCAGGCTCCTACACAATCCTTCAGATAATGCAATGCCTCCAGGCTGTGCATGTGACATGAAGGAGTGAGGTGGCTGGGTGGGGCCAGGGGGACACCAACTGGACACAGTCTCAGGAAGGTGAGACTATAGGACCTTTGCACCATGCTACATCTTTAAAGGGTGGTTGTCTGGAGACCTCGGACTCCCCCAGCTGGGTGGACCCTCCTGGTCACTCACTCGGGAGCTGGGTGCTTGACTTCATGGCCTGGGGAGAGGGAGGGAGAGGCTGAGGATGGAGGGGGCACAGGCACAGTCAAGTAGGGGGCTGCAGCTATGGAAGGATATAGGCTTGTGTTCCAAGGGTGGCAGGTGGCCGTGGGTTGGGGGTTTGCAGAAGGGCCAGCTCTTAGGAAAGGCTCAGGGTGGGGACTCAATGACCATATGCTGACTGGCTGATAGTAACACAGAAGAGGGTAATCAACAGTACAAGACCAGGACAAAGAAGATGCCTGGGTATTTCGGAAGGATACAAAGGGAGAAATCACTCCTCTGACCCCCAACACACATATGCTGAGGGGGAGGGTCACCATATTGGGCCCATTTTCCATAAATCATTTCTGCTCTCAAAGGATGAGAATTTGCTGCCATTAGGAATGTTTAAGAGATGTCAGAGGTTTTCAAGAAAGTTGCCACATCTCCCACAATAATTTCTAGATGGCATTCTTCTTTTAGTAAGTTTAAAGTCTTCCAAAGTGTACATGGAATTGTATATATACATTTTGGTGTCTTATTAAACAGATACATTAATATAAATTTTGTTCAAAGAGTACAGTTTAAAGAAATACAGTCTGTAAATACAGTTGGATATTTATTGCTTAAAAATGTATATATCAGACTTAAGTTACTGTACTTTTTATATACATATGTGCATAGGTGCACGCATTGTTTTTAGAAAGAGTTTAGACTTTGAAACCAGACAGATCTTTAACTTACCAGCCATGTAAGCCATGCTCTCAGAGCCTCAATTTCCTCATCAGAAACATGGGTATAACAGTGCATATGATTGTCATGATGACTAAAAGAGGTAATACGTACATAGAGCCTGCTACATGGTGGGTGCCCAATAAATGTTAGCTATGATTATGAGTGTATTTGTTAAATGAACAAACTCATTTCCAGGTATAAGCCATTGCAGAAAATAACTTTGGAATATGTATAATAGCACATGGAGATGTTCTAAGAAAGACGATATTTGGGGCTTCTCCTCAGTGGCCCTCCAAGTGGTGTTAGGGAAATGAAAGACATCCATAATGGGAAACTAGTTTGGCCCCTTCCACATTACAGCAAGTGGATGACATCTCCAGTTGGGGGCGAAGTTGTGTGAGGGTGTGAGGGAGAGAAGCCCATGTCAGGTAGGAGCCCCCACGAGTTTCTTTCAATGCCGCAGCTTCCTGATGCACACTTGCCTTCAGGCTCAGAGAGGCGCTCACCCTGTGGTAAACACCTAGTACCCCCTGCCTCCATTGTCAGGGGAGCCTGCACCCACACACCTGCACATCCCGACACAGGGAGGCTCCCATGCAGGCCTTCATCCCCCCACCTCCCCGCCAGGGAGGGTGGGCACGCTGCTGTGACTCACTCCCTGGCCCTGTGCCCTCTCGCTGAGTCACAGTGTAATTGATCCCTCCCTGCGCCAGGTTTCTACTCTCATGTGACCCAAAGCAGGGTCATTGGGCCAGGCTGAATCTAGGCTGGGGTTCTGAGACTGCTGGGTGGGAGAGTTGATCCCAGGAGGGAGGGACAGGCTGTTAGAAACTGCGATGGCTCTGAGCCTTTTACATGACACTCCTGGATGTCTGCTGAGGTGTTGTGTTTGGAGGAGTCAGGGTTGTCCACCACCCACCCATGATATATATCCCCTCCACTGATGTTCCCATCACTGTAGGGCTATCTCCACAGAAGCTGCCTTGGTTAAATAATGAACGGGATGGTTTGGTCTTCAGGAATCTCCTTGAAGACGCCCATGGTCTTTGTGTGTCTGGGACTAGGGTGCCTCATCCTTGTTTCCAAAATGAGGTGTGGGCTTAAAAGATCTGAGGGTGTGAGAGTAGGAAGTTAGGTATGTGTGATCCACACATCATTAAAGGGCAGCGTTACCCCGTGGGGGTCAATCCAGGCCATCCTTACTCCCAAAAAAGAACCACCTCTCCTCCTGAAGAAATGGGAAACCCCGGCTAACAAGGATAAAACCACAAATCCTCCCAGGCTGGTGGCAAAGGGCAGGGTAAAGGTCACCTCTGCTAAGGGCTTCTCTTAATAGGCAGATCTGGGGTGGGGTGTGCAGGTCCCTAGACCAGCAAGAGCTACAACATCACCGCCTTGCCATGGACAAGCCATGCCATTGTTCTTTGTTTCTGTATCCTCATCTATAAAATGGGCAGAAAATTATTAGAGAAGCATCTAATGAATAGATAAAGCTCTGAGAAGTAACCCTATTATCATAACCCTGCCTCTCCTCCGATTTTTAGTCTTCTCCCATCATCTTGTCTGCTGGGCAGGCAGCAATGTGATGGGATCTGTGCCCGTTTTGGGTCTTGATCTCTGCTTCCAGTCCCTGCTCAACATCAAGGCTGCCCCACTGAGGCATTTCCTGCCTCGGGAGAGTGGATTCTGTATTTGGTCGTCAAACAACAAAAGGAGCTCCATCTGGGTTCTGGAGGGACTCAGCCAAGACTTGCCCCGTATCCTGGGTCACTGCTTCCCTTTTCTGGACCTCATTCCCTGATTCGTGAGATGGGGACCATATCCTTGCTCTGCATACCTTGTGGGGAGGAATGAGGGTGGACTTGCTACTCAGAGTGCAAGGTGCTTATGCTGTGAATAAGCTCCTCTCCCCATCCACCCTGTCCCTGTCTCTGCACAGCCCCCAGCCTCAGAGCAGGCCTGGAACAGAGAAAGCAGCCTGGCTCTCCCATCCATCCTCTTCCTCCGGATTATTTCTCCCAATCACACTTAATAGCTGCCTGGCTTTTGGCTGCAGCCCGGTATATAATAACCTGCAATTATTGTCCACTTAAGCTGTCCCCAGAGCCTTGTCTGTTGCGCTGCCCAGGCCCGCACCGCCGGCCTGCTGATTTCCCTGTCAGAGTCACGGCCAATGGGAAGAAAGCCCTTGACAGGGCTAGACTGACAATGCTTTGGCAGGGCCACCACCTCCCAGGCTGCGACTTCCTAGGAGACGGGGCCTCAGAGGCAGCCCCCTCCAGCCACAGCCGCATGCAGCCTAGGAGCCTGCCTTGCTGGGGCCTGGCCCTCTGTGCTGTTCCTGTATGCCCTGCCTCTATATACACGCTACTCTCATTTCAGCCTCTGCCTTTATTTACCCTTTACCTTGTGTGTCCACTTTACTGATTGCTACAGGCCAGTCCCTTTCCCAGCTAAGTTGTTCTTCTCTGCATCCTTATAAGGGAGGCATTGGCTTTTTACATACCAGGCTACTAAAGATCAGAGAGGTTAGGTTTCTTTCTTAGGGTCACATAGCCAGGAAGTGACAGTGAAAATTCAAAATCCAATTGGCTGTTTCCATGGCTCACATATTTAATGCTTATGCTATGCTGTTTCCTGTCTTCCTATCAAGTCCTACCCACCTTGGTGGCTCTGTTGGGTGCCACCTTTCTTGGAAAGCCAGCTTCAGCACTGCAGCAACCCTGGCCTGTCTGGCTCTGAACCCATACAGCCCTTGAGCATGCCCGAGATTCCCTTGGTCCTGTGTGGGCAGTGGATGAGTTCCCCTGCTTAGCTCTCCTCTGTCATTTAGTTCCTAAACTATCACTATGCAAATTGGATAAAGCTGAGCCTTTGCAGTTGTCCACGTTCTCCCCTTCTTAGCTTCGACTCGCATTCTCATGAACATCTCTCCTAGAGCCTGGTCCTCACTGCTCCTGACAAGGGACCTCGCCCATCTGTTTGGTAAACATTTAAATTATCTCTGTGGTACCACCTGGCCCTGATGGTGGTGAGGGTGATGATGATGGTGATGATAAAAGTAGCTTTCTAGGCTGTGAAAACACATGCAGGTTCTGTGCTATCATTGGGAGATGGCAAAATCTGAGGGTGGGAGTATTTTCATGTCACTCTGAATCTAATAATTAAATGATCACGGACAAAAGAGGGTGTCCACCCCCTAACTGAGGCTAGTTGTCTTCGTCAGTGAGTGTGTGTGTGCACATGGTCCAGAGTGCAGTGGCTAGGATGGACCCTGGGGCCTGGGGACTGCCAGGACCTGTGATAAATGGAGCCCCAAGTCTGCTGGACTGACAGGCCAGAACAACCAGGGGGCTGTGGGCTGAAGGAGGCTCTGAAGGACACTGTATCTGGAAGGTCCTCCATTGGCTGTCACATTGGGCTCTGGGCTATCAGCAGAGAGGGAGTGGAGCCAAGATCCAGAGTCTGGTGGGTCCACCCTCTTGTCTGGGCCCCAGGCCAGTCCTTCCCCAGCCCTGCTCACAGGACACACCCTTTCCCTTCTGGGCTCACTCATCCTTTGCCTGAATGTTCCTCACTGCTGCTTGCATTTTTCTTCCTTTGTCTTGCAAACAGATTCTCAGCAAGGAACCTTTGTTGGGAATCAGTGTTGGGGCAGCCTGGGGCCTTCTCTGGCCCTTCAGGTCTTACAGGTTAAGTCTGAGGCTGGCCTGAAGATAAACTGACATGGGGCTGTCTGGGGCCTCCTTCCTTCTTCTGTGCCATCCGGGGAGGTTTGGGAGCCCTCCCTGACTTGGCGCTGAGGGAGGCAGAGGGCCTGTGTCTCCTGCTCCACACCCTCGCTGCTCCCCCAGTGGGCGGGGATGCTTTAGCAGCTCTGCCTGCTCTACGCTGTTTCTTGGACTGGAAATGCCCCTGTCGGTCAGATCCCTGGCCTTTAGCCCTGGGGTGGGGCCTCTCAGGAAGAGCCTGGGCAGGGATCCTCAGCTGGGGGCAGTGCAGATGAGGAAAGGGGCCAGAACCCACCACACCAGCTGCCCCCTGCGGCAGCATCCAGTTCCAGGGCTTTACACTGTGAAGGGCCAAACTACGCAGTGGCCTTCACTTTCTCTAACTGCCATTTACTCCCCTGGCCCCTGTCACACCCATGCCAAGGGTAGAGGAAGACTTCAGACCTGCTAGTTAAAGGTAACACACCCTCTTTTCAGGGTAAACTAGTCTTGTATGGGCAAATCTCCCATCTTTAGAGGTTTTCCTCCTCTCCCCTCTAGCTGAGATGGCATTTGAGGTAGGGGAAACATACACGTCCTGTGTGGGAGAGGGGGCCTTGGATTGTCCTCAAACTGTGTCCTCTGGGGCCTTGGTGGGCCTTATGGGGTGTGGTTGCCACTGTCTGGGTCGTGGGAGCCCCAGAGCC
The DNA here is from genome assembly GCF_029289425.2 of Pan paniscus. Classification (NCBI taxonomy): domain Eukaryota; kingdom Metazoa; phylum Chordata; class Mammalia; order Primates; family Hominidae; genus Pan; species Pan paniscus. The sequence continues at coordinate 54,970,307 of NC_073266.2, forward strand.
CAGCCCACCAGGCCCCGGTTGGCCACTGTGCTTGCAGGTATCCTCTGGGTCCCCCTATACCTTCCTACATCCCCTTCAGGGAGGGGGCCTGGGGCACACCCTGGCTTCCAGCTTTCTTCCTGTGCATCCCACGTAGATCACTTCTGGAACTCTCCTGCACCACAGGCAGCTAGGATGGACAGGGAGAGGAGGGGGATGAATCTATTTAAACTTACCTTTCTGCCTAGACCCACTCTCCTTTTACTCCTCTAGGTAGTGGCCCCAGGTGGTCCAGAGCCACCCAAACAGGAGGTGGAGCCCAGTCTTCACAGCTTTCAGCTTTGTTTGAAATGGGCCTGTTTTCTCCTCCCTCCCCCTTCACTACTTAAGTTTCAGCTCTGAGATGGGAGGAGTGGCTGGCTGGGGTGCCCCGGGAGGCTTGCTCTGCCCTCATCCTCCTCTGATCAAGGCAGCCTCTGGACTCTGTTCCCCACTATGTCCCTTCCTGCAGGTGCATAGACACTGAGGACGGTCCTATAGTTCATTCACTCTGTGAGCCAGCCCAGCACCATGCTTGGCACCGTGGCTAAAAGAGCAGAAAACAACCAGTGCCACCGAGTGCTGAATTTGCTTAAGACATTTGTAATACAAAAAACCCCAAAACTCCAAACCCCCAAACCGAAACCCAAATTAAATATTTCCTTCTGGGGTGGCTTTTTAAACTAGTTTTGATCATGTGAAGTGTAAATTCTTAGCTACCTAGAGAGCTTGACAATCCAAAAGTATTCATTTGTCAAATATTTAGGTTGGTCAAGATTAAGCATTTACTAGTATGTAGAAGAGAAGTGATTGTAAACTGATCAGACAAGTTTTATATGCAGATGTTCTAACCACTGTCATCACGTATAGGCACGTCCTTCAACACAGCACCCTCCTTCCTGTGTGTGTGTGTGTGTGTGTACGCGCGTGCAGCATGCACGTGTTTGTCAGGGACACGCGTGTGAGAGCACGTCTTCTTCATTGGGTTTATTTTCTTTGTGCTGCTAATGCTTTTGGCCTCTGGGGGTGCTATATATATACAGATACGGAATTTGAGAAACAGGATTTTCAACCTGAAAGGAACCGTAGGTATTTTCTAATCTACTTTTCTCATTTTACGCCTTTGGCAATGTCCAGAGAGTTGAGGTGACTTGTTCAGGGTTAGATAGAGAATGTAGATCTCTCTCTGTCCTTCTCACGTGCACACATGCACATCCACACTCACTGTCTGGTAATGGTAATGGATGGCTGTTTCCTCTCTTTTTCTCCTCCCTCTCCATGTGCCTCCTTTCCTCCATCAGTCTGTCTCTCTTTCCTCCTCTCCTTCTGCTCTGTGGTCCTGGCTGGCAGCTGAGGATGGCACAGGGCGTGCAGAGGCTAGCTCCCAGGGAGGCTGCCCCAGCAGCTGGCTGTGCCCCAACTCCCCCCTCCTCCCTGAGTTGGGAAATGGAGGCACAGTGTGTTCCCTGGCTTCCCTATTAGTCAGGAACCTAAGGGAGCACTACCTCAGTCCTGGGGAAGAGCAAAGAGGAAGGACAGATGCCTCTGTTTGCAACCGGATCCCCCTTCCCTGGCTGTCTCCAAGTGGAGCTGACTTTCTCCTAGGGGAGGAAATGGGGTTTCCTCCTTGACACTGCTCCTTCCTGAATCCTTTTCTCTAGCCCAAGCCACATAGCCTCCAGTTCAACTACCCCTTTAGGGAAGATGCAATGCTATTTGCTTCATATCCAAAAAGCCCAGGGAAATGCTGCCTGCTCTAACCCCCTCTAATCCTGGTATCCTGGTGCTGAAGTGTGGCTCTCAATCCTAAACCAGCTCTGTGGAAATGACATTTTGGACAGATCTTGTTTTCCATTCTCAGATTTGGAATGGCCCTTTGAAGGCCTCTCTGTTACTCCTATGGTCATTGGAGGAAGCCATCTTCCAGCATTCCTGTTTCTCCAGTCTGCTTAAGCACTGCCATCAAAGGAGAGCTCACTCCTTCACACAACAGCCAATACCTTTACAAACTCCGGCTCTCATGTGTTTCTCCCCAAAACACCCGTTCTTGAAACCGATAGCTACCCTTGCTTTTTCCTCTTTGTTTCTCGTTGTTCTGTAACACTCAAAGCTGGCCTTTGCCCCCCGCACTTTACCAGAATTATTTTTACAAAAATCCTCAGTAGCTTCCTATTGGCCAAATCCAGTAGCTATTTTTAAAGTCTTCATCTTAATGCTGTTAATCACTTTATCTTGGAAATCTCTTTCTTTTCTCTCAGGACACACGTTGTTCTTTCTTTGTTAACTTACTGCTTTCTGTCAGTCCCCTTGACTGGGTCCTCTTTCTCTGTGCAGTCCTTAAATGCTGGGTTACCTTTGTCCCATCTTTGAACTTTTCTTCTTTGCAGGTTTCACAATCTCTTAGGGCCACGACCTGCTTGCATAGGGTAGCAGTTCTCCATACAAGGCAACATGTCTAGTCTAATCTTTCTTACTGAGCTTCAGCTCCTCATTCCCAGCCTCTAGAGGGCTCCAAGAGAAGAATGCTAGATTTGGGGTGACTCTCTTCTCATGAGAAAAAGAATCTCCCCCACTTGAAGTCCCTGCCTTGGCTAGTGACCCCGTCTTTTACCCAGTCATCTCAGCCTGGACACGCATCACCCTTGACCATATCCTCTCCCTCATCCTGGAGATGCCCTTGGTCAGCAAATCCCATTGGTTCTCCTACATTTTCACCTTTCTCATTCTCCTTACACTGTTGCCAAAGTCAGCCAACTGGTTTCTTTGTACTGACCCTGCCTTTTCTGACCCAAATACAGTTCAGTCTGTGCACAGAATGACCTTTCTAAAACACAGATCTGGTCTTGCCAGTTTCCTCCTTAAAAGCCTTCTGTTTCTTCCCATTACCTCCAAGATAGAGCCCAGCTCATTGACTTGGTCTTCCCGGATCCTCACCACTCACCCTGTCCCATCTGCCACCCCTTCTGGACCCTTCTCCTGTGACCTCTTTCCTCCCCTTGTCTTGGGTTCCCGAACCCGGCTCCTACCACTCTCATCCTCACCCCCTCTGCTTCTATCCAGTTTGACAGCCATCCACAATATTTCTCACCCTGTTTTTCTTCCTGGAACCCTCTTCCTCTTTCTTTTGCTCACTAATCCCTGGTCAGTTTTCACTTTTCTGCTTGAACATCACTGCTTCAGGGAGGCCTTACTTGCCTGACTGCCCAGACTAAGGATAACGCATTGTGCACTCTTAAGGTATGTGGTGCTTTTTATAGTCATCTGCCTAATAGCAATTGTTTAATTAATTACTTGCTCACCTCCTCCCACCCCAGTAGATTGTAATGCTCATAAGGGCACAACTATGGCTTTCTTGTTCAGTTCTGTATCTTCAGGCTTGGCTCCCTGTGTGTACAAGAAATACTCATTGTCTGTCTGGGTGGCTGGAGAGCCTCAAATGTCAGCCTGAGTAGGATCTTGATCCTGTGAGCAATAGAGTGCTGAAGGTTGTCCCCAATATGATGATGACTTGATCAAATTTTGGGTTTAGGAAGATTGGCTGGGGAGCTTCATGTAGGTTTGGATGGAGGCAGGTGGTATTGGGAACTGGGGTGCTGGCAACAGTACAGGTGTGAGATACCTTTTCCATTCCTATCCCATCTGCTTCCAGTGGAGAGTCTAGATGATGCAGTCAATGTGTGCATAAATGAAAATGAAACGAGTCCAGGAATGGGCTTATAATAAACTCAGCCCATAGCTGTGAAATGACCTTACCTTATTGTGAGAAGCATATTTTTTTCTCCCCATTTTCTGTTTTTTTTTCTCCCCATTTTCTGTTTTTTTCTAAATCTGTTCTTATTTCATTTCTTGGTCCTCATCTTCTCCTTCAAGGGCTATATCCAGAAAAGGATGCTTTCTAATGTTCCTATCTAATTGCCTGCTAATTTGTTAGTATTATTGCTAGTCTCTACAATACAGATGCAACTTTCAGATATCTTATCTGGAGGTTTCAACCCCAGGGAAGAATAAAATTGCAGTTGGAAGAGTCCAAAAAGTGGCTGTGGTTCTGAGGCTCAGACTGGCAAAATTGGTAGCTTTTCCCAGCTCTAATTTCTGTGACAGGAACAAAAAGCACCCTCTTATGGCTCTGTCTCCCCTGACCCATGCTCTCCAGCACAGTGACAAGTGGGAGTGTGTTTTTTTGCTCTTTGTTATACTGGGTTCTGCCCCATCTTTCTAAAGCAATCTTATAAATCATTGATGAGAATATTTCTATTTTTGTCTTAAATATCCTAGCCAAGAAAGCCTTATGAATACTTTCCAAATCAAGTGCTGGCATTGCACGATGCTTCCTCATTGATGGCAGGCCCATTTCATTGTTTTTTCACTTCTTGGCTCTGCTTTCCATGGCAGCAATGCCAAGTCTCAGCTTGAGGGTGGGGGAGAGGGTTGACCCTGATGCAGAACCCTGTGTGCCTCCCTTTCTTGGACAAGAGCTCCTTCCTTTGTTCTTGCCCATGACTGTCATACACGATCCCCACTACACCACCCTCATCTTAGACTTTTCAACCTTGGAATGCTGTAAATGATGATGGGTATTTTTTCTCAGTAAGGTTTCCTCCTGCCCTTCATCCTGCCTCTGCACCATTTTCCCTCCATCCCCATCATCATCCATTCTGTGTCTAGTCATTCAAGTCACTTGAATATCAACCTTCCTTGAATGTAAAAGAGACCCTCTCATGTAGTAGATTCTAGACCCTGCTAGTTCATAAGGACCATGTCACTCTCACTTACCACTGTGTCTGGGCACTTGCACAGGGGCCTGGCACATGGTAAGCACTCAATAAATATTTGATGAATTGGGGAATACATGAGGAAATGAAAGACCTAAAGGATTGGGTGCCCTAATGCTGAATCTCCTCCCTCCCTGAGAACCACCTGGACCTGACATTCTAAGACGGCTAATGCAGGACTTTTCTGAAGCTTGAAAAGTATTCTCTACAGAGAAAGAAATGTTGTTCAAATGCATCTTTTCTGATGATTCGCAACTTGTTTGGATTTTTCTTTTACTTTTATGTTTTTTCAACATTCATGTCAATAATTTACATTGCCTGTCTCTTGCTTAGGTATTGCTTAGCTTTGCTCTTTCATGTGAGTAAGTCTTGTATTCCTGAAGAGAGTAGAAATACTGGGAGGGAGAAACTGAGTCCATTTACTTTATAGCCCAACTACAAGACTTCATGCAGCCAGAATTTAAGAAACACTTCCAACTTGCTGACTGAGTGAATGGGTCTTAAGCCTGACATCCACTTTTATTTTTAACATTATAGGTTAGAATTTAAACCCAGGAGGGAATGAATCCTCTTTCTTATGACTTATATCATCCTTGTCTGACAGCACAAAGTGTTATGGATTTATATGGTTTATCTAATTGTGTAGGTATGCAGTATGAAAATGTTGGGTAAATCAAAATTATTTAGGAGACTGGGTGATTTAGTTTTTGCAATAATTAGATGCTTCAGAGAATTCATTCCTTAGTATTTTGATAATTGTTTTGATAACACACTTTCTTTGTTGTGGTTTACCTGTCAGCAGGAAATGATAATCCAGGAACTCCATAACTGTCCATCAGTCTAGTACAGACTTGATTGGAGCTCACTATGATCAATGATGGGCTACCAGCCATCTATGCCATCCTCCCTGCCCCAAGGAGCTGCCAGTGCTGGGCAAGGCAGATGCATGCCTGTGATTTAAGGCCAAACATGGAAATACATATTTGGGCACATAGAGAAGGATGAAGTTTCTTCTCATCAGGAGATCGATGAAGACCTCCTGCAGGAGTCCACATCTGGATAAAGTGTTGAAGGAGAAGTTTGATCTTACAAGCCAGGACTGTGCCTAATTCCTAGGAGGTGCTCCACAAATGTTTGCTGGCAGTCTGAAAGAGGACAGGGCAGACAGAAAGAGCAAGAAACAGGAGAGCAGGGAGGGCAAGGCTCATTTAGGGTTGAGTGAGTCGTGTTTTCAACCTGAAGCTGAAGCCTGAGGTGTCTGAGCCAATAGTTGGGGACAAATCTGGTTGGTTGGTTGGAGGCTGAGTGTGAAAGTCCTTGAATTAAGCTGAGGATTTTAGATTTCAATCAGAAGCCAAAGGAACTCCCTGAACGCGTGGGAGCAGGGACAGTACATGCTCTGAGCTGTGCTTCAGGAAGGCCAGGCTGACATTGGTAAGAAGGCCATATTGGGATGGAAGGGCTGGGGTAGAGGGAATCTTTGGGAGGGAATCACAGGTAATTGGGTGGGTGGGAGGGCAGGTTGCAGGATCACGAACCTCAACAGTAATGGCGGGTGGCAGAGGGGCTATGTGAAGAGAGAGTCTCAGATCATGCAAGACTGGGAGATGCCTTCACAGGTGGTTTGTCCTGAGAGCCTCTCCTTCTCCTCTCCCTCTCCCATCACCTTCTCTTACATAATGTCAACAATTTGGGGAGTCTGGCTTCTGCATCTCCCACCACCCGGGGAGACTCTAGCTCAGGGGGAGGATTGACTTTAGGCAGGTGTGAGTGGATATGAATTTATTAAGATCCTTATTCATTTATCAGTTGCTATTTAATGCCTTCCTGTGGTCTAAAAGGATTTGAGGGAGATAGTGTGAATGTATGTAAATGTGTTTTTCCACCAAATGGGGCCCACACTTTCAGCCTGATCTCTTATTCCACAGCACCAGAGTTGAGAGGAAGGGGTTTGAATCCTAGCTCTTCCACCTGCCAGCTACATGACCTTCAGCAAGTTACCTGTCTGCTCTGAGCCTCCAGGTTCATACTTGTGGAGCTGGGATGAGCATAATCGACCTCCGGCTTTGTTTATGGATTAACTGAGATCATACATGCCACATGTTTAGTGTAGCATCTGAGGCACAGGAAGCACCCAGGTGGACAGTCAATATCAGATAGACTCTTAACTCTTATTATTCTTATTACTTCTTCAGGTGTGTGAGGGCAGGGTGGGAGGGATTCTTAATGTGGGTATCCTACCTTACCTTTCCTAAGCCCTTGCTACTGCATCCTGTGCCTGGCCACCTGCCTCGCTAATGTGATAAAGAAGCACATATATTCTCCCAAAGCATGCATTCCTGTCCTGTTCCTGATGTTCTCTGGCATCAAATCCTGCCCATTTTGACAACTGCCACAGAGGGAATACCCGTAGGTGAAGGTGCTCACATTTCTATTAGGACTAATTCATTAGATGCACTCTATAAAGACCTAGGAGGCAAAATAAAACATGGCCTCTGTCCTCGGAGAATTCCTATGAAGGGAGGGGAAGTACAGGCATTTACATAGATAATCACAGAACAATGAGATAGGCCATCAGAGGGCTGGGTGCCCTGCTGTGGGAGCAGACTAGCTTTGAGCGTGCTAGGTTTGAGATGAGTTGGGAAGGAGCAAGAGCACCTGGCACATGAGGGAAGGAGGTGTTCTGACCAAAGGGGCGACTGGCACACAGTGTGTTGGGGAAACTGCAAGTGGCTCAGTAAAACCAGACTGTGGAGTTTCTAATGGGGCATTTGTGTATCAGCAAGGAGTCTAATAGTGGAAAAAGTAGGAAAAAGGCACTGGAGCGGGTGGACTGGGGACATGTTTTAATGGGCCATCCATGTGTTCCTCAAATCACTCCCAGATCATCACCACTTTCTTCTATGATTGGTCTTTACCCACAAGCTCTGCATTGTATTTCCTGGTGTGACACTAAGATGAAAAATGAATAACTTCTTTTATTTTACTAGATTTCTAATCAATATCTTAATCTTCTTGAATCTTTTTTTTTTTTCTGGAGAGGGGTATTCAGTGTCAAAGAGTGTCTGGCTTCATCAGCTCAGGGTATCACCTGTGCCCCATCTCCTACCCTTGGCAGAGGGCGGCAGGACAGCTGTTAAACAGCTGCCCGAGGAGACCTGAACAGTCCATTCCCACATCCTCCACCTACCTGAGGCTCTTGAGAGGCCAGTGCTTCTGACTGGTGACCCCAGCACTGGCACTACTCCAGTGTGATGGTAGGAGCTGGCTTCAGCATGGCCATCTGAGAAGGGCTTGAAGAAATGAATGTGGAGGCACCTTTCAGGTATCAGAGCCCTGCCAGCTTCCAGAACTGCGCTAGTGACTTAGGGCAGACTACACCTGCCCTGGGACCATTTGCAAGGGCTTTTGGTCCAACACAGGACTTTAGCTGCCGTCTGGGACTAAGGATAGGTCTTTGTTTTTCACTTTTTTGTTTCATTCTCCATCTGGCTTATGTTCCTTTTCATTTGCACTTAATACCAAAGGACTATGGGGGAAGTCACTGATGTTATATTTACTGCTGAGGACTGAACAGGCCAGCTTCTTCCTCATGGCACTCAAGGGCCCACGTGATGTGACCCTCCAGGGGCAGTTCTCTCTTTCCTATTTCAAACCCTTTGCCCTGGTAGGGCCATCTCTTCTGTCTCATTTCCAACAGGACTCCTTTGAGCCTGCAGCTCTTGGTTGCCTCTGTCTGTGATGCCCAACTGCCCCCACGCACCCCATCCTGCACCCCAGCCTGGCCTGCTCATTCTTGGAGGCCCAGACCTGGGATCAAACCCTTGGTGATGGCCTTTCTTGCTGTCTGTGGCCTCACATATTGCAGAGATCAGAACTGGGAGCCCCAAGAGCATCTAAGGGTCTGAGAACACATATGAGTCACTGTTAATTCATGTCCACGAGCACAGTGACTTCCCGCACTGCCCTATCAGCTTCCAAAAGGCAGGGACTTCTCACTTCCTGTCTTCCCTGAGATGCCCTGCACGGGACAGGACACAGGAATGGTTGCCAGCTAGAATAGCTTATCCGTAGAGTGTCCTTTTGTTCTGCTGACTTTATTTTCTTCACAATAACATTCTTTTTGGTAGAGGATCAAGTGTGAAATGCCAGCATTTGAATTTAAGGGGCCCTAGATAGGCATTTGCTACATTCCAACCTGCAGGCAGGGGTGTGTCCAGCCCTCTGGGCAGACCCTCACCCGCCCCTTCCTCTGTGGGCTGCCCCTCTCTGGACTGTATTTGGCAGAACTGGAGAAACTCTCTTAGGTTTTATCCCTGAGGGCCTAGTGTGCAGCCTGCTCCGTCCTAGGTTCTATGGGTAGATGGGAGAAGCAGAAGTCTCGGCCTTTGCCTTTGGAAGCTTGGGATACTGTCTCAAGGGCAGTGCTGGGTCTCAGGGGATGGGGAGGTTTGGACGACAGGGAGGCCTGGGAAAGCCATTCTAGGTGGGGCAGAGGTGCCCCGGGTAAGTCAGGCCTGTTTTGGGTCTTGCCTCTGGTACAACTCCTGTGTGACCTCTCCTCTCTGGACCTCTATTTTCTCCTCTGTCAAATGGGTATAGTCAACTGCTTACTGGCCCACAGGCTTGCGGGACAATGACCTGGGGTAACATGAGGGGAAATGGGGAAATGCCTTTCTGAGGATGAGGGCAGTGTCTGAATGAGGGGTGATGCCAGGACTGCCTCAGTAAATGTAAACTTCACCATCTCGTTTCATAGGTCATTTGGGGGGTGGGTTGTATTCTTTAAAGTTTTTTTTTTTTTTTTTTTTTTTTTTTTTTTTACCATGGAGTAATGGTACGGTTAATGTATTGTTATAACATGCAGCAGTATCAATTTATCATAGCAGGACCCCTTCCTTGAGAGAGAGAGTGAGAGAGTGTGTGTGTTTGTGTGTGTGTTGGAGAATCGCACCACGGGGACTTCTGGCTGAAAAAGAAACCTGGAAATGGTTGAGGTTCGTCAATCTCATCAATCAGTAGGTTCGTAGCTCCCTATCCGATCACTTTTAAAAGCAGTTTAAGGCAGAACTTAAAGGGAGGTACCCTAGAGGACCTGGAAATTTAACCCAGGACAAGGTTTAATTGGGGAAGTAGGTGTGTGTTCTCAGACACTCATTGTGCTCAGGTCTGGCCTCTTTCCCCAGCTGTAGAACAAAAGGCTGTCTGCAGGCTTCAGCCTAGAGCTGGAGGTGAGGAAGGAACCTTACTAATGGGTGCGCGTTTGGAATTGAGTTCCTTTGGAATCAGAACAAAAATGTCTTAGGATAATGGGATCTGAGGCTCATTCTTACTCTTTCCTGTTTCATTGGAATTCTAAAGATCAGAGTATACACTTTGGAATCTAGACTTTTTGTTTTCCTGGTTTGATTGATTGATTGATTAATTAATTGAGTGCTCTGGCCTGCAGACTGACGTAATTTGAATTAGTTGCCAACATTAAAAAGTGAGAACCTTCAGAAGGTCTGGACAAGTTGGGCCCCGATTCCTGGGGCTGAGCAGAGAGGGCGCCCTGCACTCTCTAAAGACACAAGCTGTCCAGCTGCCTTTGCAGCTCAGGTCACCTGTTTGGGTCTGGAAGCACTTGAGTTTGCAGCCCTGGAGTGGTCAGCTGCACTGGTGGGTGTCTGTGAGTACTCTTACATTGATAGGCTAGAGCACCTCATGTACCTCAGACTATTGTCCTTGCCAATCACAACCAGTTTTCTGAAACCAAAGCAGTCATTTCTCACCTGTTTTGAGCTCCACAGCTTCTCCTCTGTATTTCCAAGTATGGATGTGATCTGAAGCCAATGAACTTGGGTAGGGCTGTACTTGGCTGGGATCAGAGAAGCTTTAAGCAGGGGTGGGGGCAGTCAACTTTAAAAGGTGTTTCAGAGGGTAGAGTTTTTGGTGGTCAGAGTCATGCAGATGACTTTGCTCTTCTGATATAGATTCTCCAGAAATTTTGCCCCTGTAGGAAAGAAATTTTTTTTTTTCCCAAAGGCATAAGAAACTTGGGAGAAGTGGAAATACATGCAATCTATTTTTAACACATTTTAATATATTGTCACTTAAAAATTTATGGATGTAAATACTTATTAATTATAAATTTTTGATTATATATGTTGATAATGCATAGAAATGTGAAAATATAGAACAAAGTCATATGCTTTCAGTGGTAAATGAAGATATCTTTATTTTAAAAGCCAGATCTTTTTTAGAACATAACACATTCATTTTAGATACTCAGGGAACTAGACTAGGGGACCTCCTAAAGGCCCTGGAGCTCGGAGGCCGTATGGAAATGCGTCTCCTTATTTTCCATCTAGTCAAATGGTGAAACAATTCTATAAAACTCCGTCTGTTCATCGGTTATGCTGTCTCTATCTGTGCTCTAACTAACATTGTACTAAGAAATGCATTTTTCTCTCTCCTGACTTAGATTTAAATCTTGCAATCACCGCTGGGAAGTGAGCTGTATCATCTTGAGAAATCAGACCACAGAGACGAGCCTGCAGCTGGCAGGCTGGGTCATCCTTAATCGCTTAACCCTTCATATCAAAGGATAGGTTGTAGCAGCAGATTCCTTCTTTAGAATTTGCTATGGCAGGATTTGTCAAGGAAAAGCTGGAAGTTAAAATGAAACAGTGTATATAGCAAAAACCTTGCCTTGTAAATTGACTTTTGTGCCTATACATGCAACTGGTTTTATGTAACTCTGTCCTTGTGGGTATGTGTGTTTGTGTGAGTACAAGTGTGACTGATGTGTGTGTACATGTGCTTTTGTGTGAGGATATGTAGTAAGTATGTGCATATATGGATGTGAGTGTGTGAATGTTTGTGGGTACATGTTGTATGTCTTAGGAAAATTCTTCCCTGTATCATAAAATAAGATCCAGGTTATTCAAGCCTAGCATAGATTGTTTGAAAAAAAAAAAGGCTGCAATAATCCCCTTCCTTGTATTTATACTCTTGTATTAGTGCCCTCCTAAACTGACTCTTGGCTTTGCTTTTTTTTTTTTTTCTTTTTTTTGATACGGAGTCTCGCTCTGTCACCAGGCTGGAGTGCAGTGGTGCAATCTCGGCTCACTGCAACCTCCCAGATTCAAGTGATTCTCCTGCCTCAGTCTCCAGAGTAGCTGGGACTACAGGCATGCGCCACCACGCCCAGCTAATAATTTTTGTATTTTTAGTAAAGATGGGGTTTCACCATGTTGGCCAGGAAGGTCTCGATCTCTTGACCTCGTGATCTGCCCACCTCAGCCTCCCAAAGTGCTGGGATCACAGGCTTGAACCACCATGCCTGGCCAACTCTGGGCTTTTCTTTAGTTAGTGACACATTACCAAGTGGGAGGTGATGACTTGAGGTAACATGAGACATCTGAAAAAGAATTGCACATTGAAGTCATCCTCCTCTGCTGTTCTTGGGAACCCTCAACCACTACAATGTTGATGATCCTGGGCTAGCCTGCTGGGAGTATATGGCCCATTCACACCTGTTGCTCCAGCTAACTGCCATGACAAACTGCCAGACATGTGAATGAGGTCATTCTAGACCTAGCAGCCTCCATCTCACCTGTGAGTTCTATGCAACCACAGGCGTGAGCCCCAGGGAGCCCAGCAGAAGAACCACTCTGCTGAGCTTAGCCCAGCTTGCTAACCTGTATAATCATGAGTTAATAATAATTAATTGTTGTTCCAAATCACTAAATTTTGGAGTGGTTTGTCACACAAACAGAGCTAATTAACTCCTCTAGGTGGTATAGGAGGAAAAATCTCTCCATTGGAGAAAGTGGTGTGTGGTGGGCATAAATTGTAAGAAGACATGTAATTCCATGTTTAAACATGCTTTATAATCCTGGACTCACCTTATAAGTTTAAAGACATAAAAATTAGTATTTATTGGAGGACCTATCATTAATTCTCACACAGAAATGCTAATTAGCAAGGTAAGTAAGAACCCAGGAGGAAAGTGCTGGCATGCTCCAACAATACTGAGGACCTGGGAGAAAAGTCATAAAGCAGCAAACCCAGGGAGGATGTTATATTACATAATCTGCTGTAGAAGCTATGGCTTGGCCTCTGAAAGTGATAGTATTCGTCTCATCTCAGCTCCTAGCCTGTCTCCATGGGGAGGGCAACTCTTTAGCCTCTCTTGCCTAGGAGCTCACCTCAGGCATCTTGACTCCTTGAAGAACAGCTCCTATAAAATGAGACTCTGAGAGAAATAAGATTCTCTTCCCTGCCTGAGGCCTGCCTTTCGGGAAACTGCCACCTCTTTGGATAATTGACTCTAGGGATGATTGTCCCTCTCAAGGGAGACTGCAAGTACTTCCAGGGCCAAGACCTTTACCCTACAGACCACAACAGGATATTAGGATGTAATGATTAGCCTATTCTAGATTGCCCCACTTATTAGTATACAGAAGCAGAGGGTGTGTGAAGAAATTCTCTCTGTCTGTGTATGTGTAAATGCAAGAATATTGGCTCAGAAGTGAGGGTATATGACTTTTGCAGCTCCAGCTCCTGTCCTACTTTACAAGAAATTCCTACTTGGTGTGATTGAGGGGGTTTAGAACAGAATTAATCTGCTGTTAATATGTACTTTGGATCTGAAAGACATTTTATTTCTGAGTCTTTCTTAAAACACGGGAATACTAGTGAACACCTTTGTTAACAGTTAACATCTAAATAGGAAATAACAGAGTTAAGGCAAAGGGTAAATGCTTTAGAGCTGTTAGGGGATTCTAATGGATGTGTGGGTACCAAGTACTTATTATATTTCATACTTTTGAGTTTATCCAGGTCTGGACTTGCCCAGTCTTCTTAGAAATAAATGCATCTCACACACTGCTCAAAAGAATGTGCTACATCAATTAGGTCAAAGGCTTAATATGACTTAGGTCATATTTTGGGTAGACTTAAGGACATTATGTGTGAGAGAGGAAAAAGGAGTGAATGGGATTAATATTATTATTATTAATACAAAAGAAACAAGCTTTTATTAAGTACTAGCTATTGTCAAGCCCTCTGTGAAGCTGCCACCCACAGATGTGTATTATTACTCCTCCAATTTTCCAGATAAGGAAACTGAGATTCTTAATTGCAAAGTTCAGGTGTGTTGCCCATGGCTGCTGGTAAGCATCAGAACTAAAACGTGAGCACAGCAGGCCTGGGTGATGTGAAAGCACAGCTTTTATTTTTATTTAAATTTATTATGCAACATTTCAACCACACAGAAAACTTCAGAGAACAACAGCTAGCATCCATGTACCCATCTTCCAATTTACTAGATCTTAATATTCTGCTACACCTGCTTTATATTCCATGGTCTCCCCTTTTTTTTTAAGTTGGGATATCTGTCTTCTAAAAATGTATGTATAGAATTTCTTGGGTGGAGTCTGAATATAAATTCTGTGGATTGCACTGTCTTCACTTTACTTATGGTGGTATTTAACATGCAGAAATTTTCATTTATTTAAATTTAACAATTTACAAACAAATGTTTGTTGTGGAGCTTTTTAGGAATTTTTTTGTAGTGAGCTATCTGAGTGTTTTTTAGTTTTTAATTCATTATTGCATTTAGTCATTTGAATCATTCTCTAATTTGACAAATATTTATTACATGCCAGTTGTTTTAAAATTTAAAAAAATATACATTTATGGTATACAACATGATGTTTTGAAATACGTATACACTGCAGAATGGCTAAATCAAGCTAATCAACATGTGCATTACCTCACTTAGTTATCTTTTTTTGTGTGTGGTTATAACACTTAAAATCTACTTAAGGCAATTTTCAAGTATACAATACATTGTTGTTAACTATAATCACCATATTGTACAATCAATCTGTTGAATTTATTCCTCCTGTTTAATTAAAATTTTGTTTCCTTTGACTAACATTTCCCCAGTCCCCTCCCTGCCATACCTCACCCTGGTAACCACCCTGCTATCTACTTTTATGAGTTCAACTATTTTAGATTCCACATATGAGTGAGAGCATACAGTATTTGTCTTTCTGTAGCTGGCTTAGTTCATTTGGCATAATGTCTTCCAGAGTCATCCATGTTGTCAAAAATGACAGGATTTCCTTCTGTGTAAAGGCTGAATGGTATTCTATCATATATACATACAGTCTCCAACTTAAAACAGTTTGACTTACAATTTTGGACTTTTTGATAGGTTTATTGGGAGGCATCCTCTTTGTATGTCAAGGAGCTCCTTACAACTTGTGATGGAGTTACAGTTTCTACTGAATGAATATCACTTTCACACTATCATAAAGTTGAAAAATCGTAAGTTGAATGATTTTTAGTTAGGGACCATATGCTGTGTTGCCAGTATTAAATGCATTTTTGATTTATGATTGGTTCATCAGGACCTAACCCCATCAGAAGTTGAGAAGCATCAGTATATACCACATTTTCTTTATGCATTCATTGATGGACACTAGGTTGATCCATATCTTGGCTATTGTGAATAATCCTGCTGTGAACATGGGAATCCAGATACCTCTTTGTCATACTAACTTCATTTCCTTTGTATATATACCTGATAGCGGGCTTGCTAGATCATATTTATAATATTTTGGGGAAACCACATACTGTTTTTCCTAATGTCTATACTAATTTGTCCTATTTTTGAAATATTTTCCTTTGTTATCATCAAGATATTCTCTTTTTATTTCAATTTCTAGAGAGTTTGCTCCCAGTTAGCTTTCATGTATGTCTGGATTTTACTGTTTGTGTATGGAAAAAGGTAGAGATCTATTTTCATTTTTCCCAAATGGAAAATGACTTATCCCAGCACACTTCACTCGTTAGTCCAATCTCCACCCTTGTTTAGAATCCATTCTTGTGCCATGTGAAATCTGCTCTTCCTGAGCTCTGTGTTCTGTCCCGTTGTTCTGTTGTTGATTGTCGTGCCAGCACCATGCTGTCTCTTTAGTATAAAATTTGATACAGGCAGGTCACATCTCTTCACGTTGTTCTTCAATTTTGTCCTTAGGTAATTTTGGCCTCTTACTCTTCTTTCACACTCATTTTTAGGATCATCTTGTGTAACTCCATAAAAAACCCTGTCAAAATTTGGATTGTAATTGCAATGCATTTGTATATTAATTTGGGAGTGGAATTACACTTTTATATAGTTGAGTCTTCCCAACCATGAAAATGGTATATCTTTTTATTTATTTATTTTATGATTCTCGGTAACACTTTGAAAATTTTCTCTGTAAAGTTTTTAATCTAGATTTTTAAAGTTGTATTCTTAGAAACCTCATAGTTTTTCTTGCTATTGTAAATAGAATCCTTTTTTAATATTATTTCTTCAAATTGGCACATAGGCACATTATTAGTTTTTAAAAGATTATCTTTTGTACATAAGGCTTGCTTAACTTTTTAATTTATTCTAATAGTTGATAGATGCTTTTAGATTTTCTACATGTACAAATATATTACTGCAGATAAGGCTATTTCGAATCTTCATTTCCAATTCTTTTAATCTTGATAATATTACTTGGCTAGAACATCTAGTACAGGTGCTTTTTGTGTACCTATTGAAAAAGTCATGTAGTATTTCTCTCTTATTTTTATATTTGAGCATCTTTCTTTGTATTCGTTGGATAAAACTACCTGGTCACACTTCAAAAAATATATTCCTGAAGTTTATTTGCTTGTATTTTATTTAGGATTTTTATATCTGTATTCACAAGAATGGTTTATAATTTTATTACTTGTACTGTCTTTGTCATATTTTGGTATCAATAAAATGAGATGGGTAACTTTCCATTATTTTCTTTTCTCTCAAATATTTTATAAAGTAGGAATTATCAATTTCTTATAGATTCACTAAGTTATCTTTAACACTGCCAGCATCTGGTGCTTTTTGGGGAGAAGATTTTGATAACCGATTCCATTTCTGCAGCAGTTACCAGCTTATGCAGGCTTTCTATTTTTCTGAGTCAACTTTGGTAATTCATAGTTTTCTAGAAAACTTTACATTTTATATAAATTTTATGGTTGCCTCTAGCTGGATGTGTGTTTCGGGGCTCTTGTTTTGGGGTGATATTGGGGTATCTCATATCTGGTCAGAGAACATGTGATTGCCTGGTTTCACTTCCTAGCCGCTAGTCTATGCCTTTTTTCCCCTCTCTCCAATTTCACTATCCAAAGTCTTCACAGGGCTGTTGCCCCTTGCAGCAGGCCTCCCTTTCCCAAACGGGAGCCGCATCCCAACCCTGGCTTCACTCAGTGATCCTACATGGTCTTCTGCTAACTTGGGGTTCCCAGGGTCTCTGTTGATGTACAGAAGCCAAACTCCAGGACTACAACTCATGCTTCCAGCTCTGGAGCCCAAGAGACCCATGAATCCACTTAATCCCTTGGTATTCTGTTCTTTTTCTGGTCCACAGCAATCGCTACCTTGTTTTTGAGCTTAGATATGGTTTTTTGTTTGTTTGTTTTCTCCTTAAAAATTTTAAGTGCTTGTAGCAGTTATTAGAGCTGCTAACAACTCTTGGGTTGTTAGACCCAACTACTAACAATTGCTAACAATTCTTGGGTTGTTAGAGAAAGAATTAATTGAGTCATCATGCTTGGAAATTCCCCAGCACCCTGCTTTTAACCACTAGACTACACTACCTCTTTAATTAATCATGCCTTGAGGCACTATCTAATCATCTAGCCAGAGGACTGATGGCCTGTTCTCTTCTCCCTGGGTTGAAGACAATGTAGTCTGTTTTGCTGAGATTCCCCTCCTTCCTGCCTACAACATGAATAAAACAGGAGGTTCTGAAATCAGTCTGTGAGGGTCTTTAGTGCCCCCTCCTTGTCCCTGACTGCCCACTTTAGAGACGAGGAAATGGAGGTTCAGGGAGATAAAATTATTGGACCAAATTTTCTCGAGCTAATGGTGGACATAGGTTCAGAACACCTAGGTATGATTTCAAATCTAATCCTTTTCCCAGAAGATAGTGGTTCTCAGCTTTCGTAACACCTGGAGATGTTGAAACTTACTGATACTCAGGCCTGAATCAGATGAATGAATTTAGAATTTCAGATGGTGGAGTCCAGATGTCTATATTTTTTCAAAGCTCAGGTGTTTTCTGAGGCCTGATAGGAATTGAGGACCACCACACTGGATGATGTCCCCTGTCTTGTTCAAGCCTCCCTTTACCCTCTGTGGCTTTTTTTTTCCAAGGGGAGACTTACCCCGCAAGTAAATTCCCTGAGTTGGGTCTTTATCGCTTTCTCTGTTCTTGTCCTATTCCTCTAGTCTCCACCCCTCATCTTTTGCATGATTAGCATTTTCAGCACAGAACATGTTTTATTGCTTCTTTTAAAAATTTTCTATTAATTTTTTTTTGTAGAGATGGGGTCTTGCTATGTTGCCCAGGCTGGTCTTGAACTCCTGGGCTCAAGTGATCCTTCCACCTCCGCCTCAAAGTGGTGGGATTACAGATGTGACTCACTGCACCCTGTTTTTTTGCTTCTTGATCATTTTAGGAAGAATAGATTACTTTTAAATTCCGATTTAAAAACAACTAACATTTTTCTCAGTGAGTACGTGGATGAAATATATGTACATACACACATACACACATGCATATACACTAAAGGTGCCTGAACACCAGATAATCACCTAGGATTTTCAGTGCTTAGAATTGGGTTACTCTTTGGTCCCTCACTGTCTGTGTCATACTCCCCTCACTGTCTGTGTATATCCCCCTTTTACCTTGTGTGTGTACTTATGATGTCATAAGCACTCAAGAGCTCACATCTGCCACAGGAAACTAGACAGTGGCACAATTTGCATACTCCTCCATCAGCTTTTCTAGCCCATCTCTGGCTTCCCTGATGACAGCTAGTCACTTTCCTGAATCTTGCACTCATCTTCTGCTTTATAACAGTTTTACTATATATGTTCATTCCTAAGATTATATTGCTTGGTTGGGTATTTTTAATTTTTTAGAAAAAGAAATCATGTTGCCTATAGTCTCCTGGAGCCAACTATTTTCAACAATAATGTATTGCCAAAAGTCAGCCATATTGTTGTGTGTAGCTGCAGTTCGTTAGTGTTGAGTACCTCACAATCTTTTCATTGTGGAGTACACCAGAATTTACTTATTCATTTGGGATATTTCCAGATTTTTGCTCCCAAGAATAGTGCTGCTATGAATACTTTTGTACATCCTTCCTGGTGCACACATGTAGGAGTTTTTCTGAGTATATACCCAGAACTAGAATCTGGGGATTGTAGAGTTTAGGACTATTTATAAGATAATGCCAAATTCTTTTCCAATGAGGTTTCACCAGTTTCCTCTTCCCCTGGAGATCCTCTGTCTCCATATCATCTCTGATATTTTATGATGTATTCTTTCTTAATTTTGTCAATCAAGTTGTTATCAAAGACATCATTGTGCATTTCTCTGTTATTTCCTCAAATGTTTATTGGCCATATGTGTTTTCTCTTCTGTGAGATTGTTGTTCATGTCTTCTACTCCTTTTTTTCTATCATTTTGTTTGCTCCTTTTTTATGGACTTATAGTAGTTCTTTGTATATTTTCAAGAGTCATCTGTTTTTGGTGGTATGTGCTGCAAATATATTTTTCCAATTTTTAAGTTATCCTTTCCTATATTGAGTGGTCTAAGATCACATTTGACACTTCTTACCCCTCTTTTGGCACCCCTTCCATTTAACACCATCAACTGATCCCAAAACAAAACTGACTCTTGATAGTCTTGTGTTAAATTCCTTAATGAATCTGCATTTTGGTTTCCATGATCTCAAGTAGTTACCTATTAAAGGCATGTTAGGGTCCCAGAGGTAGATAAACATCCCCACAGTATTTATTTGCACTTTGATCGGGAGGTTCTGAGGCCTTGGACTGTGACTTGTCAGTAGAAGAATATTTCTGGGCAGAGGAGCCGCCATCCCTCCACTCATACTTGTCTACACTCACCACTCCATGGGCCATGAAACATGTTCAGGATTCACATCCTAGAGAACTCTTCTAAAATACAGTTCCCCAGGAAGCTTTCTTTTTTCTCCAAGTAGTAAAACTCCCACTTCCTGATAGTTACAAAAATAGGTTTTGTTGTCATAATGCTTTCTCTGTGTGCTGCTTTGCAATCAGAATTTTCACCACTCAATGGATCCATCATTGAGCAGCACATTATAGCAAACACATATCAGTTTGCCGCTATTATTGTCATAATCAAAAGGCGGGGCTACAGTGAAATATTTGCTTCGTGCATGCATATCTGTTATCCGAAGGGCCCTTTAACCTAAATGGTGTGCTTTCTGTAATGTCTTTGGTTAATGAATGGGTCTGTGAGGGCCTCAGAGCAGTGCAATGTGGGAAGAATGCTATAATTTCTTTTTAACATGCAGGAATTCTGAATACGAGAAAATGCATGCCAAATTTTATTGCTTCTAAATCTGAATAATTGTATTTCTGGGCTGTGCATCTGGGTAGATAATAAAGCCACAAAACAATTTAATGAAACATATAAAAAATAAAATGACATTACTAAATATTATAATATGAAGAAACTATTTTTTGCATATTGTCACCTAATCTTTCAACCATATAGCAACAAATAATGCAACCATAATTGAAAGTTTTATTATCCATCTGAGTAAATTGAGCTCAAATTTACCTTGTTCTCGTTAGTTGGTGGGCAAGCCTATTGGGGTTACTGGCAGGATTTCATTTTCGTGGTGGATTATTTTTTTCTCCTTTCCTATGGAATCTAAAGTGGTCAATAAATAGCCCTGCTGCTTAATCGATTCTGAACCCAGCTCTTCAGAAAGCCACTCCTCGGCCTGTGACCCATGCTGGCAGCCAGCCCTGTGTCTGCTGTTTCAGTTTCAGAAACTAGCTCTGCACACATGAGCCTTCCTGGTCCTAAAGCCCTGTGATCGCACCAAGGATCTCAGTATCTTTGCTCTTTGGCACGTGTCTCGTGTTTCCCTCTTCCACTCCTGCAGCTCCAGATGGGGAATACTTTATTTGCTGTAAGAGGAATTCGACTAGATTTCTGGAGTGGAAGTTGGGAATATGTTGAAGCATGTTGCCCTGCGCTGAAAAGATTTCTCATTGGTAAAAAGTCCACAAACTGCTTCTGTGGCCTGGGGCCAGGTGGAGGCTGCACCACAGGGAGAAGTCCACTGGTATGCTGATCTCAAGATCCACGTGCTAGACCTCCCTGCTGCAACCAAGGCCCACCTGTTACCAGCAGAGGTCCTGAGGCTGAGGGATGCCAGGCCTCGTGAGAAGATGGCACGTCTATCTGAAGTATCTGAAGGGTTGTAGGAAAAGCCCGACTGACTTCGATAGCAATGTTCAGTTATGCTTATTTTTAAAGTGTGCAGCCTTTCCTTGGAGCCCTGGCTGGGGCGGGGAGTCAGGTGTTAGGTGTTTCCCTAAGTCCACTGCGGTGTGCCTCTTGAGTTTACCCAAGCTGTGAGCTGCCCAGATGATGTGTGAGAGAGGGTGCCTCTTCATCAGGAAGACCCCAGCGCCTCACAGAAACCCCAGCTCCAGCCATCACAGCCTGTCCATCTCACTGCGGAGAAGTTTTCGTCCCACAGGCCTGCATAGGGAGAATGAGTCGGCAGGAGGGCCTATCATCAGGAAGAGACCCTCCGCAACCACTCTGGAACCCAGGCTCTCTCCTGATGGAGCCCTTTGTTTGTTTGTTTGTTTGTTTGTTTGTTTGGTTTCCAAGGACTTTGTTCTCCTTTTCTGCCATTTGGCCTAGGTATGGCCTGCTCTAGTCCATCTAGTGTGTTCTAGTGTGTTTCAGTAACTTCAGGCTTCAAGCAGGAGTTGGGGTTTTCCATCTCTTTCCTCCCAAGGCCCTGATGTGCTGATACAAATGTACTCAGACCCTCATCCTCACCCTCCAGCTCCAAATACAAAAGAGAGGGGAATTGCGGTGGCAGGGCGGGGGTGGTAAGGAGACCCAGCTCTAACGGGCTCACTGCTGAAGAGGGCCACCATTCAGGCAAAAGATTCCTTCACACACTTCCCCCTACCCACCCAGAGCAAAGCACTGAGACTTCCGTCATGCACAAGTCCTTCAGCTTATTGGAGTCCTTCAACTTAAGTCCTTTCTTAACACATATCCCATCAGGATTAAGAAAACCTCACCACCAGCAAACCCCATACCCCATCAACAGTGATGTCAGCATGAGGATTAATACTTTGGGGGAGAAATTTTTTTTCAAATAAGACTTCTAGGAAATGTGCTGCTTGCCATGTGCCAAGGTTTTGGGCTCATTCCCAGATCCTATGGAGAAAGGTGAGAATATTGGGGCAGTAATGAGGAAGCCCCTTTACTTTCTCTTACTCTTTAGGTAATTCAAAATAAAACTTTCAAAACATCAGGTTAGACCAATCCCTAATTTGCCTAGTAGTTCTTTGGGGAGAACACATGCTCCTCCCTCTCCAAGTGGAGGGATGTCTGTATCCCTGGTTTCTCTCCAGTCTCTCTTTCCCAGGTTAGGGGATGGAGATGAGGCTCTGGGGGGCGGGGACAGAAGATGCTGAGCTTAGCCTCTTGCTCTCCCTCTGATCAGAATCTGTCTGCAGGATTCTGACCCCTGTCTGGACTTCACCATGGCATACAGAGCAGGAGAAGGGAAGCTTCAGGGCCTTGAATATAGGGGGAAGGACTGGCTAGTCCACTTGGCCACAGGGCTGAAGCTCTGCTTTCCAATCAGTTCTTAGCTGCCTTGGAGCTGATATTTTGTTCTTTTATTGGATTCTCATGTCTATCTCTCAACTGTCTTTGAGAGGACTAGAGGGGAAGGCCTGTTGCTGACATGCCTAACATCGTACTAGAGAAGAAAATGATCCAAAATTGAAATTTGGGAGCAAAGCTGAACAGCAGGATAATTCTTTTAGAAAGTTTTTCTTCTCAATTGCATTATTCTTTTTAAATTGTGGTAAAATACACATAACATAAAATTTACCATCTTAATCATTTTTAAGTATACAGTTTGGTAGTATTAAGTACATTTCCATTGCTATGCAACCCATCTTCAGAACTCTTTTAATCTCGCAAGAATGAAATTCTTTTTTTCTTTTAATTTTTTTTTTATTATACTTTAAGTTCTAGGGTACATGTGCACAACGTGCGGGTTTGTTACATATGTATACATGGGCCATATTGGTGTGCTGCACTCATTAACTTATCATTTACATTAGGTATTTCTCCTAATGATATCCCTCCCCCCTCCCCCCACCCCACGACAGGCCCTGATGTTCCCCACCCTGTGTCCAAGTGTTCTCATTGTTCAATTCCCACCTGTGAGTGAGAACATGCGGTGTTTGGTTTTCTGTCCTTGCGATAGTTTGCTCAGAATGATGGTTTCCAGCTTCATCCATGTCCCTACAAAGGACATGAACTCATCCTTTTTTATGGCTGCATAGTATTCCATGGTGTATATGTGCCATATTTTCTTTATCCAGTCTATCACTGATGGACATTTCGGTTGGTTCCAAGTCTTTGCTATTGTGAATAGTGCTGCAATAAACATACATGTGCATGTGTCTTTATAGCAGCAGCAATAATGAAATTCTATACCCATTAAACTACAACTGTCTATTCCCTCCACACTTAAGCTCTAGCAACCCCATTCTACCTTGTGTCTCTATATATTTGACTACTCTAGGTCCCTCATATAAGTGGAATCATATAATATCTGTGTTTTTATGACTGGCTTATTTCACTTGGCATAATGTCCTTAAGGTTCAGCCATGTTACAACATGTGTCACACTTCTGTTCTTAAACATTTCAGAATTTTTAAGGCTGAATAATATTTCATTTTAAATCCACCTGTTTATTCATTTATCCATCAGTAGATACTTGTGTTGCTTCCACCTTTTTGCTATTATAGTGCTGCTGTGAACATGAATACCCCTGCTATGAACATCAGTTCATAATGGATAATGCTACTATGAACATGAGTGTATGAATATTTCTTTGAGACCCTGTTTTAAATCTTATGGGTATGTACCCCTAAGTGAAATTGCTGGATCATATGGATAATATCCTATTTTAATTTTTTGAGGAACTACAAAATTCCTTTCCATAGCAGCTGCACGATTTTGCATTCCCAGCAACAGTGCATAAGGGCTCCAATTTCTCTGCATCCTTGCTAATGCTTGTTATTTTCTGCTGTTTTTGAATGTGATTATCCTAATAGGTATGAGGTAATATCTCATTTGTGGTTTTGATTTGCATTTCCTTAATGTTTAGTAATGTGAGCATCTTTTCATGTGCTTGTTGACTATATATCATCTTTGAAAAAAATGTCTATTCAAGTCCTTTGTCCATTCTAATCAAGTATTTGTTTGTTGTGTTTTTTAGTTGTAGGAATTCTTTATATATTCTGGTTATTAACTTCTTATCAGATATATAATTTGCAAGAGACAGGAGACCGATTCTGTGCTGCCATGTCTTCTTAAGGAGGGAACTTGCTGGGGAGATCGGACAGCCCTTTTAATCAGCCCAAATATTTCAGCCCTTCAGACATCAGATGGAGTTAGTACCAGAGTCTTAGGAAGGGAAAGGATGTGGTACTGTGGTTTATTTAGCTGCTCTTACTGGCCGGGCATGGTACTGGCCCTTTGGATGCCTGTCTGATTTCTTCCTCTCAATAAGACCAGAAGTCACCAGCCCACTCAACAGTTGAATAACTTAAGAGTTAGAGGTTGTAGACTTGATCCTCTTCACAGTGATGGGTAACTCTGGGAAGAGTTATATTGACTATGTAAAACTTTATAAAGATAGTCATGAACTTAGTAACCAGTTTAAGGCTGAAGACAACTTTCTAAAAAATTTTTTTGAGACTAGAGAAAATGGTTACAATTATTTCAAAGTCTTGTATTTTCTTATTAAAAATTTAAAAATCAGATAAAAAGTACCTTCTGCTCCTCAGCAGTGTACATCATACTCTGTTCAGCCCTTAGAAAGCCATGAGAGAAAGTGTGGGTTTTGCTGTGGCTTAGCTCTACAGATCTGGTAGTAGATATATTTTTCCACAAGATTTTAAACTCTGAGATTGCTGGGGTTTTTGACTGTTTTGTTCACAACTGTATTCCTAGAGCCAAAAAGAGTGCCCACTACATAGCAAATGCTCAATAAATATTTGTTGAATGAGTCCACTAATAAATGTAAGTTTAATCACAAGAGACAGTTAAACTTGTGCAAAATAACAAAATGTAGCTCCAGGATATTTTGCCTAGAACGTCAGATCCAAGGGCCATTCAGAAAGAAAATGACAGGTACTGGATGCTGTTATTGGAGAATATAATGGGCTTCCATTTGCTTTTTGCTATGGTCTGCATGCTAGTGTGGCCTGAAAATTTATTTATCAAAATCCTAACTCTCAAAGTAAAGGCATTAAAAGGTAGGACCTTTTGTGAGGTCATTAGGTCTTGAGGGTGGAGCCCTCATGAATGGGATTAGTGGCCTCATAAAATAGGCTTGAGTGAGTTTGCCTCTTCCACTCTGTGAGGACACAGCAAGGTACTATCTATGAACTGAGAAATGGGCCCTCACCAGACACCAAATCTACTGGCACCTTGATCTTGGACTTCTGAGCTTCCAGAACTGCGAGAAATAAATTTTTGTTGTTTATAAGCTACACAGTCTATAGCACTTGGTTATAGCAGCATGAGTGGACTAAGACACTCTTCCTAGAGATGGACCTGGAGTTGGACATTAATGGATGGATAGGTGGCTAGGAGTAGAAAGGATAATTTTGGATGCGAGAGAGGCCTGAGCAAAGCACAGGGTGTGAGTGCGGGAGGATGCTGTGTAGAGGTGAGCCAGCTGAGGCTTCAAGAGGCCACGGGACTTGTCCAGGATGTGCCACTTGGGAGTAAGTGCATCTAAACCCAGGAAATCTGGCTCCAGGCTCAGTCTGTGTTTCTTTGATAAATGCAGATGATGGGCAGGAGGAGATAGGCTGTGAGAAGCTGTTTCCATGGCAGAGAGGAACCTCGTGGGATGGTGAACACCCTTCCTCCTGATGTCCTCTGAGTCACACACATTTCCTATCTATGGAGGTCTTCTTGCTGCTTCCTTTTCACCACTCAGGAAGTGGGAGCAATATTAACCCAGCCACTTCTAAGTAGATGAGCATTAATGAGAGAACCACTTGGGAATTTCTAGGTGAAAAGTTGTGCATAAAAACAGAGCATTTCTATACCAGCAAGTGGTGAAAAATAAAGGACATTCAAAGAATATTATCATATAACATGATTTTTGCATAGAGAATTCAGACAGACTGCTTTTGCAGACTTAAGTAATCCCAGGATGAAAGGTACTATATATATGCAAAGTATTATTATTATTATCCAGTGGTAGAAAAGAAGGGCATTTCAAAGAATGTTTCAGTACAATACAATTTTACTTTGCACAGAGAGTTCAAGGGAAAAGGCTTTATTTTATAGACTTAAATAATATCGTTATGGAGCTACAGTAAAATAAATAATACAGATATGGTGTTAAAATAAATAATACAGTTAGGAGGCTTAAATAAATAATGGTGGAAAGAGAAGAGAAATTAAGAGTCCTGGGAAAAGGCAGGGGGAGACGCAATTTTGAATTATAAGTGGTAGACGATTGAGGTCCAAAGAGTCCTAAAATATTCAGGATGTATCTGCACTGACCAAAAAAAAAAATAAAAAAAAAGAAAAAAAAGAAAAAAAAGGCACAGGACAATTTGCAATTAAGGGATTTATCTTTTATTTTTTAGTGATAGTTTTCCCATTGTTTCAATGACACCGAAGGCATATCAAAACTTTTAGCTGAAAAGTTAAAAATAATTAAATTCACCATGTTATGGGATTTACACTAAATAACATCCTGGGGTGGGCACTGCTCAAATTTTGTGGTCCCCATGTTTTTTTAGAGGTCTGGAATCTCATCTTTCTACAGAGACATGATTAAAACACTCCAGGCAGAACAACCAAACCCTTTCTTCAGCTATAAACTTAAGCTGGGTGACTTTCTAGACCTGATATTCTGAGAATAAAAATGAGCTGGGTGCTTTTCGGAGGGAGCAAGTAAAGGGACTGCCATTTATTTCTCCGTGGTTCTGAGCTTGGCAGTGGACCACAGGAATCAGGCTCCTGAGGGAGTGTTGGAGACGGAAGGAAAGGGATTAAGAAGCCAGAAAGCTGAAGCTGAGGTGAGCTTCATCCACCCCCAGGACAAAGGCTGGCAGATTGGGTCCTCTTCGTGGTTGAAGGAATTTTTTTTTTTTTGTGATGGAGTCTCGCTCTGTCCCCCAGGCTGGAGTGCAGTGGTGTGATCTCAGCTCACTGCAAGCTCCGCCTCCTGGGTTCACGCCATTCTCCTGCCTCAGCACCTGTAGCTGGGACTACAGGTGCCCACCACCACACCCAGCTAATTTTTTTGTATTTTTAATAGAGACGGGGTTTCACTGTGTTAGCCAGGATGGTCTCGATCTCCTGACCTCGTGATACGCCCACCTCAGCCTCCCAAAATGCTGGGATTACAGGCATGAGCCACCGCGCCCGGCCATTTGAAGGAATTTTTAAGGTCTTGGGACAATGAAGAGAAACTTCTTGATGAGGAGTATCAATTCCGTGCTGGAGACTCACTAGAGCATTCCTGATATGGTTTGGCTGTGTCCCCCCACAAATCTCATCTTGAATTCACATGTGTTGCAGGAGGGACCAGGTGGGACATAACTGATTCCTGGGGGCAAGTCTTTCCCATGCTGTTCTCTTGATAGTGAATAAGTCTCATGAGATCTGATGCTGCTATAAGGGGGAGTTCCCCTGTACAAGCTCTCTTTGTCTACCACCATCCACATAAGATGTGACTTGCTCCTCCTTGCCTTCCACCATGATTGTGGGCCTCCCCAGCCACGTGGAACTGTGAGTCCAGTTAAACCTCTTTCTTTTGTAAATTGCCCAGTTTCAGGTATGTCTTTATCAGCAGCGTGAAAACGAATTAATACAATTCCCTTCTCATCCAGATGTGCCTTTAAATGCCAAGGTGCCATTGTGTTTGCAAAGAACAGCCTAAGGGAAACCTCATTTTTCCAAAGATGGAATAAAGATCCCAATGGCTCTGTCCTCTATCTGTCCATGGAAGCCTAGCTGTGGGTCACAGCCTTCTTTAGCCTGACCTTGGTCCCTTCCAGCCCAGCTCCTTTAGGATGTTCAGGTTAGTCTGCTCATTTTGTCACTTGTCATATATTTTCTTTTCTGTTGAGTAGGCTGTCTCACTGTGTGGGACTTAGGAACTAGACCATGAACTCCCATCTTCTCCTGCCTCTTCCAGATCATCTAGCTCTGGCCTAGGCATGTAGTGACTGTTCAGTGGATAATTCTTTTTTTTTTTTTTTCTTTTTGAGATGGAGTCTTACTCCATCCCTCAGGCTGACATGCAGTGGCATGATCTCTGCTGACTGCAATCTCCGCCTCTTGGGTTCAAGCTATTCTCCTGCCTCAGCTTCCCAAGTAGCTGGGATTACAGGTGTGCAACGCCATGCCTGGCTAATTTTTTTGTATTTTTTTTTTTTTTTTTTAGCAGAGACAGGGTTTTGCCACGTTGGCCAGGCTGGTCTCAAACTCCTGACCTCAAGTGATCCACCCACTTCAGCCTCCCAAAGTGCTGGGATTACAGGCATGAGCCACCACACCCAGCCTTCAGTGGAGAATTCTGTATTACTCCTCACTAGGCAGAATGCTGATGTCAGGGGAGAAATTGGGGAAGAATGCTACTGGGGACTAAGGGAGCCCCATCACAGGCCTCCTGTCTAAACAATGCTGTGATGCCTATTTTGAGGTTCCTCTATGGTACTTGAAGTTAGATGTCTTCTTGGACAACTCCACATACAGCATGTCAAGAAAAGCCTCAGGGGGCATTGTTTCCTTAGGAGCAACGAGATGATGAGCTCCTTGCGATGTTATGTAACTTTGAGGGGAAAGAAAAAATAAAACAAATAGAAAGGCAGAGAAAATATAAATAAAAAAGAGTGCAAAGTTTTATTGTCAACTGCTGCTGTCACCTCCTGGAACTACAGTCGTATCTAAGAAATATGTGACATACTAATAGGAAGTAATTTACCCAAGGATGTTTTTGTGCCTTGAATTGCCTTGAATTGCCTTTCCAGCCCGGCTGCGGGAACTTCGCAAGCGTATATGCATGAGAGCCGGCGCGGTGCTTCAGAAACTTCCCAATTTGTGCACAGTGTGACTTTTATAAGGCCATTAAACTCATCTTGGGGAAAAGTGCTCTGGAAAACAGTGATACATGGGGTCTCAAGGAGCCTGCGAAGGCAGACAGAAATGGCAAAGTGGTGACCGATGCTCTTGGCTAAAGTGACTCTGAGGGGCTGCTGCTTCTCCAGGCTCCCACCTGTCCGTCTGGTTTATTCTCTTTTCCCTACCCTTAGCAGTGCTTGGAGTTGGAGGGGGTGACTTTCCCTGGCACTATCTTGGATCCAGAAAGCACTGTCTTTTTTAATTTTTGCTGCAATTGGGTGGGCACTCTGAGACCTGAGGTTGGAACCTGGGCACATGGGATGGTCCTGGGGTTTCACTCTCAGCCTAGAAACAACCACAGAACAGCTGTGACTCCAGGGCCCTGGGGATGAAGCTCCACTGTGGCTCTAAGGAGGCCCTCAAAGGCCACACCCACGGCTAGGAGAATCTAGGTATTTACCAGCCTGTGGACCTCAAGTCCTTGGGAGAGGAAGGGCCCAAAGGGAAGAAAGTCAGGCAGAAAGAGTATAGAGCAAGTACCAAGGAAAGAGGGAGAGGGGAGAGAAGCAGGAAGAGTGGTGAAGATGGTAAGAGAGTCCAGAGTGAGAGAGAAGGAGCAAATCAGAGCCAGAGGATGGTGGAGGGACAGGGAGGAGGGTGGGGGGGAAGAAGAACAGGAGAAGGATCAGGAGACAGCCTGCTTACTTTTTTTTTTTTTTTCCCTCAAGTGTCTTCATATGCTTGTTCTGTAAACACAGGCAGAGCCAGGATCAGAATATAGAAACAGTGAAATTGTTGAGAGCACCAGAGACAAGAGAGCTGGCTGACAGGGCTGGTGTTGCCCACGGAGAGAGCAGGTAGCCATTTCGAGCACCCCTGCAAGTTCTGTTGCTGCGGTAAACACCTCCCTCCTACTTTTATCACAGTGCCTGAAATCCCACTACGATTCCAAGCTTGTTCTTTAAAATACAGCTCCACCTCAGATGGGGACTGTGCGGTCTTCAGAGGCTGAGGGAGCTGGGAGGGTGTTCTCTTTGCTGAGCAGGGCAGTGCAAGGGATGTGCACTGCTTTTGGTGTGGTTGGGGGTCTGGCTGTGATAAAAAGCCGTGATTCAGGGCTGGGTGGTGAAGGTGGCTGGGCGGGGGTGAGGGCGAGCCTCTCTTGCTTCATCATTTGACTAGGGAGCAGGGCTCTGTGTGCAAAGACACCAGGAAAGGGACCTGAGGGTGCTCACTGGTTGCAGGTGACTTCACAGGGATAGGGGAAGGGAAAGGAGTAGGGAGTCTTTAATTTGTACTCTGGCCTGTGTATCTTTCCGTGTGTCCTAGCTTGGAAAAAAGAAATGAGCCCTTTATCAATTTTTAATAAATTGAAATGACAAATAATCCATTTAGTAAATTATTAACTGAGAAAATTACTGAAAACTGAAATATCAAACAATCGTGAGCAAATGCTCGAAGCAGCGTGTTTATTAATAACGAGTACTGCTGCAGGAGAGTGCTGATGCTGTGGTTCCTACAGCCTCTGCCCCAACCCCACCGAGGCCTGGAGTGTTGGGGACCTCAGGCTGGGCATGCGCAGGGGTACGCTTGGGTGCAAGTGTGGGATCCAAGGCAAATGGAAGTTACTTTTGCCCTTGGTCCCTATAGCTGGCCGGTTCACAGACAGCTCTTGGGTAGGGAATGCGGACCTGGCACTTTGATGGTCACCAGGATGAAGTTCCCACATTCCTCCCTGATGGTACTGGAAGGGGACTAGAAGTAATCCTACCCCTGGGGGGGTTAGTTCTTTAAGAGCTGTATCCTCAGGATAAATTATATATATATGTGTTTATGAAGTCTTGTGTCTATAGAAAGGTTGATGGCAACCTGTGATCTGCCTCTAGTGATGACCAGCTGAGCCTGCTGCCCTGTCGCAGGCCTCACAGGCTGCAGCTGGAGGCCTGGGGCACTTCCTGATGGGAGAAGCCCGAGTGTGAAGGCACTGGCTAGGGAGAGGTCTCCTTTGACATGCCTGAATGGCCTTCAGGCTCCAGATCCTGAGTGGCATCTCCAAGAAGCTTCCCTCTCACCTCTCTTGGAACTTCTGCTTTTACAGGTAGTCACACAAATTTGTCCAGCATGACTGGGGTGCAGGCAGGAGTGGCTGAGGGGGCCTCTCACCACATTTCTGGCATGGTCATCTCTGCATTGGGCCTGTGGTGAGGGACAACTGGCATCATCCTCCCTGAAGTGCCTGCTTTCTCTAGAAGCATAGCCCAGCCAGACTGCTGGCCTCTGCTCTCCCAAGGCTGCCGTGGCCTGGAAACACTTCTCCACTATAGCCCTGCTGTGGGGCTTGGGGCTGGTAGGGTCAGCTGACCTCCCTATGTCCTAGTTCCTTTATCTGTAAAATGGGGATAATAATAAACAGGGTTATTTGATGACTGGGATGGAAACAGTCCCATTATATAAATACAATACAGCAGTTTGGGATGACAGGCTGTAGGCTCGAAGATGGTGCTGCAATGGGTATTTTTAGGAAGGAGGGAAGGGGGGAGGGATGAGTGGTTTATAAATGTTTGTTGCATTAAAAAATGTGCTAGTTTGAATTGTGCAGAACAGAGTATCATTTGTTTCTAGAAAAATTCACTGCTGTGGAAATGAATTAGTTTACATTGAATATGTGATGGTTCAGAGAAAGGAATATTAACCCAATTTGCATTTCTTTGAACTGAAATAAATTATTGCCGTGTTTGCATTAGTTGGGTCAACTGGATGTGATTGGGCAGACTTGCCGTGGGGAAGGCTGGTCTTGGGCTTGGAGGTGTGCGATATGGTTGATGTGTACAGATCAGCAAGCACCTTCCAAATCTGGGCTTATTAACCTTTTGGGGGACTGCAGACCCCTATGGGGGTTTGATGAAAGCAGTGTGCACAGCCGCCCTGTACAATTGCTTGTGAATCTCAGCAGACTCTCTGAGTCTTTTACCCTCTCATGATCCAGAGGTAAAGGTCCCTACCCATTGTCTTGGTGTCCCATGGTCAGATCATAGCACAGATTGGTCAGAGCCCTATTTCTGAGGTCTCTCCCACCTGTGGAAATAAAACAGAACTTTGGTTCCAAAGAGGAAATCAGCCAAAGGCCAGTTCACATATGTGCTGTGACCTGGGGGTTTTGGACATTTTGAACCTACATAAGACACATTCCCAGCTGTGAGAAGGTGCTGGCTGTGTCACCTGCAGCCCTGTCAATCATCAGAATTGACATGGTGGGACTGGCCAGCAAGCCATGGCCTCTTCCTCCCTCTCTTCTGTATGTTGATGCCTGCTGAAATTGCTTTCTGAACTAAATAAAGAATGCTCCCTGAAGGCAAGGGGGTGCCAGTGTCTGGGTTTTTCCAAGCCTGGCCCTGGTCCTAGCCCCAGTAGTTCCCCACTGGGGCAGTGAGTGGGGAGACATCAGCACGGCCAGTCAGCAGGTCAATGTGATACAAACTCTTCAATGCCTGACAAATGGGGTATTGGTCATTGGTGGCAATGTGTGAATTCTGACAGCATCATGTGGACAGCAGGTGACTCTTGTAGATGGACATCAAAATGTAAAGAGACATCGAGTAGAAACAGAAGCTACAAGAGCCTCACACCCAGACTTGCCCTGTGAGCCTGTTGGACCAAATCGGCCTCAGCACCCCTAAGCCCACCATGGTTGGGGAGAGAGTGAGCACGGGAGGCAGAGGAAGAATCATCTCACCTCTCATCAAATAGAGGGCAGTAAAACTTTAGCTAATTAGCAACCAGTTGCCAAAGAGTATTATTTAATTAATTCCCCCATCTGAATTCACTTTTATTGGAAAGAGGCAACCACAAGAAAACAAGATGAGAAGCAGAGACTTAATTTAAAAAATAACTTTGGGGGAAAGTCACCTTCATGTCACTTCTCTGCTTAAAACCCATCAATGGTGTCTTAGCAATTTCAGGATAAAGCTCAAATCTCATAACTTAGTATATAACTCATCACACCCTACTTGACCAGTAGTACTGAGATTTTTGCACTTTCCAAATATGTTATGCTCTCTTGCTCTCTTACCTCCACTTGGGGCACCTTCTGCCCCTCCTCATCCCAAGTCATATCCTCTGGACAGTTTCCCAGGCCCTAGACTGGGTTTGAGCCTCTGCGATAACACTTATTATATTATGCATTAATAGCAGGAGAGGCTGGTATGACCAGCCAGCCCATGGGCTCCTCAGGCCTGATTCACCGTAGCATCCATGAGGTCAGCCACATGGGAGGAGGTTGTGAACGCATCTTGAACTCATGCATTCATAACGTGATGACTCAGTGAAGGAAATGGGGTCAGTTTCATTGTCCCGCAGCCCACCCAATCCATTGATTACCTCTACAACATAAAATACAACTTGCATTTACCAAGCTTCTCTCACTTGTAAAGTGGAGATCATACAGTCCATCTGATGCTCCTTCTGAGGGGAAATGAGCTAATACACATAAAAAGCAGTGCCTGGCACTCCAAGAGTGGTCAATGAATGTTAGCTATTATTCTGCACAAATAAGTTGATAGTGGCCCATCCCAGTACTGTTCTGGAAACAAGTAAGTGAAAGTGATTTCCTCTGTTGTTAGAATCACCATTAGCAACTAGTTAGTGAAAATGCTTCCAGAACACAATGTCTGGGAGAGGGGTGGGCTGGGTAGGCCAGGAGAATATCTGAGTCAGACCTGGGATCAGGAATCAGACTTTTAGGGTTCACCAGGACTCTCTACTCAGGCTGTTGGTGTTGCCAGATGTCAAGGTTGGATTGGGGAAATGGTAGTCAGGCAGGGATGGAGGAAACTCCTAGAAGAGCCCATGCCAATCTCTAGCTAGGCTTTACTTAAGTTACGGGAAGGAATCCATGCTGGGTAAATGAGGTAATGAATGTGCAAGTGCTTTGCAAACTGCAAAGTGCTATACAAATGTGAAGCATTATTACACTCATCTATTTCTCTTCTTTGTGTTCCCAGGGTTTCCTAATAAGAGCTCTTTTTGAAAGTCCTAGCCTGACTTTGGGTAACTAAAAGGAAAGGGTGTGTGCAGTGTGGTAAATTGGGGGTTTTATGTACCCTGGGTATAGCAGAGGTCCTGGCAGGGAGAGCAGAGACTTGCTGGCAACAGGAATTGGGGAGTGAAGATGCTGAATGTCACACAGTGATTAATCCCTGCCGATCTGGGATGTTTTCCAGCTCCAGGGGCCATCCTGGAGCTGCTCAAACCATTCTAGAGAGACAGGATGGCCTGAGCTGAGAAGGGTGGGAGCAAACCCAGGGTCCTCATGGCTGAGAATAAGTGCAGGCTGTCATGGGAAAAGTTCTCATCCCTGAGTCTGCATTTGTAACTCAGTCACCCAGCCTGGCTCAGCACAATGCAAACCATTTCCAGCTGCTTTGTGTAAGGAATAAGGACTGGCTTGAGAAGAAGGGAAGAGATCTGCCCCTAATATCCCTGATTATCTCAGCAGCCTGGATTCACCAGCCTGATTTGCTGCTTCTTCCTGCATCCAGCCTGCTCCTGGGTCTCCTTCCCCACCTCACAGCCATGGCAACGAAACGCATGGGCTTGTGAAGACCAGCAGCCCAACTTCAGCAAGGTCTCGCTGGCCTGGACAGAAGAGCCAAGGTACCAGATCCATTTCCAAGGCAAAAGTCCCCAAGTTTACAGTTAAACTCAACTTGCTTATTTGTGGATTTTGCTGGGGCACAGTAGCCCCACCTAAAGGGAGTCACATGAAATCTTAGCCTTTTACTTGTCACAGAGTATAAGAATAAAACCTTTGATGATTGAACGGATTATCCTCAGGATAACATCTGTGATTCTTCATGAGAGTTATGTCTTCTTAAACCCTTGGAAGCTGTCAACACTACAGATTTCCCAAAGTACCAAGCTGCAAACAGCAGATTGCTCTTAAGCAATGATGCTGAAGCATGAAGCAAGAATCATGTTGCCATATCAGTGTTTTCACTGCTCTGAACCCAGCACCTAGCACAGCTCCTGATAGAGCTGTGTCAAACATGACAGAACTCCTGATAGAGCTGAGAGTCAACATGTCCGTTCAATGAGTGAATAGGAGTGGGCTATCCCAATGCAATTTCAAAGCTCTCAGCAAGACAAGGTGGAGGTAAGTTCTTTGCCCAATTGTTAGCTGATTTTTACATGATTAGCCATATCTCATCATTTCCCCAAATAAGTGGGTGTGATTTGGATAGGTTGTGGAGGAAGGAAAGGACAATGGTGGTCGTTGAAGAATTCTACAAACCAAAGATAGGAGTGGGAAATGAGCGTGGCATGCTCACTGGACAATGAAAACTCTACCCTAATTTTTATTAAACTAGAAGACCAGATATTAAACTTTCTCTAATTGAGTCACTTGTTTTATCTGAGACTGGATTGAGTTTTAAGAAAACCATATGAATATTCACTCCTCCTCTTTCTCCTCCCTCAAATATTCATTGGTTTCAATGAATATTCATTCCTCCTTTTTCTTTCCCTCAAAGAAAATTCAATCAGTCTTGGATAAAACTACACTTACAATGGAAGCAGGAAAGAAGGGACCTAAGCCATTGTCCGGTCCTGCTGTTGTCAATCTTTAGAGCATATCAAAATCGTCTGTGAAACTTTAGAAACTTTAGGAATGATAGGTGTCCAGGCCCCAGCGCAAGCCTACTCAACCAGGACTTCCAAGAGCAGAGCCAGGGTGGAAAGGTGACAAAGCTTCGTAGGTGATATTCATGTTCTGAGAATGATCCTGATGCATAGTCCTGCATGTCACCCAATCCACTGGAACTTCTACAACATAAAGAGAGTTACTTATTTATATGGCACTTGCTAGTTTCTGTGGCTTCTTAAAGTGTGTCCCCAAATCAACTTCCACATCTCATGTGTCCTCAGATTGGGGTAGAGGGCAGAGGGACCCTTTGTTGTCCACAAAGGGCAGCATGCCCACTGGTCCTTGCTTTTAGGTTGGTTATATTGCTGAGAGCATGGCATCCAACGGGGAGTTTAGATGGAGGTGGGGGAGAGGGAGAGCACAGGACGTTAGCCAGAGGGGCTGTCAGTGTAGCACCTCTGTGGCAGCTCTCTACAAGAACTGGAGCTGGTGCATTCCTGGCCTGATTTGGTCATTCACTCATTTATTTTTCATTCCTTTGTCAATTATTTGGTGAGTACCTAGTACGTGCTAAGGACTGCAGACACCACAGTGTACAAGATAGCCATGTCTCTGCCTCATGGATCTGAGAGTTTGAGATGGGGAGATACAGATAATAAATAAGTCAACAAATAAATAACTTTTATACAGATTTTAGTGTGGTGAGAGAAATGAACGGCGTACAGCTCTAACTGATAATGACAGTTCTCAGAAATAGCTCTAAGCTCCTTTTCAAACTCTTTTACCACTACCCAAACCCACATTGAATCAGACAAAGTGGTCTTCTGTGTGCGTGTCACACTGGCTAATTATGCCTATTTCCTGCCCAGGAAACTCTTCCCGTGATCTCTCCATCCTCTTCCACCTGTCTCACTTTCTCTGTATGATTTACACCTTAGCATTTGGTAATGCCAAATATTTCACAGATGAAGCAGCTGAGATCTGGACAGCTGAACTGTCCTGTTCCAGAGCCAACAGCCAGCAAGTGGGGGTCTTCAAATCCACCCTTGTCCTTCTCCCACAATGTTCCACCCACCTTGGCCTCTCTGCAGCCCCCAGAGTAGTTGTTGCAATTCCTTGTCTTTTAAAACATTTTACTTTATTATAATCAAGACTTTCAATTAACTTTTCTCTGTAGAAACGACTGTATTAGGCAAAAGTTTGTGTGGGATCCAATAAAACATCAGATGATATTGAGCATACGTCAGGCAAAGCCTGCAGCCCAATAAGTTATTATGTGTAAATGTTACAACTTTATTTTGAGGAGAATACATGTGTACTATCAAGCTGTTTTATGGATACGCAGCGTGATTGATTACAGCATGCAGATCTGTTGCAACAAGATAAACTCAGATAGAATAATCTGTGGATATTTAGGCCTCTGCAATTTGTTGTCCAGAGATGACTCTAGAAATGATAATTTCTTCCATTTCAGCAATTTCTCTCTTTCCATCCCCAGTAAAAACCCATTTCCAGAGTGCTGATGTCTGATGCCAGGGTCCTCTTCTTGCTTCCGTCTTTTTCCAGTTGCTCAACAGGAAGCAATGGAAAGTTGTATTTGCCGTCAATGCTGCTGCAGGAGCAGCTGGGACTTGGCCCAGAGTGGGCAGGTGCTGAGGGTTGAGAGCTAGGGCTGCTGCCTGAGAAACAGCCTCTGCTTTTAAGCTAACAAAAAAGCAACCACAAAAATAATCACCATGATTTGTTTAACACAGAAAACAGTTGCGGTAAAATGGATTACATCAGGTAGCCAACTATTTTGCAGATCAGCCCCAAGCAACTTGTTGCTAAAAAATGACTGGATTGAATTCATCGGCAACTTTTCAAAGAACAATTTGTCTGGGGAACGAAGAGTTGCTTGAATGAATTAAATCAAGCCCCAGCCCCTACTTCTTCCTTGAAGCCATTGCTCATTACCTTGGGATACAGTGACTTTCTCTGAGCTCCTCTAAGAGTCCGGGACCCCTCTTTTGATAATGAGTCACCAATGTCCATTCCCTTGGATTCCTGTCCTGAGTTATGACTTCTCTTTGATTGTTAGATGAATTACCATGTGCATGGAGAGAAGCCATGGCCCAAAGATGGGAATTGCAGATCTGGAGGCTGAAGCCCCGCATTGGCATCCTGGCTCTACTCCCACTGGTTCTGTCACCCTGGGCAAGGCACTTCTCCCAAGCTGCAGTTCCACCAACTGAGAAGCAGAGACAATGACACTTGTTCCGCTCACCTTGCAGGGTTGTTGTGAGAAGGAAATAAAGTATTTGGAAGCACTTTATAAACTGTGCGATTCTAGTACCCAGGGACACAAACACTGCGGAAGGCCGCAGGGTCCTCTGCCTAGGAAAACCAGAGAACTTTGTTCACTTGTTTATCTGCTGACCTTCCCTCCACTATTGTCCTGTGACCCTGCCAAATCCCCCTCTGCGAGAAACACCCAAGAATGATCAATAAAAAAGAAAAAGAAAAAAAAAAAAAAATAAAAAAAAAAAATAAACTGTGCGATTCTATTCAAGAAATACTTATGAGGCTACTAAGACCACTTCACCTGCTTTGGGTGTAAATATGACCATTTTGACTTTATTTTCCTGATCAATCACTTAAGACCTCAACTGCTTTTATCGTCAGGAAGTCCAGCTTCTCATTTTGTTTCCCCCATTTGCATTCCCCCAAAAGCAGAGGGAGAAGAAACTGAAAGCCCCCTCTGTTTATGACACTACTACTTGGTGGTGGGGGAGGGGTGTCTTTGCTGCATTCTGGTCCACAGGGCCTGTGATGTCTGTGGGCTCCTGCCTGGCACCCTGATCATGCTCTTGTGGGTGCAAGTCCCTGTACCAGCAGCTACTGCTGTGTTTCCCATGCTTGAGTCCTCACTCACACACTCTCATGTGCTAGGCCACTGTTTCCCTAAAGCTTCTCCAGAGTGACTGGGTCCTGAAGCATTTCCCGTTTCTACCATGTCCTGTGTCAGAATCACTTTGTCCCTATAAAATCTCGTGGGCCCCAGGCCTAGTCACAAGTTCACATCCCCTTTTCACTCTTTGGAGGTCCCCTTTGGGGCCCCAGTTATCGTTACTCGGCCGATTAGCATTCTGAGTAGGAGAAATGTCTCTAGAGTTGGCCTGTCGCCATTCAAATTCCAGCTTCACCACTTCCTAGAGAGAATTACTTAGGATCTCTGTGCCTCAGCTTTCTCAGCTGGAAAGTGGAAATAAAAATGGTCTCATCTCATGGGGTGTTGTAAAATTACATGAGATAATAGATATAAAGATTCCTCTTAGAAGAGTGTCTGGCACAGATTAAGCACTAAAGGTGCTATTAGCTGTTTTCTACTCTGACTGAATGACTGATCATGGTCCCTGTGGTTCACATGCATGCTTTTACTACGGGGATTAGGACATGGGTTTTCCCCCACTCCAAAGGCAGCTGTATTCATTACATTACATTAGGACTCCAGGAGCCTTCTGCCCTTTGCTTCCAGTGCCACTTAGCAAGAGTTGGATCTTCTAAGTTAAACAAAAAGGGGAGGAGGGAAGGTTGTATCAGTTAGCGTTTGCTGTATAACAAATGGCCACAAAATGTTGTGACTTAAAACAACAAACATTTATCTAGTTCAGTGGTTTCAACGGGCAGCTTATCTCTTCTGGACTGGTTCACAAGGTCACTTACAGGGCTTTTGAAAGTGTGTCTGGGAAGCTAGTGAGTTGGCTGGTGGTTTGATGATCTAGTGTGGCCTCACTTATGTGTCTGGAAGTTGACAGGCTCTTGGGCAGGAATTGGCTGACTGTCAGCTGGGGTGCCTTTGTTCTTCTCCACAGGGGCTCTCAATTTTTAGCAGGCCAGCTTGGGCTTATTCACATGGTTGTCTCAGGGTTTTAAAGGTGGCAAAACAGGAAGTTACAAGGTCTTTGAGGTCTAGGCTTGGAACTTGTGCATTCTATTGATCATATGCACTGCCTGATGGAAGATGCTTTGCTGCTAAGATTTTGTGGTTATTTGCAGTTTATACAGCAGTTAAAACTTTTCCTTATGGCAGTGGGCACTTTCTTAGTTTCCATTTGCATTCTTAGAGGGCTGATGATTTCTCCTTTACTAAGAGTTCTCTCTCTTTTAAAAAAATTTAATTTATTACATACCCACTCTGTGCCAGGCACACAGAAAGATATAGTGGTCACAGAGTATTCAGGGAGAATATGGAAAAGAGGGTAGAAGTGCTGTGTCTATCTGGCAGGGGCTTTAAAGAAAATAGGAAGACCTCCCCGAGAAAGCAAAGTTAAGGTTAAGTCTTGAAGGAAGTGCAGAAATTACCCATGTTTGGGAGTTGAGGGGAATGAGTGCAAGGATAAAATGGAAGGTATAGAAAAAGATCACCCAGTACTGCTCCCTTAATTACAGTGAAGCCTGGAGACCCTCCCAATTGTACCGACATTGAACAGAAGAACAGGAACCTAGGCCTTCTGACCATCTGGTCTTGATTTGCACCAGGAATTAGGTGATCAAATAGATACATCTAAGTTAAGGCTACCTTGGAAAGTCTACTCACAGATCTAATCATGTTTTATCTTGAGTTTTCTGATTCCACCTTCCTTATGAGAAGCTCCACATTCCCTTCCATCCTCGACTTCTATATATCTGTACAAGTGAAGATTTGCTCTAGGATTGAACTGGTGAATAACCCAAACAGATGTCTCCACTCGTAGCTCAGTGTGTTCCCTGTATACTCCTTTGGCCAATGAGGTACCTCTATGCAACCAGACATACTGTAGGTTGACCAACCCACATCATCCATGCTACATGCAACATGTCTGAAAAAATAACCTGAAGTACATTATACCAAGTGAAATAAACCAAATACACAAAGACAAACACTATATGATCTCACTTATGTGTGGTAACTATGTGAGGTGATGGATATGTTACTTCGCTTGATGGTGGCAATCATCTCACAATGTATCAAATCAACACATTGTACACCTGAAATATATATAGACAGATAAAAAATGTGTATCTAGAGAGATGAATAAAAATTATATAGAGAGAGACAAAATTGTATACATACAGTGTATATATATGTAATTTGTATATATACACTGTGTATATATGTAATTTGTATATATATGGTGTATATATATGTAATTTGTATATATATATACACGTGCTATATATATATACACACAGATATATTAATATATATATATATACAACTTTATATGTCAATTATACCTCAGCAAATCTAGAAAAAAGATACAACCATGCAGAAAATTTTATCAGATATTGCGTGGCTGCAGAAATGTATAAAAGGCCATAAATTTGATGGTAATGCTTCTAAATACTTGGCCTTTGGATTCTGCCTGAACTAGAAATGTGCTTCATTGCAGCATGCTGGTGCTGCTTCTGGCCATAATTCCCAACTGTGGACCTGGGCCATCCCCACAAGCCAGAAGTCAACCATGATCTCCACCATTGGCCATTGCCAGCACTTTGCTGTATATAGACCTTAAAGCATTCTCACATTCATCATCTCAT
Source organism: Pan paniscus (assembly GCF_029289425.2). Lineage (NCBI taxonomy): Eukaryota > Metazoa > Chordata > Mammalia > Primates > Hominidae > Pan > Pan paniscus. The sequence continues at coordinate 55,011,587 of NC_073266.2, forward strand.
GGAATTCTCATAAAACTCCACCAGACAACTAGATAGAAAAGTCTTCATGTAGTGGATAAAGAAACAGAATCATGGGAATTAAGAAACTTGCTCCAAGTGTCAATTAATGAGGGATTGATTTAGGACAGAAGGCCAGATTGTGAGCCTGCAGGAGCTGAAATTTCATGGAGAAATGCAGAACAAACAGCCTCTGGCATGACATCAGCGTGCACCCTCAGGGTCTACTGAATTCTGGTGAAAGTCTTGTCAAAGCCAACCAGGCAGGTGTTGGTATCTTCTAGGGCCCTTCTCTCTGATTTGACTTCCTTGCCCAAAGCTTGATGCCTACAACACCCACGTGATGCTTCCAGCCCTACATGCTCTTGTAGGTTCCAGAGTGCTTAGTCAGTGAGAAGCAGAGAAAACAAGGTTATTACTGCATATCACACACACCATAAAACTTCTACCCTATGAAAGGCCATTTGCTGGTGGGGGAGCAGAGCCTTGAAGCCATGTCTTATTTAACCAAATCAATGCACACATATTGCCCAGCTGTTAGAAACGGAGAAAGGGCCACAGAAACTCCAAGGGAGAGGAAGCCTGGCTGAGAATATTTGACAAGAGGCGAGTGATTAGACTCTCTTTGTGTTGCTAAGGGCAGAACTAGGGCAAACTGCTGAGAGCATCAGGAAGCCCATTTTAATCTACCTCAAAGAACTTTTCTAAGCCTTTTGACCTGTCCAGAAGGAGAAGATTTTGTCTTAAGTAATTGTTTATGTGTCATTCATGGGAGTTGTTGGTCCCATTGCTGAAGAGCAAGAACTGACAAAAGAGGCTTTTTCAGTCAAACTAAAGCCCATCAATTTTTCTTTATTAGGCCCAGCCATTGGTCCTAATTTTAGATTCTGGAGCAGAATCAAATAAAGCTAATCACTGTTGCACATTTTACAAGAGGGGCTTGTAAATGAATTTCTAATTGGTGGAGTTTCAGGCATGGTTATGAAGTGAAATGAATTTCAGGCCAGGGAGATATTTTGGGGGCAGTGTGGTTTTTTTTCAGAGCCCTTAAATCATGCTACAGCGCTGACCAGCTACCATTCTGGATTGGATGGATGGGTGAGAAATTCACTTTAACTTTAGATTGCTGAAGACTTTTTTTGGTGGGGATGAAGTGGCATCAGTCAGGCATTAGAAGCTCTCTCTGAGTCTTTGGTAATGTCCTTTCCTCTTCAGACTCAGATGATCAAGACTTCTCCTCCCCCTACCCTCCAATTTAGGAAATGGGTGTACTGGATGCGGCAGGGGATGGAAGGGGCATTGCGCACATGATCCTCTACATCTTGTCATCCGCTTGCTTGGGGATCTTTGTGGAAATATTCAAATTACTAGCATAAGCAATGTTGATAGCACCCACAGGATGGGCCTGAGAAGAGCTCCACCAGCTCAGACAGCCCCTAGTACTACATGTGGCTGTCATTACTAGAGATGCCCTGGCTTCTTCCTTCATGGGCACTTTTAGCTGAGAGCAATATCTGGCAGCACCCAAGAGGCATTTGATCTTTCTGCTGAAAGTCACAAGTAGAGACAGGTGGCATTGCCATCAAGGCATGTCATTAGGGCCCCCTGCCTCCCGTTTCCATGACACTTCCTTCCTTCCTGCCCTCTTTTTGTGTCATGCACATTGTTTTGGGCCACCTCGGGGCCCAAGTATGTTGGAAGCAATAATGTAGTTGGTAGCAATAGTGAGGTGCCAGTGGTTCACTGAGGCTTCAGTGAGGCAGCGAACCATTCAACTCAGTGAACTAGTGGTTCACTGAAGCTTCAATGAGGTAGTGAACCACAAGCACTATATAGGCCTATGAATGCCTGGCCGAGGGAGGATGGTACAATCAATTTCCTGGATATTTCCAGCTCTCTCAGTCTTCTTTGTTCATTTAATCAACTAGTATTGTTCTTTTTTGGGTGGTAACAAGGAAACAGCCTGATCCTCCATTCTCCGTCTATGTATCCATCCTTTCATCCACCCAGATATGCACCCATGCATGTATCCATACATGTATTCATTTGACAAGCACTTACTGGGTATTGACATAGAATCAGATACTGTCTTCATTACTAGGGACACACTCAGGGTAAAATGAAGTCCTTGAATTTTAGAAACTTATGAGCTAGCTGAGAGTCCTGCAAATAAACATGTCCTGCAAATACAATGATGCAATTGCTGCATTGGTTGTTTGCACAAAGGGCAGTAGGACCCAGGAAAGGCCTGATTGCCTGGGAGAGTAAGGAGGATGTGAAAGGAGACTTAATAGATGAGTTAGCATATTCCAGGCAGACAAGTAGTCAGCTAAAGGTATGTGCAGGATGCAGAGATAAGAGATGGCATCCCATGTGTAGAGAGAAGTTCCCAGAAGGCAGGGGCTGTATCTCTTTTGCTCCTCATTAAACATCTGCTCATCGTGGACTCTTGCCCTTTCTATAATATATAGCTATACATATATTTTATAGTTTGTATACCTGAATTAAACTTTTACTTGTCAAACTAGCATATGTACATAATTACAAAATTCAAATTTTTGACAAGACTTAGGAAAAAAAAACCTAGCAGTTTTCTGGCTCATCCTTCCTTACTCCTGGGTCTTACTCCTTAGAAACACCATTTTCAAATTTTGAACAGTTCTTGCTGGCATTTAACTTCGTACTTCTAAATAATATGATATTATATCTATAGGCTATATTTTTTACTCTCTATCCACAGGAATTTAGGCTTTCTCTTTTTTAGCTAACATACCATTCCTTTTCTTTTCTTCATCCTCCTAACACAGTTATATTCCTATTTTCTGCTTAGTGAATTTTTAGGATTTTCATATTTATATCTATAAAAATATTCACAAAGGAATACAACTATGATTTTCCTTTTTAAACAATTGTTGGTTTTTCCGTGAGCTAATAATTGTCCAATTTAATAATTTGCCTAGTTTTCTATGTACCTATCACTGATTCTTTCCCAAAATCTCTGGCAGAGGTACCAAGATCTCCTAACAGAGTCAAACCCACTGGGTGAGTGAACAGTGTTTTTTTGTTTGTTTGTTTGTTTTCTTGGAACCGCTTTTCCTTGGGCCCCAACCTCCTGCCTATTTGATTTGGACTGGCTGTCTCTGGGCCTGCTGTCTTGGTCTCCCCGAGCTCCTCGGATCACCTCATTCCTGGATGTCATATCCTCTTTGCTTTGCTCTCTTGCTTTGGTAAAGAGCCTTTTCCAGTTCTCATAAAAACATGCATGAGGGTAAAATTTTAAAACCCTTGCGTATCTGAATATGTCTTTATTTGCTCTTCACATTGCATTTACCATTTGGCTAGATATAGAACTTGAAGATGAAGGTGCTTTTTCCACAGGATTCTAAAGGCATTGTTCCATTGTGTTCTAGCTTCCAGTGTTCCTGCTCAGAAGTCTCATGCCTCCTTGACTTCTACTCTTGTTACATGATCTCTTTTTCACCTTTCTCTGAAAGTATTTATTTCTACTCTTTATCCCTGGTGTGTTGAAATTTCACAGTGATATATCTAGGTTTGCCTCTTTTATTCATTCATTATGTTTGATCTTTTGATGGACTCTTTAAATCTGGAATTTCATGCCCTTCAGTTCTGGAAATCTTTTTGGAATTTTTTCTTTGTAATTGCCTCCCTTGTTTTCTCTCAGATCTCTCATTAAAATTTCTTTTAAGAGACTATTGAACCTGCTTGATAGATGTTTTAATTTTTCTTTCCTGCATTCCATCATGTTATCCTTTGTCTACTTCCAATAATATTTATTGATTATATTATCTTCTAGAGATTGCTTATATTTATCATCTAGAATCTATTTTTGTATTATGGGTATTCCATATTTAATTCCCACATATTCTTTTTTAAATTTTTCTAATTATTTTATAATAACTTTCTGTTCTTATTGCATGGATACCTACCTTTTTTTTTTTCTGAAGATATTTACAGTTTTTTTTTTTTTTTAAGAATTTCTTTTCTTCTTGCTTTACTTTTGTTTCTTACAAGGCCCTATTTCCAATTTTTGTTCTTTTTTTTTTGTTTTTTTTGTTAGAGCTCTTCTTAAGTGTCAGCTGGTGCTTGGCTATCTGTTTGTATTTCAGAATGAAGAACCACGTTGCTGACTGGAATTCTATGGTTACTGTTAGACTTTGTTGACTGATGGGCTTCAGTGTGGAGTGATTGGGTCCTGGAATTTTGTTAGCCAACTCTAAAGTCACAAGATTAGAAAGTTTGACTCTCTAGATAGCAACCGTCCAGGTTTCTGTCTTGCTGTCAGCTTTCTGGGAGCCCTGTGGGTAAAGGAAAGGGGGTGTCTCACTATTTAGAGGACTTCACTTTATGTAGGGTGCTAGTTCTGAAGGAGACAGGCCTGAGGCCTGACCCTTAGGCCACCCATACTTAGGAATGAAGAAGAAGGTAGAGTTAATGATGGGGACACAGGAGTAGTCATAATGGCAAGAGGAAAGCCATGGAAGGGGAGATGATTAGCAGCATTGACTGTATCCCAATTGTCAAATCAGTTGACTTTGGGCAATCATTGAAGATCTTCAATATTATAGTGGAGGTGGAATCTAACTTGTAGGATGAAGGAAGACAGAGGAAGGGAAGCTAGATGGTCCTGCAGAGACTGAACTCTCTGCCTCACTATACCTTTTCCTTCCGTGGGCATTGCTGGCTCCAGTTCACCTGACTTCCAGAGGCACTGAGTAAATTCTAGAGAAACAAACAGTGTATGCATACAAGCCATCAGAACTGATGGGCAGGAGACAAGAGGGATTCTTAAATGTATGAAAGTAAAACAAATACTTTATTTAAGGAAAAGGCAACTTGGAAAAAAGAAAAGCCTAATAAATAACTCAGTACAGCTGGCTTAAGCACTTTAAAGCCAGTGTCTGTGATAAGCAATGAAAACATTAATATAAAATGCTTCACCATAAATGAGTACAATTCAGGCTGATGTATTGCAGCTGAGCCGGCTGTCGGATGGCATGCTTTTAAAGTGATGTTTACAATCAGTATTTTTTTCTTTGGTAACTAGAAGGCAGAAGTGGTTGGAAGACTTTCCAGGGTGCAGCTATGAGCCTTGGGAGGGTGACAGCCCTGCCAAGTGGTTCATCCCCTTTTCTGCCCTGTTCCCAATCAGTTGGAGACAAGGCAGTTAGGAAGTCTCAGAGCAGGGTGGTTCTGAGCCTAAGCAGAGAGTTGGGAGCTGGATTCAAGTCAGTGGCCAGCTCTGAGGTCTGGAGACAGTGGATCAAACTTTCTGGCCTCTTGGTTTCCCCAGCTAGTCCTGGAGGTCACAGAGGGTGTCTCCCAGAAGCTCTGAGCCCATTGCCTTCATACCCTGCTGAGTCTCCTTCTCTGGCCTGGAGTCTCTTGTTGACCATTGAGTTCCTCATCCTGTTTATTCAAAACGAGAATGTGTCTCACTTTGACATTTCTACATTTATAAAGTGGTGGGGGAAAATACCACCAGCCTTACCATGTCAACGTGGTTATGGAATAGTTAGGTAAACTAATGAGTATGAAGGAATGCAATGTAATGCATTCTTTTTAACGAATGGGTAATCTGACATTCCTTCTTATTATGTGATAATAATAAGAGCAGCTCATGTTTGCTGAGTGCCAACTCCATGCTAAGCCAAGTAGTCCTCCCTGGAAGCACAGCCACTGCTTCCTCATGTGGGTCCTGGCTCTGTGTGGATGACCTTCTCATGGCCTCTGAAGCCTTTCTGTCTGCCTGTCTGCCTCAGGGATCCATGAGGATTTTGCTTCTCCCTGTTGCCAACACCTGTTTCTCCAACCTAGGTTTCTGGCAGTCCTGGCTGACTGGGAAATGGGAAGTGTTCTTTTTTTATTTTGTTCTGTTTTTTTTCCTTTTCTGTTCATGAAACAATTTACAAGGCCTTTTCCTTGAAGGGTTCAGCTGTCAATCACTATGGGGAAAATAAACAAAACAGCAAAGACTGTGAAGAGGTCAAAGAAGCAGAGCTCTCTTCGTGGCTGTCACTGGCTGGTGGTTCCTGTATTCTTTTTTAAATGATGACTTCAAAAGTTCCCAAGAAGGGGACTGAGAGCTTGTCTAGCCATGTCTGGGGTCTCACTGACAGCCCTTGACCACTTAGAAGTGAAACGAGTCTGCTCAGACTCTCACCTGTGACCCTGGCTGCCAAGTCCTGTAGGGGCTGGATGTATTCTCAACTCCCCTCAGCCTGCATCAGGTGAGGAATTAGGCCGCTTCTCTGGGCCCCACAAAATTTCCCCCTGGACTTAGACAATCCTACACTGTTTCCTGTTAGTTTCTAGTTTCTTTCCTTTTTTTGAGATGGAGTTGCCCAGGCTGGAGTGCAGTGGTGCGATCTCAGCTCACTGCAACCTCCGCCTCCCTGGTTCATGTGATTCTGCTGTCTCAGCCTCCTGAGTAGCTGGGATCACAGGCACCCACGACCAAGCCCAGCTAATTTTTGTATTTTAAGATGGGGTTTCACCACATTGGCCAGGCTGGTCTTGAACTCCTGACCTCAAGTGATCTACCTGCTTCGGTCTCCCAAAGTGCTGGGATTACAGGCGTGAGCCACCGTGCCTGGCCTCCTGTTAGTTTCTTATGGCTGCTGTCATAAATGACTGCAAGCCCAGTGGCATAAAACAACAAAATTTTTTTATCTTACAATTCTGGAGGGCAGAAATGTGACCTAGGTCTCGCTGGGCTACAATCGGGGTGTTGGCAGGGTGGCCTTCTTTCCAGATGGTCTTGGGGTAAATTCTTCTCTTTTGCCTTCCTCAGCTCCTGGAGGCAGCCCACATTTCTTGGATCATAGCCCCCTTTGTCTTTAAAGTTATCCAAGGTTCATGGAGTCTTTCCCAGACCACATGTCCTTGACACACACACTCATCTATCTTCTAAAGACCTGTGTGAGTATGCTGGGCCCACCCGAATAATCCAGGACACTCTATTTCAAGGTCAGTCGATTAGCAACATTATTTCCATCAACAAACTTAATCCCCCCTTACCATGTAGGGAACATATTCACAGGTTTGGGGGATTAGGACATGGACATCTTTTAGGGGAGGCAGTTTTCTTTCTTTCATAACTGGTTACAATTGACTTCTGCTCCTTGAAATTTGTCCCTTTCCTCCTAATATAAGAAATATCAGCTGGAAAGACAGCTTCCAACTTCAGGTAAAGCTGGCCTTCTCTCCTGTCACCTGAAGTTCCTACATGGACAGACACTGGCCTAAGTTTCTTATAAAGAACCAGCAGATGCCAGCTTTCCAGGAAGCTCCCTCCCCCAGTAACCAGAAGCCTCTTCAAGGACCCTCTGTCCTTTGAAGACCTCACTCTTAGATCATCTTTCTGGTCTGAGGGAGCCTCTGTTCATGGCGCAGTGCTGTGGCCAAGAGGCTGATATGCCTAGACACCACAAAGAATCCTGCTGCTGGGTGCACTCTGCACCCACCCCACAAGGATTTTATGACACCCTCCAGGATTCCACTCTTGGGAATGGCCTCTAGAGTAAGAATTTGCCATCTAAAATAGTTTGAACAATGGAAACAAGAATCCATATGTGTGTGTGTATGTGCGTGTGTGTATATGTGTATGTCTGTGTGTGTGTGTAATTTGTAAGACGGAAGGAGGAGAAGTTTGCCAACCACCTATCACAAGGTGATAGGCACTGCTCTGCGTGCCATGTCACCAATCCCATGCTCTGCACAGCAGGCTGCTATAGGGCTGCATTCTGGATCCACCCCTGTGCCACTTTGGCCGAGCTACGGCAGCTCCTTGAGCTTCAGTTTTGTTGTTCCCCAAATGGGAAAGGCTAATTTGAAGAGTGAGGAAAAGATAGCAGGTGTGTAGCTCCCTACTCCTCCCTGCACCACTCGCCTCTCCCCTCCCTTCTAACTCAGTTTTCCACACTTCTCTCTCATTCTCATTCTGCTTCATTTCTTTCCAAACAGCCTAGAAATAACATGTTGCTATTTTCAGCACCCCTTTCCCCCATCCTGACACATATACGTATACGTATACACATACACACAAACACACATGCACACACACTGGATAGAGATGTGGAGATGGTGTGGCGATGCCTTGTCCTCCCCAAGTCAAGCCTGGTTTGTGCATGGAGAGGAGCTAAACCCACAAGAAGAAGAAACTGAGCACACAGCAGGAAGGCTTGAGCGTTATAGCTGTAGGAGGGGAAGTATTTGGGATCATTTGAATTAACCACCCACACAGCTTTCTGATTTGAGAGCCCCATTCCATTACCCTGGCCCAGTACTGCTCTGCTGTGTCCTAAGCTCTTTCTCTTCTACCATAGGGATGCTGAGCAGGTGAGCAGCATCACAGAGTGGGGAGTAGAGTGGGGGGATTGGTCAGCTGCTGAATCCACCAGCAATGATTTCTGGACCAGAATCAGCCCAAACAACATCCTTCCCTACTGGAAGAACCTACACACAAAGTGCCAGACAAACACAGCTCTTCAGCACTCCCTGATGGGTGCTGTGCTTCTTTCTAGACCCCATTTATAAATTTGAACTGAACAGATGTATTACATGGAATACTTTAAAACATTATTAGGAACAGCTTTTGCATTAGTGGTAATAAATCCATACCGGCAGTCACTTCTTATTTTTGCCTGTTTGATAACTTGAAAAACAAATTCTGTTCCAGAATAAATTTGGGTAAATGGATTGGTGCCCTCCTTCCTTCACTACTCCTCTTCCCTCCTTACCAACCTACTGGTGCCCATGCCACCAGCCCTGCCCCACAGCACTGCTCAAGATGGAGGGAGGAGGGAGGACAGTGGAGATCAGCTTGGCTCTGACCCCAAATCCACTGTGTGATCTTGAAGGATTTGGGTACGCTCAGTGCCCCTGTGTTTGGTTGCTTTACACACAGCTCACAGCTTCCAGTGGTCCCTGCCTCCCAGTGTTCATGCCCTGTATGGGCTGGACCTAGCGATATGCTTCTAGTGAATGGAATACCACAAAGGTGGTGGGTTGTCACTTCTGAGGTTAGGTTATCATGATGGGTAATATTATCAACTTGATTGAAGGCTACAAAGTATTGTTCCTGGGTGTGTGCCTTTCCACGTTCTTCTGCCTGCTTTTATTCTGGCCGTGCTGACAGCTGATTAGATTGTGTACACCCAGACTGAGGGTGGGTCTGGTTTCCCAATTCACTGACTCAACTGTTAATCTCCTTTTGCAACACCCTCACAGACACATCCAAGAACAATACTTTGCATCCTTCAATCCAATCAAGTTGACACTCAGTATTAACCATCGCAGTTATAAATGACTCTGATGTTCATCATGCAGCACTCTTTCTCTTGCCTTCTTGGCTTGGGGGCTTTAATGAATCAAGCTGTCATGGTGGAGAGATCTACATGGCAAGAAACTGAGGGTAACCTCTAGCTGATAGCCAGTGGGGAACTGAGGCCCTCAGTCCAACAGCCCAATGAAGAACCAAATCCTGCCAACATCTACTGTGTGAGCTTGGAAGCAGACCCTCCCTCATTTGAACCATGAGATGACTGGCTCCTGTGGATACCTGGATAGAGCCAGTGAGAGACCCTGGAGGAGAAGACCCAGCTAAGCGCTGTCCAGATTCCCAACCCACAGAAACTTGGAAATAATAATAAATCATAAATGTGTGTTGCTTTAAGATGATATTTTTTGGGGCAATTTGTTATGTAGCAATAAACTAACATACCCTTTATGGCTCCAATCTGTAAAATGGAATTATTCCCACCAGTCTTCCTAAGTATAGCAGGAAACATGGGGATGTTAAGATGTATTTGAATACTGAAACCTTATTGTGATGGCATCAATAATGGTCAGTCACTGATTTATTTCATAAATACTTACTGAGCACCAGTTATGGTCAGATGCTGTATTACCAATATGAGCAACAAAGATAAATCTTTTGATGAGGCCATGGTCTTTATGAGGAGAGTCACATATGGTTTGGAAACAGTGAAATACAATGTGTTAAATGTTTTGAAATGTCCTCAAAATGTTTTGGGAGCCCAGATACCAAATGCAGCCACATACAATAAAATTTCTCACCAGAGTAGCAAAAATTCCTGGAAACTTTTAGGGACTCCTCATTTCCCCTATCGCAGTGAGAGCTTCAACAAGAAAGAATGAGTTGAAGAAGGACAGAAGGCTTAGAACTTGAAGAAGTCCTTGAGTACAATCTCAGGTATGCATGGGATGCACTTTGGCACTTTGAACATGCTTTTAATAGGGGCCCCCCAGTAAACCCCGCTTTTCCAGACACTGGGCCTTGGTCCCTTAATGTGCTCCATCTGCAGCAGTCTCTGTCCTTATAGATGATTCCTAATGCTTCTAAAGAGTCCCATAATTTCTCCCTCACATCTGACCCCAGACAGCCCATGGAACAGGAACTACATATTTCAGTGCCAGATTCTCTTTTGTTTCAAGTATAGTGTTCATTTATCCATTCATTTCTCTCTTCAACAGCAAAGAAATGGGGGTCCCAGGCATCCTGAAACTGAGAGCAAGGGAGTGGGCAAAAAAGAGGATTTGTTGAAAGTCTGCTTGAGTTGTTAGTTCTTCAGAACCCCTCCAGTACTCAGCTCCACACTGTGATAGGAAGAGGGAAGTTTCGTCTCTGGATAAATTGAACTACAGAGGTTCAAATTCTGCATCATTGGCCATAATGGGGGTGTTGGGGCCGGGTGGTGCCTTAGTGCAAATAGTGATTAAACTCATGGCTCATGTTGCTCCCACGTGGATGAGATCTGAATCGGTCATCTACATCACTGAATGCTCACTGATCCAGCATTACCTGAGTGCAGAATATCCCCACTGGGAAATTCCAGCATTATAGCACTCACAATCATGCAATCCTACGCAAGTCCCATCAGTATCATTTTGCTCTCCAGACCTCCAGGCAGAAAGTCCCTCAGGGCCTTTGCACTGGCTCTTCCCTCCTGCAGGAATGCTCTCCCCATATATTGGTATGGCTGACTCACTCCTTCAAGTTGTTGCTTAGACTTCATCTTCATAATAGGTTCTCTTCTGGTCATGCTATTAAAATTGCAACCCTCCTCCAAACAAATGGCATGAGCAATATTTGGCACATAGTTTCCTTTGATACATTATGCTTTTGGAATGAGGTGAAATGTTTGAGCAGAGGCTGGAAGCCCCTATATTTTTCAAATTGTGGTAAAATATATATAACCTACAATTTGCCATTTTAACCATTTTTAAGTGCAAAGTTCAGTGGCATTAAGTACATTCATATTGTTGTACAACCATCACGACTGTCCGTTTCTAGGGCTTTCTCATCATTCCAGACCAAAACTCTCAACCCATTAAACAATAACCCTTCATCCCCCCTTTTCCCCACCTCCTGGCAATCACTGGTCTACTTTCTATGTTTATGAATATGACTACTCCAGGTACTTCGTGTAAGTAGAGTCATCCACTATTTGTCCTTTGTGTCTGGCTTATTTCCCTTAGCATAATGTTTTCAAGGTTCATCCATGTTACAGTATGGGTCAGAATTTCCACTGTATGTAATACCACATTATATTATCCATTCATTTGTTGATGGTGGAAGGCTCAAAGCATTAGTGTATTGGATGGCAGGTGGACTCAACCACCTGTCACGACCCTCCTGATGGATAAGAGCCACCAAGTTTTCTCTCCCACAGATTTGTGGTGACCACTTGCTAAGGCAGAGAAAACTCTGGACAATTAGAGGAAGTCCAAAAACTTTGGGTATGAAATTATTTTTCCTTCTCCAAGTACTACAGTGGAAGTTAGAAGTAGAAATAATTTAGTGAAAGCTATGAGGATGAGTTAGTTATCTACTTTATGCTTCATAAATAATGAAAAAATGGACGCTATGTCTCCAAACATTATTTATATCAATTCTTCATTGGATAGGTGACTTCAGGCTAAATGCTAAAACCAAAAAACAAAACCTGAAATTAAAAAACTGTGGTCAGGAGCAATTGCAAAATCACTTCTCTAGAGAGCTCAAGGGGATTTCGACTCGATTTCTGGTACAAGGGTGCCCGAACTGCCAGTGGGCTCAGGACCCCTTGGGGTGCTGGGCTGGCTGGCTGCTATCGGGTGCTCTGAGAGAGCACTCAGTTCACTCAGATGGGGCACCTTCTCCTTCCACTTTTCTCATCCTGTCTTGTTTTTTTTTGTCGTGTTTTTCACCTAATAATATACCTAGGGATAATGTTCATTTTAAAGGGGACTTATATAAGGTCTTTTTGTTTTCTGTTTTGAATTTGAAACTCTCTATATAGTTTCTTCCTTCTTGGATGTGTTTGACACAGTTCTTGGCACTAAGGGTGCTCCGTAAGACAATGAAGTCATCTTCAGCACTCTCCTGGTGGCCTTCCTGGGGCCTCTCTCTGCCCCTCTGTCAGCCACCAAGGGCCTGCAGAGCATGCGAAGGTTGACCCTGCTTGTCTCTCAGGGAAGGCTTTCCCCAGGGCTCTCCCTCCCTGAAGGCAGGACAACCTGGGTGCGAGTCTGTCTGCTTCCCTGCTTTGCACCGATGTGTTGTGGAGAAGAGCATAATTTGACTGTTAACAGAAAAGCTGTGGAAAAAAAGGGAAAAACTGATGAATTATAGAGGGCGTGTTTGGAACTTGAGATGCAGGGTCCATTTCTCTGAGAACGTGGTGAGACCATGTGACCACTCCCACAACCAGCAAGGGTAGGATTTGAAGAGGAGGAAGAGTCCTGGGTTAGAGCTCCATATGTGCTCTCCCACAGAAACATGTTGGGGTCTAGGGTTCTATTAGTACCGTATTGCACTCCAGTTTCATGGGCTTCAACAGGCTTCTGTGGGCTGCCTGGGGGACCTAACTACCACGCACAACATGGTTTCTATGGGAAAATGCATTTTGAGTACTAGAAAACTGACATACACTCAAACTTTTGGAACAGAGCCTGCTCTTAAGTTGGAGACTGCTTGAATACCACATTCACAGCTAAATTATATACATAGGCCTATTTTTAAGACATATGCCTATTTCCAAGATATTCAGCTTACGTAACAATGGGAATTGGAAGAAAGAATTGATAGAAGTAGAATCATGTGCTCGATGGGGAAGAGGGGGAAGATGTGAACATTTGCTGTACAGAATACATTCATTTTTATTTGGAAGGAGAGTAGAGGACACAGAGAGAATGCCTAAAATATTCTCTAGGTTTGTGTGCTCCACCCCATGGGACCTTTCTTTAAGCCACTTCATATGCATATAGTTCTTAATTTTGAGACAAATAGTTGAATACTACAGTAACAGACAAGATTGCATTAAATTAAGAGGTCAGAGTATGACCAAGGCCTGCATTTTATAGGATCTGCCCAAGCCATGTAGCACCTCCAGTCCCTGTATCCCCTCAATCTGTGGGCTTCCAGCATGATACATGAACTCCCTGCTGCCAGATCTGGATTTCCTTGCCCCAGATGGACTTACCTTGCAGGACCCACCAGTGGTTTTGCTCTGGGCCATGTCTTGAAGACAGTTTTCTAGAATTCTCAGTTACTTAAGGCCAACACCCATATCCATTGGCCAGCAACTCAGTAATGAGTACTGAGACTAAAAATGAACCAATCTAGATTTACTTCATTTTGCTTTACTTCAAATAACTCATTTCAACTCAGTAATTTATGGAATTACATTAATTAATTTTTATTTAACTACTTTAAATCAACCTGACAACTCAAGTCAGCTCAGGTGAGAATTGAATTCAAAACCCCAAACACTGATTAAGCAACCCTAGTTGGCTGTTACTATGTTCTTAATTACGAAAAGTAATGAAGATGGTTCAACTGGCCTTTGGGTTGGCAGAGAGCTGTGGGATGAATATTCTCCTCCTCTCCAACTGTGTGTATTTTATTCATAGACTACCCTGGTATTCTAGATAAAAATAACTAATGTAAATGCTGTTGTTTTTCAATTGTGAATTTAGGAAACAGAATTTTAGTTCTGATTCATGCCTCATATTTGGAATAGAGTAGCTGGTGTCTCAAGATACTAGGAAAGATATGGAGGAAAAGAGGACAGGACCAGTACCTGAATTCCTGAAGAAAGCTGACCCTTCCTCATGGTGGGCTCACCATGGAATCTGGCCTCCATTCCCCGTGCTGCAGTGAGCAGGTGGCTTCCACATCCAGGAAGAGGAGACTCATGCAGAGTGTGTAGCTTCTCTATGCCTTACATTTTCATTAGCACATGTGTATTTCCCATGGAGATAACTACCCAACTCTAGAGGGATAAATCTGTCTGCTGATAGTAGGGGTAGTGAGGCTAGGAGGGTGTTAGATAAGGATGTTTCATGGGGATGAAGGAGCCCCAGTAGAATGGCAAGAACTCTGGTCTGAGTTAGGAGACCTCAATTCTGTTTCCAGCTCTGTCACAAACCATCTGGGTGACCTTGTGCAGATCACTTGCTTTGTGATCTGGCAAGTGGGCTAGTTGATTGCAAACACATCTTTTAACCCTACAGTCTGAGCCTGTGGTGGTATATGTTGGGGCAGGGATAAGCTGACTGTGTCCTTGCGTCCAGCTCCTGCCAGCCCCAGCAATGGACACCTGAAGCTGGTGTGCCTTCAGCCCACAGCGCTTCAGTTTCTGCATCAACCCTGACCCAGCAGGTGAGCCTTTAGGCACCTCAGCCCCATGAACCAGTGGAGACTAAAATAGAGAGTATGGTTGTGACCCTAAATGCCACTATTATAATTTTTCCTTCAACACCAGCAGCCCTATCTCTGCCATCAGTACCAACATAATAGTGTATATGCCAGGCTCTGTGCTTTTCATTCACTATCATCTCATTTAGTCTTCCTAACAGTTCCATAGGAAGGTCTCTCCCATATTTTTCAAATGAGGAACAGACTGGATGTAAAAGCCATATTGACCTGATTCCAAAACTCATTCCCTTAATCCCTTAAGTCCAATTGATGCAATCATTATGACTGGTTTTCTGTTGTTCTTTTCTACCTTGCCATCCAGTTCTTTGGAAGGGACAGAATGCTGGCTTGAAGTCCAGGCCCCTGGGTTTGGCCTTGACTCTTTGGCAAGTTTCTGTGTAGACTCTCTGAGCCTGGATTCTGTTCCTTGCCTCCCAAACTTGTGGTTTGTTTCTGGCTCTTAATGAACCAAACATCCACATCATGATGCCGTCCCCCAACCGAATTTGACAACACTTCCCATCTGGCTCACCCTGCTGTCACTTCTCATTCTCCAAGCTGTAGTTCTAGGGATCTAAGGGCTTGCTGGAGCCAGGGCTGACTTCATCACCACCCTTTAGGGCCCTTGGTCACTGACTTGAGGTTGGCCCTATAGTTCTCACAATTTCCCTAGCCCTCCTTTGGGCTTCTGTCCTCCTCCACCTCCCCTACTCCTGTGCACTCAGCATGATTTCCACCTGAGTTCAGCTGACTTGCCACATCTGGGGCCTGTGGGAAAGAATGGAGTGGGACATGGAGATCCAGCCCTGGACTGGAAGGTGACCCCAGGGGTCCAACCAGCAGGAGGTGCTGTAGGGGTTGCCCAGCAGTGCTCCATAAATACACCTTTTGTTTTATTCATGTGTTCCTTTCCACCTTCCCTTATTTCTTTGCTTGTGGAGAGCTCTTGAGCACAGAGCCACAGGGGAGAAAGGCCTTTTCACTGAGTTGGCCCAGTCTTGTTCTGTCTCTGCTCTTTGCAGAATTTGGTTGTTTTCCATCTTAATTATGCTCCTTGCATCAGTGGCTGGCAGGCACACAACCTTTAGAGGAGTTTATCTTAAAAACCCACTCTCTCCTGAGAGAAGCAGTTCTATGGGGAACTGTGAGACTTCCAGGGATGGTTGTATATATGTGTGTGTAGGCAGTAGGGAGGTTGGTGACAGTTGCTTTCTCGCTTACCATTTACCTTAGGGAGGTCAGAGCTTGCTAACACGGGCTGGGGCTACTTATGTGACCCCTAGTTTTGAGCCTCATTTAACACACAGAGCCACCACTATGGACTCAATTGGGGACAGTGATGATATTGTGAAGGGGAGCCAGGGATTGACAGTGGGTTAAATGAGTGACAGCACCATGAGTTCAGGTCACAACTATCTAACTTAATGACTAACTGTAACATATTTCTTTGGGTTAAAACTCTGGATTTCTGACTAAACGCAAATATTTTCTGGCAGAAATGACTGTTTTTAATTATCAGTCATTTATATTTTAGTATAAGTTACCTTTTAGGAGACTCAGTTACCAAGTGCATAGGTCTCCCCATATCTGGAAGAACTATTTAATTGGCCCAAATAGATAGTTTTCTTATTGAGCCTTTAAGGTACTCATTTGGAATGTTTTTTGTATAACTACATACTCTGTTCTGTATAGGAAGCCCAAGAGAAGAAGAAGAACTGGTTCCTTGAGGACCTACGCTTCTCCATAGGAAACAATACAGCATACCAGAGATAAATTATAGTTGGGAGCTAGACCATGTGCTACAGAAGTAGCTGCACAATGATGTTGAATGAAGCAGGTACAGATGGGGCTAAGGTTAGCTCTGTGGAGGACCCAATATCTGCCCTGGATTTTCACTCTTGAAATTGCCCAGATGAGGTTGATATGATTAAATATAAGAATGAATAGTACAGAATAAATATTGCAAAAGGAGAAAATGGGTGCACTGCAGGAACTGGAGAAAACAAAAGGCTTGTGTGAAATAGAAGGAAACTGGTGGATTCTGTGATAGTGATGCAAAGAGAAAGTCCTCGCTTTTCTTCCCCTACCTAGCTGTCTGACTTTATTCTTTATTAGAAATGTCCATCGCTCATTTGAATATTCTAGCTCCTGCCCAATTTCCCCACTAACTTTTTGGGAAGGTATAATGCTCTGCCTACACATAGCAGGTGCTTAATAGATGTATTGAATAAATTAACAAATGAATCATAAATAGTATTGAATACATCTGCTAGGTTGAGCTACTTAAGGAGCTTGACTTTGATTTTGCTGGACTAAAGTTGCTTTATCCCAAATCTGAAGCTGGAAAGGAAAGGATATCCTAATAGCAAATGCTACATTTTGATCACTGGTCGATCTTCCCATTCTCTGTCTGTCTCTTGTGAGCGTTCACATGGCCTCATTCAAACTCAGTCAGCTGCAGCAATGATTCTTCCATTTACATGGCTAGATGCTGTGAGACAACCAAGCCAAAAAGATGCCACCCTTGCCCTCTAAGAACATAAAATTAGTAGTTAATTTTATATTATGAAAAGTGAGGAATTTCCCCAGGAAAAGAGGAATTTAGATCTAGCCTATAATAAAATTAGTCACCCAACAGGCATTCAACTCTGATTTATTTATATGTGTCAATGCCGGGGCTCCTCGTTAGATTATATTCTCTTGGGGGGTGAATCAGCTGAGAAAGAGGACTAGATATTTCTAACCTGCTCTTAATACTCTCTGTGGCCATGGGCTCCTCCATCTGCCAAAGATCAGGCAGAGAATGTGCTCTTCACTATAACGCAGATACCACGATCTCTGTGTTAGGGATGCAATGGGCCCAACCTTACTATCTCCCAAAGCCCTGGCAGGTGACTGAATGTGCAGTCCACAGCTTATAAAAGGCCGGATCAGTGGGTCCATAGGCTCTAGAGATCAGTTTCTCATTCTGGAGATCCCCTTGGTGTCCATCCATATCCTGGATCAGGAGTCCTGTTTCACAGCTCAGTTCCCAGCCATGTAAGAGGATTCTGGGACTGGGACCAACACTATGATGCTTTTCTAATCTGTTCTTCTCTCCACTGTCTTTCCTGTCTCCACCCAACCAGGAAAGCAGAATATTTAAACTTCTGCCAAACTCCCAAGAAGCTGACTTTGCAATGTGCAATGTCATTCCTCAGGTTGTTTCCCGCCCATCAAATGCCAGTGGCCTGGATTGACCATTGCCACTGTGCCTGGAGAGCCCAGGAAATACACTATGGTGGTGAAAACGACTGTGGCAATCCAGCAGTCTGCTCTAACTGGATGATTGTAAGAGGGTAAAGAAGATAGTGCTGAACTTTGTGATGGTTTTATATTCCAGTAAACACCCAGTAAGACAACATTGGAGGCAGCAGGGCCCATATGGGTATTGGAGAAGCAACGGACAAAGTCAGACCCAGCCCAGTGGATGAGGGCAGGGTCTCACTAGTGTTGGTCTCACCAGTGTTGAGTAGAAGATGCCCAGAGTGAGTGAGACAACTTCCAGAACTAGAACTGTGTGTGGAGTCCAAACCAGGAGAGTTGGGGGAAAGAGGGCAGTTGGACATCATCTTCGTGGATGGAATCTTGCCAGGTGAGCCTTTCCCAGTCATGCTATGGTGCTGATAAAATGTGGGAACAACATAGATTTGGTCTCAAGTTCTATTTGTTGGGGTACAGTAGCTCTCTTTTGAGCTAGATTCCAGCTTTCTCTTATCGCAGGGTTAGCACCTAAGGTTTGGGGCCAGGGCTGGTTCTGCTCGACCACAACTCTTCCCTTGTGTACACCATACCAGACTGCTTCCTGTCCAGGGTCAGGCCCCAGCACAGCTCTGTGCATTCACTGTCCACCCAGCTGCCCCATTTGTCTCTCTTACAGTGAGCCCCAGCCACCTGCTGCAGCCCTGCCTCATTGCCTCTGTGTGATTCTCCCTGAAGCCCCCACAATGCAGGACAGCATCACAGGGAGCTTAGATTTGTTGCTGATTGTTCTGTGGGTGACTCTGATTTCCTCATTTTGCTGGTATTTGGCTCCTTTTGTATTTTTTCAGATGGAGATCACAGGGCTGGGCCATGGTAGGTCCTCTGTCCTTTCCTTCCCATCATACTCATCCCTCGCCTCCCCGAAATTTCTCATGACAGTTGAGGGTGAGGAGGGAAATGGGGATAATGTACTTTTTCTGTCTTGCAGTAGAGCTAAGAAGCACCCCATCCTAGGAGGGACTGAGCTGACTTTATTTCTCTTTATCTTCCTCTTTCCTTCATCAAATAACTAATGAATGCTTCAGTAGCTCTACTGGATCTTGGGACAATCTGGTAAACAGACAAGATACTTTCTTGGAGCTTGGAAGGGAATATATTAAAACTGATAAACAAATACATAAAATGATCACAAACTGCTAAAAGAACTATGAAGGAAACAAAGAGTGCTAACAAAGAACTGGGAAGTGTTGGAGAACACAGTTGAGAATGAATGGTTAAGAAAGCCAAGACCCGAAGAATGAGATGGAGCCAGCCAGGTTCAGAACATAGCAGAGAGCAATGCGTAACAGAGAGCAATGCACAGCATGTGCGAAGGTCCTGAGTCAGAAAAGTGTTGGCTTCTTGAAGGAAATAAAGGCATCTGTATGGTTGGAGAATGGGCAAGGTGGAAACAAGTTACAGAAGAGGGGCTTATTGTGGGAACTGTATTAGTTAGCTTTTGCTACAAAACAAACAACCCCAAAACTTAGTGCTTTAAACAATAGTGATTTATTATATCTCATGATTCTGTGGGTTTCTTCTGGTCTGGTCTTGCTTGGATAGGGCTGGATGATCTATAATCTCACTTACATGTCTAGGGCCTCAGCTAAAATGGCAAGCATGGTGGGAATGGCTGGGCCTCTCTTGGGGTCTCTTGTCATTCTATAGAAAGCTCAGGCTTGTTTAGATGATGGTTGGAGGATTCCCAGCAGCAAGAGAAGGCAAACTCCATTTAGTAAGAGTGTTTCAAGCCTGTTTGTGTTACATTGGCTAATGTTCCATTGGCCAAAGCAAGTCACATGGCCAAGTCCTGAAGTGAAGTCCAGAAAAATCTACCTCTTGATGGCAGCATCTAATAATATTAATGCCCCATTTTTCAGTATAATCTCAGGAATGAAAACAGAAGCTCTGTTTATTAATTGGGTACTCGCTCCAAGCTGGGGGTTCATTCAGTTTCCTTCCTTCCCTTTCCTTCCTTCCTTCTTCCTCTTCTTCCTTCTCCTCCTCCCCCTTGTAAAAATTATCCATTATGTGTCAGGCATTTTCTCAGACCTGCTGCTGAGAAAGACTCAGACCTTGCTCTCAGACAGTTCACATTATAGTGGGGGAGATACAAACAGAGCCATTTGCAGTTCTGGGTGGCCAACAGCCAACGAGTGTGCAAGATGTAATGATGGAGACAGAAGAGGGTGACTGACTCAACAAGGAAGTCAGAGAAAAAATGTCCCGGAGGAAGTGATGTTTGAACTGAATCCTGAAGAATAAGATGGTGAGGAAGGGGCAGCAGAAGGTGAGCAAGAGAGCCACCTGAGGCCAGCAACAATTGGATATCAGGCTCAAAAATGTGAGATTGGAGCTTTGTCAACCTCTCTTGCTACAAGCCACAATTGGCTCTGAGCCAGTTGCGGGGTCAGGGCTGGGCTTGAACACATAGTGGCAGTGACAATCAGAATCCAGGGACCCCAGCAGTAGGGATGAGGAGAGATGGGACTGGGTCTAGCAGTGGCTGCAGATAGTCCCGACGTCTGTGTCGCACCCTACACCCAGGCTCTCTGCAGCTTGTGCCATGACTCTCCCTTCAGACTGGGAATTCCTGAGTCATATAGTCAATGCTGGCCAATGGCCTTAGCAAAGCCCCGGGATCTCTTTACTGGAAATGGTTTCACAATTTTCCCATACAGATGGTGTCCTGAAGGGACAACTGAGTGTGAGCGTATCATTCACTGCATTTTTCATATGTAGGGGATAGGGGAGGGGAGAGAGAGAAAAAATATCAGGAAATGTGTATATTTATCCTAGCCTGGCCTTAAGAAAACACAGCCACCAATCCATCAAAAATGAATTTGAGTTTGGATAACATTAGTGTTTAAGGCGATGCTCTTCTCTTGTATTGATTCTCTGTGGGTTGAAATGGAAACAATTTTAGAAATGTAGTCTTAGGTTTCCTTAATCTACATGGCTCAGGGAGGAAAAGCCTGTTGTCACTCGTGCTAATAACCACAAGAAACACAGTTCTAAAGTGCTTAGCTGGAAAATGAATTCCAGAAGCCATCCCTGGTCCTGATTCCAGGGAATTTGTTTCCTAAAAATTCAGCCCTTTTCTTTCCTTCAAGAGAGTTGCCTTATAAGGTATGGCCATTTGTGAAGGAGAAACTAACATGCAGAGTTGAGTATTCCCAGAAAGGGAAGAGTCAGCATGAGGTAGGGTCCTAATTGCTCAGTGATGGGGTGAGAGCAGGGGGTTGCTTGTGCAACTGACTTTGGGAGCCCAAGGGAGACCTCAGCCTCCCACCATTCAAAATAAGTATCTGCTTGAAGTTTTATTATGATATACTTTTATTTTAGGTCAAGATATTGGGGTTACCTCTTCAAATGTGTATGACGTTTGGCTGTCTTAGCAAGAACTAGGCATCATTAGCATTAATTGCTTCTCAGGGTCCAGAGGTGGAGGATCAGTTGGGTAGACAACAGGGGAGGCAGAAAAACTCGTAGCATGGGGCACTGCAAGCGGAAGAGAGACAAGGGTGGAGCCAGTGAGCGACAGAGAGAACTCATGGGGTGTCTGGGTTTGGTGTCTAAAAGGCAGAGGTGAGGATGGCTACCCCCAAAAGGGAGCACTGGTCCTGCTAAAGAAAGGCATGTCTGTTTGTAATTTGGGCTGAGCTTCCTAAGGACCCAGCATTTGAGGCCTTGTGCCTCAACCCTTTTCGTCAAAGAGGGAAAGGTAGTGAGGTCACAATCGCTTTTGCCTTTAGAGAACTTGAGCAATGAGGTGGTACCTGATTGAGAACGGAAGCCAACCACTTTCTTTCTCAGCCTGCTATGTGGTCTTTTTGCCTCTGGCAATTAATAAAGCCCTTGTGGGTATTTGCATAAATATGGGCTGTATTTGCATAAAGTGTAGGCACAGTTTGCAGTGTCCCCTGGGGGAGCAATACATCCTGTGGCCTATTCCCTGTTTGTCACCTGAGGTTTGTCACTTTGTACGTCTTTTCCCTCACATCCACCCACTTGTCCTGACCTAGATCTGGGAGACCGGAGCATGAAAGGAGGCTGAAGGGTGAGGATGAGTGGCCCTGTCTTCTGGGCTACCAAGATGGGTCCGCATCCTGCCTTCCTCCGAGAGGCCTTCCTCTTCCTCTTTCCAGGCTCTATCAGTCCTTGCATATAGCCATGTATTCCTAAGTAACACCTTCCTTTTCACCCTAAGTAATTTGCCTCTGACATCTCCTTCAGCAACCTGCATTGGGCACAGCCTGTGTGCATGACTCAGCTCTACAGGATGTATCAGAGATGTGTACCTAGGAACATGCAGAGGCCTGGCCTCCTTGAACCTTTGCCAGGAGGCCAGAGCTGTAAGGAATGGGCCTCTCCTGTACATTGTTCAGACTCTTTAAGGTGAAATTGTAGATGCTCAGTTGACATCAAGAGTTTGAGTTTATACCAAGTGAGGCCACAACAGGCACAGGCAGGACCTTCTAGAAACAGGAAATCAGGAGGACAGGGCCATGCCAGGGCTGTGATGGAGTTGGGGCCTGAGAGGCTTTCAGAATCCAGCCCAACTCTAGTGCCCAGGATATCTTGGTGCCCTCTTAGAAGCAGAAGCTCACAGTCTCCTATTCTTTCCATTCATGACAAGCTGCCTCCTACTATTCTTACCTGACTTAAAAATTTCTGTTTACTTGTAGCTTCTGCTCATTTGGGCAAATCTAAGTCTAAAAGCCTTTGCAGATTGCTACTTTTGGCGTGGTTTCTGTGGTTCCACTATCAACTGGTTTACTCTCTCCCCATTAAAAAATTTCCAACAAAGAAAATAAAATGATTCCAGCTGGGCACCATTGTCTCTATTTGGTCACAATGAAAATGCCTATTTCTTCAAAGTCTGGTTGCTAAGATAGAGGCTGGTTTCCTTAGTTAAATGCCACTTTGGATCTGATGTAATCAGCTGTGGCAGAGGGTGGGGGGACCTATGTGGGAAGATCCCTTGGAAGGGGTGGTGGGCACGGGAGGCATCCCAAACCTTAGCCTGATCCATATGCCTGGTTGGCTAAAGTGACAGCAACTTCTGTAGTAGTCAGAGTCAGTGATCATTTACTTACTGTGCTGAGGAGACTTAGATGGTTCCCTGTATCTAACACTGCAGTCTTCTTCTGGCTTGTCCATCTGTCGTACTGGCTGAGGGCTTCTGATATCTAGAGCAATGCTCAGTACATCCTCAATATCCAATAATGATTTGTGGAATAACTAAGTGTATGCTGCCTAGATTAGCATGAAAACATCTCCTTTTCACTCACCTAGATTAAAAGCAAATTTAGAATAGGAACCCTATGTGAAAAAATCTACAATACTTAAGGACCAGGCACACAGTTGGAGGTTACTGAATTCTTACTGATTTACTGCTTGGTAAATAAACAGAAAAGCATAAAAAAGATATTAGAGGGTATGGCCTACCAGCCGTTCCAACTGGGGACTTTTGGAGGACTTTGGGCCAGCTTGTCTGGTATTAATGGTATATATTTATAATTAGGCCGTTGAGTGAGGAAACTGGGCATATGTGATAAGAAACTGAATAAAGTGTTATTCTAGGAGCTTCATGAGCAGAGCACAGACTCACTTCACTATGAGGAAAAAAGAATGATCTTCTTAAACCTCATTAACTCAAACTCTACTAATTTAGAGTTAGCAATCACTCAGACCCACAGAGCTGAATTTTACTGTTGCACTTTGAAAAGTGTATCTGTAAAGTCAGTGAGCAGTGTCAGAAGGGAAACAGGGGTGAGGGATTCAGCTGGTTATTGATCACCAATCATAGGTCCAGTACAAGTGCTCAGGAAACCCTCCCTGATCTGCTTGTTATCCTTGTTGAGAACCAGGGTGCCTTTTGTGCACGTGGCCCTCCATCATAACCCTTAGCACAATGCATCGTAAATAATCCTACAACAGATGGGAACCCCTTGAAGATGATGCCCCCAGTTCCTTTTCTCTGTATCCCCAGCTCAAAACCTGCATAAATAAATGTTTGTCCAATGAATAAATAAAGCAAAGCTTCCACAGAAATAGTCTTTACATAAAAATGATTACTATGTTTATTACAAACACATATTATCCTAGGAAGAAGGTTTTATAGATTTTAGCCAAGTCCTGAACAAATTGTTCTCCCAGACCTAGTATTACCACTGTAGAGTAAAGGCTGAAAAGGCAACTTCATAAGAAGATTAAAGACAATTGATTTTGATAGTTAATTTATTGGTAATTAGGCATTTATTCACTCATTCATTCATTTATTTACTCACTTCTTCACTCTGGGATCACAGGTTGTAAAGAACAAAATGAATGAATAAATAAATGAATGAATGATTGAATGAATGCTGTACTGCTTATCTCACTGTGATTCAGGTTCTTCTCATATTGTGACCAGGTTGCCTCCTGGTGGGACTGGGTGTAGAGATGGAAACTGTGATAGGATTTGGTGGGCTGCACAGACCTGGCTACAGCTGGAACCCAGCTAGGTGGAAGGACAGCTCTGAATGAGCAAACCTAAGGTCAGGGGGAGGGGAAAGCTCAGCTTTGCAGGAGAAACTTTTATGGTGAGTGCTGAGGAGCACTCGCTGATGGTGCCCTGGCAAGTGGTCATCCTCAGAAAAGTCCTAGAAGGGGCATAGAGTGTCTCAAAAAGAGGAGGATATCAAGTGTTGGCAACTTGGATCTGGCCAGTAAGTGGCATCCCAGGAACATTGTTAGATCCTGTGGTCCTTGCCTTATACACACAGAGATGCTGCAGTTAAAGGGTAGGTGAAAAGGAGCAATATGGAGCCCCAGTCCTAGAGGGTTTAGAAAACAGAACATGTCTTTAGGTACAAAGAAAAGGATGGATGAGTTTCTAAGAATTGAAGTGAGTATTATTTGGTCACAGGAATGAGACGGTAGCCCAGTTACTAGTGCTGAGACATGAAGCCACAGCCAGATGGGGGCAGAGGCAACTTGAAAGTGGATCCTCTGGGTATCAATCTATGTCTTTCAATTCCCTTTGCTAGTAATATGTCTTTAGAGAAAGGGTAGTTGTGGGTGTGAGTGTGGGCAGAGGTCTCTCTGGAGTCAGAGGATAGTATAGGATTCCTGGGTGTCAGATGTGGGACACTACCAAAATAGGTGGACTAGATAATTTGAGACCAACTCTTCTGCTGAGGATTAGAAAAGATAAAAACAACAACAATAACAAAAACAAGTTGCCTGAAGGCATTGGAAATCTAACAAAGTAGCAAAGCATTTCTCAGGAGATCAAAATATAGAGATGTAAATACTAGCAAATCACCCTTAACTTGGATTGGGACTCTAAAATGCTATACCCTAGTAATACAGGTGAATCAGAAGTAAACACACCCTCTCAAGACTCTATCCTAGCTCGAATCACTAGGTGGGGCAGAAATTTCCAATATCTGAAAGTGAATTAAGGTAATCCAAGGTTGTTATTGTCCTCAGAAGTATGACAAAAGTAAGTGGAAATAGCTTCTGGCAGAAGATAATTCCATTCTATGTCTCAAATCAGTTCTATAATTTTTTTTTCAAATGTATTGTTTGGCACGCAATCAAAGATAACCAGACATATAAGGAAAAAAACCCAAATGAACAAGAACTTGCCTAAAGAAAGACCCACAGAGTCTCCAGGTATTGGAAATGTTACCCATTTTAAAATAACAATATATACTACAGATTCTAAAATAATATATACTATTTTCAAGCAATTAAAAACAAGATGGAAGTTTTGGCAGAGATCAAGAAACCATAAATTTGATATATCAGATTTCAAAAACTAGTTCCATAAAAAGCATATGAATAAAAACACATGGAATGGTTTATTTAAAGAATAGACATAGCTGAAAAGGGAGTTAGTTAACTGGAATATAGGTCAGAAGAAAATATCTCAAATGAAGCCAAATCATATGAAAGGTGGGAAAAAAATGGCAAAGAGGGTAAAAAACAGAGAAAACAGTGATAAGTTCTATCATAAGTTTAATTCAAGTCCCAGAAAAGGAAGAGAGAGAATGGAGCAGAAGAACTATTGAAGAAATAATATCTGAGACATTTCTAACAATGTTAAAATATTAAACCAAGACTTAAAACTGCTATGACACATAAGTAAAAATTAAAACCCACCTAGTCCACCATTTTAAAATTGCATAAAATCAAAGACAAAAGAAATATGTAAAAGCAGTCATGAATGAAAAATAGGTTGCTTTTAAAGTGCAACAATTAGACTGATGAGTAACCCTTTTCAGTAGAAAAAAAATGCTGAAAGACAATACAATGATATTTTTAATGTGTTGAAAAAATAACTGCCCATCTAGAATTTTATCTCCTGAAAAAATATCATCTAGAAATGAGGGTAAAATAAAGACACTTTTGGACAAACAAAAGGAAATCTGTCATCAGTGATCTTATACTAAATAAAAAGCTAAGGGCATTCTTCAGGCAGAAGAAAAATGAGCTCACATGAGAAAAATGAGGTGTAGGAAGGATTAAAGAATAAAAAATAAGAAATATACAATTAAACCTAAATGACCATTGATTTTTTTTAAAATTTTCTATGGCCTACATTTATTTTTACCTGGATACCAAATAGGATGGGTCTTTTCCAGTTGTTCTATTTAATTGAGCAATTAGAATTAAAGATCAGCATTTTCCTTGATGAGTTTTCCTGTAACTACATTAACCCTACTCTTTAAATTGGTGTTCAATGGACCTATTCTCACTGATGGCAGCAAAGTCACAAGTAAAGTCATTGTTACATTCCCTTCTTAGAGAGCTAGATACGGCTACTTTAAAGTTTGTTTTACATTGCTAACGAGTTTTTTTTTTTTAAATTATACTTTAAGTTCTAGGGTACATGCACACAACGTGCAGGTTTGTTACATATGTATACATGTGCCATGTTGGTGTGCTGCACCCATTAACTCGTCATTCACATTAGGTATATCTCCTAATGCTATCCCTCCCCCCTCCCCCCACCCCACAATAGGCCCTGATGTGTGATGTTCCCCTTCCTGTGTCCAAGTGTTCTCATTGTTCAATTCCCACTTATGAGTGAGAACATGTGGTGTTTGGTTTTTTGTCCTTGTGATAGTTTGCTCAGAATGATGGTTTCCAGCTTCATCCATGTCCCTGCAAAGGACATGAACTCATCCTTTTTTATGGCTGCATAATATTCCATGGTGTATATGTGCCACATTTTCTTAATCCAGTCATTGATGGACATTTGGGTTGGTTCCAAGTCTTTGATATTGTGAATAGTGCCACAATAAACATATGTGTGCATGTGTCTTTATAGCAGCATGATTTGTAATCCTTTGGGTATATACCCAGTAATGGGATGGCTGGGTCAAATGATATTTCTAGTTTTAGATCCTTGAGGAATTGCTACCCTGTTTTCCACAGTGGTTGAACTAGTTTACAGTCCCACCAACAGTGTAAGAGTCTTCCTATTTCTCCATATCCTCTCCAGCACCTGGTTTCATGACTTTTTAATGATCGCCATTCTAACTGGTGTGAGATGGTATCTCATTGTGGTTTGCTTTGCATTTCTCTGATGGCCAGTGATGATGAGCATTTTTTCATGTGTCTGTTGGCTGCATAAATGTCTTCTTTTGAGGAGTGTCTGTTCATATCCTTTGCCCATTTTTTGATGGGGTTGTTTTTTTTTTTCTTGTAAATTTGTTTAAGTTCTTTGTAGATTCTGGATATTAGCCCTATGTCAGATGAGTAGATTGAAAAAATTTTCTACCATTCTTTAGTTTGCCTGTTCACTCTGATGGTAGTTTCTTTTGCTGTACAGAAGCTCTTTAGTTTAATTAGATATCATTTGTCAATTTTGGCTTTTGTTGCCATTGCTTTTGGTGTTTTAGACATGAAGTCCTTGCCCATGCCTATGTCCTGAATGGTATTGCCTAGGTTTTCTTCTAGGGTTTTTATGGTTTTAGGTCTAACATTTAAGTCTTTAATCCACCTTGAATGAATTTTTGTATAAGGTGTAAGGAAGGGATCCAGTTTCAGCTTTCTACATATGGCTAGCCAGTTTTCCCAGCACCATTTATTAAATAGGGAATCCTTTCCCCATTTCTTGTTTTTGTCAGGTTTGTCAAAGATCGTATGGTTGTAGATGTGTGGTATTATTTCTGAGGGCTCTGTTCTGTTCCGTTGGTCTATATCTCTGTTTTGGTACCAGTACCATGCTGTTTTGGTTACTGTAGCCTTATAGTATAGTTTGAAGTTAGGTAGTGTGAAGCCTCCAGCTTTGTTCTTTTGGCTTAGGATTGTCTTGGCAATGTGGGCTCTTTTTTGGTTCCATATGAACTTGAAAGTAGTCTTTTCCAATTCTGTGAAGAAAGTCATTGGTAGCTTGATGGGGATGGCATTAAATCTATAAATTACCTTGGGCAATATGACCATTTTCATGATATTGATTCTTCCTACCCATGAGCATGGAATGTTCTTCCATTTGTTTGTATCCTCTTTTATTTCATTGAGCAGTGGTTTGTAGTTCTCCTTGAAGAGGTCCTTCACATCCCTTATAATTTGGATTCCTAGGTATTTTATTCCTAGCAATTGTGAGTGGGAGTTCACTCACGATTTGGCTCTCTGTTTGTCTGTTATTGGTGTGTAAGGATGCTTGTGATTTTTGCACATTGATTTTGTGTCCCGAGACTTTGCTGAAGTTGCTTATCAGCTTAAGGAGATTTTGGGCTGAGATGATGGGGTTTTCTAAATATACAATCATGTCATCTGCAAACGGGGACAATTTGACTTCCTCTTTTCCTAATTGAATACTCTGTATTTCTTTCTCCTGCCTGATTGCCCTGGCCAGGACTTCCAACACTATGTTGAACAGGAGTGGTAAGAGAGGGCATCTTTGTCTTGTGCCAGTTTTGAAAGGGAATGCTTCCAGTTTTTTCCCATTCAGTATGATATTGGCTGTGGGTTTGTCATAAATAACTCTTATTATTTTGAGATACGTCCCATCAATACCTAATTTATTGAGAGTTTTTAGCATGAAGCGTTGTTGAATTTTGTCAAAGGCCTGTTTTGCATCTATTGAGATAATCCTGTGGTTTTTGTCTTTGGTTCTGTTTATATGCTGGATTACGTTTATTGATTTGTGTATGTTGAACCAGCCTTGGGCATTGATGTTCATCAGGGATATTGGTCTAAAATTCTTTTTTTTGTGTGTGTCTCTGCCAGGCTTTGGTATCAGGATGATGCTGGCCTCATAAAATGAGTTAGGGAGGATTCCCCCTTTTTCTATTGATTGGAATAGTTTCAGAAGGAATGGTACCAGCTCCTCCTTGTACCTCTGGTAGAATTCAGCTGTGAATCTGTCTGGTCCTGGACTTTTTTTGGTTGGTAGGCTATTAATTATTGCCTCAATTTCAGAGCCTGTTATTGGTCTATTCAGGGATTCAACTTCTTCCTGGTTTAGTCTTGGGAGAGTGTATGTGTCCAGGAATTTATCCATTCCTTCTAGATTTTCTAGTTTATTTGCATAGTATTCTCTAATGGTAGTTTGTATTTCTGCGGGATTGGTGGTGATATCCCCTTTATCATTTTTTTATTGCATCTATTTGATTCTTCTCTCTTTTCTTCTTTATTAGTCTTGCTAGTGGTCTATCAATTTTGTTGATCTTTTCAAAAAACCAGCTCCTGGATTCATTGATTTTTTGAAGGGTTTTTTTGTATGACTATTGATTTTATAAAGCAATGATAATATTGCCTTCTGGGGTTTAAAATTAAAATAGAAGCAAAATAAATAAAAACTGGTATATAATTAGGAGAGGAATAAATACAATTATAATTCTCTAACGTCTTTTTCTTTTCCAGAACAAGCTTCCAATTAACATTAGACTTTGATAAGCTAAAGATGTAAATTCAGCTTTTAGTTTAACCACTAAGAAAATAGAAAAATAAGTGTCTAATCAGCCAATGAATACATAACCATCCCCTAAAAAGAAAGTTAAAAAAGTCAAACCATGAGAGAAATGAAAGAGAGAAAAATGAAACATAGAATAAGAGAGACAAAGTATAAACACATAGTAAAGTGGTGTGTTTAAACACACATATATCAATAATTGCATTAAATGTAAATGGACTAAATATTCCAAATGAAAGACAAAGATTGTCAGACAGGGTTAAAAAACTCAATTATATTTGTTTTTTGAGATGTGCAACTAAAACATAATGATATCAAAAAGTTAAAAGGATGGAAATATGTATTATATTAAGATTAGAAAAAGTAGGCTTAAAGGCAAAAATGTTATTAGAGACAGTAAGAATTTCTTAGTGATAAAAGATTCAACTTACTGGGAAAAAATAACAATTCTACCTTTAAATACAGCTAAAATATGACCTTAAACTAGAGTAAAAATGGACAAATCTAAAAGGAGAAATGAGCAAATCTACTCTCACAATATGTATTTTAGCTTACCTCGCTCAGAAAACAAACAGAAAAGAAAATGAGTGAGATATTAAAGGTTTTTTAAAATATTAATGTTTACATAAAAATACATAAATGTGTGTGTGTGTATATGTGTATGGCACACTGCAGCTAACTATAGAATGTACATTCTTTTCAAGCACACAAAAGCATTGATAGAGTTTGACTACATTCTGAGTCATCAAACAAATCCCAACATTTCAAAGCATTGAAATCATATAGACTATGTTCTCTGATAAAAACACAAATAATCCAGACAAATAAAATGATAACTAGAAAAATCTTCATTTGATTGGACATTAAGAAATGTGCTTTTAAACCAAATACCACATGTTCTTACTTATTAGTGGGAGCTAAATAATGAGAACACATGGACATATAGAGGGGAACAACACACACTGGGGCCTATTGCAGGGTGGGGGGTTAGAGGAGGGAGAGAATCAGGAAAAATAACTAATGAGTAAGTACTAGGCTTAATACCTGGGTGATGAAATAATCTGTACAACAAACCCCCATGACACAAGTCTACCTATGTAACAAACCTGCAATTGTGTCTCTGAACTTAAAGGTTAAAAAAAGAAAGAAAGAAATGTACTTCTAGATAACCCACTGTTCAAGGAAGAAGTCACAAAGCACAATAGCAAATACTTGAAACTGGAGTATAATAAATATAAAATACATCAAGAGTTGTAGAGTATGGCAAAAGAAGTACTTACTGGGGAAATCTTATGCCCGTAAATGTATATATTAGAAAAAAAAGAAAGGCTGAAAATAATATAAGCATCCATTTTAAAAGTTAGAAACACAATTTCAAAATGAACACAAAGAATGTAAAAGGAATAAAATAATAAAGATAAAACAGAAAACATAAAACTAAAAATAATCACACAAAATAGGGGATCATTGGAAATAAAAAAATCAGCCTTTGAAAAGGATATAATAACTGATAAACTCCTGATGGGATTAATCATGAAAAAAGAGAAAGGTCACAAATCACAAAAAAGGGACTCTTATCATGGATCTAATTAACATAAAAAAGAAAAAAAGTAGTATATTATAAATTTGAAAATTTATTTGAAATGACAAATATTTAGAAAAAGCCATCTACTAAATATAAAAAGAAATTGAAAATTCAAATTGCTAATAAATACATTAGTTAATAAATTAATTTGTAATTTCCCCAAAAGGAAAACTTCTCAAACATTATTTCTCTAGCAAATTTTCCCAAATATGTATAATAAGAAATAAATAGTAGTGATTTTAACCAAGCTCTTCTTAGAGGGACAAAATAAGAGAAACATTTTCTAACTTGTTTATGAGGCCATCATAAATGTGACACTAAAACCTGTAAAAAAAAAAAAGAAAGAAATATTACAAGTCAGTGCCTCTCCTAAACATTTGGACAAAAATTATAAATAAGATAATAGCAAACCAA
Organism: Pan paniscus; assembly: GCF_029289425.2. NCBI lineage: Eukaryota > Metazoa > Chordata > Mammalia > Primates > Hominidae > Pan > Pan paniscus. The sequence goes on from NC_073266.2 coordinate 55,043,504, forward strand.
AATCCAACAATATGTAGAAAAAATAATTTGTCATCTCTCATGTGAATTTATTCTGTGAATGCAGAATTGATTCAATATCTGAAAATAAATTAATATATTTCACCACATTAGTAGAATACACTAGAAAAAAATTATTTTTATAGGTACAGGAAAAATGTCTGATAAAAGTTATGATAAAAAGTCTTTATCAAACTAGGAATAAGTATAAACTTCCTTGTAATGAAGGGTAATCTTTCTGATACAGAATATGTACAAGAACCACATCTTTAATAATTCTTTCATAGAAATGTTGACAGATTTTGTTTTTGAGATTATGACTAAGACCAAGGTACTCACTATTATCATTTCTATTGAACATTATATTGCATGTCCTAGGCAATGCATCAAGAAAAGTTGAAAAATAAATATTATTTGAATTGGAAAGCAAGAGATAAAATTGTAAATATTTATATATTGGTTATATTATTTTGCATGTAAAAATATCTCAACAAATTTACAGATAAGTTACTAGCATTTACAAGTGAGTTTAGCACTTTTTTAAATAAACGGTATTCAAAAACCAATTGATTTTTAAATACCAGGTATAAATAATTACAAAATAAAATTTAAAATATAGCACTTATTGTAGCATCAAAATATAACATAAAATACTAAGAATAAATCTAAAAAAGTAAGATGTAAATTATGCTAAGAATAGACAATACATTCTTGAAGAAGATTTATTCTGTTGAATATTAAGATTTATTTTAAGGTTATAAAAATTAAGATAGTATAGTATTATAGTAATAATAGGTTAATAGATGCAGACCCATGCAACTATTATTTGATTTATGACAAATACAGCACCTGTTGCAGTGGGCAAAGGATGGTGTTTTGAATAAATGCTTTGGGAACAAAATAGATCTCCATATAATTAAAAAAATTTTCACCCCTACTTAACACTATTCCAAAAAAACCATATAGATTGTGTATATAATTGTAAATTTTAAATTTACAACTTATAAATTTTAAAAATTGTGTATAAAATTAATATATTAAATATTAATAGTATATAATTGTAAAAGGCAAAACAGTAAATCTTATGAAAGACAAGATAGAGAGTATCTTCATAATTGCAGAAGAGGGGAAGATTTTTAAACAGGAAACAAACAACACCAATCATAAAGAAAAAGGTTGTCAATTTATCTATATTCAACTGTAGAATTTTTATCATCAAAATAAATCCTCCAGAGAGTGAAGATGCAACCCTGGGAGGGACAGATATATATAATACATATAAGTAACAAAAAATATTGTTTCTAGAATAAAGCACTCTACAGATCAATAAAAGAAGATAGTGCAATAGAAAAATGGGCAACAGACTTAAACAGGGATCCCACACAAAAACAATGTGTTCACATGGCAATGTGTCCACCTTCATTAATAATCAGAAATAATGAGAAATATGAACATTAAAACCACAATGAGATAACACTACATAACAATAGGATAGGAATTTTAAAAACCTGTTAATGACAAGTTTTCATAAGACTGCAGAGCAATCAGAGTTTTTATACACCACTGGTGAGAGTATAAACTGACACAACAATGTTGGAAAATTACACCTCCCAAAGCTGAAGATATACAAGCCCTATGACTTACCAATTTTATTTCTACGTGTACAGTCAGCACAAATTCATGCACACATATGCCAAGAGATGATTTGCAATAGCTCAAGCTGGTAACAACTCAAATATCCATTATTGATAGAATGGATATATAAAATGTGGTCTCTTCAGATACAGGCATACTATACAACAATGAAAATGGTCAAATTACTGCAACATGCAAAACATAGATGAATTTTACAAACCAAACATTAAGCCAATGAATCCAAACACAGAAGAATACATGTGTGATTCCTTGTATATAAGGAAAAGGCAAAATTAAACTATAGTGTTCAGGAATACAAATTTGTTGATAAGATTATAAGGAAAACCAAATCAAACAGGAATGCTTAGACATGTTTTTACGTTGACCTGGGTAGTAGTTACATGAGTGCTCATTTTGTACCTACTTATTAAAGTAGACATTTATATTTTAGGTTCTTTTCTGTACATGTGATATAATTTTGCAGTACAAAAGAGGTGGGTCAGAATTGAGAGATAAACAACACTTGTCTTCTATCTCCTTTTTCTCTTCTTCCCTCTTGTCCCCATCTCCTCTTCCTCTTTTTTTTTTTTCCTGACAATCTAGGTCTACACATTTTAGAACTCTTTTATGTAAAGGCAAAATAAATATTTTCCCCCCCAATTTTTTTCCTGTTTTTACTATTTTGTTCTGCAAAGCAAAGCATTTTGGAAGACGTGTTAAAAAGAAAGAACAGACTGAAATCATTAGTCACCTCAGGGTTTGTCTGCAGTTATGTTACCCATTCCATTAGTCTCTGCAACTGCGGGGGCAGGAGGAGCAATACTCTAGGGATTTGGAGCTCTGATGGCAGTACATAAACTCTGGCTGAGATTTTTTAAGTGCCGCTTATTCACAGTGATATAAATAATTTGAATTCTTCTTGGATTAAGGAATATTACCTACCTGCTTGTAGACATAGACAGATCTGGTGGATGTTGCCTGGCACCTCTGCAAGGATAAATTCATTGGAAGTCTCTTCCCTGTCTGCTCTCTGAGCCCAGGGAGAGGTGAAGTAGAGAATTTCCTCTGTGATAGGAAAAAGAGAAGAAACCAGGGAAGGTGGAGAATTGTCAGAACTGGTTTGTTGCATGTCTGACTTAGTGGAGAGAAGAAGATAGGTGGAAATGTCCTGGATTAATCTAAGGAAGGTTCTACAAAGCTGCAGGGTGTCGACGAGCCAAAGTCCATCAACAAGAGAGTCTTTTGTTTCCCAGGAGCAGGTCTTCCTTAGAATCCCTGCCACATTTAGTCACTGTGAGGAGCAGCCTTGGGGAGCTGTCAACTCAATGTGAATGCTGAGATGAATTTCAAGTCTTAGGAGTCGGGGGCACTTGTTCTTCAAGTCGCCTGCTTGGGTTCCTTCCAAGTGTACTTTGCTTTTTTTCCTGTTTTAAAGCCTTTTAAAATAAACTTCCACTCCTGCTCTGAAACATGCCTTGGTGTCTGTTTTCTGCCTTATGCCCCTCAGGAAAATAAATGAATAAATAAATAAAATAAAATAAATAAATAAAACGTTAGGAGTTGGAGCTCTCAGTCATTTATGCTCCCTGTGAGTCTCTTTTCTTGGTATGGAAGGTTTTTTTGTTGTTGTTGTTGTTTTTTGTTTCTATTTCTGTTTTTCCTTCCTTCCTTCTTTCCTTCCTTCCTTCTTTCCTTCCTTCTTCCTTCCTTCATTTCTTCCTTCTTTCTTTTCTTTTCTTTCTCTCTTTCTCTTTTTTTTTTTTTTTCAGGGTCTCACGCTGTCTCCCCGGCTGAAGTGTTGTGGCGTGATCTCAGGTCACTGAAATCTCTGCCTCCAGGATTCAAGTGATTCCCATGCCTCAGCCTGCCTAGTAGCTGGGTTTACAGGTGCCTGCCACCATGCCTGGCTAATTTTTGTATTTTTAGTAGAGACAGGGTTTCACCATGTTGGCCAGGCTGGTCTCAAACTCCTGCCCTCAAGTGATCTACCTGCCTTGGCATCCAAAGTGCTGGGATTACAGGTTTGAGACACTGCTCCCAGCCTGGAAGTATTTTTTCATGGCTGTGGTAGCAAGGACAGAAAGGAGAAGTGGGATTCTCAGGACAGTTCCTAATGCCTCCTCCAGGTGGGAACTTGGAATGTTGACTGACTTCTTCCCGTGCATTTGAAAAATCATTTAGGGGCAATAATAATAACCCATCACTAAAGTTGAAACCCAGTGATCTCAGCTGCCCCTATCCTTCCAGCCCCCAGGAGGCTGACCTGAGGTTCCTGATTTTGGGGCACCCCAAGCCAAGCTGGGAGTCAAGCTCTGGGGGAAGGAGAAGAGGCTTTCAAAGGCATCGTGTGGGGGACCTGCCCTGAGTACTATTTCTTTCTGACATGTGCCTGCACATGCACCATGGCAAGGTGAGAATAACCCCAGAATCCTGCCATGGGGATTCTGACTACACCAGGCTCTGTTCTGGAAGAGGAGGAAGAGCAAGTTGAGGTTCTGAATGTTAGTTCTGGTATCTTTTTCTTAGCTTCCTAAATAGCCCCAGTGGACATGACTGATTCTCCATTTGGATTTCAAGTACTTCCCTATACCGGTTTCCCTTTGTCTTCAACTGGACAATTTCTGATGCCTGAGAGTAGGGACCTGCATTTATCTTCTCATTTATCCCCACAGGGCTGCCCCCAGAGGCTTCCCCTTCTCCTTCTCTCAACTCAGTCCTCCCTGCCTCCAGGGATTACTCAAATACTTTCCCAGGAAGCATCTGTGGGCTAATTCAACACAAGCTCATCTTCCCTGCTTCTGAAGTATGGCATTGGCAGTGTGAACTGATCACGCAAAAGCCTGCATTGTTGTCTAATTTGTTCCCTGTGTTTCTTGTCCTTTCTTTGCTTGGGAGCTCTCCTAGGAATTTGCTCTTCCTTTGATCTCTGCCAGATCATCCAGCACAAGGTAGGGCACCTTTTATTTATAAGAAACTTCAATGAACAATCAACAGTACCCTAGGGCATCAAGATCAAAACTGATGATCACCTTTGGAGCCTGACTGGGAGAATTACATTGCTTCTGGCAGCAAGAGAAACCTCTGGAAGAGAAGCTAGTTTTAGAGGAAGATGGTAACATTTTCAACACAAGGAGCTTGAGAAGTATGTAGAACATGCAGATGCAGAGTTCTACAACAAGATGGGAGTGGGGACTGCCGATGCAGGACTCAGCATAGGGTGGAGATCTTCACTCCTATTAACACATATTCACTAAGCATAGCATTGGACCACTCTCAAAACAGTTGGGACCATGTATCAGGCATAAAAACTCTCCTCAGAGAGCAGCTAATCTCTGCAGAAGATGAGACATAGATGTGCTAAATAATAACCTAAGATACTTTAAGTAAAAGTACAAGAAAACAGAGGTGATGTGACTCCCAGTACATAATTAGTTGACATGTGAGAGATACAGTCGTTAAGTCCTATTTATTCCAAAGAAGGAGAAAACATTTTAGGCTGGGGAAATCCAAGGTACAAGCTTGTGCTGAATCTTTAGGAATAGGAGAAAGGATGAGAAAATTCCAGATGGGTGTAATTCATTAGCAAAATGGAGAGGTGGGGGTGCGCAAGTCAACTTTGGATATATTCAGAAATCTCACAGATTCCAATCATCTGCAGTATAAAGCCATAGTTATCTATCTATCAAATTTTAACAAACTGTTTCGAAAACTGGTGTGGCGTTAAGGCACAGGTGCCTGGGTTATAAGCCTTTAGTCTGTCTCTACACCTGCTCCACCACTTACTAATGACCTTGAATAAGACACTTAATATTTCCAAGTCTCTATTTCCCATCTGTATGACCAATACCCTGTCTGTGTTAAAGGGCTTTTGTGGAGGTCCAGAGAAAACATCTGTGAATGTCCCCAAAATGCAGCAGTTAGTGGATGTTGGTTATTATGATTTCCAACCTTCTTTGATACACACAGTGCCTTCTCTATTCTCTGAAGGCCTAAAGCCCCTATTCTTGTATCATACCTTCTTACCTACCTGTACCATCTGTTATTACCTCTTAATTCCTTCATGAGTTTGTAGGAGCTTCTTAATTATGTCATAAACCCATTGTGGGCAAGGGCCTTGTCTTAGATAGTCACTGTGGGTACATGCTAGGTGCTCAAAACCTTGTTTCAATGATTGATTTCTATATTCATGAGGATCAAAATAATCCCAAAGGAAACAGATCTTGGGGTTGACATTAACGGATGGGTAAGTAATGACAGGTAATGTTCAAAGGACAGAATGCCTGGTGAGGGCAATGATGTGAGATTGTGGCAGATTTTTATTTTTACTTTTTACTTTTCTGAATGCCTAATTCCCCCAGAACATTCTACCAGGTTTTGAAGTTGTTTATCGCCCTGATACTTTGTGAGAAAATCAAATGAAACAAAAACCAAAGGAGAAAATATCCATCCAACAGCTGGACAGCTCAGTTATTTTTAGGGACAGGAAGAGAAGTCAGTGTTTGGGACTCAGCAAAACATCCCACTCTGTTTGGAGTTGACCAGCCCTTGGAAATGCATGGCTCTAAGCATTTTCTCAGCTGCAACTCTCCAGCACATGTGTATTTGAAGGGAAACTTAATCCATCTTTTTCTGGTTCACTTATATTGAAGTCATCAAAAAAGCTGTTGACATGTCCTTTGCATGGCCCTGTTCTCTGTGAGTTTTCAGGAAATACCAACATAATCTTGAGGTCTTTTTGGTATCCCAGGGTTCTTGGGTTTTGTCTTCACTGGGAACACAGGGAGAGTGGAGAATGCTTTGAACTAAAGTCATTCCAAACTTGCAAAGCTCTGCTCTTCCCTCCAGGAATCTCAGTGGCTCCCAGAGTCTGAAAATCTTGGAAAAAGAACAAAGTTAGAAGCATCTTCGAGATCTTAGATCTCCTGTCCTTGTTCCTAGCAGAGCCTGAGGGATGGCCCAGGAGAGGGAGAAAGTGTTTTAGAGGCAATTTGGCCAGGAGACTAAGTTCAGGACAAAGAGAGTTTTGATTCCAGACAGTGTGACCTTGAGCAAAAGCAGTTCTTTTTTTTTAATTCTTCAATTCCCCCAAATGTGGTAGGAGAATGATATTGCAATTCTTGATCTCCTAGATATGGCTTGTGTGGTTAATGTGTGGTTTGTGACTTTAAGAAACAAAAATATCACAGTAAGAAATTATTGTTTTCCAGATACCCAGATGGCAGTCCTGATTCTTTTGGTGATGTGTCTTCTGGGTATCCCATCTGTAGCACTGGGTGTGGACAATACTGAATTGAGCTTACTTTTTAGGCTTAGTGAGAGGTCCAGCTTGGGTGTGTAGCCCAAGCCCTGAGTGATGTTAACTGATCCATAAAGGGAATGAGTGTTTCATAGCTGAGTCCCCTAGCCTCTCAGCTCAGGATGCACATTTGGGCAGGCATGGAAGGAGATTTGTATCCTGTCCTGCATAGACATGGCTAATACCTCAATAGAGGAGAAAAATGTGTACACTCTCCTTAAAATCAAAAGCTGAGAAGGAACTTGGGAACTCATCACCTCATTTTTATTTTAAATATCAGGAAAATTAGACTGCAAGAGGTAAGATAATGTGCTTATCACTTACTGAATACTGATTTTGTGCCAGCCCTATGCCTAAGTGTAATCATATTTAGCAGCACTGGATGGATGATATTATTACCCTCATTTTGCAGATGAAGCAACTGGGGTGCAAAAGAGGGTGATAGCTGGCTCAAAGTCACTCAATGAGCATCTTGTGAACTAGAATTTGAATTCAGCTCTGCCATACTTCAAAGATCAACTGACATATAGAGCTAGCTAGTGAGGGACTAGAACACACAGAGTCCTGGATGTCCCAGCCAGGGAATATTTCAAGATGTAGACATTGGGTTGTACCTGCAGCACACATACCCTTTTGTCTACAGCACCTGCCACTGTCTGGTCCACCAACAAGTTAGCTGCCTGGGGAAGAAACCTCCACTGCAGAGGTAGAGAGGGTGATGAGGGCTTTGAGAGGTGAAGGTGGAGCTGAATCTCCCACCTTAGGGCAATGTGCAGGGGTAGCCCCTGTGGGTAGTCTTCCAAGACTCCAACATGCCCATCATGGGAGAGCAAGTAAGCTGAGGTTTAGAAGCCAGCAGACAGTAATGGTAAGTGAATTCAAGGAAGAACCACCCCAGTACCATATCTGTAAAAGATATTTGTCACTTTCCATCTTGGTATCTACCCTTTATTGTCATAACATACTAAAGGGTGGGGGAGTAGGAGGTATCCTAAGAGTAACAGAGCTCCCTCTCTCATCTCTTTGTCCTTTGAGCCATGGCCTGGCCAATGCTGGGGAGGGGAGGAAATGATACTTATATTGGATATACCATGGAGTTCTAAGTAAGCCTCCATTCATTTGTACTTTTTAGTATTTGGAAGTGATTAGACAGCAATGAGATGTGCGTAGGTCATCATTAAGTATGGAAAAGGGAATTTAACAGGACCTGTCTGAAAACAGGGATTGGAGAAAAAGCAAATCATTTCATGTCTGTGCCCTGTGAGTTCTGGATGCTTAATGGACAGATTATCTTTCTGTTTTTCAATCCATCTGTCATATGGAGGGAACATAAAAATGGAATGTGTCCTTAGATAAGATTCTTCTCTTCCTCTTCTCCTCTTGAGCACATTTTGCTTGTGTCTGCACTCTCTGGTTTTGGCCAGAAGAAAAAGCCCAAGACACTAAGACATTGCCACATTGGCTATTATTTCCAGATGAACTACTCAGTACCAGAATGGCTAGACATGGAGGAAGTGGAAGAGAGAGAGAGGAAGAGAGGGAGGGAGATTGTCCTCACAAATGTCAGGGAGAGAAAGTGACAAGATAGAGTATGAGGGACAGAGGGAGTGGGAAGTGCCGCAAAGGGAAGGGAAGGTGGGGGTGGGGGGAAAGAGCCTGGAGAGAGGAAGGCAGTGGGGGAGGGAGGGAGGAGGGCAGAGTGAAAAGAGTGAAAGGGTGAGAAGGGGGTTTTGGGGTCAGAGCCAGAGCAGCTTCCTGCCAGGCCTGCTGCCCAGCAAGCTGCTGGAACATCTGCATCCTGGTGGGGGTGTTTCCAAATGGAGCTGCCTCTTCCTCTGACTTCTTCCATATGCATCTGTGTGCCTGCCCAGTTAGGCCTTTCCCAAAGTGCTTGCTTTCCCCTTACTAATCAGCCACTTGTGCCCAAACAGCTAACTCAGCTCTGGACATGGTCAATCCTGGGTTCAGCCAGGAGAAGAAGCGTTGCTATTGGGCATCACAACTCCAGGCTCAGGAGGAGCAGACAGCTGTACTAATGCTCCCCTGACCTCTTCTTGAGTAACTCTGGGGTTATTAAATGAACACAGAAATAGGAGTCAGGGTCAGGGGGACAGAGTCCTGTGTGGTCTTGGCAAGTTGTGAAACTTCTCTGAGAGTCAATCCCATCATCTGTAGGATAAGACACTGAAGACCCTTCTTAATGATTTTGGGAGAGATTGTAGGTCATGCAATCTTATTGTAGTGTTCTTGGTTATCTGATTTCTGAGCTTGGATAGAGAGAGTTTAGATGGAAGTTGGAAGCTGTTATTCCCTCCTCACCAACTTTCCTCTTTCTGCAGCATCTCAGATTTGTGGTACGGTCTGACTGGAGGAGTCCCTGAAATTATGTCTATCCTGGAGAGGGGCTACCAGATGGTTTCAGGTGTCAGAGCCTAACTCCAGCCCTGAACAAGAGGGAAAACATGTCCTCTAGGCTTCCCTAGCCACTGTGGTGTCCTCTTAGTTTCTTCTGGGGTCCCATCCCCAGGTGTCACCCTCAGGCAACTGCACCACTGCCTCTCAGCTGACAGATAATTAATCACCGTGAAGCTGTCCCATGACCTAGAAGGTTCTAACTGCTATTAGATGAAAAGAGGTTCTTGTGCAGAAAAGAGATCTTGTGCAAATCTCACTTGGAAGTTCACTGTCCTTTTCCCAGATGGCCCATCTCCTGGTTCTTCCTTTCCTTCCCTTACCACCTTCTTTTCCCTGACTCCCATGGTGCCTGAGGACGATAGCCTTGGGGACAGAATCCTGGGCAGCCGGGTGGGGCTGGGCCACCTTTCATGGCCTTACTTCTGTGGGCATGGAGGGGGGTTGCAGGGGATCCACTCAACCCCTTGCTGAGAACAGGAGGCAGAAATGAAGGCTTGGCTGGTGGGAGATGCCTGGGAGGACTCAGACAGTCCTCAGCTCCTGTTGTTGGATGTGGCCAGGGCAGCTCCTGTCATTCATCTTCTGGGGCTAGCCACAGTGCTAGTGAAGCTGTCCTCTTGTAGAAGCAACCCCTCCCACCTAGGCTCTCCACTCCCATCCACTCTGCTAAGATTCTCCCCAAGGGGCCAGTGATTGGATAGGAACACTGTGCTCCTCCCTTGCAGCCTTGCAGGTTTATGGGGATCTAAACTAAGGAGACGAAGGTCCCTTTCTGGAATTTTGGGCCTCCATCTGTGGTGGCACCAGGCTTAAGTTCATATGGCCTCTTGAAATCAACCATTTTTAGGCCCTGACTTGGCCTCCTAAAAGCTCCCCGCTGACTCATGGAGTTAATGTGTCCTCAGGTGAGCACGGGAGACCTGGGAAGGTATGTCTAGCACTGAGGAAGCTCTAGCAGGAGATCCTGGAGTGGGGGCCATTGTGTGAGATTTGCTACCCCCAGGGGCAGCACAGGTTGAAATGTAACTAGATGCCACAGATATACTTATGAGTCCATGGACTATAAATCCCAACCACCAAAGTGGACCTTCAAGGCAGGAATGAGATTACCATTTGTTGAATACCTACTATATGCCATTTGATATTCATCTACCCCTCACAACAATCATAATAGGTAAGCATCATTGCTCCTCCTTAAAGATGACACAGGGGCTCAGAAAGATGGTGAAATTAGCCTAAGATCACATGTAGCACAACCGGCAGAGCTGAGACTTGAACCTGGTTAAGGGGGAAGAGGCATGCTTGGTTCTTGACTGCTCTGGGGAGTGGGATGAGGGAGACACCCGGGCACTGACCATCCTCTGCTCCCCGTGGGCTCCCCACTACCTCCCAAGTCCAGTTCTTAGGACTCTTCAAAGCTAGCACCAGGCTCAGTCTTCTGGGAAAGTCACACATACCTCCTTCTTGCACCCTCTCTTCTCCACTGGTCATCTGGAGTTACTACAGGCAGGAAGAATTGAGTAAGTTAATTCTCCACGTGGGACTCTTTCCTCTGCCTGGACTGAGGCTCCTGGCTGGCCTAGATGGGGCCTTTTCTGCTCTCCCTCCCTGACACTCTTGCCACGGTCCTTGCAGAGAGAGTAACTGAGTAACTAGTGTAGCTAAGCCACAGGGACTTTTTCTGGGCTCCCATTTGCCTGGCTCTGAGATAAACCAGCTTTGTCTAGCTGGATCCTTACTTACAGAGAGCCTCACCCAGAGGAATGGCCGTTCACCCACATGGTCCTCACGTGCCACAGACAGGTGCAAGTTGCTGCTCTTAGCGCAAGAAATCTGTCTCCCACCTGGGCCCCAGGGAACTTGTCAGCCATTCCTTCCTTTACCCGGATCTATATATACTGAGGACATGGCGCAGGTGGGTAAATGGAGTCACATTCACTATGACCACTTGCTGATGCGCACAAACAACCTCTGCTAAGACACTTAGCTTCTCAGGTGGTGTTTCGTAGGCACTTTCCTGTAAGCAGTGATAAGTTAAGTGAGTCAGAGAATGCTTCACTACCCTGTGTGTGACATGCTCTTGGTGAGGTCACAAGTAGGAGTGTCTGGCAGTGTTTTTGGTGAAGTGGCTTTTTCTTGATTTTCCTTATAGCCCTCTTTCCCCCTTCGACCTGAGACATGGCCTATGAGGGACAAGTGTCATGCTGCCCTCAAAATGGCCTTCCTTCACTGACCACTCTTGCTCTGTCCTGGATTAAGCTTGGTTTCCTGACTTCTGCTTATTTTAAGAGGATTCTCTTAAATAGGCACCTAGTGGAATTACCCTATCTTGTTGCCAGACCTGTCTCGATCCCAGCAAGCTAAGATGGAGAGCCTGCTTCTCTAAGCCCATTGACTCTTTATCAAACCCTCTGATGAGATCAGGTGCATTCAGGGTGATACCGCTGTGGACTATTAAGTCCTCTGTGTTCCTTCTGCCTCTGGGCCTTCATTGTGTCTTCTCTCTTGCCTGAAGCAGGTAGAAATGCATGCCTGAGTTGTGATGTCTGGGGGCACTTTTCCTCCACTCGAACCACCTAAATTCTACTTCTTCAAGACCTAGCAGAATCCTCACTGCCTCAAGAAGCTTCCCTTGATTATTCAGTTCTGCACTGTAGTTTCCTTGTTCAACTCATACTGCCCTTAGTCCAAACCACCCTTACCATCATGTGACCACTTTATCCTCACATTATTCTTTCTTCATCCACAGTGGATGCCCTTGAGTATGTAATTCACTTCGCTTGCTTCTCTCAAAGAACTCACTGCTTGGCCAGTGCTCAGTGAATGTTTGAGGCCTGATTAAAAGCCAGGATTTGGCTGATGTGGGGCTGGGAGGTCCAGGTGGCCCAGCTCCCACCAATGATTAGCTCCTTTCTTTGTGCTGCCCTAAAATCCTGGCTTGGTTCATTAAGATGCAATAAGAAGTCTGGGACACTGGCATCTTCTGTTTGCAAGCCACACTTCATTCGGTCCTGCCCTTGTTCCCTCAGCCCTGCAAGCACAAGTGTCTGTCCGTCCCTTCCCGGTGTTGCCCTCCACCTTTATAAGAGGGAAAATTTAGATGTATGGATTTTGGCAAAGGCTTAAAACTGGCAAGAAATAAAAAATTCAGCATACCCTTCTGCATATTTTATAACTCAGTCTAATGAAGAAATAATCCAAGATGGCACCTGCTAAGAAAACTTAGTTTATTGAAATATGACTGTAATATAGGAAAGATGGCTAATGCACTAGGCTGTGCGATATTAATGCCCTATACTTCAGCTGGTGTGTTTAAAAGAAGTCTCTCATGTATTTTATTTTATTTTATTGGGAGCCATATCATTAGCTTTTAAAGACATTGTGAGTGAGAGAAGAAAAGAGATTTGGACTATTAAAAAACAAACAAACAAAAAACCCTGAGCAACTCAACCTGCCTTTCTCTACACATGAAACAAACCAAAAAAAAATATATATTTTTTTCATAAACATTTTTTTTTCTGGCTGGGATATTAGGACAGTATATTAAATTCCCCCAAAAGGAGGCCCTAGAACTATTTACATAATAATGTCTCCACTGTGGTTGTGACAGATGGGCTTCACTGATGCAGACATACTGTTAGGGGCTTAGCAATAGATTAAAAAAACCACCACAATACTGTGTAACATAATAAAATTGTATTGTAATGTACATCATAACTTGTGGCCAAGGTTAAATTTGCAGTCAGAGTATGAAAGTCGTATTCCATTATACAAAATAGATGTTACACAGAAAAGCATTAAAGATGAGTTGACTCAACCATTTATTTTTAGTTTATATTTTATTCTATTTTCCTTGGCCTTATTTATGCAATATATTTTTAATCGTATGAAATGGCATCGTTATGTGTCCCTTACCCCCACCTTGGACTGAGGGGCAGCCTGAGATCTTCAGACTCTCCTGGCTTTGTGGCTTCATGTTCCAGGGGGCTTCAGGCTTTCCTCTGTTGGAAAATGGCTGATCATGTGTTTCTGTTTTTGCTTCATTCGGAGCTGCTTGGCACAGCTAAGGCCAGCAGTGGCCTCTGAGGGTGGCCTCTTTTGGTTTATGTGGAATCTTTGGAAACAAACTGTAGTTCTAGGGGCTTTCCCCATCCCATCAAGGGTTGACAAGCACATGAGATGTAAGTAGTCCCATTGAAGGTGGTCTATGAATAAAAGGTGACTGGGTTTTTCTTGTCCAGGACTTGACCACTGATTTCAGCTCAATGGTTCTGGTCCCCTGAACTGACCCTGAGTCTAGCAGCATGTTCTCCAAAGGGGAAGTAGCATTCACTTTAGGCCAGCATGCTGATAATAATGTCAGATCCTTAAAGTGAAGGAAAAGTTTGGAGGCATACTTAAGACCCTAGGCAGAAGTTGCCTTTTATAAATAGATTCTCTTTCCAGTGCCAGCTTAAGAAGTTTGGATTATGCTGTTTAAGGGAGGTGGCTTTTCCCTGCAAGGACTCAATCAATGCAGGCCCCAGATTCCACTCCAATTAAATGATATTAACCTTGATTTAAACAGCCTTTAATTCTGATATCTTTTGTTTTGGTCAAAGTCAGCAATCTCTCAGAAGATTCCATAGAGAGCATAGCCTCTCAGTGTTCCATGGCAGATTTGGGAGTTTTAGGCATGCCTTTAACTAGAGGCCCTCCCTCGGGAGCCAGGAAGACAGAAGCATTAGAGAGACTCCTAGCCCAGGTGGGGAGCCTGGCTCAGGGAATTCAGTCTGGGCTCAGCTGGGGATGCCGGGTGTTTCTGTGGTGGGGCAGACCATCAACCCTGGGGGGCCCAAGAAGCTGACGGCTGGTGACTCCTTTTGGGAGTAATCAAGCACCATCTTCTAGAAGAATTCTGTCCTGAATTCTTATTGCTGCAGATAATGGAACCTCAAGCATAATCTGAGCATACCTTCAAATAACCTGCATGTGGAGTCATTTGAAGTACTAGAAAAGCCCTATTGTCCATACTGAGACTCCAATAGAAATGTAATGTGAACCACATACATAATTTAAATGTATTAATATCCACATTAAAAAAGTAAAAAGCAGCAGGTGAAATTAATTTTATTAATATACTTTTAATATATGTAAAATCTCCAAATTTTAACAAAATGTTATAAAAATTATTGAGATATTTTACATCTTTTTCTTCATGCTAAATCTTTGAAATCCCATGTTTATTTATACTTAAAGCATATTGTAATTGGGATGAGCTTTGTTTCAAATGGCTAGTGGCCACCATACCAAACAACACAGGTCCAACGGACCATTCTCCTCAGATGTCTGCTATTGTGGTGGACAAGGAGTAGATTAAGGGATTGTTACCCATTCTAAGTCAACTTTTAAGTGCTTCTGTTTTAATCCCTCATCAAACTTTAGCAACAGTGATTGAATTTCCGAACCTCTTTCCAATCTGGCTGGGGTAGATACAAGCCAAGGATTTAGCATTGCGGATGGGGTTTCAGATACTCAGGACAGTTAGGAGGCAGCTGGGAAGACGCATTACGTAGACAGCCCTGAGCTATAAGGAGAACAAATAGTCGAGATGAGGAGGTAAGTGGTATCTAGGAAAGGCCTGGCAGTCTCACTACTGCTATAGTGAGAAGAGTAGCATTGGGATTGGCTGGCTGGATTTGCTAGCCAGGCTACATGACTTTAGAATAAATCACTAATCTCTCTGAACCTCACCTTTCTTATCTGTAACATGGGGACAATAAGCTCTTTCTTGCTTTCCTCAAAAGAGTATTGTGAAGCTTGAGTTATGTAATTCATGGGAAGTGGCTTCTTGTAAACACTACAGCACTGCTACAGAGTTAATTCAAGGGAAGCAGGTTTTATTAAAAGCTCGGCCCAAGTCAGGGAGTGTAGCGGGGGAGGAGGTGCCTCAATTGGAAAGGCAAAACTCAGATGGAAAACAATTAGAGACAGAATAGAATTCTGGAGGAGTGGTTCACACAGACAGTCCAGGAGCAGAAGTGGAGAGGGTGTGCAGTGTGAGCCTAGCAGGATGCAGAGGTTTGGACAGACAGAGAAGGACAGAGGAGAACATTCCTGGTGGAGGGCATAGCACAGACAAAGGCCAAGAATGGACATGAAAAGCCATACACTGGGGGTATTAAGAAACTTCCTGAGTAGGACAGAAATAAAGGGCAGGGAGGGATGGCCCACGGGGTTCCTCCCCTTGGCAGCATCTTTCCTTAGGAATTCACCATCAGAGAGCCAACTTCTGATGCCCTTGTTTTCTGCCTTGCCCTGAAAGTAGGTCACCCATGGATAGATGAGACCATCCCACTTGAGGTAAATATGAAATCTAACCACAGCCATGGTGTGGGTAGCTCTGATAATCACCAGGACGACTCTGGGCAGCTCAGAAAAGCTCTTATCTCAGACCATCTCTCTGCTTAAAGACTTGTCTCAGGAATACAGTTGGACAGAGGCACCAAAAGAAACAAAACTGTTGGACATTTCTAAAGGTCCCAGAAACTTCTGGCTTTCAAGCCAGTTCTTGTTTTAATATCAGGGTGTTTTCCATCATGAATCCACACAATATTACACATCCACACAATTCAGACTCTACCTGCCTGCACTGTAGATGTCCCTTCATTCCCTTAACAAGCACACAGATGTCCACCCCAACACATCATGCATGCAGGCACACATGAACACTCAAAAATCACACATGCCTTGGCAACATAGAGGACAGAACTGCTCTAACTTGAGAGCAGTGAATAAATGAAGACTCAAGGCCAAGATGCTGTATGACACTGTTCATCAAACACCCACACAGGTAGTTGTAGAAATGACACTGGGGTATTCGTGTTCCCTCTTCTTTCCTCTCCTGTTAATTCTCCACCAGCTCTAATTATACTTCAAGCTTTGGGGGTCCTTGCTTGCCTGTACCTTTTCTTTCTATTCTTAGGTATGCTTGTTTTCCAGGGTTCAGCTGGGTCCAGAAATGTGGAAGTTAGAAAAGATCATATTACCTTTTGCAAACCGTTTTCACCAGTTTGGGTAAGGAAGAGGAGCTTCAAAAAGTTCCCTCTGCCTCGGGAGACCTCTGTCTTGACCAGGCCATCTCCATTTCCTCTGCACTATTCCTGCCCTGACAAAAGGAATTGTTCTGTTTGGATTTGAATAATGTGCTATTCTCCAGTGTTCTCTTATTGGGCAGAAAACTCAGGCTGTTTCTGGCTGCATCCTCTCTTCCATGTGATCTCTCCATTTAGTGCAGTGCTAGGCCCAACTCAGTAAGTACAGGATAGATGGATGGATAAACACAACGTTGTTAGTTTGTACATTAATTCCATTTGCCAGTGAAATTTTAAGCCCTGGTTTTGTCCAGAGGCCTGACCCCCAACCTGGAAAATGGCAAACCCAATTCCA
Organism: Pan paniscus; assembly: GCF_029289425.2. Classification (NCBI taxonomy): domain Eukaryota; kingdom Metazoa; phylum Chordata; class Mammalia; order Primates; family Hominidae; genus Pan; species Pan paniscus. The sequence continues at coordinate 55,060,275 of NC_073266.2, forward strand.
GACAAATTCTTAACCCCAGCCCTGACTCCTGCAGCCATGATGACAGCGAGATGCACCAGAAGCACCACCATAGGTTCACCGAAAGGACCCATCAAAGGCAACCGATGCAAGAATAGTCCCAGTGGTGCTGGAAAAATAAAGACAATGGAACAACTGATTAATTCAGGAGAGAACATTGTGCCACTGCCTATTCTCTGATTCTCCTGGCAGCTGGGGTTCTGCCTTGCCCACAGAGTGTTCCTTAAGAGCAAGGACTGAAGTCACTTTTGAGTTTCAAGACTAAATTTCACCTCCAAAATTTAGATTCTGGTTAATTTGCACCAAAGTGGGGGGGCTACACAGACCCCAGGGGTCCCAATGACTATGACATTATGACTCCACTCTTCAGTAGGGGAAACTAGCATGTACTGTGTGCCATCTACCTGTCAAATATTGTGCCAGATATTCTCAATTGCAGGATTTTGCTTAATGGGTTTCACAACAATCCATGACTTGGGATTATTTTGGACAGAACTGAGAGGCTCCCTAAAGTAAGCAGCTCACTGAGTGCCACACAGGTGGCTGCCAAACACCCAAGTCTGACACCTTTGCCCTGCACCAGTGGACAGACTTAGAATGGAGAAGAATGAAACGGACCAAATTGCTATAGAATAGAGTAAAACACACAGGATGGATTAGAATGGGATTAGAAGCATTTCCCATTTCCTCTTCTCTCCTCCCCAAAGGGTCTGATAAGCTCTTCCCACACCGAAATGGGACAACCCTCTCCAGATGATTTGCATTTTAAAGGGAGGTAAGCAGTTTGAAAGGAAGTATCCCCAGTGGAGACTGGCAGGCACCTAATAGAGGGTGAGAAGCCAGCAAGAGGCTGGGGTGGAGAGGTCCTAAGGACTTGTGAAGCTGCCCTGTGCTTTGAGCCTGTGCATAAGGCTGTTTGTTCCTGATTAATTCCTTCCTCTGCCAGGCCCACTTCCCTCTGCCCTTTCTGTCTGGCTCCTCTATTTTCTTGCTTTCTTTTCAGGATTCCGAGTTGCTAGGCAACTCCAGTCCGGAGCTGAGGTTCTCACTGTGGCAAGCAGCTACCACGCAGGGACAGGAAGTCTGATGGAGCCCTTGATTACAGGTGTCTGTGCAGAAAAGAAGACAACGGCAGCAACCTTTCCTCATCCCCTTGTTGCCTCCCAGAGACAGAGGGAGTGAACGATCTGGGAGCAGAGCGTTGCTTAGGCCATTTGCCATTTCCCCTTCCTGTTCTGCTCTCTCCTCGCACCAGCAGAACCTCCTTCCATGCAGCTCCCAGAATCCTTGCTCTGGCCTTCTACTGCCCTCACGCACACCCACACAGGCCCTTAACCCCTCACGTGCAGCTGCCCTCAGCTGCTCTCTGGTTTAGCGGCATCACACCTCCACGGCTTAACCTCAGCAAAGCGTCAGCAGGCCTTTGCAGCGGTAGGGAATGCAGGACCCCGCAGTACCTACAGACGGAGAAGCAGGCGCTATTCCTGGCACGTTTCCCGTGTGCGCAGGTGGCCCAGGGGAAGGGGTGACTGCTCGCCGTTGCCCCGAGCTTGTCTCTGGGCCCCGGAGGGGCAGTGGGAATGCCACCCTGAGCAGAGGTGAGACTCACAGGGCATCCCCAGGCACACTCTAGGCTTCAGTCGTGCACACGTACACATTTACTGAGCCTGTACCGTGTGCCAAGTGCTGGGGATTCCGCAAGCAAGAAAACATTCGGAGTCTCTGACTTCACAGATATAAAATTCACACGGGAGGAGGCGGTCGGCACAGAACAGACAACTAGAGAACGACGCGAGTTGAGATGGCGTTTTTGACAGCTCCCTTCCAGAGGAAACTGTATTGTTCAGCGTTGGAGGGCCTGGGTTCCCTCCAGCAGTCCCCACCCTTCCATGAGGGCCAAGGCCCTGGAGCACCTGAGAGAGTGGCTGGCCTCCCGGGACCCCCACTGTGCGGCAGCTTCGGAGGTAGGAGTGTGATTGGCTCTGATCTGACGAAACCAGCCTCCTTATTGAAAGTTGTGGTTGTCAGTCTAATGGCGCTCTAGAAAGCTCGTGATCTAGACCTGGCCAATCAGAGCACAAGGATTAGTTAAAGCACGGCACATGATCTTAGGATGGCCAGTCAGAGGCCAGCCTTGCACTTTGGAAAGAAGGAGCTCTCCTTAGGCTGGGAGGGGCCAAGCCGCTGGCCCGTGAGCCTGGGGCAGCTCTGGACTGTGCTTGCTGTCCTTGAGGAGAATGCAGCCAGCCCAGGGCAAATCAGAGCCAGGCAGGTAAGAGAGACGGCTGGGCCTGAGGCCAGAGCGCCTTCCGACCTTTGGGTTTCACAAGCCAATACATTCTTTAAAAATTAAAAAAATGTAATACTAAGCTAGCTTGCATCCGTTTTCACTACTTGGTGCAGTATGTTTCTCTATCCATATATCTTCATCACTTTTCCCTTCCTCTGGGTCCCAGGTTTCCAAGGCTAGCCTCCAGAGTGAGGAGTCAGAGCTTAGACTAAGCATTCCTTAGTCAGAGCCCTGTTTCAGGCCAGGGACCACCTTCTTCCCTTTTCTTTTTGTTAAAACACACCTGTTCTGTGTTCCGTCTCTTTAGCGCCCTCCCCTCTGCCAGTGATCATTTGATTAAGTTACATCAGGGTATTGATGGCTACGAATTGCTCCCGATATCAGTGATCCTGTGTGGTCTTTTTACATTTGGACCATAGTCCTTCATGCCATAATCCATGGAACTGGATACCTAATAGTGGAAGTGATGCAGGTGGGGGGCAGGGAAGTGCTGGGTAGAGATGGGTGGGGTCCCTGGCGAGGGTGCCACCCTCGAGCTCGTGCCCATGGACCTAAGTGAGGATAGGAACTCCTGAGTTTTTTTCACCCAAATGTTGCATTTTCCAAGACCACTCTGGCCTGCCATGCACCCCATCCTGTGGCTGTAAAAACCCCGAGACCCTAGCGGGCACGCACACAAGTAGCTGAACGTCGAGAGGAACACCCCAGCAAAAGAACATATCAGGAGACATTGGCAGGCCATGGACTGCGGAACGATGCGGATGCCAAGGGGAACTCGGTAGGAGGAGAGACCGGCCGCTGGGCGGCCCGACTCGGAGGGAAGACCACCTTCCCACTCCATCCCCCTTCTGGCCTCCCCATCCACCTCTCTGAGAGCTACCTCCACTCTATAAAACCTTGCATCCATCCTCCAAGCCCATGTGTGATCTGATTTTTCCAGTACACTAAGACAAGAACCTGGAATACAGAAAGCCCTCTATCCTCACGATAAGGCAGAGGGTCTAATTGAGCTGATTAACACGAATAGCCTGCAGATGGCAAAACTGAAAAAGCGCACTGTAACACACCCACTGGGGCTTCAGGAGCTGTAAACCCTCAACCCTAGATGCCGCCATGGGGTCAGAGCCCAAAAACGCTCCCCACGACCTGCCCTCTGCCTGCTCCCCCTAGGGGTTTGAGCAATGGGTCACTGAAGAAGTGAGCCACACCCCTGTCTCATGTCCTGTGAGGGGGATAAGGGAACTCCTGTTTCAGAAGTTCATGCACTGAGGCAGGCTGCTGAAGGGATGGTTTTATAGATGCTCCTTCTCCTAGTCCCTCTGAAGTTCGTTGGCTGGGTGTTCAGTTACTCTGCCTGTGTCCATAGCTGTGGGCCAACTCTCCTGGCTCACAGTGAAATGCCTGGGCCTCTACCAGAGGTCATGTCCTTCTCATAGAAGGCAGACGAAGTCTCTGAAAGGAGAGCTTTTGGAAACGGGCATCCAATAAGTCTGAGTCCTGGAGTGGCCTTGACTAGTCAGTGATCTTGCAGGGCCTCACTCTTCTCATTTATAAAATGGAGGTGTTTGATGAGCTGACTCCTCAGTCCTCTTCCAGCACAGATGTCCTGGGTGGGGTATCTGTGTCTCTGAGTAACCTGTGGGCCTTGTGTGTTTTAGGGTGAAAGTGTCCTCATGGGAGAGTGTGAGGCACATTTGAATGGCTACTTTTTATAGTCCACTAACATATCACAATCTATTCATAGTGTTCATGCTCCTTTTGACTGGTTTCAGGCTTGTTTAGTGACTTACATTTATTATACACAGGCCAGTAGGTGGGAAGTGTGAGGAGCTGAGCTCCGACAGTTAGAACATCTGGTTTCCAGCCCCAAAGTGGCCATTTTGCAGATAGCTAAGACCTTGAAAGAGATGCTATATACTACTCTGGATCTGTTTTCTCACCTGTAAAATGGGAATGAAATCACTTTTCTTTGCTCACAAATTTGGTTGTGACTTAGAAAACGCACTAAATGAAAATGCAGTGAAGAGATAGACTGTTTAAAAATGGGACGAGAGCTTTCTGCTTTTGGCTTGGAGGATGCCAAGGTGTAAGTTTTTTCAGTCATCCTATATCCAGGTTCATGTGACGCTGGCCACATCTACCATTCTGCCCACGTTTGACCTCAACAAGATTATAGGCCTGTACCTGAGGTGCACCAGTGGGGAAGTTGGTGCCACGTCTGACCTTGACCTCCTGGATCTATCTGTTTTCAAAAATGGTTGGTGATAATATCACCCAAAGCAACCAGTGACTAGAATGGTCTTAGTATTACAGTGGAACTGACCATTCAGAACAGACAGGCCAAATTGAGGTGGTACTTTTTGCCTCTGTCCTGATGATCAAAGTCCCCAAGGAACCAGTCAGAGACAGAAAGAAGCAGAAAAACATTAAGCACAGTGACAGTATCACTTTTGATGACATTGTCAAGATTGCCCAACAGACGCAGCACCAGTCTTTAATTAGAGAACTCTGGAACCATAAAATAGCTTTGGAGTACTGCACAGTTTGTGGGCTGTAATGTTGATGGCCACCACCTTCATGATATCATAGATGACATCAACAGTGATGCAGTGGAATGCCCAGCTAGTTTAGACCTATAAAGGAAAATATTTCCATAAAGGATCATTTGACAACCAGGAAAGAAAAATACCAGGAGAAAGTGTCTAATTTTGGAAATACACTTGGGAAAATAGTATTAGTCTTCTGCCACTCCCAAGGAAGCAGATGGTGTCAAACTCTTTCTCTGACAATGGGAGGTGAGATGGGGACTCAGAGAGGAGAGGATATCAGCTTAGCCTCACACAGTAATTCTCAGGACTGAGGTGCCGTCTGCTGGCAGAGCAGGAGGCCTTCCCCTTGGAGCCATGTTGGCTTGCCCTCCCCCTCATTTCCAGGTTGGAGATTTGAGTCAGAGATGAGGCAAGTGCTTAGGCAAGGAAAAATGTTTTACCAGCTTGCTCCGCAGGGAAAGAGTCCGTGTTATGATATGAAGCTGAAAATAGAGTGCCTCAGGAAAGAAACTACCAACCGATGACTATCTCCTGGTGGAGGTGTGGGGGCCTCCTCCAGGAAAATTGGGGTTGAAATGAGAACGCAACGGTATTGTCTTGTCATTGATACTCTAAATGCAGATGCTCTGGGCTGGGATTTGGAATCCCTGTCACGAGAAAGGGGTCCCGCTGGAAATGCTTGTTTAGCAATGCTTTCCTGCTGGGGTCTGTGGAACATCCTGACACAGTCCCGGGCTTGAACAAGGGCCAAGGATTTATCCAGAAACAGCAAGCCTTGTACAAAAGATGATCCTGGATTTAGAACAGATGAAAGGTACTTTGAGGGAGTTCAAAGAACGGGCACATGCTCCCCGATGGCTGCTTGCTGGATATTTTGAGAGGCAACTTGGGCACACTTTACCTCCCTACCTCTCCCAGGGGTCTTTTCCAACACGGTTTCTCTCCATTAGTATATTCCAGAGCTCTCGAGCTTGAAGAGCTTGAAAGTCTTAATATGTAGATTTCTGTAGCTGTGGGAACAGGTCTTTCCCAGTTGGGGTTTGTGAAGGCCATTCTGATGATGTTCGTGGTGATGATTAATTGGCAGTAATCATGGAGATAGTGAAAGTAATGAGACCCACCTGTTTAGGTGTTGGGAAAGATGAAGTAGGTGGGCACATGGTCAGGGTGGGGATAGTGATGGTGATGGGAGTAGCAGGTAGCTCAATCTTAGAAATTTGTTGAGAAACCCAGGGAACTAATCTTAACATAAACTTCACTTTTTTGTCTGGCAAAATAAATTCTTGGCAGAAAAAATATCTACCTCTGGGAAAGGGGAAAGCAAAAATACCTTTTGCTTGTGGTCAGTCCTGTCAAAGCAAATAAAGTATATCAAGCATCATATCACTGGCTTTCTAGGGGGACATCTAGTGATCCTAGAGAAGTTACATGGAGATACAAACTCAAGCTGATATGAGTGGCCACAAAACAAATTAGCAACCTCTAAAATGTCAGATTAATACAAAAAGGTGCCAATGTTGCTCATTTCCATGCTTTGAACAGTGTCTGGAGAGGAGGAATGAGAAAGTCAATCATCAAACTCTTTTTCAGGATCTGACACAATCCCGCGTCTTTGAAGAGTGTTCATGTAAGGCTGTGCTTGGAATAGGTCCTTCTACTTCCCTATTTCCTCCCGTGAGTCATGACATCCTTGCCTTTCTGAGTCACTGGGTCCAACTGGTGAGATGACAGCAATAAGGAAAAGGAAATTTGATGTCTAGATGACTCTTGTGCGTGACATTAATGGCACCCCAACGGCCCAGGATAAGTTGAGGGTCTCTGAGGCCTCATAAATGAGGGGAGCAACACTAGTTCCTGGTAATCCCAATTTTGCTAATTACCAAAGTCAGTAAAAAATAAAAAATAAAAGATGAACCAAATTTAATCAGTTCCCATCAAGTAAAATTTTGGTGCAATTGTAAAACATGGAAGCTTGTAAAACATAAGAAACTTGATTTTGGAATTTCTACATTTCCCTTCTTTTAATTTTCTCTTTTCTGTGGGCATCCTCACCCACGAGCCCCTGCCTCGGTTGTGCCCAATTACCGCCTGCAGTCCAGGGACAAAATCCCATGAACACATTCATGCAATATTGACATCAGGCAAAATAACAAAGAGTGCTGCTGCTGATTCTGTTGCACCGTTAATGTGTGCTCCCTCCCCAGGGGAATTTCTTAACAAAAAAGCCTGGAGAGGAAAATGCTTAACCCATGACTGGATCTGGCATGGTGGGTTAGTATAGAAAAGACCCTTTGCTCTCCAAACCACACCACATAGTTGGCACCATGCATTAGGGCTATAGTAATAATGCCTTACTGAGAGGCCTATTTGCTCTTTGGGGCTGCAGTTCTGTAGTTGGCATCCCTATTTACCAAGGGTAGGAAGGTATCAGTATCCTATTACCATATTGGTTACCAAAGCAGGCCCACCTTTTCCTAGGGAGTGGCTTCTTCCTGAGAAGAGGACAAACCAGAGAAGTCAGTTTCTTCACTTGTCCTTTTGTTGTATGCAGTCTTCTTTTTTCAGTAAGTAAAATTTTTCTGCATGCTGAGTAGTTAGGGGTATAATTGAAAGGAATTACACAGAAGGAAATATAAAGTTCATAGATGTATAAAAATTATTTTCTGGTTCTCTTAGGTGAGGAAGTTACTAAGAAGACTTTTTGACATGTACAAGTTTGGATCTAAGGAATAAAGTGAAGGTTAGAACTCTCATTCATTCATTCATTTGTATAATAAATATACATGGATTAGTTTTCGTAAAGCTAAGGGATTGAGGACTGAAAGTGGTCCAGAGAGGGGATCTTTGAGGCAGCAGAGATAAAAAGGTGATGTGAATAAGTTCCAGTTATTAATTGCCATGTAACAAATCACCCCAAAACTTATTGACTTAAGATACAGCAATTCTTTTATTATCTGTCAAAAGTCAGGCACTTGACTAAGCTCAGCTAGGCAGTTCTTAAACAGGGTCTATTATGTGTGCAGGCAGATGGTGGGTTTGGAGTCAGCTTAACACCTTTCTCACTTGCATATTGGTGTTTTTTGCTGGCTGTTTATTGGGACTTCAGCTGGGGTCTTAGCCAGACCACCTACAAGTGGACTCTCCATGTGGTCTGGGTTTCCTCACAATGTGGCAGCTGGGTTCCAAAAAAGAGCACCTCCAAGAGAACTGAGTGGAAGCACTATCCTTTTTTTACATCCTGGCCTCAGAATTTACATAGCATCACTTTTGCCATAGGCACTGGCCCACTCAGATGCAAGGATAGGGACCATAAGCCCTGCCTGTTCATAGGAGGAGTGTCCATGTCAGCAGTAAGAAGAGTATGTGGGATGAGAGAACTTGTTGCAGCCGTCTTGGAAAATACAACCTGCCATGGGTGAGGTAGATCCAGATATTAGTGGGAGGAATTAATACTTTCAAACCCAGAATAATTAGACAGCAGTACAAAGAGGCATCTGATCAAATGGGTGATTGTATAACATGGATAATAATGGCTAAGAGAGTGTGAAGGATGAGTAGTTCAGTGAGGTCTGTGGTAGCCAGGGCAGACTTGACAGAGGAAGTCTGATTTTGAAGCCTGATAAAGTCCATTTGGTTATGTGTAATTTACGTTCATCTCTTCTGAGAAAATAAGTGATAATAAACAAAATTATAATTTTTGATAATTCTTTCATACTGACACAGCTACTTAACATTGTCATGCATATCCTACCCGAGTTTTTCCCTTCTGGAAATATATAGAGAATTGCCAATTTTGAATACTACCTAACATTTTATTTATAATATTTTGCAAATAGTTCCCTTAACTCCTATATATTATTCTAAAATATAATATTGAATGGTTGCACAGCATTCTCTCATGTGAATATACCATTAATATTTACGTTTCAATATCTTACTACTGGAAATTTAAGATGTTCCTTTTTATTCTATTGCAAAGAACACTGTGATGAAAGTCTTTATGCAGAAATCTTGGTGCTTATTGATGAATAGTCTCTTAAGATTAATTTTTAAAGTTAGAATTACTGGTAAAAAGCTATACACATTTTAGAAACCTTGTATGTATCTTGTCATTTTGGCTTGTAGGGGCAGGTTGTGCTCACTGCTCTCCCTGCCAGGGTGAATCCATGTTTATTTGCAGATTTGACAATACCAATTGTTACTTGGCCACAAAAGAAGCTTTTCTATTTGAGAGACCAAAGTGAGACTTTGGTCTTTACTGTAATTTTGTCTAATTATTAGAAGGGTAGCATTTTCCTGTATATTTCTTTATCATCTAGGCTTCTTTTTCTGTGATTTGCTAGTTTAAGTCCAATGCTTATTTTTCCTATTGGTTATTTTTCTCCTATTGATTAATAACAATGCTTTATAAATTATTAATCTTTTATTTAGCATATATGGCTCAAATATTTTTCCCCTTGATTTGGTCTTTTATTTTTCAGCTTTGTTTATAGTGTGTTTTCAAATGCAGAGACTTTTCTTAGCATTTGTGTGGTCAAATCTAGTAATCTTTTTTATTTGTATATTTTTCTTTTGCTCGTATACATGAAAGGTCTTAGCCATAATAATAAGATAATTTTACTTTGTTTTTCCTTTGTGTTTACGTGCATGCATCTGTGCGCACACACACACAAACACACACATACACATACACCATGCAATTCTTGAATCAATCTGGACTGTATCTTAAAATGTGTTCTGAGTAGGGTCTCCTAAAGGCTATTTTCCAAGTATCTACCCAGATAGGATTTAGGTTGGTAGGGGGAGAGGTGAGCATCCTGTAACCTGCACACACATTCAGTGTGAGGCGAACCTGGCTGAAGTAAAGGGTCACTTATTGGGGCTGGAAGTGTCAGGGCTGCAGGACAACTGCATTCGAATTCTGGAGGGCCTGGCTTGCCAGGCAGAGCAAGGTGCCTCATTGGCACTGAGGACCATTTTAGGACTGAGAGTAGGAAAATGATTTTTCCTTCTCCTTGATATCTCTGTAGGGCTTGCCAGGAGCCAGGTACTCTGTAAATATACATAATATTTCATTTAATTCTCACCCGTGCCTACAAAGCAGCTGCTATTATCCTCATTTTATAGCTGAGATGATTGAGGCTTAGTACGCAGTATGGCTGGAACTGAGTCCAGATCTGGCCATGTTCAAAGCTCTGCATTCAACCACTATGCATATTCGTTTCTCAATATGATCAAACAAGAGTTTGAGAAAGTTAATCCAGAAACATTGTACAGGTTAGAAGAAGGAGGGAAGTGCCTGGGGTCAGGGAGTTTCTTAAATGCTGGAGTTTCTTAAATGCTGGTGAGGGTTGAACTAAGGTGATGGTCGGGAGTGAACAATGATGAGGAGAAAGGACTAGGAGAGGCAAGGAGCAGGCAATGGCTGGGAAGGTGAGGGGTGCTTACCTGGCTCAGTGTTCCTTCATTATTGTCTCTCATTCTAAATATTTGATGTCCCTCTCAGGTCTTGCCTGTGGTTTTCATCAGCTGATCTTAGCAGCTGATCTTTGGATAAACAGGATTTTCCAAGAGCCAGACTTTCTTGTGTGTGAGTTGAGAACAATACAGTTTTCCCCTCATCTATCCAGATCCTTGAAGGAAGACACTGTGATTAAGGCAATTTTTTGTCAGGGGATGGAGCTGTATCTTCATTTATCAGTAAACATTGTATGGTGTATGGTGGGCATATGTGTTGCACCATGGGCTGTGAAGGACCCAAAGACACATCAAAACAGAGCCCTTCCCACACAGAGATGAAAGTTGAGCAAGGAAATCACCTGCAGATGCATAAATATTATAAAAAATGGAAAATGTCAAATCCCCTCAAAGAGGCATAGTTAATAGGTTAGGGGAGGTCAGAGAAGAGAGAACTGTTCTTGTTGGGAGGGCCAGGCACAGATGGAATCATGAACTAATAACTAGTTTCTAAGTCAGGATCGTGCTGGGCTTGCTGTAAGGAACAGATAAGAATCCTGTGTAATGAGAACTTTCATTCTTTGTTTGCAAGCCCTGCGACCTGCCCTCCTACAGGCACGGGTGACTCCCTTGGCATTTGTCCCTCCTTTCCCCAGCCCCTGAGGTGGTTTTCTCTTCAATCACAACCATGTCTTGCTGTAATTACAGTAATAGAGCAAGCTTGGTTGTTTTCTTTCTTTATGCATCTAAGATGTTCTAAGAAAGAGGACAAAAGCAGACGAATAAGAAATAAACTGCAGCTCAGTGCACAGAACATGCATCTTTATCAAAAGAATTACGGAATGGATGGTGCTTTTATTCTTCACCCAGGCACGAACTGAAGTCCTAACTCTATTTCACAGTCTTCCCTAATAACTCAAGTTGCACAGATCATCCACAGCCCTCATGTTTATGACCCCAATTTGGTCTTGTGGTTTGTGGTAGCTGAACAGTTATAAATAGGCTTTGGCCTGCAAAAGCACCCTACAAAATGTCTTTGAGACCCTTTTGCCCCACCAGACAGGCCCATTAAGAGGGATAGCGGGGCCCTGGATGCTTAGGAGCTCCTGGGTTTGAGTCGCAACCCTGTGAGTTCCTACTTGTCAATTCCAAGCTGTGTGACCTTTGGAGAAGTTACTGAATTTTTCTAAGTGCCAGTTCATTAATCTGTGAAAAGGGGATAAAAAATAGCACTCACTTACCAGGGATGCTATGAGGATTACATGGGGTTGTGGAGCAAGCATTTAATATATAAGTGGGATTAATGCAGAATGAGGACAAGGGACGGATAAGAATCCTATGTAATGAGACAGGTTCATAAGCCCTGGTTGGATGCGACCAGTGAATTTCATTGAGCTTTACCAGTGCAGGACCATTTCCCTTTGGGTTAGAAGTCACCATTCCACGGTTGTTTCATCAGAATGCTAGGAATGGTCTTTCCCATCTTGTTACAGGATGAGTAGATCCTGATGAATACATCCTTTGCATTACCATTTGATATCTCCTTTGAGGTTTTGAAAAGTGCCTCAGGTTTGGGAACTGTAAGTCTGAAACTGTGCAGACTGGTGAACATTCCCCTTTTACCTGTATGTAGACCAGTAAAGCACATGGCTCACTGCATTGTATCTGCCAGTTTTACTTGTCTGTATCCCTTACTAGACTGTGAGCTCCATGAGGAGGAAATGGGTCCATTTTATGTACCACTGCATTTCCAGGACATAGCATAGAACCTGGCCATGGTAGACATTGGCTGAATATTTGTTGAATGGATGGTATGATGATTGATCTCTGCCCATGGATTAATGCCAAACACCTTCTTGGGCTCTCTCTCTCTTTTTTTAACATACCTAAACATCACCGCAACCTGATGAATTAGGTCTTCTCATTTCCAATTTATTAATATAGAACAGAGATCTAGAAAGTTTAACCAACTTATCCAAGGTGAATGAATTACCTGCTCTTTTTCTCCACTCATTGTGTCCTTTCATCCTTAAATACTCCAACTCTCATTTGGTTTATGGCACTTTTTAACCATGTGACACCAGACAAGCTACAAACTCTTATGAAGAATCACGTTTGCATTGCATTATGAAGAATCACGTTACATTGAGAACTGTCTCACTGTCTTGGGAATGTTTTAATATTTTCTGGATATTCACAATCCTGAAAAATAAGTGACTCATCATGATACTGTTTTGATGAAGGCTGAAAATGGCTTGTCTATTTTTAACATTGAGTGGCAGTAACTAATAATATTAGATTCTCTTGTCCTACTCTGAGAGCAGAGAGAAGTAAAAGGTCATAAGGGTTAAGGAGTATCTGTAAGGAAAAAAGGGAGGGCGGCACTCTGACAGCACCCAGGATAGAAATTGTCCAGTCATCCCAAGCACCTTGCCCAAAGCTGGATGCCCCAAGCCACATCAGGGTCTACTTTCTTGGAGCCTTGATGACAGTTGTCACCAGCACTTTCTTTGTGATTGTTCTCAGCTTCCTTCAGGCACGCCTCTCCAGCTACACTCCGTGTTTTCTCCTTTTCTGCTACATTTCTGTTTACATAGTTCAGATCTTATCTCAGCATTTCCAGCAACTATCAAGTTACAGGCACAATGAGGTACTCAACTTTTTAGTTTTAATTTTTTGAAAATATGAATGAATAAATAAGTGTATGTGGAGAGGAATTCAGAAGATGTCTAAGCAATGTGTGCTACAGAAGAGCAAAGAAGGCAGAAAGGGGGTTGGTGGTGTTACCTAATGGTTAGTGCTCAGGCTCTGGGGTCAGGCCCGAGCTACACCCTGATTTCACTGCTTGTCAGATGTGATATCCTGGGTAGATTACTTCCCTTTGAGAAGCCTCATTTTCCTTTCCTTTAAAACTGGAGATAGGGGAATATCTCTATTACTTAACTATTGCTGTGCAACAAACCACACCAAAGCTCAATGGCTTAAAACAACCACTATTTTTACTGCTTTTATGGCTGGGGATTGGTGAGGGCATCTGATCTGGGCTGGGTTTTGCTGGGGTGGCTTTGCTTCATGGGTCGTTCATCTTTCTCCAACAGCAGCAGCCCGGTTAGGGTTTGTTCTTCTCAAGGGAGTGGCAAAAGTGCAAGAAGGCAGAAGGAAACATGCAAAGCCTCTTAGGTACTGGATTTGGAACTGGAAGCTATCATTTCCACTCATTTATCATTGGCCACAACAAGTCACATGGCCACACTCAAAGTTAAGGGGAGAGGAAGTCTACCCTGCTCACCATAAGCACACTTCAAGGGTATGGATGCTGCAGGTAGGATAGGGGTAAAATATTGGATTGATTAATGCATTTTACCACATTGCCTTACTGAACTATTAGAAAAAATAAGAGACATAGTTCTTGTTGAAAGTTTAGCGTGGCATCTAGTATATCGTGAGCACTTTCATCTGGTTGGTAGATTGTACACCTTGTAAGCAATCCATAAATTATAGCTACCGTAGCTGTTGTTATAACTACTATTGTCAGAAATGTTGACACTTGTTATCCCAAAGAGCAGGACTCACAGAGTTGTTAGCTGGGAGGAGTGGGTGAAATGGGCTATGTTTGGGTATAGTGTGTATTGAGCACCCATGTGCCAAGCACCACCCTAGGTATTTGGCATGTATTTGAGAATAAAACAAAGATTATTGTTTGTTTGGAGCCTATATTTCAGCAAGGGAAGATACACATGAAAAAACACAGGGCTGGGCATGGTGGCTCACGCCTGTAATGCCAACACTTTGGGAGCCCGAGGTGGAAAAATCACGAGGTCAGGAGATTGAGACCATTCTGGCTAACACGGTGAAACCCCGTCTCTACTAAAAGTACAAAAAATTAGCTGAGTGTGGTGGCACGTACCTGTAGTCCCAACTACTTGGGAGGCTGAGGCAGGAGAATTGCTTGAACCTGGGAGGCAGAAGTTACAGTGAGCCGAGATCATGCCACTGCACTCCAGCCTGGGTGACAGAGCAAGACTCTGTCTCAAAACAAAAACAAACCCATGGAAATAAGTAAATGATAGAGTATGCCAATGTATGCTAGGAAAGAAATGCAGAGGAAAGTAAGGGGATTGGGCATACTGGCTGTGGGGCAGGCGCAGGATTACATTGAATTGTCAGGTGGGCCTCCTTAGAAAGTGAGAGCAGAGGCATGAAAGGAAGTGATGAGGTGAGCCAAGAAGGCACTGGGGGAAAGAACATTCTAACCAGGAGAAGTCCAGAACAAAGGCCCTAAGGTAGGGGTGCAGAATGTGTTTGGGGTGCAGAATGTGTTTGAGGCACAGAAGGGAGGATAGTGTTACTGAAGGTGATGAGTGAGGGGGAGAGTAATAGGAGTTGAGGTAAAAGAGGTCACGGGTAGGGAGGGTCTTATAAGCTGTTGTGAGGGCTTCAGTTTGCTCTGGGTGGAAGGGGAGCCACTGGAAGGTTTTAAACTGACACATGACAGTTTCTTAAAGGACAAGAAACTTACATTTCAAAACATCCCTGTGGCGTCTGCATTAAGAACACCTCCAAGGAGGGAAGGGAGACTGAGTAATCCAGGAAGGACGTAAGTGTTGACTAGACTTGCGGGGGTGATAGCAAAGGTGGTAAGTGTCACGGATTTTGGTGTTTTGAAGATAGAGCCAATAGAATCTACTGGCAGATTAGCTATGGAGTATGACAGAAAAAGAGGAGTCATGGATGACTCCAAGGTTTTTGGCTGAGTGGCTGAGATGAGAAAGGTTATGAGTGGAGTAGGATTGGGGTGGGGAAAAATGAGGGGCTCAATTTTGGACATGTGGAGTTTGAGAGGGCTCTTAGACACTCAAGTGGAGAACATCATATAGGCACTTGGACATACACATCTCTGATTCAGGGGCAAAGTCCAGGCCGGAGAGATGAACTCAGCATTCATGATCCTGCAACATCATTCAAAGTGTATGATACTAGTCATATCAGCAAGGAGGTGTGTTGATAGAAAATAGGACCAAGGAACTGTCCAGAGCACTGGACATTCAGAGAGTGTGGAGCCCTGGGAGTTGGCCAGTGTTGTCAAATGCTGCTGGTAGGTCGAGTGCCATGAGGATTGGGAAATGGCAGGTGGATACAATAATGTGGAGGTCACTAGGGATTATGGTAAGAACAGCTCTGGTTGAGAGGTGTGGGTGAAAGTGGATGGGAGTGGATTTAAGAGAGAAAAGGAGGAGAGGAATTTGAGAGGTGAGAAATACCCTGCTTAGAAGCACGTCAGGTGCAGTGGCACAGGGAGGAGTGGGGGTCTCCAGTGTCTGTGGCTTCCCACTCAAGGATCTTTTTAAAAAATCTTTACTGAACTGGCATCCAAATCCCTTCCTATGGCCTTCCCCTGCTCTCTATGTTCTGAATGCTGAATGCATTTTCTGCATCTCCCCCATGTGGGTTGTGACATTTCTGAGGCCAAGGACTGGGCTTCTCCTATGCTTTAGTGCACTAAGCACTTGTCTAGAGCAGAGCAGCAGGTGGGTTAACACTTGGCAGTACACAGATGGGGGATGATGGGGTCAGCTAGGAGCAAAGCCTACAAACAGAAAGACATTTCAGCCCCATCTTTAAGTCAGCTGGAACAAGGCCAAAGTGGGTCTGATGGGGAGATTTAATCCCAACCTTCTGTATCAAACGTGTAGTATGGAGGCTGGAATCCAATCACCCTAGTCTACTGATGCATTTAGATTTATAAAAAGTGAGTTTCGGCCAGTCTTCTCTCCTCTGCCTACTCAGTCCATGCCTGGAGCTGGGTGCTGTACCTCCCCGGGAGGTGTTGAGCTCTCCCTTGCTGCAGACAGTCTACTAGAGGCTGGTAGTTACCAGTCAGGGATGCTGCGGATGGGCCTCCTACATTACTGTCAGTTTTCTCTGAGGACCATGTTGGTTTTCTGTGGTGCACCAGCCCTGCCTGGATGAGAGAGTGACGACTTCCTACGCTTACACAACCCCACCTCCTCATCCCTTAATCCCACCTACACTCTTAGCCTGTTACCCTGCTGCTTACCTATCCCAAGTCTGCAGCTGACTCCTGAATTCCAGGCTACATTCACCCATTGCCTCAGTTCAGGCCTGTGACACAGGTGAGGGTTACAGGGAATAGCATCAGTCACAAAACAAACTGAGGCTATTTTTGGCCACTTCCATGCAGAGGAAGTTATCTGTTCTAATGATCCTAGGTGCCACATGAATGAGATGCCACCAGGGGGTGCTTGTTTCTGGGTCCCTGAGATGAGTCGCCTGTTCTCTCTGTCTCTCCCAGCATCATCCTTAAATGCTGATTGGTGCCCACATTCCCACCACCATAAGAATATAAGACTTTGATCATCCTTAAAATGTACATACCCAAGAAAGAAATTGAGATTTCTGTTTTATTATTAGATATCCCTCCTGAGCGAGACTAAATATAAGTCAGTATCCTGAGGGTGGTACTATGGAGGGGAGGGATCCTGAAATGTGTATGGTCCCACTATATGAGAGAAGAAACAAGAGAAAAATAAGAAGCCAGAAAGTAGTGATTGGGGTACCCTGTAAAGAAATGTTTTCATCTCTACCATCCTGTGGAGGGTGAGTTCTGTGCACCTGTTGCTCTACTACTCTTCAACCCTCGTCACACAGAGACTCCAAAAAGGCCTTCAGACTCCAAATGACACCCTCATCAATAAGCTTGCATTGCAAATCCACATTTTGACAACACATTTCCCAAATTTAGTCCCCTAATCCACTCCCAGAATATATTATGCTTTGCACCCAACAGATGGATTAAAAGCTTAAATCTTCTGCTTGTTAGGAAACCAACCAGAAACCAAAAATACAAACACATACACCCCTGCAGGTGTGAGTGCAATGGTGGGGGTGAGGAGAGAAGCGTGGGTGTATGTAAGGACCCAAGAGTGTTCACTTTGGGGAGGAGAGAACCACAGTAGAGAATGTGGAGAGGCCAGGGCATCCTCTGGGCTTTGAATGGGGTGAGGGGCAACCAGCTGCTTCCTTAATTCTTCTCAGATCCCTTGATTTAGGCCTTTATGTATCAAGTGTGTGTGTAGGTCTGAAGCACAGGAGAATATCTCCGTGAATATCATGCCACAACATGCCATGTCAGCAACATCCAGGTGAATATCACGTGAACTCCCACACAGCAGCTGTGGGTGCGAGTTCTCATGATATTCACCTGGATGTTGCTTATGACATTCTGGCCATGTATTAGGCATGTGTGCAGGTGTGAAGCACAGAATCCCTAGTGTGGGGGCTGCCAGGGTACTCAGTCAAGCTCTCTCCTACATAGAGTGGGCTTGCCTCTTGAGGAGACAGAGGCCTGAGCTGGGGAAGTGAACCTGGAGCCCTCCCTAGCACCAGATTTGGAACCAGATATCTGCCTCCAGTCCGGGGCTCACTCCTCTCTTTTGGAGCCTTGGGGGCTTTGAGGATTTCCTGCTCTTCATTTCTTGGGGTTCCAAGCTTTCATCATGTCAGTGACCACATCTCATCTCCCCTCTGTGCATAAAATTTGTTGAAATCTCTATAATTGGAGGTTGTTATTTTGAAGGGGGTGGGGGTGGGGGCAAATGGGAAGAGGGGGTGCCAGGGGCACTTCTGGAGAATACAAGGGAACCCCCCAGGAGCTGGGCTCATCAGGGGAAGTAGAGAAGATCTCTGGGTGTCTCTGGGAAATTTTAGAATCTCTTCCCCATTGTCTTGCTTTCTCATTGTTGAAAAATTGCTCAGAATGCAATAAAAACAAGGTGTTCTAATTAAACAGATTTGTTTACATGTTGTGGCATGAAAAACTAATTCAATCTGATATACTGTACATTCCTGCTGTACTTTTTTTTCTTCCCTTTATATAAAACTGCCCATTTTTAAACAGTATTTTACTTAAACATCTTAAAGAGTATCCTTGATTAACAGAAAGGAAGCAATTTTCTACTCCCTACAGCTTTCAAAGGATTGTGTCAATAAGGAGAGAAAGAGAGCAGTTGTGGGTGGGAGTTCTTGTGATATTCACCTGGACATTTCTTATGATGGCTCTGGCCATTTAATGCCAGAATGGTTCTGGCCATTTAATGTGTGCTGTACCACAGACTGGACCCTTAGGTGGACTTTGTGCCATGACTGAAACACAGAGGCCCAGAGTGCTGGGAGAATCTAAGGCTGGAGCAGACGTGGGGTCTTGTTCTGAGAAAGAGTAGAGGCTGTCATCACAGATCCTCCCAGGAGGGCGGCGGTCCCAGCATCCTTGTGGAGTCCTGGGAGAGAATCCACAGAGAGGAATGGGTGTGGAGAGATTGACAGGCATGATCATAATCATGATGGTTTTCATCACAAAAATGTTGTGTGGGAATGATTTCAGTTGTTGTATAATAGAAATTCTTTTTTTTTTTTTTTTTTTTTTTGGAGACAGAGTTTCACTCTTGTCACCTAGGCTGGAGTGCAATGGCATGATCTTGGTTCACTGCAACCTCCACCTCCTGGGTTCAAGCGATTCTCCTGCCTCAGCCTCCCGAGTAGCTGGGATTACAAGCATGTGCCACCAAGCCCAGCTAATTTTTGTATTTTTAGTAGAGACAGAGTTTGACCACATTGGCCAGGCTGGTCTCGAACTCCTGACCTCAGGTGATCCACCTGCCTTGGCCTCCCAAAATGCTGGGATTACAGGCCTGAGCCATTGCATCTGGCCAGAAATTCTATCAATTAAAATTGTCCAAGAGTGGATGAAGATGACTTTATCTGGGGATGTTGGAGTAGAAGCCAGCCTACCATAATTCCAGAATTCTCCGGAAGGAATCTTTGTGTGGGGTAAGAAGTCTGGCTAGTTTATCATCACTTTCCGATTTTCAGAGCTGGAAGTAACCCTACAGCTTCTGGAGAGCAGGGACTCTCCCTAATCTCCAGATCCCCTGTGCCTTGTGCAGTACTGGGGCAGGAGGTGTTGATATTTGTGATGTGAATTGGGAGAGTTAGCAATGCTGTCTCCTCAATGTTCTGGACACCAGCCTTGCTTATTCTGACGTCCTGTCTTCATTCACGCTGTTCCCTTCACTTGGGAACCTTTCTCCATCCACTCATCCTGTTGAAACATAGCCTACCCTTTGAGCCACTCAGATTCACCACTCCCCTGACCTCTGCTCTCTATGCATTCATTCTCCACTTATGACCAGTTCTGTGTTGTTTAGCCTGCCCTTTGATGATTCTCCTTGGTGATTGCCTTTTGACACAGTCCTGTCCCTCAGCTGGAGTATGTCCTCTTCTCGGGTCTTTCAGCAGTACCCTGTATTGTTCTGGGGAGACACATGTGGTCAGTAAGGACATCCCCGCTGATGAGTAGGTATTTGAGAATTCTTTCTTCCCTGCTTCCACCTCTCCTTTCCTATTTTTTTTTTCCAATTCATTCTTTGTTCATTCCATGAGTGTTTAATGGTCTCAGCCTAAAGTCCCGTGGAGACCAACACGTTCAAGTTGTTACATTGCTAGTAGAGAGCACCAGCCCTGAGTGTTAATGTGGGGTTTGGGGAGAGGAAGCATTTGGATCTGGGATATGGCAGCAGCCCATCAGCTTGGCGAGCCTCTGCTAGGGTTTGGAGACCTTGCTTTTTTACTTAGCTCTTCCCTTGCTCTTTTCTGCCCTGCTGCACTCTCCACATCCAGAGGCCCTCCCACGAAGTAATCCCAATAGAAATGTCTTGGACTGGTGCTTGAGATAAGGGCAGGGAGAAAAGCCTGGAATTAGACTCTCTTTGAAGGAAATATGTATCTCCTGGACCTCACTGGGCTATAACTGAAGAATGGGACAGAGATTTCAAAACTAAAGGCCAGGAAGAAGAAAATGTATGAAAGACACCAAACATATTCTCCCAGTTCACCTACAACACCCCTCTCTGCGTGTAGATCTAGAGAGGCTTTCCTTTTTGGCATCCCTGATTCTCATGCCCATGTATTTAATGGTGAGATTGATGTATTTCTTTAAAAATCATTCATTGAGATTCTACTAAGTGCTGAAAATTTAACCTGTAATTCAAGAAATGAATGTTTGGCCCAACTTCAAATCCCACTCTTCTCCTACCAAGCCCATTCAGTCTACCTCAGCCAGGTTTCTCACCAACCATCATCTTCCATTGGTCTCACTCACACCTTTATCCTGCCTTCAAACACTGTCTACTGATGTGATGGTTTTCATCCCTGTCTACTCAGATCCATCTATAATTCAGAGTCCCCCATGCCTCATATCTCCCATGGCTCTCCAGATCCACTCCCCATCTGTCCTCTGCCCTCTAACCTGCAGGATGTCCTGTATGAATTATGTCAATGGGCATGTGAGCCCATTGGCTTCTGGCTGCTTGGGCCAATAAGGAGGGACTTCAGTGGGGATAAAGTATTTCCCCGCTTCATTCCCTGCTGTGGGATCACCTCCATCTGCCTCTGTAAGGTCCCTGCCTCCTCTGTGATCTGCCCTACATGAGGCCCTCTCCCTTTCTGAGTCAGTAGCTTCTCCCTCTCCTTCTCCCTTCAGCCTGAGGCTGGCCACAACTCCACTGCTACTGTCCCTGTGTTCCTGCACTAGCTCTTCTGCTTCCTCTTCACCCTGCCTGACCCATGGTAATAAACTCTCTGTAAAGAAGCTCTCCTAATTTGAATGTTTTATTCTTTCCTGGAGAGTCCCTGACATATGGCTCCCCATATCTATCCCCCATTTTGTTTTGGAACTTATGTAAATCTTAACTTTGGCACACAATCTGGTAATGTTTTCTGAATTAATTTAAAAAATAATTTTAATGCTTATAGATCCCCTGCCTCTCCTGCTAGATTATGACCTCTTCAGCAGAAGGCCTGGGTAATTTTTTCTTCCTATTTTGTATCTCTTCTAGAACTTGATAGCAAGTAGGTGCTCAAACAAGTACCTGTTTATGGACAGATGAACCATTACATTAGCAAGGTCAGGGTAGAGGGGCATGGGCTTAGAGTTCGAGTTCAAATGATAGGGTTCAAACGTGGCCTTCTTTTTCAGGGGACTGTGCCACCTTAACAAAATCATTGTTCTTTCTAAATCTCAAATTCTTTCTCTCAAAATTGGCATAATATAAGCTACTGCATGGCTCCATATTTCATTTTAATTTTGTAAAAAGTGTGGTTGTGATAGTGGTTTTGTGAGGCCTTAATAAAATCTGATTTAAGAAAGCTTACTCTATTTTATATATATTGAATCTGAAGATATAATTTGAGGTCCAATATTGAAAATTTATAAGTCAATTAAAAATCTAAAAATGAGTACAGTTTTGTGCCTTATAAGATGTTTCAGTCAATGATGGACCGCATATGTGATGGTGGTCCTATAAGAGTATAATGGAGCTGAAAATTTCATTTAAAAATAATTTTAATACTTACATTTCTCTTGCTTCTCCTGCTAGGTCATGACCTCTTGAAAAGGTTTGGATGATTAATTTTTTTTTTATCTTGTCACAGGGCCATGCAGCATTACTCATGTATTTGTGGTGATGCTGGTGTAAAGAAACCCACTGTGCTGCCAATTGTGTAAAAGTCTAGCACATGCAGTTTTGTACAGAATGTAATACTTGATAACAATAAGTGACTATATTACCGGTTTATATATTCACTACACTATGCTTTTTATTGTTTTCTTAGAGTGTGCTCCTTCTACTTATTAAAAAAAGTTAACTGTAAAACTGTCTCAGGCAGGTCCTTCAGGAGGTATTTGAGAAGAAGGCATTGTTGTCATAGGAGATGACAGCTCCATGTGTGTTACTGCCCCTGAAGACCTCCCAGTAGGACAAGATGTGGAGGGGGAAGACAGTGATATTGATGATTCTGACCCTGTGTAGGCCTAGGCGAATGTATGTGTTTGTGTCTTAGTTTTTAACAAAAAAGTTTAAAAAGTAAAAGAAAAAAATTTTATAATAGAAAAGAGCTTATGGAATAGGGATATAAAGAAAGAAAATATTTTTTACAGTGTATAATGAGCTTGTGTTTTGAGCTAAGTGTTATTATAAGAGTAAAAAGTTAAAAGTTTATCAAGAAAAATGTCATAGTAAGCTATGGTTAATATATTATTGAAGAAAATTAAAAAAAAATTTAGTGTAGCCTAAATGTGCTGAATATATAAAATCTACCAGTAGAGTCCAGTAATGACCTAGGCCCTCACATTAATTCACCACTCACTCACTGACTCACCCAGGGCAACTTCCAGTCCTCCAAGCTTCATTCATGCTAAGTGCCCTATACATATGTACCTTTTAAAAATCTTTTATACTATATTTTTAATGCACAGTTCCCATGTTTAGATGCACAAATACTCAACATTGTGCTACAGTTGCCTACAGTATTCAGTATAGTAACATGCTGCATAGGTCTGTAGCCTAGGAGCAATGGGCTACCCCATATAGCCTAGGAGTGTAGTAGACTGTACCATCTAGGTTTGTGTAAATATACCCTATGGTGCTTGCACAATGACAAAATCATCTAAGGAGACATTTCTCAGAACATATTCCTGTCATTGACACACTACTTTATATCCTACTAGTGCTAATAGATGTCATTTACTGAGTATTATGTATAAAAGTTTTGAAAGTGTTTTCTCATTTAATTTTACAAGAGACACCAATAACCCTCTTTTACAGAGGAAGAAATTAGTCTTAAAGGTTAAGGAAATTGCTGGAATTCACAGAGTCCAGAAGTGACACTCAGGGTGTGGGCTCTAGATTGGTGCTCCTGCCCCTGGCCATGTGATTTCCTCAGTGGGGCACAGTCAGAGCCAGGATGTCTCCAGGAAGACACCTCCCCTGGGTTATGCATACTTGCTTATCCTGTGTTATCTCTGGGAGAGAGGTTTCCCAACTGGGATTTTCTTTCAGAGCTCTCAAGGCTAAGAGGTGTGAACAGCTGAGAGGAAGAGGGAGAAATATATTTTTCCTTTGTTACAGCCTCATTCCTCCAACTGAAATTTTGGTGTTGTTTCAAGCCATGAAAAAAAACTTCAGTAAAATCTTGGTGGTGGAGACAGTGAGGGGAAGATCAAGCCAGTGATATACATACATGGTGGAAGTGACCATCCAACCTGGTAGAAGGTTAGGGATTTTGAGAAGAGGCTCATCAAAGTACTTAGCCCACATGGTAAGGATGTCAGAAATTTTATAATAAGAGTTTATTAGTAACAGATTTTGACTCTGACAAAATGCATTTGTTGGGGGCAGGCTACAACAGCCTAATGTTTTGAGCTATTGTCATCACTTGTCCACCTTAATGGTCATGGGTCCCAGCATCTTTGGTTGGCACTATTGAGGCCAGGAAATCCCAAAGCCAGAACAGACCACAAGGCAAAACTTTATTTAGGCAAGAATTTGTTGTTGGTAGGTTGGCCGGTGTAGATCAAAGGTCCAGGGATTGGTCAGACTCTGGACAAATTTATCTGAGCTCAGAGTGACACCTTTCTAGGTCCCAAGCAAAATCAGGCACCAGCAGAACTCAATCGCCTACCTCCATGGATTCAGAGGGGAAGCAGGGAGAGGTAAGTATGAGCTTAAAAGTGGAGACCAGGGTCCAGGACTCACACCAGAGAGATGGAAGTCTAAATAGGGTACTCAGGACAGAGACTCACAACAATATGGCAAACTCGCTTCAGGACAGGCACCGTCTACACTACCCTGCCCTCTCCCCAGTATTTTAGACTTGTCTGATGGATGCTGATACACAGGAGCTGGGCAGGGTCACAGCTACTCTGAGACATGCTCACAAACTGAACCCCATTCTCACAGGCCAGAAAATCAGAATGAAGGAGCAAACCTGTTTGGGGTTCTCCAAGAGAGAAGAAGAAAGGATAAGGTGGGCAAACTCATGAACATCACACAGTGGTCCACACCTTCCAACTGCTGGTGTGGCACAGTGACCAAGCTTTTAATTCTGTCATTAGAACATCACATTAAAATCTTACCAGTTAGTTCTGGTTGTCTGTTGCACAGAACCATGAGAAATGATGGTTCTGTAGATCAGCTAGGCTTAGCCGGGTGGTTCCTGAGTGGGGTCTTTCCTTCAGTTATAGTGACTATAATTGACTGATGTTGGAGTCAACTGAAAGCTCTACTGGGCTTGTGTCCAGTATGGAGTCTTTACTCACATGTCTGATATCTCAGTGAGGATGACTAGAATAGCTAGGACTGTTCAGGCATCTTTCCTTTCCCACACAGCCTCTGCACGGGGCTAGCTTGGGCTTCCTCATAGAATGTCAGTCTCACCATAGCTTGGCTTCTTATGTGGTAGCTGGATTCCCACAGAACAAGTATTCACATATCTATATCTATATCTATCTCTATCTCTATATCTATATCTATGTATATATATATCTTTTTTTTATTATACTTTAAGTTCTAGGGTACATGTGCACAATGTGCAGGTTTGTTACATAGGTATACATGTGCCATGTTGGTTTGCTGCACCCATTAACTCATCATTTACATTATGTATTTCTCCTAATGCTATCCCTCCCCCTGCCCCCTACTCCATGACAGGCCCCGGTGTGTGATGTTCCCCATCCTGTGTCCAAGTGTCTCATTGTTCAATTCCCACCTATGAGGGAAAACATGTGGTGTTTGGTTTTCTGTCCTTGTGATAGTTTGCTCAGAATGATGGTTTCCAGCTTCATCCATGTCCCTGCAAAGGACATGAACTCATCCTTTTTTATGGCTACATAGTATTCCATGGTGTATATGTGCCACATTTTCTTAATCCAGTCTATCACTGATGGACATTTGGTTTGGTTCCAAGTCTTTGCTATTGTAAATAGTGCCGCAATAAACATACGTGTGCATGTGTCTTTATAGTAGCATGATTTATAATCCTTTGGGTATATACCCAGTAATGGGATCGCTGGGTCAAATGGTATTTCTAGTTCTAGATCCTTGAGGAATCGCCACACTGTCTTCCACAATGGTTGAACTAGTTTACACTCCCACCAACAGTGTAAAAGCGTTCCTATTTGTCCACAACCTCTCCAGCATCTGTTGTTTCCTGATTTTTTAATGATCACCATTCTAACTGGTGTGAGATGGTATCTCATTTTGGTTTTGATTTGCATTTCTTTGATGACCAGTGATGATGAGCATTTTTTCATGTGTCTGTTGGCTGCATAAATGTCTTCTTTTGAGTAGTGTCTGTTCATATCCTTTGCCCACTTTTTGATGGGGTTGTTTGTTTTTTTCTTGTAAATTTGTTTAAGTTCTTTGTAGATTCTGGATATTAGCCCTTTGTCATATGGGTAGATTGCAAAAATTTTCTCCCATTCTGTAGGTTGCCTGCCCTCAGAACAAGTATTCTAAGAGGGGTAGGCACAACTGTAAGGCTTCTTAGGATCTAGCCACAAAAGTCACTGCACCCCTTCTGCAGTACACACTCTCTCTCTCTTTTTTTTTTTTTTTTTTTTTTTTGAGACAAAGTCTCATTCTGTCGCCCAGCAGGCTGGAGTGCAGTGGCACAATTTCAGCTCACTGCAACCTCTGCTTCCCGGGTTCGAGCGATTCTCTGGCCTCAGCCTCCTAAGTAGCTGGGACTACAGGCATGCACCACTATGCCCAGCCAATTTTTGTATTTTTAGTAAAGACAGAATTTCACCATGTTGTCCAGGCTGGTCTCAAATTCCTGACCTCAAGTGATCCACCTGCCTCGGCCTCCCGAAGTGCTGGTATTACAGGTGTGAGCCACCGTGCCTGGTCCCCTTCTGCAGTACTCTTATTGGTTAAAAGCAAGCCATAGGATCAGCCCAGATTTAAGAGGAGATTTAAGAGGCAATGTCCACATAGTGGTGTAAATACCAGGAGGTATGTATGGTTCATTGTGAGGCTACCTCACATTGTGTCAGCTGTGTGAATGTAGACAAGGCCTAGAACACTCAGTGCCTCCATTTTTTCGTGTGCAGAATGGGAAAGGAAGTTACAAGGGCTGTTTCTGAGTGTTGTTTACTTATTAACATATACATGTCAAGGATTTCCCACAAGGACTAGCACAGCTAGGGGTCTGTGTTAGTCCATTCTCATGCTGCTATGGAGAAGTACCCAATACTGGGTAATTTATAAAGAAAAGAGGTTTAATTGACTCACAGTTCTGCATGGCTGGGGAGGCCTCAGGAAATGTACAATCATTGTTGAAGGGGAAGTAAACACGTCATTCTTCACATGGCAGAAGGAGAGAGAAGTGCAGAGTGAAGGGGGGAAAAGCCCCTTATAAAACCATCAGCTCTTGTGAGACGTTACTCACTACCATGAAAACAGGATAGTGGAGCTGCCCTCATG
This sequence comes from Pan paniscus, assembly GCF_029289425.2. Classification (NCBI taxonomy): domain Eukaryota; kingdom Metazoa; phylum Chordata; class Mammalia; order Primates; family Hominidae; genus Pan; species Pan paniscus. The sequence goes on from NC_073266.2 coordinate 55,086,929, forward strand.
ATCTAATCACCCCCCATGAGGTCCCTCTCCCAACATGTGGGGATTACAATTTGGATTACAATTTAAGATGAGATTTTGGGTGGGAACATAGCCAAACCATATCAGGGTTCAACCACAGTTGGCACTTGTTAATTATACATTACCTTCATCCCACACTTGGATTTCTCCTAATATTTAATGTGTACATGTCTTATCTTCCCTGCCATGCTGAAAGCTTCTTGAGGTCAATAATTATCCTATACTTCTCTCTTTAAATTTATTTCAGTTGTCCAAAAGAAATGCCTGTTGAAAGAAACAGAAGGAAAAAGAGATGAGGGAGCTGGGGACCATGCAAACAAGCCTGGACACCTTTATAATTTTCTTTGGGCTCAGCATGGCACCCAAGCTCCTTAGATCTGACCTTTGCCTTTTCTGGAAAAAACTAATAAGTTATCCTAGATTGTATGGTGGGCATTATTAATCTAGTTAATAGATTGCACTGTTTTTATGAGGGCTTTAGCCCATTAATTGTTTCCATGCAAATGGATGCCGTTAATTACAAATTAATCTTATCTTTTCGTTAAGGCAGGGCCATCAGGACCTCCACTTGGCAATGCTTGCTGGCACTTGATATGAATCAATGCGTACACTTGAAAGTAATAAAACTGTATTTCTTTAAAGATAGTTAATAAATCAGATCTTCATTAATGCAGATAGGCCAGACCCCCTACTTGTCTAATTTAATGAGGTTCTAATTCATTACTGTGATTCATCTGGGGATGATGGCCAGCAGGGCAGGGCACATAGTAGGCAGTTAATAAATCCTGTGTTTTCTGAGTTTTCCGGCAGTGGGGAGGTGCTCCACTAGTCTTTCTCCCCATCATAAATGTCATTTAGATCTTCAGCAGCCTTAACGACATTTCCCAGGTAGTCATACAGGACCCCAAAGAGGAAACACAACTTTCCAGCAAAGGCTGTTGCTTTTATGCCCTATCTATGTTAGAAATTCAAGGGTTCCCAATTGAGAAAAGAAGGAGGGTGGCATCAGGAACACTGTTTGAGCCAGAGTGTTGGCTTGGTTAGCTGGTCATTGGACTCAGTGGCTGAGGCAGTCAGATGGGAACTGTCTGCCTGCCCTTGTCCATCCACCTGAGCATAATGAATGAACCAGTGAGCAATGGAATCCCAGTTTCTTCTTGGGACACATTAACGATTCATGTCTCAGTGAGACTACTAAATTGTTCCACAGTCTCTTTTCTCAGATTTCTTTTACACGAAAGCTAGTTCCTCCTCATTATATTTATTTCCAGTCTAGGACTGGGCCTCAACTCATGTACTTCTAGCTACTGGGGTCTCAGGAGCTAAACCCCAGCTTTCTGTTTACAGAACAAGTGTGGGCCTTCAGACGCAGTGGACTTGCCTGTCCCTTTCCATTCTGCCCATGTGACTGGTGCACCAGGACTGAGTCCAGAGGCACCACCACAACATGGGGAGAGGTGTATGAGTGCAGTGGGGGTGGAGGGGAAAGAAAACATGGCTTACGTTTTAGACTTGGGGAGCCGGCAGTGTGATGAAACACTTCCCTCCGTGCCGCCGAATTCATTTCTCTAAAGTTCCACTGTGCACAGAACCATTTGTTTCCACATTGTTTTTATTAAACAAGAAAGGCGAGCTTTATTACTGCGCAAATGAAAGCAGCCGGCAAAGACAGATACTTCCCAGATTCTTATTAATCTCCAAGAGTTATGGGGCCTCTGAAGTCCCAAAGAAATTAACATACTCCACAGAATTTTCTCAGCAAATCACCCAGGTGCCGCACCCCTCCTTATGGGTAGCGATAACTGCCCTGCCCTGGGCAGCTTCAGGGGGCTCTCTTTACCTGTCGGTGGCCTCCTCCCTCTCACCCTGTCATCTGACCCCACCCTCTCTTAGGTTGCACGTGGGCCAACCTCATGCTTCAGTGCCCAATCATGGATTTATTTGTACACCGATTCTGGGCATTGTCTGGAAATGTGGATTTAGGTGTCGTTCAATTTACTTCCATATACAATTAAATATGTATGGATTATTTACTACTGTAATGTGGGAGAGTCTTGACATCTGTGAGATTATATCCTGAGGCCTCTGTGAATCTCAAACGCATGAAAAATACAGTCATGTGTAGTTCCCTCTCTCTATAAATGCAGAACAATGATCACTCACTCATTCTACAAATATTTACTCAATGCCCTCCGTGTCCTCGACACAGTAGTCTCTGCCCTCAGAGGGTCCTGGGTGTGATGGGGAGTCTGGGAAGACATGGGAGAGTTTGAATGAAGGAACAACAGGATGTGTCTTATGATTTTCAAGGATCATATTAATTGCTGTGTTCAAAGCAGTCCATCAGGGACAAAGCAGACATAAGCTGATGAGTTATAAGGATGCTGTAACAGCCCAAGGAAAATGAGATAGTCCAGGGTGGGCATAAGTGGCAACTGGAGGTATTCTAGATATGTTATGAAGGTATAGAGGCACAAATAAGAACTGACGTGGCACCTTCAGATCTCTAGAGAGAGGTGCAGTGCCTGTCCAAAGGGGAGAACCGCTACACTGGGGGGTCGATGAGTGTGGGGCAGTCAGCCAGGCTTGCTCTCTAGGCTCCTGCCTCAGCCTACTATATCAGCCCCTAAATGGAAATCAGACTCCAGCAAAAGGGTAACCTACTGTTATGTTGTATGATTTGGGGTTTCATGAAAACAGTCAAAGATGGCGTAAGAGAATCTGTGAATGCCAGGGTCTGCAGTATATACAATTTGAGTAGCATATATTAGTTTAAGGTATTTTTAAGCTGGTTTTCCATTAAAGAAGTAAGGTGGCCCAAATGTCTAGTTAGCCGCGTTTTACAGGTGAGCAAGCAAAGGCTCAGAGGATTTTAGTGAATTTCCCAAAGTCACAAGATAATTAGACAGATCCAAGGCTAAAGCCTGGATCTCATGTACACAAGTGCAGCTTTTCCCATGGTTCCCATGCAACTTCCTTACTGTGTATCCAACCCTGTGCTGGGGTTGAGAATGGTGGCGAGGAGGAAAAGCAATGCCGAAGGAGATCTGGTCCTTGTCCTAGAAGAGCTAAAGTTTCTTTGCAGGTAAGACTTAAATATACACACAACTCTTAAGGCAGAGTGTGTCCTGGAATGGCACTCTTCAAAGTAGTGTTTGGTTAGGTGTTGGGGTTCTCCTGACTATAAGTGCCTCCAGCCATTAAGTTCGTCCCTATGGAATATCACATGATGGGGTGAGGGCTCCAAGACGAAGCACATAGGACCAGATAATGTCCATATCATTGAGGATCAGTGTGTTTAGAAAATTCTTATTCTCTGATCTCATGTTTCCACCTTCCCACCCAAACCCTTTGGTTTAAGCAAGGCCAGTGGCCCTAGGTCCTTCTCACAATAAAGTCATTTCTGCCATTAATGGCTTTACTTACCTTGGTTCCTTGTTCCCTTTGGAGGGAAGGCCCTTTCTCTCTTCCCACCAGGGTAAAACCTCATTCCATTTTCCAGAGAGGCCCCAGTGCCACTGTCCTAAATATGTTTCCTGCTGCTTGTTACCAGCTCCCCCAGAGTACAGAGGTAAAAAGTCCAGAAAAGCTTGGAGGGGAAGTTTAGGGGTAAGGAGAAAATGTGGAAAAGCTTGAGTTGAGAATGGGGCGGGAGTGTGAGAGGAAGAATGTTGTTTAAACACCTAGACAGGGGTATTTCTGGATGCTGAGAGAGGTTCAGGGTGAAACCACAAATCAATTTGCATCACAGAGGAATGACTGCATGGTACTGTTTTCCTAAGGTGGGAAGTAGAAACCAATTCAAAGGGTTTTAATGACTCCCAGAGGGGCTCGGAAGGATCTCACCTGTAAGAACTGGCGAGGGTGAAAGAGAACAGGTTAGTCAGCAAGGGCAAGCCTAGCTCTCTCCAGATGTGGGGCCTCTCAGGAGCCAGGGTCGGGAGTCCAGGAGTAGAAGGAGGTGTGGGTGAGCAAGGCCTCCTGGGACTCTTATTTGCTAGCAGATGGCCCTACTGCCTGCTAACTCTGGAGATCACATCAGGCCCTAAGCTTCCTGAAGTGCAAATTGGAGTGGGAACTGGGGAGTCCAGGACCCCTCTGTCCCTGTCCCTAGCACTGCAATTGAAGGTTGAGTCAAGGATAGAGCTTCTAATACTTCTCTACTTCCCTGTGCTGGGACACTGGGAGAAAATAAGGGGTGTGCCCTCCAAGACTGCTTTGCCTGCAGTCTTATTCCTTGGCTTAAGGCATGGGCATTCATATGTTACCCAGGACAAAGCATTGGAAGCTCCTTTCTTGGAAGTCACTCATATTGGGATGAGATGATCAAAGTCTTTCCAGGTGGAGCATCTTGGAGGAGACTAGGGTCTGATATGAAGAGAAGTTTTTGGCACAGGATCTTGGTGAGTGCAAGTCTAGATGGGATCTGTGATTGTGTGTGTGTGTGTGTGTGTGTGTGTGTGTATGTGTGGTGGGTGGGACACCTGCACCTGCATCCAGGATTCCTATGGGGACCCCAAACCAAAGAAGATTCCAGAAATCACTTGAAAAGGGGCGATCTCAGAGACCAGGTTGTATCTTTCTTCACATTCTCAAGTCTCTTGGGCTAAGATGTGATCAATTGCTGGTCCAGTTGGATGGCCAGGAATGACTGACTATCTGATAGTGACATTTACATATGCAGCATGACATTTTCCTCCTTGGCGATTCAATTCTTTTTCTATTTATTTTTGTTTATCGTTATAGCCCCCTAAGTGCATTTAGCTCCATCAATATGAGCAATCCAGCCAGCCATACTGGCATTTTTTTTTCTCTTAAGGCTGGTTATTTCCCCAGGCCCCTTTTCTCTTGTCCTTTTTCTTATTCCCACACTGGGATATTATGTTCCTGGTGCGGCATGATTGAGCAGATGAGTCTCTTGAGAAGGACTCCCCTCTGCCTCAGGTACACTCGACTCCCCAGTGGTAAGAGAACATACAAATGGGAGCTCCAGCCCTGCAGCAGGCTGGAGATGGCACACATGGACAGGCTAGCACTCTAACCATTGGGACTCATTCTTTATAAGAGAGACTTGCAAGGATATATGAGCTCATCTGGCACAAAGGAGCCTTATTCTAGGAGCCTGACTTACCTGCAAAACCTTTGTCCAAGCACAGGACTGCTAAGAGGTGGGGAGGAGAAAGAGAGAAACAAATGGGAGGGACAGAAGGAAAAAAGAGGAGAGGAGTCGAGGGGAGAGGGGAGAAGGAAAGGAGAGAGGGCATCTGGAAAAATGCACTGAACCTAGAATTAGAACTTGTGGGTTGACATCCAAGTTCCGTACTTGCTGATTTTAAGAACTAGACAAGTTGCTCCTCTCTCTGAGCTTCAATTTCCTCCCTGTGACATGAAGAATCATATCATACCTTGCCAATCCAACAGATCAATTGTGAAAATCAAATGAGGTAACATAAGCTGATGTATTGTGTAGTGTGAAATGTCCTCTAATATAAATAAATACATCTGTGTATATTTATGCCCCTGCACACTCATTTGCATGTTGTCATAATTGTAGCACCATCCTGTGCAGGTGCACATCAATTTCTGTTGCACCTTTGTCTTTGCCAATTCCCACGTCTGGCACGCTTTGACCGTTTCTGACCAAGCCTTACGTATTGTTATGAACCATTGCTCCAGCATCTGCTAAAGTCCTTTGGCCTTTGAGAAGCATTTCTTGACTGCCCAGCTACCACTAATACTGCCGTTCTTTGAATTGTGAGCCCTAGCAATGGGGGAGAATGACTCAGGAAAGCTCCCTCCCCAGCCCTACCTGCTGCTAGAGTCTAGCTATCGGCTGGAATTGTGAATTGTTTTAAATGTGAACACAGATGGGATGCTGTTATTGAACCATTTAGGAACTATTGTATTTTTATACAATGCCCCACAGTGTCCTGGGGTAGGAGAGTGTGTAGGGAAAGAGGACAGAGACTAAAGGTTTCATGGTGGGCTAAGATGAAGAGGGCAGTGCGTGGGTTTCTCATAAAGGATGCCAGACAGAATGGCAGGTGGCACTTCCCCCTTCTATCCTGAGCATAGCTGAGGACCCATTGTGCTGCTTGTTGTCCTTCCTCTAGACATGAGCGGTGGCAAATTGGAAGCCCAAAGCTGCTGTAACAAGTCGAGCCATTTTGAGAGGTGATTCTTGACTGTTTAAGAAATAGTAGCTCGGAGAACAGAGGAGAGCACCTGTCAACCCCTGTTTTCTACATCGCAGGGACCACAGGTCACAGTGGGAAGCCTCAGTCTTTGAGTCAAAAGAGTGGGAGAGGGAAATGCACAATAGTTATCTTATAGTCCATATCCTAGCATGTGGCAAAGGCTCTCCCATCTGCCTATTAAATTGAAATGCACACAGAACAACAACAACAATAACAACAGATGACACAGGCACAGGTCAGGCACTGTTCAAAGTGTTTCACACATATCACTCCATGTCAGGCACTGTTCAAAGTGTTTCACACATATCACTCCATGTAATTCCCAGAAGGGCCCTAGGAGGTAAATACCGTCATTAACCCCATTTTATAGATGAGGACACCAAGGTAAAGGGAGACTGAGTAAGTTGGTGTTAGGGTCACATATCTAAAGAGTGATAAAGCTCAGGTTTGAGCCAGGCAGTCTGGCTCCACCATCCAAGCTCTCTCTCTCTCTCTCTTTTTTCAGAGACAGGGTCTTGCACTCTGGATGGAGTACAATGGTGTGGTCATAGCTTACCGTAACCTCAAACTCCTGGGCTCAAGTGATCCTCCTGTCTTGGTCTCCCAGCACTGGGATTACAGGCATGAATACCACACCCATCCCTATCCAAGCTCTTAACCACTGCACTATGTTTCCACACACACTCTCTCTCTCTTCGTGTGTGTATGTGTGTGTATACAGATTTGACGTAGTGAGAGACTGACCTGGAAGGGCAGAGAGTCCACATTAGTATAGGAGAAGAAGTTAGGAATGATTGGAAGGATAGGAGCTCTGAAAGGGAGAAATCCTGGTGGGCTTTGAGGAAAGCCTCTTTTTCAAAGAGCACATCCTCTAACAACTTATAGCAATTCCCACAAATAGGAATATTCCTGAAATAGACCATTCCTTCATATGCTAAGTTTATATCAAGCTCATCCTTGTCTCATTTTTAGAACTTTAGGTAATCTTGACTTTCTATCAGTTGTCTGTGCTTTGAATTCTCTCAGGAAGTTCTTCCTGAGGTTGTTCCTCTTTTTGGCTCACAAAACGTGCTTGGGCAAGCAGGCTGTGAGGCTGGTGGCAGACAGGAAGGGAGCCTGAACGCCATGGCTGCTGTTACACCCTGTTAGCCTCCTTTCCTCGAGAACTAATTATGTGTACTCAAATAGAGCTGGGAGGGGTGTGGGCCAGAACCTGGTCTGCTCTTATACCCCCATAACTCTTAGCACAGAGTTTTGTACATGGTTCAAATTTGAATACCTTGTATTTATTAATTAGAGATCCACAACTGACAAGAAGTGGCCTTTCCTGGAGCCTTTTCCAAGCCTGGTTTGGTTCATGGGCAAGTCCTAGGCTTGCTCAGGGGTCAGTCTTGGCGGACTTCAAAGTGAACTTCTCAGCTTAAGCTACAAATTTTGTGGAATTTTCCACATTGAGGAATGCCATTTTCAGAACACAAATGTTCGTTTGGCCTATTGCATTTGTTATCAGACAACCTATCACTTGAGACACGAAAGAAGATGTGTTTTCTCAGCTCTAGTGATGTTGTCTTATGGGAGAAGTTCCACACAACAGAAGCTCAGGGAACCTGGTGATATGATTTAGAAGCAATTCACCAGGTCAGAGACACTGTTAAATCAGAAATGTGGCAAGGGGACAAGAGAGAAATCTGGAACAGTTATTTTGTCTACAAATCAAGGGCATGGTAAAGTTTCTTACTTTTAACTTCTATTGAAACAATGACCATAAACAATGTGCAATGCTAAAAACTAATTAAATAGCCGCCCTAAATCAACAAAAAAGAGTAAATCGAATTTTAAGTAACATTTGCTCCTGTGAAATGTCCTTCTCCTTGTTTGGGGCCTGTCCCAATGCTGATGCTTCTGTAAGTCAGGCCTCACTGATGGGTGAATTGATCAGCCTGTCCCTACAATCTCAGCTGGCTTCAATTCTGACTGAGCATTTCCCTCAATAGCTCCTCCTCCTCCACCTCCTCATGATCATCATCATTATGCTTTCCTTGAAGCCATTCGTTTAAACTGCAATGTTCCCTTTTTTTCTGCATATCTAAATCCTGCTCATTCTTATAACACCCTCGGTTTTTACATCCAGTCTACCCAACAGTTCTTTAACATTCCTGCCTTTTAATGAATACCTCAATGATTATATCTCTTACTAGCCACCTTTTACATCCAGCTTCATGAAAGCTGTTCATTCAGTTCTCATCATTCTTATCAGTTTCATAGTGCCCCTGCTCCCTGCTGCCACCTCTCCCCATTCCTTGCCACCCCTGGCCTCTGTACTTACCAGGATAGGCTGCTTTATGAAGGAAAAAAAGATTCCCAAATGTCAGTGGCCCAACACCACAAAGCTTTATACTCTGTACACATGAAGTCAGTTGCAGGTCTAGATAATTTTCCAAGCAATTGACTTACATGTGGTGACTCAAGGATCTAAGCCAAATAGTCTTTTCCATCAAGGAACTGTACCTTGGAGCAAAGGGCCTCTTTGATCACCATCACTGGACAGATTGTGCATTTCACTCACCCATCCTGGATGTGACACTTACCATTCCTGCTCACGTTTCATTGTCCAATTAATCATACAACCCTACCCACTTACCAGCAGTTGAAAAATTTCCAGGTATCTGGAAGGAGAAAAGAACCAGATATTGGGGAACACATCCCTAATTAGATAATAACGTTATGAAAGAAGCTTGGGTTCCTTATATTTCTTAGTGTCTCCCATGATATTCTGGGTAAAATAGGCTCTCAATAGTGTCTGTTGAATAAATAACATCATTAGCCCTTAAGAAGCATTAATCTGTGACAAGATCTATGCTAGGCATATTGCAAGAATAAAGATCTGCAATGAAAAGCCTGGTATGCACTGGGTCATTCATTCATTCATTTGTTTATTCATTCAACAAATACCTATTGAGTGCATTATTATCCTAGGCACTGTGCTGAGCACTTGTGAATGATGCATGGGTCATTGTCCTTGTGGAGCTTACATTCTAGAGAAGGAGACAGATAACAAACAACAGATATAACAAAGAAACTAAATAGTGTGATAGAATGTTGTGCATTGTGAACATAAAAATAGAGCAGGGTAAAATATATAGTGACTGTGAGGATTGGGGTGCAAGAATTTTAAAGTGGGTGGTCAAGGCAGACTTCATTGAAGTGACATTGAAAAAGAAGTAGAGGAGACAGTTAACCATGCAGGTATTTGTAGGAAGAGCATCCAGGAAGTGGGAATAACTTCTGCTAAATCCTAAGGTGTGGCATGTTTGAAGACTAACAAGGAGTCCATTATGGCTGGAGTGAGATAGAGTGAGCCAGGGATGATGAATTCAGAGGGGTGATGGGGGCCACATCAGGAGGGCTTGTAGGCCATTGGAGGACTTTGGTTGTTCCTGTGAGTAAAATGGGAAGCCATTTAAGGGTGATGGACATGTGTGAGACATGACCTGTGTTTGAAATTGATTATAGGAAGCAAAGGTGTAAGCTGGAAAATCAGGAGTGAGAATAATAGTTCATGAGAGAGATAATAGTGCTTAGAACAGGGTGCCAATAGGGGAGGTGTTTTTAGCTACATACATGTATATGTATACTTTTGTGGTGATATATATGTGTAATACATACCTATATGTGTTATGAATACATATAATCTAAAGAGGAAACTTTAGGTTTACATCTCATTTGCATACATAGATACATTTCTTGGCCCTTATTTTTGCCTTTTCAGAGAACTTTTTCATGTATTATGACGCAAAACAACTAAAAAGAGAGAAGGGGCTGGTACCATTATCATCCTCCTCCTATGTGTCACCTTTATGGAGAACTTTATGGGGACAGGGCCTAAGTGGAAACAGTGCTTAGAGTCCTTGTGGCCCTGCCACCACAGGGATGGGGTTTTTAGGGCCTGGCTTCCCAAGCACTCACATCACAAGGTCTTAGAGAAAGAAACTTAATCAACAGAGTCGAATGGGTGGTAAGATAAGTTCCACATAATCCCCAGTCTCATCGAATCTGAGCATCTCTTAATAAAACTCACAGTTGTTGTGGGGAAGGGATATGGGGCTACAGGCTCTTCAGCCCGCTGAGCTACCACCTGCTCCCGGCAGGGGCTGCACCGTTAATCCCCTGAGCATCATAGCTTATTTCCCAGACTGCTTTCTCTTCCAAAAAGAAAATAACCGCTGGTCTGTGAGCTACATCAGAACGTCTCTCCAAATGCCATCAGAGCCTCTGGCTGCTGCCTGTGTCGTGCTTCCAGTGACCCCAGGGTGGACCACCTACACCAACATTCCTGTTAACTAATACCTGCTTGCTTATGTTTCATTGTCTCAGGCCTGCCACAGTGAGGGCTGCTTCCCTTCTCTGCGCCAGGCCTCAGTTTACTTCTGTTTATTTTATTGCCATGTGATGGTGATTGCTGGATATGAGACCAAGACTGGCTAAGAGCGTTTCACAATCTTCCCTTAATTTGTTGTTAGATGCTGGGTCAAGAAATCCCCACATCTTGCTGGCACTGATCTGAATCTGCCTGAATGGGCTGTGTTTGGTTTTCCTAGTGTGTCCCCAACAACTACTGAGCAAATACTTAATGATACCAACTACCTCCTGCCAATTAAGTGTCCAGCCCTTTCTGAGCATATTCTCTCTTTGACAAGCATGTTGCAAACACCACTGCAGTTGGCAGTTTTGTCTTTGCTAATTGTGCTGATGACACTACATCTGCTGCTCCACCACTGTTCTATTCTGCTCTTTACTATCCTGCTCTCTGCCCTAGGATGCTGACCCTTGCATCCTACATCCCCCCAGGCTCCCTTGCAGTCCTCTGTCTAACTCCCTGTTGGCTTCAACCACAGTGAGACACCAGCAGGATGCTGGAGCTGCAGGAAGGAGAGCGAGGTCAAGGTGTTTCTTCCCTGCTCTCCCGCTTTGGACAGCAGTTCTGGTATGACCATTACTCTATACCTGCAGCTACTAACAGCTGGGCCCTCTTCTAGGGTTCTGGCTCTCACTGGGTTCTGGTAACATCTTTCCTCCCACCCTTGCCCTTTCAGGCTAAGTAAGGGTGGCAACAGCCCCTGCTATACAAATATTTGGGTGCCTTGACATCTCTTGTTGGCTTCCTTAAATTTGCATTTAATCCCATCATTAAATTCTTTTCAAAACCCCAGCTTGGTTGCCTTGCATTTCCTGCTGGAGCCTCATCAATGAGAAGTTCTCTCTGAAGGTAGGGGTGAGATTTGGCCATAGGTATGGGGGACTCTTCCTATTATGTCACCCAAGGTTTCTGTCCTTACCCTTTTCTGGTGTACGGTTTGATTAGGGGACTTTACCACATCACTTCCAGGGATGGGAATGAAGGTCATCTGCCAATGAGGGCACACTGGTGTGGGCTTGAGGCAATGGGGGTGGGGGCTGAAATGAGAATGTGTGAACAGTGCCTTGGGGAACCCACAGACTGGCTGGGGATATAAGACATCACATACCATCAAAACAATATAACTAATGATCATGAAAAAATGATATCCTTATTTATTGAGCACATAATATGTGTTAGGCATAGCGGCATATAGTAGACTGTATGTAAATTGTTCCTAATTCTCACAATACCTTGCAATGTTAGTATTATGATCTCTACTTTACAAACAAAGAAGCCTGATACGGAGGGTACCAAGTGACTTGCCAGATACTACTGGAGCTGGATTTAAAACCAAGCTTTTTGGCCTCTAAACCATGATTATTCTTGCAGCTATATCATATCTACTCATGACATAGAAAATAATACAGGTTAGTGTATGTGAAGCAGGGTGCCAGTGGGATGCAGCTCAAACTCTGTGTGCAATAGAAGGTCATACCCAGGAAGAGCAATGTGCGACATGAGAGATTTCATTAGACAGCAAGATTTGATCTGCACCTTGAAGGAAAGAAATGAGGACATGTGGAGAAAGAGAAGAGTGATGAGGGCACAAATGCCAGTGCTCTGTCCAGAAGTAATGACTCTCTGACTTAAGGAACTGAGGAAGTGGCTTCCCAGGCCTTGTGACTCTCCCTATCTTTCTTTACGTTGCCTTTAGTGCTGAGAATTATCACCCCTCTCATCACTTCCTATTCACCTAAGTCCTTGCAGCCTTCTCTTACCAATTCTTGGAAATACAGGTGAATTCTCCATGGCTTCCAGGTAGAAGTCATAGGACTTTTTCAGTTCTTATCTTGCTTTCTGCAATAAATGAGCATAAACCTCCTCCTATAGGATCTTAGTAAACATCTTTCCTCTTGTGATCTCTAGGACACCACTTTCTCTGTAGTCTCCTTCTTTCTCTGTGCCCATTCACCACATCCTTCTTTCTGTCTCTGTTCTTCTCCTTTCCTGTCTCAACTCCTAATCCCAGTCTGGCTATCATTCCCCATCATGGAGCAAGCTCTGCCATCAACATGATGCGGTGGTTAGAAGTGTGAGCTCTAGACCTTGTTGACCTGGGTTTGAGCTTTTGAATCTTCCATTTGCCACTTCTTAATTGGGCAACTTATCATACCTTGCTGTGCCTCCACATTGGGACAGAACCTAGCACACAGCTAGCACTTGATAAACATCAACTGTTATCCATTCAATTGTCCAAGCAAGAAACCTAGATGTCACCCCGGACTGCTCCTTCCTCCTCATCCCACCTCTAATCCAGCACCAAGGATCCCAATCTTCTGATTGCCTCTCAGAGCTGCCTAGTTTTGGTTTTCTTCAGATCTGCCCATCTCAGAGACTCATGTGGGGTTTGAGTCTTAACTGTTCTATTTGTTTTCAGCTTTCCTTGCCTTGATCCAATTTTTACTTTGAAGCCAAAGTAATCTTTCTAAGAAACAAGTATGACCTCACCCATGCTTAAAATCCTACTGGGATTGCTACTGCCTTCAGGATGGAGTCCAAATGCCTTGGAATGTAATGGAGGGCCCATATGCTTCCTTCTCCCTTCCAGTCATACTTCCCATCTCCTGCAAGCTTCCCAACATCCATTCCATGACCTAGCCTTACAATTTCCTAAAGCTGATCATTAAACATGGATCCATTCCTGCCAGATGAGACTCACTGGCACTGAGTGCCCCAGGAACCTGCATGTCTAACAAGTGCTGTACAAAGTCAGCCAGTTTTCACTATGCTGATAGTCCTTGGTTCTCTCTCTCCTCTTCTCCCTGCTTCCTTTTGGCCTCACACACTGAGCAGGGCCAGGTTTTATTCTAGTAAACTTGGGTAACAATAGATATGATTGTCAGCCTCCCTGGGGCTGGCCAGGTTTTTATGAAATTAGACATATTTGTCTTGATGTTTAGGAGCAAGCATGAAATTCAAATCTGTGTGTTGGCATTCCGCGGGCTGGGCCTTTAATATTCAATGACATAACTTCATTGCGGGTTTGACAACACTATATAGAAGTTGTGCTTACCATTGAAAATTAAAGCTACTGAAAGCGTTGACAGCAGCAAAATTGTGAATGCTTCCCAGCTCCCGAAGTGATTGCTATTCCAGTTTGTCTAGAAGTGCTTATTGTGTTTGTAATACCGTCAGTTCCACTTAAAGACGACTTGAAGTCGATGCCATACAGGTAAGTACCAAAGAAATCTCTTCCTTCCTCTCTCCACTTCTCTATCGCCTCCCACATGATTTTTCTACTCAGGGTCTATTTGCCTTTAGTTATAGAGCCCCTGATTTCCTCAAATTCTGAGCCAATTGATTATATTCCTCTTTCAAGTTGCCAGGTTAGCTAGACTTTCATTTTTTCTCCTGTTCATTTTCCTTTTCTTTTTATCCCCCCTTTTCTCCCACATGATTTTCAAGGAAATTGAGTTATAGTGACTTACTCCACAAATCCCTTGTGTGTGTGAATGACATTTTCTTGTGTGTAAAGGAAATGTTGTGTGGGGTGGTGAGGAGGATTTGGCATCTGAGGAAGGATTATTTGAAATTAATGCTAAGAATAAGAAGAGACAACTGTATTAACTGACTTCATGTCAAAAAGGGTAAAAAGAAAACTTAAAAATAATTATTTAATAATGGCCTGCTTTGCTATTGGTGGTAGCATTAAAGCAGACATTTTGACAGACAATGCTGGCAAGCCAGCCTCCTTCTTAGGTTGGTTTCTTGGTTTGGTCTTTGAAGATTTCCTTCCCCTTTTGCAAATTGAGGCAGAATGGTTTTTATCAGAGAAAAAAGAAAAAATATATATGTATATATATACAGAGAGAGAGAGAGAAAGAAAGAAAATATATATAAAATATATATTTTCTTTCTTTCATATATATGTATGTATCTGTGTGTGTGTGTGTGTGTATTTTTTTTTTTTTTTTTTTTTTTTTGAGAAGGAATTTTCTCTTGTCTCCCCGGCTGAAGTGCATGATTGTGCATGCATGATCTCGGCTCACTGCAACCTCCGCCTCCCCGATTCAAGCAATTCTTCTGCCTTAGCCTCCCTAGTAGCTGGGATTATAGGCAACTGCCACCAAGCCTGGCTAATTTTTGTATTTTTAGTAGAGATGGGGTTTCACCATGTTGGCCAGGCTGGTCTCAAACTCCTGACCTCAGGTGATCTGCCTGCCTCGGCTTCCCAATGTGCTGGGATTACAGGCTTGAGCCACCTTACCTGGCCCAGAAAATATTCTTTATACAAGCCTTTTAGATAAACTTAAGCAAGCTGAGATCCTTGGAATGGTAAACTGAGATGCAAATAGGAGAGCTGAGAGGACTGCCTGGGGCTTTGAAAGCAGTGATCCTGGAGAGACCCTGTGGCTGACGGAGGGGCAGTGTTTCCAAGAACAGTCTAGCATGAGGGAGCAGCTGTGTGGCACTCACCGCAGTAGGCTTGGGGAGCCAGCGTTTGGGCAACTCCCAGGCTCTAACTTCCTGCTTCCATCAACATGCTTCTCACTGTAATTCACTTTTTCACTTTTCCAGAGCCTGCTGGACAAGAAGTTTCCCACTATAGACCATGAGCATTCTTTTCTGTTGCCATCCACCCTCAGGGTTTGAAAATTATGAACCCCATTGCTGGGGCAGAGCAACTTGGGAGTGATTTGAATGGTGATCAGCAGGTACAAATATCTGAACACCATATTCTTCCTGGACACTTTATAATTCTTATTAGTTTGGCATAATCTTTCCTGACTTTTCAGAGGGACCATGTTATTCAGTGGAGCCTTGCATTCAGATAACCTTCCAAGAAGACTCTGGTACTTAGAGATACCATGTTTGTAACTCTTAAGTGGCCTGTTAAAGCCTTTAATGAGTTGCTGGCACCAAAAGGATTCAGTTGGATTAAGGAACATGGAGAGATTTTACATTTTTTATGTATTTAAAGTAGAGGATTTTTTGTTTGTGTATTTGTTTGTTTGCCTTTTGTAAACTTTCCTAGTCAACACACATCTTGGCTTGTTTGTTCATCTCTTTAAATGATACAGCAAATTTTGGCCTCTGTCCGTGCTACTCCTCTCTGACTGCACATGAGATGGGTGTTGTGGTCTCTTGGGTGGATTGGAGGCTTGGAATGGGCCTTGGTGACCATTTCCTGAGTTTTCCCTATTAAATTTGTTCTTTGGTGCCTAATTTCTCCTACTATTAGTACTATGATTTTTATTTTTTTTAAAAAGCTGGACTTTTGTCCAGAACTTTGAAACATGGCATTGTTCCATGGAACTATGAATGTGAGTGATTTAGACATCATCAAAATGCAACTTTATTTTTGTTTCCTGACATTTGTTTAAACTTGTTTAGTGGGAATAATTTTCCCTATGCTCAACAAGAAACTTGGCAGGTCTCCGGGCTTTTCAGCTCATTTGTAGACACTAGAGAGACCTACGGCCATTATCATAGCCCACAAACACAGGCTAGAGCTAATAAATAGTATATCTAGTCTCATGTGATGATCAAAACTCTGAATTGGAATTAACATTACATTTTCTTTCCTGCCCTGGCTTGGACTGCTTCGGGCTGGAAGTCTGGGGTGGGAGATGGGGGATGGTTCTTTGGCGCTCTCCTGTTTCCTGATTCTTGGCTCACCTTCTCCTCGACTTGGTCACCAGCTGCTGTAGTGAATCTCACAAGGGTGGAGGCATGGGAGGGAGGAGAAGTGAGCAGATGAGATAGTATCTGCTTTGCTAAGGGCATCATGGTCTCTGGTAGTGGCCAAGGGATAGAGTTGATTTCATTCTCTTGAAAGCACTTTCATGGGATCTTAAGAGGTTTCCTGCTGGATCTTGTGACCTAAGGTTTTTGTGACCAGTGTGTGATTCCCTAATCCACCTAATTCAGGTAGACACTTGTGACATCTTCCTTTGCCATGGGCATCTGATGGTATAACTCCAGCTTCTTTCTGCTGATGTCCTGCCTTCCTCCAGGCAGCTCAATTAGTTAGGACCCAAGAAGGCCCCAGGCAGCTTCTCCCAATCTGATCCACATCCAGTTCATGAGAAACATTCATGCATTTCTTCCTCTATTCTAGAAGTGAAAGCCAATCCTGGTGAAGCAGCCCTCACCAGTGGGGCAGTTGGTCAATTCCACCTTCACCCTGTAGATTTTCAGGAAGGGGTCAGATCGGGTTCCAGTCTCCTTGACCTTCACAGATGTGTCAGGGGGTGTTCCTCTGTGTCTTTGAAGTATAGAAATACATTTCCAATTTCTGCAAGTGGTCCCATTGGATAATCCCTCCTTAGGCCTGGGGAAATCTATACGCTGTATTTCTACTCTCCCTAAATACCTGACTGAGCTGAGGAGGTCCAAAAATTGAGAAACTATGTTCATTTGTTTTCCTTTGTAAATTCTGCATAAAGAAGTGATGTTGAAATGAAGCAGGATGTGTCTCATTCTGTCTTGCTGCACATGTTTCTCTTTTACAAGGGCCTTACAGTCTACAGGAGGGACTTAAAAAAACAGGAAGAGATTTAAAATCTATAAAGAAGATGTTACAAGTCAAGTAGCCCCAAGTCCCAGTTATACAGACAATGAGTTCTGTGGTTCAGGTTAGGGTTTGGGTGGGTGGTAGAAAGGGGGAAATGAGATGGAGTCAGAAGTGTGTGTTCAAAGCTTTCAGTTTTAGTCTTGTTGCAGTCTACTGCTTTCCTACTTGAAATTCAAGATTCAAACACTCTGAGATGATGAGCCAAGCTTCAAGGATTCTTCTGGCTGGAAATGACTGGCTGAGAAAATGCATCCAGGGTCCAGGCAACTCCTAGAGTGAGGAGCTGAAGATGATGAAATACAGCACTTATATTAAGCACCATGTGCATGTGAACCTTGTCTTATCGGCCTATGTGCATTTTTGGCCAATTCCAGAAGCCTCCTTAGATACTCAGTACATGGGAGAAGAGGTAAACTTAGATCAACAATATTCATTTTGCAGAAGCACTTGGATGTCCCATTGATCATTGTTCATTCAATATTACATATATTCTCTCTCCCCCCTCCCCTCCCTCACACACACGTCATGCACCACTTTGCTCAAGACTCTATTCCAGGCATTGTGAGAGACAGTTAAAGTCTCCCAGGTAGCTCAAGAGATGAGAGACACACAGCAAATAGCTATACTCACTGCTGAGGACAGTATATCTGAATGTGAGAACAGAGAGTACCTGGTTCAACTCAGCAAAAGAAGAGATGCCTTCTTCCTGTCATTATCCAGGAAAATTTTTCAAGAGGATTGCAACCAACTGTGTCTCACCTGGACTTCACCACCTCTCCAAGTGCTGGTTTCTCTTCTAGGCTCAGTCATGGCCTCTGGGCTCTCACAATGCACAGGTACTGATTGTATTGAGTGCTGGCAAGTCTGACAGGGCCTCTGAGTCACCATCCCCTACATTGGAGGAGTCCAGCACTCTGAGAATTTTTATGCTATGCTTGGTAAGTATCTAGCACACTTCCTGGAACAAAGTAAGTCTTCCCTAGGGATTTGTGGGTTGATTGAGTGGGAACTTGAGAAGGAACTTCTGGGGTCATGCTGATGCAAGGTACCTCTGGCTTTGACTCTGACAAAGATGGGGTCCAGGAGGCTTTGTTGGGGAAGAAAAGGCCAAGACTGTGAGGGTGCTCCTAACAAGACAGAGATGCCCCTTGAGGACCTTTGTTTTCTGGGCTTTTCTCCCCACCTTCCTATCCATTTTGCACATATTGGCTTGATGTCTCCCTTGGGGAATTTGTTTTACAGCCTCTCTCCCTCTGGAGGCAAATTGCTATCTCTGTTTTAAAACACTCACCAAGCCTCCACGAGGGGCATTTTGCATTCAGGTGGCTTTGGGGATAGTGACTGAGCAGTACATTGCCAAAAGGTTCTTCTTTATATGCATACTAAGTTTCTTTTGTTGGAACTGAGGGTCAATTTCTCCATTCCTGGTTTTGTGGAACAACTTCCTATGACCTCTTTTCTGGCATGGCTCACCTTCCCTGGGGTGCATTCAGGGATGAACCCAGAAGTTCTTCCCCAGCATTCTGCCTTCTGCTTCCCCTCACTGTGACCTTCCTTACAATGGTGCTGGTGGTCTCCCTCCCCTTAGAATCAGCCAGTGAAATTCCAGGGTGCATGGAGGATACTTTGCATGGGGCATCTGATTCACCATTGTCTGAATAAGGAAATCACTTCTTATGTCAAGGTTGGGAGCCCCTGTGAGCAGCTGGAGGGGCTCTCCCTTGGAGTGGAGGATCCCCAAGTCCCTGAACTCACACTGACAGTAGGGTGACTTCCCAGGGAGCTCAGAACCTCCACACTAGACTTAGCTGCCTCTCCTGCCACCAGTCTGAGAGGCTTCTGATGTTACAGACTGAATCTACTGTTTAATTTCTAACCTCCCATGGCTCCCAATTTAGGGCTCGCCTATGGGGTCCAACCACTCAATTAGGGCAGGCATTAATGACAGTGGCTGCTTCTACAGTGTATTGCAGGAGGCGGCAGCACATCCCCAGTCCAGGAGCCATTCATTCCTCCACAATGGCCGCCTTCAGGATTTCTTTATCAGGTAGCACCTTGGTAGTCATTAATACCATGGTTAACATCAGACAACATTGACCTGAGGATAGTGGGCTAGGCCTTGAAAAAATGGGGCAGGTAGGGGAGCAGGGCACCAAGATGGAGGAAAGGGCAGCTAATGGTTGAACTGAAGGCAACAAAGAACATTTTCCCCAGTTTTGATATTTTGCCAAAGGTGACCCCTGCGGCCCATCACATCCCCTCTGCAGGGCTTCAACCACCTACTCTAATTTTCTAATAATATGAATAGCTACTCTTTATGGAGCACCACCTCTTGAGATGGAGTATCTTTTTATTCCTACTTCACAAATGAACGAATGGAGGCTCAGGCAGGTTAATGATCTTTTCAAGGTGGCACAGCCAATGGGTGGTGGAGCTGGTATCCAATCCAAGCATGATCTCAAAACTGTTGTTCTCCACCACAGTCATTTTTTCCTACTGAACTCTCTCTCTTGTGCACTCTGTCTCTTGCACTTTCTGTCTCCTTTTCTGTTCTGAACCTGGTACCGACATGAATTTTAAGCTAGGTCAAGATTACTGATATGTCTGGACCATTCATTTGCTTCCATTAAGAGTCAGGCAGGGAGAGTGGCAGGAATAACCTGGTATACATTTTACGAAAACCCCACAAGCTTTGAACACTCTGATTCTGTTCAATCTTTTCTCTCCCTCCTGTTCTTGGCAACTGTCCCTTAAGCCTGTCTGTTCTCTGCCTCTAATATATTATGCTGATATTTTATTACCAAACAATTACATCCACTAATTTGAAAAGGAAACGAGCAGGAAATTGCAATTATAAGAGTAAAAGCAATGCTCTTTTATTTCTCCCCTTTATGCATATGAAATATGGTTTGTCATTGCTGCAAAACAGACTTTTCTCCTCTTCCATGGCTCTTCACTGCCTTGTCTTTAATAATTGAGCAGAAAGGAGAGTAATAATTAGATTCCTGGTAACAAGGGAGATATCCATAGATTTGCAGCATGTGGAGGCTCAGCTTGGAGCCATGGGGCCCACCACCATGCCTCCATGGGCGAAAGCATACTTCAGGCTGTTTCACTTGAGTACCTTCCAAAGCCTTCTGTACATCCATGGTCTTCTATGTAGATTAAATATTTGCTCACAATTATTGTTTCCTTTCTGCCTTTGCCATGCTTTCCCATCCCATTGACTCTGGGCTTGGCCAAGACTTCTTTTGGTCAATGGAATATGAGTAGATGTGATGTACAGCTCATTATACTACACAGAAGCTTTCAATGTGCCTGCAATATTTGGCCCTACTTCTGTTGAGCAACACTCAGGATGGAGGCTGCTCCATCTAGGTCCCTGAGTGATTGTGCTGCACAGAAACACCCTGCTGACTCCTGATAGATATGTAGTGAGAGCAAGAAATAAATGTTTGCTGTTTTGAGCCACTGAGATTTGGAGCTGTTTTTAAATCACAGCATAGCCCAGCCCAACCTGACTGATACGTCTGTGATCTCATTTGACTCTCATTATGTCCATGGGATAGAGAAAAGACTGATCACACTGGGTGGTGTCGGGGAAAGAGCGTGTGATGTGGAATCAAAGGGACCTGGGTAAGAAGGCTTTTCCCATCATTGCTGGCTGTGCAGGCTTATCCAAACAACCCAATCTCTCTGAAATCCTGTTTCTTTATCTGTAACATGAGAATAATAAAACTTACCTTGAAGATCCCTGTGGATCAGAGTCAATGTATGCCAAAGGTCCTGGTGTAGAACCCATCACAGAATAAGCAACTAATACAAGATAGTTGTTTTTTTTTAAATTAGTATTTTATTTATTATTTTTATTTTATTTTAATTATCACTCTGTCACTCAGGCTGGAGTACAGTGGCGCCATCTCGGCTCACTGCAACCTCTACCTCCTAGGTTCAAGCAATTTCCTGGGCTCAGCCTCCTGAGTAGCTGGGACTACAGGCATGTGCCATCATGCCTGGCTAATTTTTGTAACTTTTGTATTTTTAGTAGAAACGGGATTTCACCATGTTGGCCAGGCTGGTCTCTAACTCTTGACCTCCAGGGATTCACCCACCTTGGCCTCCCAAAGTAATCCATGCTAGTAATGGGATTACTAGCATAAGCCACCGCACCCAGCCAAAAATTAGTATTTTAAAATCTCTTTTTGACATTGTTTCCATTGAACATATGGGAATGCTGAGCCTAAATCTGTTGCGGGGACCTGCCTAGGCAAATTAAATAACAGAGCTGGAATACAAGTTTTGATTTTCAGACTTTGTGTCCAGAGCTTTCTCCCCGGACTAATAAGTATTACCTGAGTTCCACACCTGGAACTGTGCTAAGGAGGCTGGAGGGTCGGGGAGGCAAGTGTTAAGAATGAAAACATTGCTTCTCCAAGGAGTGCAAAGTCTACATGGTGAGATAAGCTAAATAACAGAGTTAGTTCCAAAGAAGCAGCTGTTTTTTTTAAGGCACACAATATTCTGATTTTCTAAACTTTGAATGCATAAGAGTCACCTGTGTAGCTTACTCAAATGCAGACTCCTTGGTCCCGCCCTAGAGTTTCCACTTTAATACTATCCTGTATGATTAGAGGAAGTAGAGCAGAGTGGGCTTTGGCACAAGGCTCCCTGGGTTCAAATCCCTCCTCTGGCACCTACAAATTAATTACATGATCTTGGGGAAGTTATCTAACCTCCCTGTGCCTCGGTTTCTTCATCTGTGAGATGGGGGTAACATTACCGGTTGTCTTATATTACAGTAAAGATTAAGTTAGGTAATATGGCTAAAAGACATGGCACTTAGCAGACACTTAGTAAGTGCTACCCATTAGTATTCTGATGCAGGATTTCTAAAAACCATGAGTCTGGGAACTTCCTAAAGGAATGGCCCAGGGCAACCCTTTTCTCTGGTGTCCCAAGTGAGTACCCTTTATGGGGCTTCTTGAGACAATGGCCTCAACCCTTGTGGTGCCTACGGGGGAATTCCAATCATGGAAGCTTTGATTGTGGAGGCATAGTTGAGACCAGCAGTACATCATCATGACTCTTAAATCATATGTATGCTGCAGGCTTCTGCTCACCCATGCAAAGGTTTGTCCCTGGTAGAAGACCTCCATGAGCAAACTTCATTTGGGAGCCATCTCTGGCTGTCAGATGGGCAGCAATCCAGAGAGGTGCCTGGTTCTTGGTGCCCTGAGGCTGAGTCAGGCAGGATCTGTCTCAGTGGAAACGTTTCACTTATTGCTCTTGCCCTGTGCCAAATGCCTCATTTTGCCCCTTGTTAATCATCAGATATTAGCGTCCATAAGAGTCACATTTACCAGGAGAGAGGTTTTCTTCTTCTTCTTTTTAAATGTCTTTGAATAATTCATGTCCAATTTAGAAGGATTAAATATGGTGTGTTCTCCCACTCCAGCAAGAGCTGGAGGTGAAAATCTGGTTTCTCAGACTGCAGAGGCCAGGCTGCTGGGAACCCTCCCGGATTCAGCCTCTCTTCACTGCTGAGAACTGTTCGACTCAAGGCCTGCTGGCCTATTTTTCCCTGTTGTCTCACTTGCCTGTACTGGCTCTCCAGTTTTTCTTACTCTTCAAGACCCACTCCTGCCATCTTCTACAGAACCCTTAGCAAGCCATCCTCCCACACCTGCAGAGATAGGGAGCCTAGTCCATGGGAAGGCAGACTGGATCTTCTTTGGGAAGTGCAGGGTCTGGAGCTGGGAGGGCTGCCCATTCCCTGGGCGAGGAGACTGCTGCCACATATGTTCTGCTGTGGGCCCAGAAGGAGCTAAGGGACAATGCAGAGCAGGCTCCTCTGACCAGTCTGCCTACATTTGCTCAAATTCTGGCTCTACAGCTCCTTGCAGGTGGTGACCTTAGCCAATAACTTCATTTCTCTATTGCTTCAGCATCCCGATCCATACAGGAAGATTGAGAACAAGCCCTTCTCATAGTGCTGTCCTGAGGATAAAGGTGAAAACACAGGAAATATAGAAACATAGCAACATTGAAAACATAAATAGAAACCACTTAGAACAGGGTCTGTCTGACATTTGGTAATCTCTCAATTAACATTAGTGGTTATTATTATGCATCCCTTAGATTTGCATCCCTTAGATATGCATCCCTTAGATTTGAAGTTTATAATGAGGTATAGGTTTTATTGTATTTTATTTGTTCAATTAAAAATTAATTTTAATTACATAAGGAATTCATGAATACATTCTCCTTGTAAAAAATTAAAACATTACAGTGGAAACTAAATATCATTTGACTACCCCCATTGCCAAGCTCCCTAGCAGTTATCCATTTTCAGTTTGGAATGCAGCTTTCTACAATTTTTAAAAAGACATATGTATGTATATATATATGTACTTGTAAAAATCATACAATATATAAATGTCTATTATAAATGATATCACACATGTATGCATTTTTTACTCAACATTGTGTCTTAGAGATTATTTTATTTTAGAACATAGAGATATGCTGTATTCATTTTAACAGCTTTATGCTATTCCATATTATAAGGATACCACGTTTAATTTAGCCATTGTTTAAAATTTCACCAATGCTGCCATAAATATCCTTGTCGATGTCTTAATATATGAATATATCTTAAAGGTTTCTCAAGGATTTTCATTTTGCTCATTTTTTAAAGTGGTTGTACAACACAGCTTCCCCATCCATTTATACTACCAAATTTAATTTTGCCAATCTAAGCAGTGTCAAAGAATATGCAATTTTATTGATGTTTTAATTTGAATTTGACTTATTCCTTAATCCTAATAAAGTTAAGCCTCTATATATTTATTGCCTACTGGTATTTTTTCTTTTGCGAATGACCTGTTTGGTTTGCTGCCTGTTGTTTTATTGAGTTAACTTTCTTTTTCTCACTTATTTTTTGAAGTTTTAAAAATATATAATTTGGACAGTAACCTGTGTTATATTTGGTGACATTAATTTCTTCCATCCATTTTTTGTTTTTTGTCCTATACATGTGCTTAATTTTGATTTAGCCCATTTATATTACCCTGTTCCTTCATGACTTTTGCTTTTATATTCTATTTATAAGAAGACTCTCCTTATCTTCAACATCATAAAAACATTTTTCAATATTCTCTTCTATTTTTAAAAAGTATTAAGTCTTTCATCCATCTGGGCCTTATTTTAGTAAATGATGTAAAGTAAGATCTAATTTTATGCACTAGTCATTGAGCTAAGAGCTTTATGTGTGTGATCTCAGTCACTCACACTATCCGAAAAGTTTGGCACACTCACATCCATCTTCCGGATGAGGAAACATACTGAGAGAGATGCAGTCATTTGCCTCAAGGTCCCAAAGGTCAACATAGAGTGGTCATCTGAAATGACATCCACCGCTGAGATGACCCAGGTTTGTGTGTGCCCAAATGCCTCTTCTGGAGTTCCCTGCAGGTTGAACATGGACTGATCACAATAAGAGGAGGAATTTGGACCAAGTAGGGAAGATCCTCTCTCATGTAGGAACGGAAATTACTGAGCATCTCTGAAGACCAGGGAGACAAGCTCTAAAGCAGGCAGCTGACCTCTGAAAAGGACAAAGAATCCCACAGTCTCAGCACCACGACTCTCATGTATCAGCTTTGGGCACCGCAACTCTAGGCTATGAAAGCTTCTTTGGGGGCATCCAACCCAGACAGATCCTGCACCTCACTGAGTAGAACACTGGCCCAGGCTTGGCTCTTCTCTCTTTACAGCAGCAGGGGGCCATGAGGCTGTGAGCACAAGCTCTCCTTCATTACCCATTTCTGCTGGGCCCCTGACTGGGGAGGCTAAGTATGGGGTGGGGGTGTTCCAAGGGTCAACAAAAGGAGGAGGATGAAGGGAAAAGCCAGCCAGCTGAGGGGAAAAGCTCTTTCTGCTATTACCCTGCCCATCGCACAGCCCCCCACCCACTCACCTGTATGGGCTAGAAGCCTGGCCCAATTGTTCCATCTTTCCCCAAAGGGCCATGAAACACACACTTAGCAATGCAGAGCGGTGGCTCCAGGCACCCTCAGCATTCACTATAAATCACGGAGACAGGAGAGATATGAGTCCCCACCTGCAGAATCACTGAAGCAGCTACTCTGGGCATATCTTACCTGAAAATGGTTTTCCTGCTTCCTCCATAGCCCATTGGGGTTTGGGGGCCAAACACAGAGAAGCTATTCCCTGGGGCAGCATTCTCGAGTCCTGGAAAAGTGTTTTTGATATGATCCTGACATCAAGACCCTCTTAAATGCTGGCATTTTCTGACCTTCCTTAGAACTATTTTCCCCTGAAACCGTGCACTCCATGCCCGCCCTCATGTCCTGTGGTTTTTTTATGTTCAGCCCTGATTATATGTGTTTATTATCTTCTTCCCACTAATAGACATTAAGCTCCTTAAGGGAAGGACTGGCCTTCTTTGTGGGAGATCAGTAAATTCTATTTAATTTCTTTTTAAAAAGTACAAGGAAAAAATTCAATCTTCTTTTTCCTAATAGACCTTTTCTCCAAATCAGCTGCTTTCTTCCCTCTGCTCAGAACAGAATGCAGTCATTCCCCTATCTAAGCCTTTATTCAGGCCATTCTCCCCTTTCTTCTCAGTCTGGGCTGATGTTTAGACTCTCAGATGTGTTGCTCAAGCTGCCCTTGATATGTTCATTTTAACTGCATGTCGTATTCTATATAATGGGAGGAAAAAGAAGAAGTGACTTTTTCTGCGGGGCTTCCCCTGAGTCTCCCCCTTGGCCCTAGAGCTGACCTTGTGTGTCCCAGCCATGGAAGAGGCTGTGCACAGCAGCTCAGCAGGCTTGTGCTCCAGACCAGCCAGTCCTGCCCTCTGCTCTTCATACCCAATCCCATCATCATCAGGTGGGTGATGCCCTCCAGACGCCCCCACTCAAGCACAGATGCTGCTTGGAAGGCATGGGGAGGCTCACTGGGCACATATCAACCCACATCAGTTAATCAGACTAACTTGTGTATTCTGTTGGCTCTGTCACCTCGTGGTGGGCAGTTTCCTACCCAGAGCCCCCAGCTTTCCTTTCTTGAACCCAAATTCACATGATAGAGCTTGTCCCCATGCAATTTGGATTTAGCAGACATCTCTACTTGTGGATTAGTGGGAGAAAGGCAACATTTCCTTTACCAAAAAGTACTGAATTTAAAAAGATTAAAACATGATTTCCCTCCCTCCACCTGCCTTCAGTGAAAATGTCTTCCCCTTAGATAAATGTCGGGCTTATTGATTATTGGATTATACATGTTGGTTTCTTGAGGTCATTAGGCAAGGACACACGTGGATGCCCTTTGTAGGGTGCCATAATTTCCCGTGTTGACTGCAGAGAAGTGGATTCTCTGCGGGAAAGGGGAACCTTGAGTGGGCTGGGCCTCTCTTGCCTTGCTCCCTTGGCTGTGGAGCTTGTGAGGGTCCCAGTGAACTTGAATTAGGCCCCATGTGGTGGGCTCTGTTGCCTCACACCAACATCCTGTTTTGTCAGGCTATCCCGGTGGTGCCCAACCTCTTAGCTTATTTTGCTTATTTTACCCCTGAGTCTGGTTATGTTTCAATTTGCGCAGAATGCAGGTAAGACGTGTGTGTGCCCAGCCTGGCTGTGAATGTGGTAGTGAGTGAGAGTCTCCCCAGGACAGCCTGGCTCAGTGGCAGGTGCAGGTGGCCAAGGGCCAGCTTCTCCCTGTCCCTTGTGGGCAGAGTCTTCAGCATTGCCAACCATGAGCAATGTGGGTTTATGTCAGAGGGAGAGGTGGTTTCCTTGTCAATTCCCTACAGGATTGCTTTAGGCAGAGGTCTTCATTGCTGCAGTTAGAGTCCATTTATTTTCCGCACCTGCATGAATGATCGTATGGGAAAATGTGGCATAGGGTGTAGTTTTACAACAGGGCAGATAGAGACAAACTCTGCTGGGGGAATGGAGGGAGATTTCAGGGGTTTGGGAGGTTTGAGAGTGAGTCAGAACTTGCCGAGGACAGAACAGGAAGAGCATGTGATCTTTGAGGGCATGTTTTGTCCCCAGAAGAGAGCTGAGCCAGTAAAATTGTGGGGGCATCTGCGGAACAGATGGGAGGTGGGGGTGGGGGGAGTGAAAGGCCATCAGGCTTTAGTGACACACAAAACCTTGAGTGTGACCAGGAATTTGGATTTCTGTCTATAATAGGGAGCACCCTTCTGAAGGCAGTATAGGTTGGTTTGATTTAGAAAACTCACTTAGGAGGCTGGAGTGATTCATCTCTCCAGCTGGATTGCTTTTTTCCAGGAAGAAGGCCTCCTTGAGAAGAAGATGGGTGAGTGAAGGCAACAAGCAATTGACATGGATCGAACATCTACAACGGGTAGCTTTGTGTGCGGCTCTCTCGGGGCTTGTGGCTGTCTATAGAGAAGCCCAGCAAGTGAAGGGTTTTCTAAATCAAACCAACTTATACTGCCTTCAGAAGGGCGCTCCCTTTTATAGACAGAAATCCAAACAGAATTCTGGCATAAAGAGGAGTTCGGCTGCACAGCAATGACTTCTTCAGTCGCCTTTTGTTCCTTGTTGAGGGAGGGTCTGTGGTCACTGAGGGCCAAGGGCCATAGCTCTCAGGTTTTGGAAATGGCCCCTTGAAGAAGCCTGTGGGAAGTGAATTGCAGCTGTGATTCAAGTCAGGTCAACCAGAAGTTTCAGAGTTCATGGTGAGCCCAGGACACCCTCTTTCCTGGGGGTCAGCTGAGGCAGTAGAGACTGCACATCTGCACTGGGGGACCCGTCCTCTGTGCAGGGGAAACAGCCCAAATACCAAGGACTTTAATAGGATGGCAGTGTTGCTTAGACTCCCAGGCAGTGCTGTCTAGGTGGGGAATGGGCTAGGACAGGGATAGGTGAGATTTGAAGAGGTAGAGAGCACAAAATGCAGGCATCCCTCAAAAGAAACACATCCAAATGGTTTTGCAAGTACCATTAGCTAACGTGGTTGAGTGTCTTTATGTGTAGAATTATGTAAGGAGTATGGAAGGCAGGTCAAGACCAAAGTGAAATGGTGCCCCTGCTTTCTTGGGGTCCACTTGCCATGGAAGACACGTTCACTCATTCGTTCATCCCACAAATACTGAACTCTCACCATGAGCTGGCTCTGCACTAGATGTGGGGACATGACCCTAAAAGGGAGGGAGGCATAGCAAACTAATATAGGGAAAGGGATAATCTGTATTGGTTTGAAAGGGATAAACTCTCTAAATAATGCCTGTGAGGTCTTAGGAGGCTGGAGTGATGAAACTGGATTGCATTTTTCCAGGAAGAAGACCTCCTTGAGAAGAAAATGGGTGAGTGAAGGCAACAAGCAATTGACATGGATCGAGCATCTACACTGGGTAGCTTTGTGTGCGTCTCCCTGGGGGCATGTGGCTGTCTGTAGGGGACCCCAGCAAGTGAAGGGATACTTGTCATACACCATGATGAGAGTGACAGTCACACTTAAAATAGTGCTGGGAAGAAGGGAGGAGGGAAGGAGGGAGAGTAAAAGGAAGGAAGGACTCATTAAGAGACCATCGGTTCTGTGTGTGTGTGTGTGTGTGTGTGTGTGTGTGTGTTATAGGGAGGGGCAGCCTCAGGAGACCCGGAGGGACCCTGTGCTTCTGTTAGTCTCTGATGTTGACGCTGAAGCCATGAACACACAAAGATCACAGACGGAAGGAAGAAGAGCTCCGGCTCTAGTTCCTGTGAGGTACTATGTGTCTCAGAAAAAGTATTAGGGAAGTAGGGAAATGGCTTTTTGATGCTGCTGCTACATAAACAGGCTTCCCAGGTACAGGCGTATTTTAACGTGATGTTAAAAGACAAAGAAGGAAGAGTCGAAGTGCTGTCTTTCAGGCCTCTGTGTTGCCTCCTGAAAACCCATCTCATGGAAGTAGACCTAGGAAAGGAACCCACCTGGCAGCAACTCCTGGGGGCTGAGGGGCAGGTTGGAGGAGGGGAAGGCAGGAAGGACACGCTGACCACTTAGGTCTCTGGCATCACACAGGGAACTCTTGGCTAATCCTCCAGGGAAATCCCTAGAGGCTGAGGCCTGGGAAACCAGCTTCCTAAAGGGTACCCTGTACCTCAGGTTCTGATTTTTCATTCAGTTTACATAGCCTCTTTGCAGAGCCATCTTAAATATCCTTGCAGTGCATCTGGTGTCAAAGCTTAGGGCTGCCAGCAAGGTCTCCCTGCTCCGTGCCTCTGCCCATCATTCTGTCTTGGCTCGGTGAAAGGCTGCCCGAGGTATTTTTCTTGCTTGGCTTAAACATTATATCATTTGGGTTAAACATCACCCTCTTTGGCACCCTCCTTAAGTCTAATTTGTGCATTGTTTTCTTCTGGGAAGGCTTCTAGAACTACCATACCTTCTGCCTTGGGGCTCCCAGGGCTCTATGGGAAACATGATTACTGCACTAAACAGGCAGTCCTATAGGGGTGTGCTACTGAAATGCTGCAGCCTGAGCCCCTCATCCGTCCACGTATATTATAGTTTCTCTGCCAAGGCAACCAGTGCACGTGCCCACCCTTCCTGTGGGCTGTGAAGGCTGGCATGGGCCCTGCTCCTCACCAGGACCCTGAGCCATCCTCAGTTGGTGCTGGCTGAAGGCTCCGGCACAGGAAACACGTTCCGATTTGTCTCCACAGAGTAACTATGCTCACTGCAACACCTTTCATTCCTAATAGGGAGGATGAAAACAAGCGTGAATGCATATAAACATATTGGATTCCTAAGAGCTGGAGTGATAGAGACAGTGAGGGAATGAATTAGAGAAGGGGCGGGGGTCATCAACCTGACTGGCTTTCTAATTTTATAACCCTATTGTGCCTCCCAGGGTAGCCACAGTAAACACAATCCCCTGGTGGTGGCAAGGGCTTTATATCTAAGAACTGGAAAACTACCAAAGGGACTCTTCTCCATAATCTCTTCCCTGGAGATCCATTCACCCCACAATCCAGAGAATGTCAGTCTTCATGGGATGCTGAGATAGCTGACTCAGTTCCCACCCCTGCCCCACACCCATCCAACCCAGAGAACTCAGTCCTGAAAAACAAAAGGATCAAGCTTTCGGGGGAATCTAACTGTACACACTGGACACATGTCAGGGGGATGCAAAGATTCTTTTTCCTATTAATTTCCACTGTGATTTTGGAGACATTCTATAAATGCATTAGACCCCCAGCTCCTTAAGAAGGTAAGAGAATATAAGTTATTAATTGCATACCCTACATCCAGTATAGTGCTTGGCACATAGTAAGTGCTCAATAAATGATTTTCGGCTGAGATGTTGTGTGTTCTTTGCTGTTTAATTTATAGTATCTTAGTGGGCTCTGGAATTAGATGAGCCCATATGTGTGCAGCAGATACTGTGGGGAGCACACTCCAGTAGATGAAAAATGTGGTGTTCAGAGGGTGTGACTGTTCAAGCAAGCAGCCCAAGGGGGAACCACTGTGAGGAAGCTCACAATCCCCATGTGTTTGTGTGTCTTGCACTGTTCTTAGCACTCTGCATGTGTCAGCGCCTTTTCTCCTCTCTGCCCACCTGGGAGGCAGGTGGTACTCATCTTTCTTTTACAGATGAGAAAGCCAAGGCAGAGTAAAGAAATGACATTCCCAGGTAACACAGCTGGTAAATGGTACATGACCTCACCCCAGGCTAGCTGATTGGAGGGTTCATGCGCTTAACAACTTCCTTCTACTGCTTCTCTGCAGAACATGGCCCTAACGGTGGGCAGGGTGAAACTGAGGAACACAGCAGGAAGCTGATTTAGGCAAACTCAGCAGGTAAGCATGGGGTTAGTCAACACAAGGGCCATCTCCATGGCTGGCCACTGGGGTCTGGAGCAGGGAGGGTCTTGATACTAGATCGATGATCAAGACAGGGATTCATGCATGAGAGCAAGGCAAGAAGGCAATGGCCAGAATCAAGCAAGAGAGCTCCCAGGGCTCAACGTCTGGTTCATACTAAAGCTCACAGTGCTGAGTCCCAGAGTCTTATAATACACTTTTGAAATACTCCTTCTCTAAGCTCTGTGTTGGCTAAATTCTAGGGCAAGGCCGAACATCAGTCTCAGAATGTTTTCTTAAATAAGGGAATGGAAAAAAGCAGAAACCATCCAGCCTTGTCCCAATGCACAGACTTGCTCTGTTCCCTTACAGTGAATGCATTCTCTTTAGGCCCACTCTGTTTTTTCACGCCATCCAACTGGAGCCAGTGTTTATTTCCAAGGTTGTGTTATATGATGGGGAAAAGTTCTCTGGAGGAAAATTCTGGGGCTCATTAAACAGTGGGTAGAAGAGGAGGAAAGAATGAGGGAGGGAAGTAAAGAGAAAATTATACCAGGATGATGTTTTCTTTTCCTCTAGGAAAGAATCTAAAATAATTGCATCTCTTGTTTAGAGCATTTTTATTTTTCACACTTCATTCCTGTTGATGCAAAGGAATGAGTTACGAGATTGCATTCTTAGGGGGAAACTCTCCCCAGGAAATACATTGCTGTGTCCACAGGACTTTTTAGGTCATTGAGGGAATGGGTTGGAAACCACTATTTATTTACAGTGGAAGATGATTGACTAGAAGTTCCTTCCATTCCCCTTTGCTTTTAAAACACTTTGTGTTTATATATTTATTTGGACAAATTGATTGGCCTCCTTTTGAGTATAACTGAGAAACCTAGGAATGCTTGTCTAAGATTGCTCAGTGCAAACGCAGGCTGGGGAATACTCCCTGATTATTTGCTGGGGGACTTATGGTGAAATAAGAAAGGGAATAGTGGCCAATACTGTTAAGCAGGCAGCTTTTGCAGGCAACAGGCCTTCTACAAGTCCAGCTTTTTCTTTGAAGTGACTAATGCCTTAATTCTCTCTTAACAACCATTAATCAAACTAACCCATAGGACACAACTTCAATAGCAAATTGAGCCTAAAGTATAAACAGCATATAATGGCTTTGTTTTCCCATCTCTTTGGCATTGGCATTTTAGCAGAGTCCTTGACTAATACAAGTATGTCCTGGATGGTTGAATTTCAGGAACTGGCCAGAGGCTGCTAGGAGGATTATTATGGGCAGGCTGGCTTTCCTCAACTCTTAATAACACCACCACTCCACACAGAAAAGAACTTCTCTTATGACTGCCCTCTTTTCCTCATAAATCCCTCAGTGAGTTTTCTGAGAATGGGCCCAATGGGCTGGCTGTTCTGGAAGGACTTTAATCAGCTTTCTTCATGATGGACTGGAGGGAAAGGTGAGAGAATGCCAGGGGAACAGTTCTGCAGTTGCTTTCACTGATTTTTCACAAGGGTGAAAGTTTCCTGAGCTCTATCCTGTGATATCAGCATTTGAGCTGGGAGACTTTGAGAGTGTTATGAACTTTGGTTTCTGGGAAAAGTGAAAGAATAAACTGGGGAGAGAAATTGAGAGAAAGAAGAGGGGTTTGGAGTTGAGGACTCTGTTAGTTTGCTAGGGCTGCTGTAACAAATACCACAGAATGGGTGGTTTAAACAAAATAAATGTATTTTTTCACCATTCTGGAGTCTGGAAGTCAGAGATCAAGGAGTTGGCAGGTTGATTTCTTCTGAGGCCTCTCTCCTTGGCTTGTAGATGGCCATCTTCTGTCTGTGTCTGCACATGGTCATCCTTCTCTACATAACTATGTCCTCTTCTTATAAGGACACCCATCACATTGGATTAGGGCCCACCCTAACAACCTCATTTTTACTTAATTAAAAGTTCCATCTCCAAATACAGACACATTTCAAGGTACTTGAATGGGGTAAGGACTTCAACATACAAAATTTGTGAGGATACAATTGAGACATAACAAGGAGTGAATTTGGGGAAGCTTCTGCAACCAGAAGTTACGTACATCCTTCTATTCGTAGAGGAGCCAGCTCTTGGCTACAGAGCATAGACACTAGAAATCCAGTACCATAGACATTATAAATCACCTAGGAGAGGTTCTAAGGCCCATATATTTTCCATTGGTTTTCCAACTTGGCTGCTTATTAAAATTACGAGGAAGTTTTTAAAAACACTGATGCCTAGACAGTCACCCTTTGAGACCCTGATTCAATTGGTGTGAGGTGGGGACCAGAGTTAGTAATTTTAAAAAACTTTTCAGGAGATTTTAATGTGCCACCAGCATAAAAGAAACTAGAGGCTAGAGAGGCTTGATGACTTGTCCAACATCAGAAAACATGTGTAGACTAGTGCACAGGGCTCCTGGCTTGGGTTCTGTGGCTCTTCTGCTAGTACATTTCTTTCCATTTCTGAAATACTGTTATTCCATCAAGTTTCCTGTGATGGATGTCATGGTGCCCCAGACCCCCTGTCCAGCACTGAAGCACTCCTTCCCCCTACTGCTAGGGGCATTGGTACACTGGTCCACCATGTAGAGACTGCTGGATGAAGAAGTATGAAGACAGGATAATTCTGAAGGGCCCTTTCACCTCCAGAGCTTCCTATAGTCACTGCATTGCAATTCAACTGCTCCATTTGCCCAATCCTCCTTCTCCCACTCCTGTCAAGGGAACTTGTAGATTCCAAAAACACCTTCCAACAAATCCCTGCTGCCAGTTTTAATCTCAGAGTCTGCTTTCTGGGGAACCTGATCCATAAAATTTCTTCCTGGTTCATAATTCTTTTGTGAGTATTTAAGAGTGCTTGCCATGTTGGGTTCTGTGCCAGGTGCTTGGAATATGAAGAGAAATAAAATCCAGTTTCTACTTAAGTGGTTTGCCATCTACCAGAGGTGCTGGTCAACAGCCACCTCCAATGCCCTGTCTGAGCTGCTTTAATAGCAATGTAAAAGTGGTATGGGAGCACTGAAGAGGGAGATGCTGATGTCCTGGCCAAAGAGGTCAGCCAAGGCCATTGTGGTCTATACATTCTAACTGTTCTTAGCTGTCTGTTTAGGAGGCTGAACCCCTTCTTGAAACAACAGTTGCCCTTGCTTGCCCCTACAAACTTGTATGTACCAGATAGTCTTTATTTCACTTTAGGTGGGCTGTAGGAGAGAAAGTGGTGAGTAGAGGAGAGACAATAAAGAAAAGAAAAAAGTGCAAGAACCAAGCTATATAGGACATCATGATGGTTAATTTTAGATGTCAACTTGACTGGGTTAAGGCATACTCAGATAGATGGCAAAACATTATTTATCAGGATGCTTGTGAGGTTGTTTCTGGAACAACCTTGCATTTTAATCAGTGGATTGAGTAAAGAAAATTTGCCCTCATCAATGTGAGCAGGCATTATCTATTTCACTGAGGGCCCGAGAGAACAAAAAGGCAGAGGAAAGGTGGATTTGCTGTCGCTGTTTGAGCTGGGACATCCATCTTCTTCTGTCCTTGGACATTAGAACTCCATGTTCTTGGGCCTTTGGGATTTGGGAATTATATTGGTGGCCCCCAGTTTCTCAGGCCTTTGGCTTCACATGAATTATACCACTGGGTTTCCTGGTTTTCCAGCTTGCCAACAGCATATCATGGGACTTCTCTGACTCAATAATCACATGAGCCAATTCTCATAATAAATACACTCTATCTATCTATCTATCTATCTATCTATCTATCTATCTATCTATTATCTATCTATCTATCTATCTATCTATCTATCTATCTATCTATCATCTATACCATCTATCTATCTATCCATCTACCCAGTCATCCATTCATCCATTCCATTGGTTATGTTTCTCTGGCAAACCTTGAGTAATACAGATACAGTTCGAGAGTTCAGTTGGGCCTCTCATCTGTGATTCACCCTTCCTTCCCTGGAGGCTTTTCACCATCGCTGTCACCAAGACCAGGCACCCAGAGATCTCACATTCAGCCCCTCCCACGAAGAAGCTCCAGGATGAGAGCTGACCTGTTAGGGAGATAATATCAAAGTCCATGTGACACCCTCCAAGGGAGACTTTCCCTCTGTGTCTTAAGTGGTAGAAGAGAAAACAGTCATCAATCAGAAGGTGGGTGAGATTTAGGAGCCTCCAGTGGGTCCTCCTGATGCTTCTGACACTGGACCTATGTGGACCGATGTGCACAGATGAGGTTATGCAGTCCTGCACCTCCAGACCTGGTGATGGAGAACAAGTAGGTATGGGTCTTTGTGACAACTGCCCCGCTGTGTGCACTGGCTGAAAAGAGGATGGCCAGTACACCAGTACTTAGGAGGAAGGAGGCCCATAACTCCACTAACCTCAAACAGTCTCATGACCCCTGCAGAGCATCCCCTGTGGGCCAAGCCCTGGTGTGGGCCAGACAGAGGGTGCCAGTGAAATAGAAGTGAAGGCCTCAGCCTTCGAGCAGCCTCCAGCTCAAGTGGGTTGACAGGCACATCATCACCAGGTGTCTGAAGTCTGGTGGAAGACAAACAATCTGCACCCTGGGGAGCCTCAGGCCTCCTGGCCTAATTTGAGAAATGTGGTTTCTGCCACAGGCCAGTATTTAGGACAAACATACATGTTTAAAAGACCCATGAAGAGACACAAATAAGACATTAACATGTGCAAATGGTTACAGCTGGGTAGCTAGTGTCAGTAGACAGGACAGAGAGACAGAACTAAGAGCAGGATGTCCCAAACACATGAAGTCAGCCCATCACCCCTCAGCAAAATCAGGTGATGATGAGGGTGGGGGTGCGGGGGGAGCTCCAGGCAGCAGGAGGTACATTGTAGATAAAGCATTAGTTATTAGAAAACCCAGTGTCCTCCCTAATTGCAGGCAGTGAATGCTGTACAATACTGAAAGTGAATACTGTGCAACTGTATGCATATATATGTGAAAGTATGAAAATTACCAAGGGGATGTATTTGAGGGACCGCTAACAGCATCACTCAGGTGTTTTGTATGCATGAGTTTATGATTTGTGAGCATAATTGTGTGTAGAATGTGTGCATGTTTGTGTGTGTGTGCTTACACTTGTGGGGGCTTCCTTTCTGTTGGGGGAGGCTGAATATGCCCATGCACTAATCATCTAATCTGTTCTCTTTCTTATTCCAGGAAGTGTTCCCTGTGAACCCATGAGACTTCATCCCTGCGTTGGTCTGGCTGGCTTTCCCTGTGAGAATCAGGTTCCTCCTGAAGAGCTGAAGCTCCATTCCAGCTCTAGACTTCTCCTTGCTTTCAGACTTCAAGATGAGAAGCATTTTTCCAGTCCACAAGTGTTAGAGGACGCTGCCAATGATGTGTGTTTTGCCCAGGCTGGACTCAGCTTCGTCTTGGTAAAGGTTAAGTTTTCTTCAATATAAGAGGAATCTAGAGAAACTAAGACCATTAAGCAAATTTTTAGAAGTAGATGAGAAGGAAAGTTGGAAAACAAAGTACCCTTGCTTACAGAGAAACTAGGAGATCACCTTAATTAAGAAAGCACCTTAATTTGGGGCAGAGAGGGGTTTATAGAAAGTTGGTTGGAGAGAGTGGAGCTTGACGTAGAGCTAATTTCCTGAATTCTTGGGTTAAAGACTCCCCATGGCATCCCTCCCAAAAGCAGACAGCAGTAAAAGGAGCAGGTTTGAGCCAGGGAAGCTGATGGTCTGGCTGCATAGTGGGCAAAGGGCCCTGGGGCCTGGACAGCCTGCTGCATGGCCCTTTGCTGATGGGCCTGGAGGAGGGAGAAAGCAACAGCCCTAGGAGCCCAGGCCCGACTCCCAGGGCATTTAAGGTATCTGAAGCGCAGGCAGGACAAGGGGTGTAGAAGATGCAGTCAGCTTTGGTTTCCTCCTGCCTTCACACAGCCCTGGCTTTGTCTGTCACTTGGGGCCCCCAACACAAGGGCAGTGATCCTAATAACTATCACCTGCCTCTTCCTCTTCCTGTCCGCAGATCCTCACTGCCTGGGCCCCACTCCAAGGCCTTGCTCACACCTTTACATCCACCCAGAATGCCCTTCACTGCTCTACACTGATCTAAACACCACCCAGTCTCCAAGGCTTGGTTTGAATACCACTTACTCCAGGAAACCTTTCATGATTTCTTTAGTTCCCCAGTTCTCTTGGATTCTGGACTCTTCTAATTTTCCTCCCGCTTTACTGCCCTTATCTCACTCACTCTTCCTCCCACCCACCCGAATGTTGGAATACCTAGAGCATCGTGCTCGGCTCTCTTTTTTCCTTTACAAACACTTTCTGTTTTCAGGGAAATTTCTTCACCTTGTGGTTTTAATTACTAACCTTATATCAATAACTCCAAAATTATTCAAGTGTGTACACCTGGCCTTTTCCATGATCTTGAGACTCAGGTACCCAATTGTCTTCTCTTCACCTCTACTTTTTCATCTAATAGGAATCCCAACCCTCAAACATCCCCAAAGGAGGCTCTGCTTCCTTCTGTAACTTCTCTTTTACAAGTCTCAGTCAATGGCACCACCACCACCATATACCTAGTTGCTCAAGCCAAGCAGAAACCTAATTCTAATCTATCTCACCCTTCTATTCCCTGGATATCTTTCATTGACAAATCCTACTGACTTTGCTTAAAAACATATTCTTCGTTCTTCTAAATTGTTCTCTCTCAACCCAGGGCAGGCCACAATCTTCACAATCAGGAATATTGCAAAATCTTCTTTTCACTCATCCCCTTGCCTTCACCTGTTACCTAAATCTACTCTTCACAAAGTCAAATGGTATTTTTAGGACATAAATGAAACCATGCACTCCTCTGCTCAAAACCCTCCAGGGTCTTTCTATCATGCTGAGGATAAGATGCAAATTTCTTATCCTAGCTCACATAGTTGAGTTTCCTGGGGTCTGGCCCTTGCCAGATTCTCTGATGTCATCTCTTGTTCTGCTTCTCTGTTTGCTCATCCCACTCCACCTACTGTTTCTCAGAGGCCCTGAGGTTGTCCCCACCTCGGTTCCTTGGCACTGGCTGTTTCCTTTGCCTGGGATGCTCTTGCTCTACATCTTGCTCTTGCTGGCTGCTTCCTGTCAGGCAGGTCTCAGATCAAATGTCGCTTCGACTAAGAGGCCTTTTTTGACCAGGTTAAAGCAGCCCCTCACTCACCCTCTCTCTTACACCACCCGGCTTTATTTTCTTCATAGCACTGATGACACCCTGGCACTGTGTTGCCTGTTTGTTGGGTTTATTTTTTATTGTCCATCTCCCCACACCAGCATGGAAACTCTATGAGGGCAGAAAGCCTCCCTGACTCACTCCCCAACTCTATCCCAGCCTTTAAAGTAATGCCTGGCCCAGAACAGGCACACAGCAAGTCTTTACTTAATGACTAAATAAATAAATCGGCCCCAAAGAGATGCTGTTTGATTTGGAAAGCTTTGATTTCCTTTTTGGGAAACAAGTTCTAGCTGACTACAATTTTTACTCAAAAGGATACAGTCTGTGTATTTTACCCAAATAACATGCATTGCAGTTTCTGTCCTTTCCCTAATATTTTGATACAACTATTACTAGGTATTATTTATTTGTTATGGAAGAGATGGACTATATCAGGTCTCCATGTTTTTGTTGATAAACTCTCAAGCATTGGGAGATTTATGTCCAATGTGTCTTTCTCTCAGCAGCCTGGCGAAGAGGCAGTGCTGTGCCAGGAAATAGCACCCAGGCAGGACTCCAGGGTGGGGACCGCTAATCTGGCTTTGCCACAGGTGAGTTAAAACCCATTTGAGAAAGTCATGTATCCCAACCTGGTTTTCTAGGTTGCAAGTTGAGCTTAATAATTGTAGCCCTTCTGCTCTGATGAGGCAATTGGAAAGATGAAGGAGATAGCAAGCATGTATATTTAAAGGGAAGGTGGTTGTCACTCTTTATTTCTTCACTCATTCATCCATCAAATATTTCACAGCAATGCACTGGGCTAGCTAATGCATGGATGAAAGGATGATGGGATGGGCACTGTATATCCTTCCCACCCTCACGTGTCTGGTAGGCTTGATGCACATCAATGATGATGGCTGAGAGGTGCAAGGTTACATAAGAGAGATGCAGCACTGGGCTGTGGGGTTCAGAAGCGGGATGGTCTCAGCTGGGAGGCTCCTGAGATAAGGGAAGATGTTGCCTTGAGGAAGCCAGACCTAACCAAAACCAGTGCCTCAGGGGTCTGCAAAGTACCCAGCCGAGGGGCCAGCACAGCTCCAGCAGGCTGCGGACAGTAAGGTAACATCTCCCAGCCAAGGCCATCCTTCATGACCCTTCAGCGTTGAAGCTTGAATTGACCTGACTGGCAGATCCTGAGGATGTGGAGCAAATATTTCTCCTTTTAGAATAAGACTTTAACATTCACACAGAGACAGAAGAAAAAAAATACAGGCATTTATTATCTTATATGTGCTGTTAATTGATTCATTTTGAGCCTTTTTTGCCTTGCCTCAATGGGGGTTCAGTCTTGTCTTCCCTGGAGGAGCCAGGCTGCAGGCAGGCCCGAAGAGTTTCACTGGGTTCTTTGGATCTCATCTCGCTTACAGCTACTATTTCCAGTAGGCAAAATCTTTTGCTCCAATTAACACCATCTCCGTTGCAGCCCAGTTCCCTCTGTTCTTCTTTCCCTGAGCAAAGCTTCCCAGGCTTGGGGCAGACAAGAGCCCTGAGATCAGGGCTCTTCTGGGAGTTGCTGGAAAAGACCAGAGAGGCAGCTGAGGGTATTTCTGCCAGCGAATCTCCAATTCTATCTTTATACAATGCACACAGAAAGGGAAGGCATCCCTGAATTCCTTCCATTACAGATTGGAATAGCCTTTGACAAAGAGTTAAAGTGTCAGCATAAAATGTAGGATCAAGTCTCTGGAAAAAGAAAAAAGAAAGAAATGTGACAAAGTTTTATTTTTATTTTTTATAAAGGAAAATGCAAGTTCTATTTATTTGGCAAATGGAACGAATGCCGTCTGGAATAACATGACTGCTTTCCTTCTTTTTTGCATAAACAAACTTTCACAACACAGGTGGGAGGCAATCAGGGTGAATTTGTCCCCCCTAACATTGCCAAATTTAGCAAATAAAACTACAGAATGTGTAGTTAAATTTGAATTTCAGATAAAGAATAATTTTTAGTATAAGTATATCCCATGCAATATTTGATATTGAAACTAAAAAAAAATTTGCTCTTTATCTGGAATTCAGATTTAGCTGGGTGCCCTGTATTTTATCTGGCAACCCTACCTTCCATAGGCCTCAAGTTACCACTGAGCCCAATCAGGAGCTCTGGTTCTGGGGTTGTCGCCTGCCCAGTCCTCCAAGGATCTGCTCTGCTGCTGCCTTCTTTCCAGATTCTTTTTCCAGGGCAACACATCCAGGGTTTCTGTGGGAGATTCTCCTCCTCACAGTACTTACCCCAAAGTCTCTGGCTCCTGGGATTGACCAGAAACAATCATGTAGTGAGGTTTAATAATACATGCAGGTGTGGTCTTCCTTCCAGTGGTCCAGAGCACAGAACTGTCTGTGTTGGTTGCACAGTGGAAATACAGGGGAACTTTAAAAAAAATGCTGAGGCCTGGGTCTCATCCCCAGAGATTCTGAATTAATTGGTCTGGGATGTGGGCCACCTACTGTGATTTTTAAAAGTCTCCCCAGGTTATTCTAGTGAGCACCTAACACTGAGGACCAACCTTAAAGCCACCAGTGCAGAAAAGTGCAGGTCTGGCCTGAAGTCTCATTGACAGGGACTTAGAGAGAGCCTGAGTGTACTCAGGGTTACAAGAGAGAAGAAAGGCAAGTAAATGTCTTGGATGCACTGGTATCTACGAATCATTTTTATGGTTCTGGTCCTCAGACATGTGTGAGGGATTCAAGGAAATGAACTCTGAGACCTCTGCTGTCCAGAGTCTCACAGCACACATGGGGAGAGATGCTTCCTCTTCTCCACACCCCATCAGTGCTGAAACACTACCTCACATAGAGCCATGGACTGGGGACATCAGAGTCCAGTGTGTGTGTGACAGAGTGGGGGCTGGAAAGAGAGGTCAGGATGTGCTGCAAGCCAAGGAAGGCTGGGCAGGAGCAAGACCAGGGCAGCCTCGATGGCCTAGATGCTCATTGCACTGGCGAGTTGTGAGAAGCTTCAATCCCTCCTGAAATGGGGAAATGACAGCAGGAGAAAGTGACTTGGTATGTGAGGAGGGAAAGGAAGGCAGGCTAATGTGTGAGCTCACCATCAGAGCTGACACTTAAATGTATGCCTTAGAAAGGCAGAGAGTATGAGTGTAATGACAGTAACGAGAGCTATTATTCCAGTACTATTGAATCTTATCGTAATGTTATTATTACATATAATATATTCTTATTTTTGTTAAAAAGTATAATTATATTAATGATAATTCTGGTTTACAGTTTCTTGTCCAAATCCGTGGGACCATACTTGTTTCAAAATCAAATTTTTCAGACTTCCCAAAGGTAAAGCGATAAATAATGCGTATAAAGCAAAACCCCAGTAGGAACTGGGGCAGTATTCTAACCAAACATTCTCACACTTCTGCAGCAAAAGTTATGAACATTGATCCTAAGTGGGGTGAGTAAGCATTATAAAAAGCCTCATGTCTCTCCAGGTCAGGTTTTGAAAAACCTTTTGGTTTTTTAATCTTTTTGGATTCTGTGATTGTGGGCATGTTATACCTGCCTGCATCATTTATGGAACATTAACTATTTGGTAAGCAGTGCGCCAAACACTTCAAATACATGATCCCATTTAAAACTCACAGCAGCCCTGTGAGGAAAACACCAAACAAACATTATTATAGGTAGAAATGCTATTTCCCCTATTTTATAGATAAAGAAAAGGAAGCCAGCAAGGTTGAACAACCTGCCCAAGCTCTAGGCCCATGGCTATAGAGTAGAAAAGTTAGAACAGGAATTCAAATTCTCTTCTGACTCCAGAGCTGAACTACCCTGCCAGGGGGAGCTGCAAGTGGGGAAGCTTTGGAGAGGGGTACACATAGTACCTGGGTAGACACAGAGACATGCACAGTCATGGTAGTCTCTGCAGAGGTGTGTGTCTATATGCAGAACATGTGTGATTGCTCTTGTGTGAAGCTGTGCGGATGAGTGTGTGTGTACCATAATTTGTGTGCTTGGGTGTCTTTCTGTACTCCCGCATATCTGTGTGTTGTGGGGGTGTCTTCTTGGTGTAGGGAGTGTATGGGCATGACACCCTGTGTCTTTGTGTTTGTGCCGTCTCTTCTTGACTCCGCATGAGCAGTTCTGGAACAAGGAGAGTTACTCTTGTGATATGTCTGCTTTCACAATGTGTACAGCCCAGGGAGGAGGGTGATTGAGTGGATTTCAGTCATTATCAGGAGAGATGGAGTGTTCCAAGGGAGACCTGGTGATGAAGACTGAGTGCAGGCCCCAAGTGGATGAGTTAGTCAAGGTCAGTGCACAATCACCCATGGGCCCAGGGAGCTCTGGCAAGCACCTCAGTGCGGTCAGTGAACTTCGACTTGGTTCAGTTATTTTTGAGGGGACTGTCCTCTGGATAAATGAAGGAAATCCAGATGTTCTCAAAGGTTCTTAGGAGAAGGAAGAGCTAAAGATGAAAGCCTTTGTGGAGACCTTGGTTTTGCATTGTTGGTCTGCATATTGGGAAGTCAGCAGGGCTGCATGCAGTAGGTGGGAAGGAAGGCTGCTGCACAATTGTTTTCTGTTTTCCTGGACCATGCTCTAGAGAGTGAACCTGGGGAGGAGCTGAGACACCCTACTCCCTGGCAAGCAAGTTCAAGTAAGCAATGACCCTGATAGT
This sequence comes from Pan paniscus, assembly GCF_029289425.2. Lineage (NCBI taxonomy): Eukaryota > Metazoa > Chordata > Mammalia > Primates > Hominidae > Pan > Pan paniscus. The sequence continues at coordinate 55,129,855 of NC_073266.2, forward strand.
CGGAATTCACAGCTCAGGCCTTGGGCACTGTGGATATTGGATGGCAAACCTCAACACACCAACTCAGGGACAAACAAACAAACAAAAAAAAAAAACAAAACCACAAACAAAAAAACCAGCTATGTTGCTTAGGGTTCATTGCCAGTCTATATTCTCTATGAACCCCTGACTTGTACTACAAGGAGAGAAAAAAAGGGAAGAAGCTAACACATATTGTCTAATGTGCCAGGTGCCTTGTTAGTCATTTTTCATGCTTTATTTTGTTTCTTCCTGAGAGCTGCTTCTAAGGTAGGTATTACTATTTTATTTGCATTTTAAAGAAGCTCATGAGGGTTAGGTAGCTTATCTCTAGTCATCCTGCTAGCTGGGGTTTGAACCCATGACTCTCTAACTACAATCCCTTTATACCACATTGCCTCTGAGTTTCCCCCCTTCTCAGAACACTGTTGCCAGTAGACCCTGAACCATAAACTGCAAACACATTAGTTTTCATTGTTGTAAATATTTCTTGTGTTTCCTTTAATACAATTGTAAAAATTTCAAGTACAGAAGAGATCTGATACTATAGTTGAAAGTTCCCTAAACTGGGACTCAGGAAAACTGAGTTCTAGACTTAGGCCTTTATCACTTCAGATTCCCTCATCTGGAAAACAAAGTGGTTGGCAAAGATGCTGGTATAAACCCTTTTTAGTTAAAGGTGGGTTAGGTTCTGACCCTGAGAGGGACTTTGTCTTACTTCTGAGTTCCCTGAGAGTCTGTAGCACAGAGCCAGGCATAAGGTGACATTGGCATATGCACTAAATCTTTCATTATATCAAGTGTTGTTAATTCACGGTGATTTTTAAAACCAACAAATGACAAAACACTAACACCGAAAACACAGATTGACAAATAGTTGCTAATATTCCCTGAGCTCTTATTAGGTGTCAGGTACTCTTTTCTAGGAATGGGGCGGACAGGGACCTTATAACTATTGTGCACTGTGACTTGCTTATTTAATCTCTGCGGTAAAAAGGAAGCTAATGGACCTTCCAACCCTGCTGAAAGCCACCCACAAACACATTGTAGTCAATATCAATTTTCTAATGTATTACTGATTCTAACAGGCATTAATTTCCAAACAAACAATGGTTTCCTTTGGTGATTTCCGTACTGCAGATACAACTACCATTTTTGCTGACCTGCTTCTTGTCAGATATTTTTTGACTGTCTATAGAATGAGAGAACTTATTTTTGGGTGTATTTATTGAACTGAACTGGGAGAAGGGGGATAGGGGATTATAAGAGAGAGAATTGTCAATAACTATCTCCACCCCACTCCCCACTGCTCTGCCCAAAGTTGATGTAAAACTCCCATATCCATGGTCCCTGATTCCTCTCCAATATGTGCTTTAAATTGCTTTCTTCATTTTGCCAGCACACATACACATCAATTGCATTCACCTTTGGCCTCTATTTCATTTTTGTTTGGCATTGCAAAAGGGCATAAATGCTGGTATGACTAAGGACTTATCTGTGAAGCATTCGTTCATTCATTCATCAAATATGTGCAAGGAGCTTAGGTCTGAATGTAAAAAGTGGAGGTCAAGGTCAGAAGGGTCATTGAGGAAGGAGACTGGCCCTGGCATTAGCCTCACCTCCTTCTGAGTGGGATGGGCCCCAGAGGCAGTTTGGGTCCATGGAAGTTGAGTTTCCAGGAAGTCCATACTTCCCATGTGCCCTGGGATGGAAATTTGTAGCCCACCCCAGGGGCCTACTCCTGCTCCTTCTTCAGTCCCCCTCTTTTTATTTTGCCATTTCTCTGGCAATTGCATCCCCTCATAGGCTGTAGTTATTATTGCTGTACTGAGTACTCCTGAACATATACTCCATCTCAGGTGTCCAATCTGAGTGTATACTGGGTGTCCTGACTTGCAGGCATCTCAAACTCAACTTCTCCAAACCAACTCCCCGCAACAAAAGACCCTCTACTGTGTCCTTTTTGTCCTCTGTACACCTAACCCACTGATGCCTAAAGGAAACATACGGGTTATCCTACAGCCTTGTTTCCTCTCATTTCTACATCTAATCAGTTAATGACAAAAAAATCCCCCTTTAATTAAAATTAATTAAAGTAATTAATTAAATAGTAATTAAACTATTTTTTAGTTAGTAAACTTTGTTAAAGTATAATATCCATGCAAAAAGCTTCCATAAGTGCACAATATGATGGGATTTTTCCCAAGTAGAATATATATCTCTATAACCACAATTCAGATAAAAAAATCAGACCTTTCCTAGCGGAAGTACCCTCCATCACCTCTCAATCACTGCCCCACAAAGGTGATTATTCTCCTGACTTCAAACATCAATGATAAGCCTTGTTTGATTTCAAACTTTCTATAAATGGACTCATAGTACACGTCTTTTTGCCTGGCTTCTTTCACTCAACATTATGCTTGTGAGATGCATCCATGCTGTTACTCATGATCAGTTGTTTATTTCTCAGTGCTGTGTGGTATTCTTGTTGCATAGCAAGGGAGTATTATTATAAAGTGTGTATCTTCACGAGGCTCTTTGAAGACATACTGGATAGAGTCAAATCATGAGAAGTTTCATTTCATAGAGTACATCTTTAAAAGAAAGGCGCGCCATTTTGTGATATTTAGTTTTTAAATTTTTATTTTACAATGTTTATTATTATAATGTTTTTTGAGACAGAGTCTCACTCTGTAGCCCAGGCTGGAGTGCAGTGATGCAATTATAGCTCACTGCAATTCCTGGGCTCAAGCAATCCTTCTGCCTTAGCCTCCCAATTAGTTAGGACTACAGGCATGTGCCACAAAGCCTAGCTAATTTTCTAATTTTGTCTAAAGGTTTTTTTAGCAATGATGCCTCGCTATATTGCCTAGGCTGGTTTTGAACTCTTGGCTTCAAACAATCCTCTCTCCTCGGCCTCCGAAAGTGTTGGGATTACAGGCATGAGCCATTGAGCCCTGGCTATGATGTTTAAAGCTTACCAATAAGGAAGTTGAGGCACTCTGTAGAGAACCAGACAGCTAAGAAGCCAGAAAAAGTAAAAGTGAAACTTCTTCTATTTTCTGGAGTTTGTGCTCTTTGTTGCAGTTTTGAAAGAAGAGTCATGCTTCAATTAATAACAGACAACGGAGTCAATATGATGGGAGCAGAGACAATGATGTGATCAAATGCCAAGAAATGACTGACAGCAGAAAAAATATCATGTGAGCCAAAGCAATTTCACTTGACTTCTAACTTTATTCATCCAACGAACAACATTTCATCACAGTTTTATCAATGGAATGCAATTCCACCCAGATCATTCTGTCAACGACAAGAAACAGCATCAAATCATTCTGTCCACACAAATAAATCAATTGTTGATTATTATTTTCTTCTATTTGGGATACAAGGAGGACCAAATATTTCGAGTAAAACAAAGGAAAGGAAAGCAGAAAAACTTTTTGTTGTTGTTGACAAATCCAGCTGGGTAAATGCAATTTATGTCTTTTGAAAAAATGCATCCTGATGTGAGGAGGGATAAACTGTTTTTAAACTCGAACCAGGGACAAACTGTAATAATAAACACACTGGAAGAAAATGCAACCATTTATTGGTTCTTGCAGATAAAATAGCATTTCCAGTTTTTTTTTTTTTTTTTTTTTTTTTTTTTTGCTGTTACTTATGTAGTTCTCCTTACTGGAATTCCTCTCCCATTCTTTGAATGTATAATCACATTTTGAGAAAACATGAAATCTCAGGGTCTTACAAAATCCAACAGGGGAACATGTCATCTTTAAATGACAAGCTGTGTGGGGAGTACTCTGGTTATGAATTAGGCTCTTTTTCCTAGTACTGCAATTTCTTCTTGCTGCCATTTCGATGGTGTTGAAAGCCCTTTCTCCAGACTTGTAAGTTGGTGGTCCACTACTGAATGGAAAGAAATCTGGTTTTCCATATGTTCTCACTCATAGGTGGGAATTGAACAATGAGAACACTTGGACACAGGAAGGGGAACAGCACACACCGGGGCCTGTCGTGGGGTGGGGGGAGGGGGGAGGGATAGCATTAGGAGATATACCTAATGTAAATGATAAGTTAATGGGTGCAGCACACCAACATGGAACGTTTATACATATGTAACAAACCTGCACGTTGTGCACTTGTACCCTAGAACTTAAAGTATAATAAAAATATATATGTATATAAAAATAAAAAAAATCTGGTTTACACAAATTTAATTTCATATTCATGCTACATATGACAAAATTTTGCATCAAGCTTTTTCACTTAGTGTGTTATGCCGTGAGCATCTTCATCAAATTTGCCCTGGGAGGGAGGAATCTTCCAGCAGCATCTGTGTGGAGAATGGTTCTCTCCCTGGGGCCATCAGGAAAAGCTTGCCCTTTGCTGTGATTCCCTGGGCTGCAATGCTTTTACTTAACTGGCTCAGTCCCATTCATAGCTGTCCCCTAAGGCCCCAGCTGTGGTATCAGCAGGGGGTCTAGTGTCTCTCATACTGTTTTTTTTCCCTCCCCAGGACCACTGTGGGAGGAGGTACTTTCTCTTTGTCAGAAGAACAGAAGCAAATGGTCTGCTTATAGCCTTTTATGTGACGATGTGCCCTTTTTGCCACTGCAAAGGAAAGAGTCATCTTTGCTCCTCCATTTTGGTTTATCCTAAGAAAGACCAACACTATGTCTAGCCCAGAGAGAGAAACACATAAAATAAATACAAGTTAAATCTTCAATGGGACATCAAGTTCCACGTACAAGGCTAACCTAGACTATAAAGTCCTTGAAGTAAGTGAATTTATTATATATCTCTATCACTGGACACACTGTTTGCATGAAATGAAGAGAAGCTTAATAAAAGTGTCTTCATAATGACAAAGACAGGGATGATTATTTGTAGATACAACATTTAAAGTATAAATACAGTTCAAGAAGATTTGATTCTAATCAAAACACTTCCACTTAAATAAGAATCCTGATGCAAATAATGACTAGTTTTAAAATGACACCTTTTTTCAGACATTACAAGCAATGCTTAGTCGTTAAATTAAAAAATAAATACCTCGTACGATTTAAGAAGAAAATAGAACACATCTCTATTCCCACCACTTAGCTAACATTTGGTGTGCTTATTCTCTCTGTCTCTGTCTATCTCTGCCTGTCTCTCTCTTTCATTCTCATTCACTCCTGCCCTCACCTCTCTCTCTGTCTTATCTACCTTTGTTTTGATTTTACAAATTTAAGTCCATATTCATGCTGTACATGATTAAGGTTACACACTTAGCTTTTTCACTTATATCATGAACATCTTTGTCAAACTTTTAGAAACATTTTACCAGAGCCCTGTTTTGAAGACATGAAAGTTGTTCTTTATTAATTTTTAAATTAGGGATATATCATATGTGGGTATATTTACACACATATTTTGGAGCACATTTTAAATTGTTTCCTTAGGAAATATTGCTAAAAGTAGATTTAAAAAAATATTAAAGTGTTTGATAAACATTACTATAATATCCTCCAGAAAGTCTGAACTAATTTAAACTCCCATTAACAACATTTGTACATATTTCCATTGCAACCTTGTTAAGAAAGTACTATTTTGATAAACAGACAAAAAGGAAATCACACAGTTGTTTAATTTGCATAAAATACTAAATACTTTCTTCTTATCATTGTTTATTTTTTGTTTGCCTTTTGTGAATTGCCTGCTTATATTCTTGTCCATTTCCTAATGATCTGTAAATGCTTTTTAAAATTTCTTTGGAGAGCTCTGATAAATGCTATGAATATTTTTCCCAGATATTGCTTTTGTTTAAAAATTAAATAATAATTTATCCTTATAAACAGACATGTCTGATATTAAAATGTAGGTATTCCTCAATAATTTTTTTCCTTTGTTTTTAGATTTCAATCCGATTTTAAAATAACATACATTTTCTTCTGTTTTATTCTTTCTCCTTCCCTTCCTCTTTCTCTCCCTCCCTTCTTTCCTTTTTTTCATTTTACAACTAATTGGTCAGTACTTCTGGGATATGCTATAGAGCAGAAATCTAACATTTTCTTTTCCAAAAATGTAATCAGTTGTCTAAAAGCCATTACATTCTCTTCTCTCTCCCTTGATTTTAAATGTGATCTTGGTCAAATGCTGAACTTTAATTAGTATTAGAGTCTATTTCTGAAGCTGCTTCCCTGTACCACTGGTTCATTTAATAATTTTTGCTTGAGCACCATATGGCTTTAATTACTGAGCTTGACAATATGGTAAGCATCATTTCAGGTAGTACTAGTCCCCTTTCATTACTCTCTCTTTGAGGGGCTTCTGTGTTTATCCTTCTAGATGAATTTTTATGTTCATTTTGAAGAAAATTTTGCCATTTTGATTAAAATTTATGGAAACATGAATTCTTTTTGGAGAAAATGATATACTTACAGTATTAAGTCCTTTTGAAAAATTATTTCTTCCTACTCAGGAATTCTATTAGTTTCTTCATTTATTTAAAACTCCTTTATGCTCATCAGTAAAGTGTAACAATTTTCTTCATCAATTGCTACCTACTTCTTACATTTATTGCTAGATATTTTATACATTTGCTGATATTGTTGGTGGAAAGTTGTTGTGGATTGTGGAGTGTGCTGTGTGTTATATGCATTTTGTATTTGGCCCTAATATTTTGGTTTCTTCTCTGAAGTTTTCCTTTTGCTTATTAAAATATATATTACTCATGTATTTTTTTTGTTTTGTTGCATTGGTTAGAACTTTCAAAGTATTACGTAAAAACAGGGACACTGCCTGTATTATTTGTATTGCTGCTCATTCTAAGGTAGATGGAGGAATTGTAAAGCTGGACCTTTGGTTTCATCATTTAACCAAGTGTCCAGTTTTAAGAGAGGTTTTTTTAAGGAAGAAAGCTTTATTCTTAGTGTATATATATATATCTTATATATACACATTTACATTTATATATATACAATATATGTAAATTTACATAGAAATGATTTTAACCAGGAATATTATTTTTTATTTAAATATAATTTTTTCTTTAATCTTTAAATTTCTGAAGTTACATTTACTTGATCATGTGTATTGATCTCTATCTTCAGTAACCTTATGATTTTGGTTTGTGTTGATATTTTATTTTGGATTTTTGCACTTGTATTGTCAGTAAGTGGGGTTTAGAGATGTGTGCATGTGGTGGTGGTGTGTGTGTGTGTGAGTGTGTGTATTTAGGAGTGTGCTTTCTCCATCAAGTTTGGGTATTAGGGTTATGGAAAATAACCTAGAAATCTTCTGTTAAGAATATATTCTGGAATATTTTATATCACATGGAGTTTCAAATAACCCACATATTTTTCTGTGCCATTTAGGAGGTAATACATATTTGCCTTTTGAGATTTTTCTCTGTATTTTTGATCAGTTCAGGTAGTTTTTCTCTTTATGATTAAGTTTTGATTCACTTATGTTTTCCTAGAAAATTGCCCATTTCATCATTGTTATAAAATTTTTAAAAAAATATATGAGTATATTTGTTTCCTCATTTTTAATTTTTTGTTTTTGTATCTTCTGTATCATTTACTTGCATATACTTGCTAGATATTTAGCTATTTGGCTTCTCCTTCCAAAGATCTATTCCTAGGATTTATCAATTTTCTCATTTTTAACTCATATTTTTAAATGGATTTATAAATTTCTGCTTTTTTTGAGTTTATCTTATTTTTCTTCTGATAACTAAGTTGGCATTTTGTTCATTTATTTTCATATTTCATTTTAAATTTTGTAGGCTTTTAAGGCCTCAGATTTCACACTGAAAACATATTGGTTGCCACACAAAAGTTTTATATATAATTTTCCATTTGTTATAATTTTCTCAACAGTCATAAAAAACATTTAATTCCAGTGTGATTTAGGAATACCTTTAAATTTTCCAAGTCGTTGTATTTTATTGTTACTTCTCTTTGTTATTCATTTGCAAAATTTCTTCTCTTTGCAATTTATTCAGATTTTTATTATGGCTTAATATAGAATGCATTTTTTTTTTTTAGTGCTTCATGTGTATTTGAAAAGATAACAGTGTTCTCTGTTGGTAGTATCTATAGTTAGATATATTTCTGTAATGGGATACTCAAGATGAAATTTAATTCTAAGAATTTCAAAAACACAATAGAAAGTAAAAGTTGTTGGATAGCACTGATGAGACCAGTGGGCTAGAGCACATACAGCCATTAGAGACATGAGTGATTCCATCTGAAGCTGACAGACCTTCCCACAGTCAAAGCAAAAATTATGAAATGAACCAGTGGTACAGGGAAGCAGCTTCAGAAATAGACTCTAATACTAATTAGAATAGATTCTAATACTAATACTGACAGTCAGTCAGTCAAGGCTGGGGAGGCCAATCTTAGCCTGGAAAGTACAGTAGAGCGCAGCTGGACGGAAAGGTCCAGCTCTCAGGAACAGAGTGAGGCAGGGCAGGGAGGGTTGCTGGAGGAACCCTGAGGGCAGGCCCTGGTTGAGGCCTCCAGAAGTGGGTACATCCGCTGGCAGGGATAGTTGGTCCTCTCTTTCCTTCTTTATGAACTCTCAGTAAATCCTTGCTAAAGGCTGTTATCTGCTCTGGTATCTTCTAGACCTGTGCAGAGAAGGAAGGGGAAATGAGACCTCTGCCAAGGTAAGGGCAGCCTTGGCCCAGTGGCAGGGTACCAAAGATGGTGGCCAAGCAGCTGGAGGTGGTGGGGGTACATGGATGAACAGGAGGGCTCAGTCCTCGGGACTGATGAAGCAGACCTGGGATGAGGAGCCCTGAGGGGCTGTAAGAAACATCAGAGTGCACCTTGAGATCATTATTGCCTTCTAGGGTATAATCATCACTGGAGCCATCAATTGAATTTTATTTTAGACCAGGCTAGCCAGGTTAGAAGACATTTAGATTAGAAATGTTTTAGATAAGCATTATTCGTCATATTATTTGTAATTCTCCACCATTTTCTGACAATGTAATCAGCCATAACCTGAGAGAAATGTGTCCAACTTTTCTGAGGTTACTGTATGACACTTGGTTTTCTCTCATTTGTCAGAGATTTTGCTTTTGTTCTATTATGCTATAACAATGTGAAATGAGGTTGTGCATTTTTTTGTATCTTAATTGTGGATTACACCCATAATCAACCTAAAATGCCCCTCTTGGCCTGTTTAATGCTTTGTTTGCAATTTCTATCCTTGTTTCCTTTTTGTGTGCATACATCTTGGCTAAGTGCTTAGCCTTTATTTCTGACCTTGTTTGAGTTGTAGCTTAAGTATTTTGTATTTTGACCAAACAAAAAAAGCCTTTGTCTATTAATGAGGGAGTTAATTACACTGACAGTGATTTTCAAAACTGATATGGGTAGTGAACATTGCTATTCCCTGCCCAGGAATCTTTTCCTTCCTGCCTCGTCTCAAGTGAGCCCAGATATTTATAGGAATTCAGCCCTTGCATCCCAGGAGAACCTGACTCCACTCTAGCTCCCAGGGTGAGCCAGTTGGTCCAAGAGTAATCCCAACTTGTGTCAGTGATTGGCTTAGGAATGGGCAGGTAACTCAATTCTGGATAAGAAATTCATATCCAATTCTTAAGAAAGCCACAGGAAAAGGTGGTCTTTCTGCTGAGCTGGATCACACTGAAATGGTACTCCTGGAAATGTGATAGATAGCAGCAGTCTTGCTGCCTGCCTTGGGGGAAGTCCTCACAAGGATGACAGAGGGAAGAATTGGGACTCTTGAAAGTATCCCTGAGCTTCTAAATCAATGGTCTTGTGGTTGTCCTACATTTTGTGCTCCTGTTACATAAAATTAGGCAATTTTTTATTTGTTGTTTAAGCCAATTTATTTTATTTTATTTCTTTGAGATGAGGTCTCACTTTGTTGCCCAGGCTGGAATACAGTGGCACGATCATGGCTCACTGCAACCTCCACCTCCCAGGCTCAAGTGATCCTCCCACCTCAGCCTCCTGGGTAACTGGGACCACAGGGGTGCACCACCACGCTTGGCTAACTTTTTTTAGTTTTGGTAGAGACGAGGTTTCACAATGTCACCCAGGCTGGTCTCAAACTCCTGGGCTTACGTAATCCACCTGCCTCAGCTTCCCAAAGTGCTGGGATTACAGGCGAGAGCCACTGCGCCTGGCCATAAGCCAATTTAAATCAGGGTTTCAGCTGCTTATAGAAAGAGCACCAAACCCACACAATATGTTCATTTTAAATATTTTTACCTTTATTTCTTGCTTTTTATGTATTATTTCTCTTTAGTTTTTGGTTTTCTGTTATATGTATGTAGATGATATTTTATTTGCATTTGTTTTCTCCTGTGAAATGCTAAGGATGCATCTTTTTTAATTCTACTAAAAATCAAGTAGCCTAATATATACTCGAGCCTGTATTTTTAGAAGTATAAAAGTCAATATAATAATGATAATTATAATTTTCAGTTAGTGTTGTTTGAGCTCTTAATGTATGTCATGCTATTGTGCTAAGCAATGTATGTATATTTATTAGATTGGTCTTCACAGCAGGATTTGGAGACACAGAAAGTTAAGTGACTTGCCCAAGTAAAGCAGAAACTGTCAGTTGCCTACTCTGTGGATGAAGACATTAGTACAGTTTTACTTTATGCCATGCTTTTAACTCTATTCATTTCCTGCTTTTGTTGTTATTGGGGAATTTCAGAACTGGAATTTTAATAATTAATTATTTTTGCATTATTTATATTCTTTAAACTACAATGTTTTCTTTTTTTTTTGAGTCCACATTTTCTATAATCATTCAGACTCAATTCTACATTTAAGTGCTTTTGATACTCGCACCATTCCTCTTGAACTGTAGTCTTTTATTCTAAGTTATTTAACACAGTTCCTTTTTGGATTAACTGATACGTTTTTGAGTAATTTTATTCAGAAGATATGTTGTTGTCATAGTTATCACTGAATAACCACTGGGTTGGTTATAGAATTTTCCCCCAAATTCTATGTATTTCTCTTAAGTCTTCTCATACTTAGTGCTGCACAGGAGAAGTTTGAGCCTGTTCTTTTTTCTTTTTTTTTTGTCTTGTAGTCTATCTGATTCATTTCTACCCAGATGCTGGTAGTGTTTTTTGTTTTTTTACACAATTAATTTCCATTGCACAAGTAAGTTCTGAAAGCATTGTTCTTCCAAATATTAAAACTGTACAGATATATAAAAAACTCTATTTGATCTCCCTTTTCTGAACTCAAACCCTTTCCCCAGAGGTAACTGCTGTGAACATTTTATATGAATCTTTCCATTAAGTTTTCTATGTATTTACACCTACATATCTGTAAATGTGGAAAAGTGTATACTGATATATCTGTAAATGTGGACACAGTATTATTCCAGGGAAAGTGTAACCTGAGAATATATGTCAAATGCATCAGTGAGGAATTTTGAGGGCTGGGGGATGGGTAGGGGCCCAAACAACTCCTGATTACCTGAGAAAGAAGGCCCCACTGCAATAGCAGGTGAATGGGCCAGTGTCAGATGAGGTAGACCTGGACTTCTGATTCACGACTTAATTTACTCCATAGGAAAACATGAGACCATCTTTTCAAGCTGTGGCTTTGTTCTCCTTGTCAGGCTCAAGTACCCAATCAATAAACCCCTCAGCTCCAGAGCTCATGGAACCAGTAGAGCTTCTCCCCAGATTCTGACCAAGGTGTATTTGTTAGTTAGCACTGTTAGTCTCCTCTTTTCTCATGTTTTTTTCCTATGGGGCTTTAGAAAAAGTGAAGTCCTATACTTAGGTAGGAAGAGGCCATCTTGAGGAAAAAATAGGACAAATTGCTCTTAGTGGCAGTACACCTGGAGTCCCAGGAGAGAATGGCTTAAACAACAAGCCCTACCCCAGTGCACCTCTAATCTTTTGATTAGAAAAGAGGGAGGCCTCTTTTCATGAGAAATCGGATAGTCCCATGAGGATGGTGCTCTCACATTGATGGAGAGCAATTCAGGGAATGAGCTTGGGCCCTACCTGCTCCGAGCTCTACAGAAACGATTCCCAAACTGTTTCCCACCAAGTAGGCCTACTGTGTCCAGCTTCTGATGGATCTCATAAGATTTTGTTTCCCAAGAGAACCAGTTTAGTAAAAATATGTTTTCCCATTTTAACTGCTCCCTTAACTTCCAAATAGCATGTGATATTCCAGATTATCACACTAAACTGCTGTCATTCCTGGCAACAGCAAAGAAGGCTCTGTTGCATGAGCCAGAGGAGCTTACTGTGGGTAGACAACTCGAGCCAGGCTTTTAGAAGCTTTGAAGATAGAGCAGTTTACTGCCTTTAATGACATTCATTTTGGTGTCTTTCATATTTATAAAAAAGGAACAACCAAATAGACCAGGGGAGTGTTGACTTGTACATCTGTTGGGTCTGGCACCTCCTGGTCTTGCTCTAGGTAGGGGGTGCCTTCTGGAACCACCAGTCTAGTGGTCTTCTCCCCACCCACATCCCTCTCCATTTTGCCATCTGCTTTATTCACACATAATATGTACGGTCTATACTTATCTGATATATGCACTTCTTGCTTGTCCTCCCCCTCCAGAATGTACACTTGATGAGAGTAGGGGTCTTGCCTGCCTTATCCACTGCATAGCTCCAGTCAAGAGAAGTCATTGCCATGGAAAAGGCACCCAACAAACATGCCTTTAACTTGTTGAATGAACCCATCAAATTCCTGATAGTGGAAGTTTGGACACTGGAGTCCCAGGTGGGGAAAGAAACCATGATGCAATAGGACCCCAATTACACGTGGGTTCTGCTTATGTTAGAAAAGCTTCCTGACTTTGTGTGCAGTCAAGTCCTGTGGCTTGTGGCCAAGGGAGGATCTTTTCTTTTTTACCCATGGAAGATGACATTGGTATGTTGGAGTAATGATCCAGAAGATAAACATGAATACAGACAAATTCTGAATTTGGATTCAAATAACAAGTTGCACAAAAACAAGGTAGGAGAGATGTTTCTTGACAATAATTTGTAGAAAAAAGTTACATTTTGGCTGACTCATTGTGAATTAATGGCATGAATAGCTGTTAAAATTTTATACTAGTAATGGAATATCATGTCTAATAATACAAAAAAATCAACATTCTATGTGGCCACGATTTATGCTGCACTAACCATGTACCAAGTACTGTGCTTAATGCTTTTTTATACATGACTACAACTCCTGAAAACCACATTATTATGTTCATTTTATGAATGGAGAAACTTAGGTTCAAAGAGTTTAACTTGGCCAGGACACAGAGCTAAGACATGATGAAACCAAGTATATCTGACTGAAAAAGCTGTTGTTCTTCACCACTGATTTTCTTGGTGCTCTAATGTGGGCCTGAACATATCTAGGACATTTGGACTCAGTTGTAGAAGATACATTTTAAGACAGACAATAACCAAACAGCGGCTTCATAGGGAGGCTATTAGCATATTAAAGAATATGGAAACCACAGCATGTGGGGAATGTTCAAAGAGAAGGGGGATGTTTTGTGCGGAGGAGAGACAATGGGAGGTGGAGGTCAAGAATGAAAGGGTATCAAATGCAAGAGAGCAGACATGTCCTGTGTGGCTCCAAATGGCAGAACTGGAATAGCAGATGGAAGTTACAGTGAAGCAGATTTCAGCTTGACACTAGAACTAACTTTCTAAAGAACAGAGATGTGGGTTGAAGCTCTTGAACTCATCCCCCTCCTCCCTCCAAGCCTGAACAGCCATCTGTCAAAGATGTTGGATTTCAGGAAAGAGAACCTTCCACCTCTAAGAGTCTGAGATTTTCTAGACGAGTTTAAAGTTTATTTAAAAGAAAGGTAAAGACCATTTGAGCTGATTTAACATGAATCTTGTCTGGGGGCTGGGGGACTATATTAGAGTCTGAGTTCCTTTCAGCCTTTTGAGCAGGTAACTCTTCTATTGGGGCCATAACTGAGGCATATTTTAAATCAGAAAGGGAGAATATCGTTTTTATTCTGAATCTGAATACTCCTTAAAAATAATAATTCTTGGATGGTATTTTTGTATTTAATTCATTTCAGTCTTTCCTGTGTGTTTATTTTGTGTTCAGCCCTGCATAGGTGATAAATTTGTAACCATACCCCCTCTCTAGCCCATCCCTCTTTAATACCACCCTAGGACAAGACCATGAATAGTCCTGCCTTTCCTGGCCCCTCCAATTCCTCCTTTCCCTGAGGTACATACAGGCATTGTGCATACAGAAGTTACCTGTGTTTGTAATTCACAAACCCCAAAGAGCAGTGAAGAAAAAAGGAATGAATCCTACATGATTACAAAGAAGGAGGGGACAAAGCTGGCTCCAGGTGCATTTCTACACAGTGTGGGTTGAATTTTCTCTAGAGAAAGTGTGCTTATTATTGGTTTCTCACCAACCTTGTGGTGCAGAGGGCATCTACAAAGTGCTAGATGAAATAGGATCATGTGCAATTTCATAAGGTGTTCAAAGGGGATATAGAACCTTGGTATAAGATTTGAAGAGCCCCATTCCCTGAAATCGTCCTTCTGTGGACCTGAAATCTTACAATTTTATCACGGTTCTTCTGAGTTAAGCGTTTCCCTAGCTATTCTTCTAAAGGCAATTCACCCGGGAGATAAATTACCTTAGCTCTTGATGTCAGTATCAGAAAGAGAGTCTTCCTCCAGGAGGCAGTAGTAGTTTATTGATTACTTGCTTCATGATGGGTGCTGTCCTAAGCTCATATCATTTTAGTCTTAGTTAATATTCACAACAGCACTATAATTATATACTATTACTATCTGCATTTTACAGAGGAGGAAACTGAGCCTTAGAAAGGTTAAGTACTTTGTCTAAGTTCACACAGCTAGTAAATGGTGGAGTCTGGATTTGCCTTCAAAACCTATATTCTTAACCAGTATGTAACACTGTTGCTAGTGGTCTCTAGATATAATAATTATCTGACTCTCAGACACAGGAGAGAGTTCAGCTTAAGAATGCTATGTGTGTGTGTTGGGGGAGGGGGGTAGGAGACACAGGGAGGTTTTATTGTGAATTAACCCTAAATCCTAACCCTAGGTCAATTATTAATCTAAAATTTATCTGAGACGGTTAATGTAATGCTGACTTCTGACATAGTAAGGTCATCATTAGCATTTTACTATTTGCCTCAAAGTCAACTGAAGTACATATCAGGAAGTAATTACTTATGGACTAACCCAGCTACATTCTCTCTCCCTTCCTCCCTCCTTTCCTTCCTTCTTGCCTTCCTCCCTCTTGTTTCCTCCCTTCTCAGGTACTCAGTTATTTCTGAGTATTGCTCTGTGCCTGGCACTGTGCTGTACATTGAGGATATGAAGATGAGTAAGTCTCAGTCTATATCTTTAGAGACCTCACAGCCTGGAAGGAGAGTTAAAAAATAATTACTATTCAACATGGCAATGGTTATAAAGGAGCAGATTTTCCAAACTGGTGTTTCAAGGAACATTCTTTGGCAGGATGTTAAGTAAGTGTACCACGAAAAAGAAGTATTTTGAGTTAAAATAACTTTAGGAAATGCTGGGTAAAATAAAATTAAGTAAGTTTTTTCTTCCTGGGGAATTTTCATACCCTTTAAAATGCTAATGTGCACTGTGAATCTCCAAGAAGGGAAGAGCACACATTTTCCAAACTCATTTGACCTCCTAACCTTCTTTTTACATGACATACTTAATGAAATATTTGTTCATTCTTCTATCCATCCATGCATCCATCCGTCCATCCATCTATCTATAATCCATCCATCATCCCTCCACCCATCATCCATCCATCCATCTATCCATCTACTTATCCATCCATCCATCTAAGCATCTATCCTCATCCCTCCAGCACTTCTTGGTTACCCTTTATGTTCCAGACACTACTACATCCTGGGGATCCAGCATGGAGTTTATTGGGAAGATAAACACTAAGAAAGTAAACAAATATATACAATTGTCAGAGTGTAGTAAGATTCATGTAGGAAATAACTAGGGTTCTATCATGAGAAAAAAACAGGGTGATCCACTTAAGCACATGGTCAAGAAAGCCCTCTGTGAGCAAAAGACATTTCAGGCAAGTACCTGGAAGAAGAAAATGAGTCAGCTTTGCAAAGAGCAAGAAGAGCCATCCAGGAAGAAGAATCAGCAAGTGCCAAGTCCCTGGAATGCAGAAAACCTTGGCAAACAGGAATTTGAGCTTCCTCCAAGAGTGCAGGTCTGCTTAAAGGCAGAAGGCTGGACCTGATATTAAAAAAATTAGAATCTCATCCTCATATTATCACAGTTGGAGGAGACCCTGGCAGCATCAATTCCAAGTTCTTATTCAAGAAGTTCCCATCTTGTAACATATAGGGCTGTCTGCCACATTTGGCTGTTTGTAGGATTTTCCTCTTTAGATGGGAGGTTAACTTCAGCCCCCTAATGTAGCTGGTGAGAATGTTGCTTGTGACATTTCTCTTTCATATGAAATGAGAACCAATGAGGATTGAACATGTTGCTATGTTTTAAAGGAGAAACTTCTCTCAGAGGTGCGAATCCCAATACAAATGATCATAACTGGTAACCTTCGTTCTCTCTTAGAAATGGGAAACAGCAAGCCTGAAAAAGGAAATTGACGAAGAAACAACTTGGTTATTCTTGACTCAGTGGCCAAGGAGGGAACACAGGTAACCCTGATTCTTGAAGCCTGAGTGCCCTGTTCCGCAGGCTTTTATCTTCCAGTTCTCCCTGCAAGATTAAACATCCCCAAACACCATTTTTGTGGTCTCTGCCCTGGTTCAAGGAGTTACAGTGGATCTTCTTTATTGTCAAATCAACAGAAAACCTCTCAGTTAGACATTCAGGACTATCTATTATTATCATCATTTTCTTCTGGGTGATGCTCTTCCTTCTCATTCAGTTTCCCCAACACATAGGTGCCCTCTCTTTTTCTCTTTCTCTGAACATGTTTCAGCATGGAATTAAGGCC
The DNA here is from genome assembly GCF_029289425.2 of Pan paniscus. NCBI lineage: Eukaryota > Metazoa > Chordata > Mammalia > Primates > Hominidae > Pan > Pan paniscus. Next base: position 55,146,861 of record NC_073266.2, read on the forward strand.
ACACGCACGCACAAAAGAAAAAAATTCGGGCTTTGGTGTTGCAGCTGTAGCTTTGATCTTCTCTTTTAAATTTTTTATTTATTTAAAACATTTTTAAAGTTTTTCTTTATTCTAAAAAATGGGATACATGTGCATAACATGCAAGCTGGAGCTTTGCTCTTTCTTATGCTGTTTGCCGTTTGCCTCACTGTGCATCTTGCAGACCTTTAGCTTCTTCATCTGCATTCATGGGTACTAATAATAATATTTATCAAGTAATAATAATAATGGTTACACAGGATTGTTGTTATTTGAACTCAGCTGTCACAATATCTTCTCACTATGGGCTAGGACAGACTCCTCCCTCTGGAACCTAATTCTTCCATCTTGCTTGCCCTCTGCTGAGGTCCTTTCTCTTTGGAGACAAGAGAATCTTTCTGATTCTCCCTTCTTCATTTGGACTTCGTGGCCCTTACTTAGCTATTTAGAGTTGGCCTTTAAAATGGCAGACTTTATTTCCCATTTGCTCTACTTTTTGCTATCAGAGGCCACCCAGCTTTCCTCCATTCCCAGTTCTTGTGTCCAACCTAACACAGCCTGTGTGAGAGCCTTTGGCTCTTGCTTCTTTTGGAGGGAGAATTGGAAAGTTATTCTCTGAGGTCCAACCTTGGTAAGCAGAGACAATGAAGATCTATTCCCATCCCCTTGGCCAGTTTTTACTCAGTCAAGACCTCCTCTTTGTTGACTGCACAAGGAACTCTGGCATTGGTGTCTGGTCTACCTCTGTAGCCTCATGGTCTAGTGACTCTCACATATCACTGGACACACTCTGAAGCTAGCCATGACTTCTAGATCCTTGACTTACTATGACCTCAGCTAATTCAACAGGAAGATGGAAGAGTTTCATTCAGAACCTAGAATCCAGCATGTCCTAGCTCTTGCCATAGCCCTTGCCACATCCATTGACATTCTTAAATAAGCTTCTGCAGGTCATCTGTACACCCTTCCTCTTTTCTACTGTAGATGTCACAAGTTCACAGGTAAGGTGAGGTATGGGTCACTTATGTCCTTTTCCTGCTGTTCCTGTGGTTGAGGAAGCACTAGGGAAAGAGGTGCTTCTTCTGATGCTCAGGGCGTCTGTCAAGACTGCTTGGATGGCAATGTGCGATGGCAATTTGCAATGGCTCGGGCTAGCATGGTGGGGTCATAGCACCATCCAAGGCTCTAGCATAGACCTAGTAGTGGCTCTGTTAGGGTCTGAATATCCAAAATTCATGGGTTGAAATCCTAAACCCCAATGTGATGGTATTAAGAGGTGGGAGGTGATTAGATTATGAAGGCAGAGCCCTTATAAATGGGATGAGTGCCCTTACAAAAGAGGCCCAAGAAAGCTCGTTCGTCACTTCCACTATGTAAGGACAGAGTGAGAAGATTCAAGCCAGGAGAAAACAGGCTATCACCAAACACTAAATCTGCAACTCTTTGATATTGGACTTCTCAGTCTCCAGAACTGTGTAAATAACTTTTATAAGTAACTCAGTTTATGGTATTTTGTTATTAGCCGTGTGAATAGACTAAGACACTCCTACCTAGAAAATGCCTCTTTCCTTGTCACTAGCTGGAGAAGAATGATTCAGAAGAGTGCGTCCAATTCTGGAACAGACTCAAGGATGTTATTGTGTATCAACTGGTGATTTCAATGCTCTTTTCCTTGCTGCAAGAAAAAAATGCTTTGGAACTTGGGAAGTATGTGTGTAAAGGAGGAAGGAGTGCTTTATGTATTTCTCCAGTAGAATTTTGCTAATATATCATTAGTTACATTGTTACATGATCACCTCTAATAGCAGTGAAGGCCAGGAAATGGTCTTTGAAACTGAATGCATTGCCTCCCTGAATTAAATTGGAATTCCATTTGTAGGAAGGAAAAGTGATAGCATTTGGTAGGCAACTACAGTGTTTATCATCTCCAATGACACCAGTCAACTTACCTTACCTTCCATTTCTCTGAGCTCCTTCTCTTGGAACATTTCATCCCATAGCTACCTTTTCTCTGTGCTTTTTCTCGTTGTTGCCAGAACCCAGGTCAGGATCTCGATAGCACGCAGGCCACCTTAAAGGAGCTAAAATATGCCTCCTGGTGGTCTCAGGATTGGTATAAAAAGCATTCTGACCAGTTCTTGGTCCCAGAAGCCGTCTAAGAGGAAAAAAATGATTAACTATTCTTCTCAATGAGATGCTGGAAGACCATTTGGAGCCTTGGAATAGTGATGAATAGTTTAGCACCATCCCCTTGGTGATAAGTGAGTTTTGCTCAGTTAGTTCATGGGAGATCCCGTTGTTTGAAAGAGTCTGGGACCTGCCCCTTCTCTCTCTCTTGCTCCTGCTCCTGCCATGTGATGCACTTACTCCCCCTTTGCCGTCATCCATGACTATAAGCTTCCAAAGGCCTCACCAGAAGCAGACGCTGGCACCAGACTTCCTGTACAGCCTACAGAACTGTGAGCCAACAGGGACCATCAACCTAGTGGTGTTGCAACCTAGTCCACTCACATCATTTCTCATGTCTTTCCTGTTCAGCTGACTCTGAGCCCCTGCTGTCCTAGGTTACAAGCTTCTTATGAACAGAGCTATGACTTAGACACCCTCATGGGTACAAAAATAGGCGTACATTAAGCATGTCATAGACTAATTAAATGGAATCCATAGCAACGTGTTGGGTTGCAGAATTTTACCTCTTCAAGAAAGCATTTACTAATTAAGGAAAAGTTAGGAGACACATCTTTCCTCTCTTCCTTTGCTATGGTTTGGATGTTGTTTGCCCCACCAAAACTCATGTTAAAATTTGATCCCCAGTGTGGCAGTGTAGGGAGGCAGGACTCCGTGGGAGGCGTTTGGGTCATGGGGGTAGATTACTTATGAATAGAAATGTACTCCCTTGTGGGTGAGTGAGTTTTAGTTCTCATGGGAATGAATTAATTCCTGTGTTAGTCCATTTTTGCATTGCTGTAAAGGAACACCTGAGGCTGGGTAATTTATAAAGAAAAGAGATTTAATTGGCTCATGGTTCTGCAGGCTGTACAGGAAGCATCTGCTTCTGGTGAGGCCTTTAGAAGCTTACGATCATGGCTGAAGGCAAAGGGGGAGCAGGGGCATCATATGGTGGGTGCAGGAGCAAGAGAGAGAGAAGAGAGAAGAGGGAGTTCCCAGACTTTTTTAAACAACCGGATCTCCTGTGAGCTAACTGAGCAAGAACTCACTTATCACTAAGGGGATGGTACTAAACTACTCATGAGGTATCTGGCCCCATGATGCTATCACCTCCACCAGGCCCCACCTTCAACTTTGGAACTCTTACTTCCAAATGAGATTTTGAGGGGACAAACATCCAAACTGTATCAGTTCCCATAAGAGCAGGTTATTAAAAGGAGTCTCACTTCCTTGATTTTTCTCTGTTGCTTTTTCTCTTCCCATGCGATCTCTTTGCACATGCTGGCTCCTCTTCCACTTTCCACCATGAATTCAAGCAGCAGGAGACTCTCACCAGATGCAGTTACTTAATCTTGTAATTTTCAGCCATCAGAATCATGAGCAAAATAAACTTATTTTCTTTATAAATTATCCTGCCTCATGCATTCTGTTAGGGCAACACTAAACGGACTAAGAGACCCTCCTTCTATCATTTAAATTTATAATACTCATGACTTTCTTTCCATTCAGCCCCATTGCTTATCATATATTTTACTCTATATAGGGTTGTTGGTAAGGTCTTGCTAGGTGAGTTAGCTAAGTGGGCTGGCGCAGGAATCAACTGAGGCCATGATCTGAGGTTCGGTTTCCTAATGGACCATTTATCCATGATCTTGAATGGTGATAGGCTCTAGACCTTGGTCTTCTCAGTGGAGAAACCTATTCTTGCTTCAGGTAAAAAGACTCCAATATGTACTACATAGGTAGGTCAGAAGCATTGTTTTAAATCAAGGAACCACATTATTTATGTGTGCTTCTTGGGTGGTCTGAATCAGGGACCCTAGGATTAGCACAGTGCTAAAAAAAGTAGACTGGCTGCATCATTCTGGAGGCCCACATATTTCTCTATTATGTAGCCACTGCCTAACTCCTTACACTTGAAACTCTAGTCACAGAACACCTTTTAACTTCAGATATAAAGGATATCTTAGTCTGGTCACTCTGTGACACTCTAACTTAGGGCTTCTCATCAAAGTCTTGGCCCTGGCCCTCAGAGTTCCAGGATCAATGGCCTTAGGTAGGGCCTAGTTATTGACATTTTTAGATACCCTCCTTCCTCGGGTCATACCAATTGTGCATCCTAGAGTGTAAAACCACCTCAAAACCCCAGTGAGAAACTGAACTGTAGACTCCCTTAACCCCAGTCACAAATAAGCTCCCTGAAATCATTCATAGTTAATCCTGACTTCAACACACTGGCTTCTAAATCTTATCAATCACTGATATGATGTCATACCAGACCCAACATGCCATCTACCCCACATCACCACAGAGAAAATCTAAAACTTCCTCTCCCTTTGGTCACATGTTTGAATTTTAGCTCTGGAAATACATAATTCTGTAATTGATGGCATAGACCATCTTTAATTCCAGAAAGAATGACCTCCTACTTTGGCTACAGTTTCTTCTTAATTCCAGCTTTGGACCAATCTCTAAAGCTGGCCACAGACTGATCTCAAGACCAGACCCAAGTTACCCCATAATCATGATCATCCACTTTATATTTTGTCTGACCACTCCTGGATTCTTTCTTTGGTCGTAGATTGCTCCATACTTGATAAATTATAAATTTATAACCCTAGCCACAAATGGAACCAGAGCTCCAGCCTCAGTTCAACCTCAAACTCTAGCCATAAATTAACAACCCAGAAGGACTTTGCTCTTTGGCTAGCTAAAAATCAGAATTATCATCAATTTTTAAATGAAAAATTTAAATATATATAGATGTCAAGAAACTAGTATATTGAGCCCTATGTGTGTATTTCACAGCTCCAACAATTACCAGTACATTCTTTTTTCATTCATAACCTTACTGACTCCTTTTTCCTCCCTCTCCTTGATTATTCTGAAGGAAATGCAGACATCATTATATCCTAACATCTGTATGTGTTTTGGTTTGTATCTCTAAAATGTAAGGGCTTTGTTGAAAAAGATTGACAGGTTAAAACCATGACATAATTGTTATACCTAAAACTTAAAATTCCTTGTGCACAAATATCTAGCAAGTGATTTTATTTATCCAGTTGTTTTATATGTAGAAATTTTCAGTTTGTTTGATCCAAATAAGTTATTTGTTATTTGTTAAATAAGTACATTGTTTTTGGTTGATATGCCTGTGTCTTTTAATTTATAGGTTTCCTCTTTATTACTATTGTTATTGCAATTTTTGTTGCTGTTGTAGGAACTATTAACTGCCCACTATTAAGCTGTAAATATGGGGCCACATTGACGCTCAGCTCTGGTCACTGATGCACCAGCACAAACTGTCCCAGAGAAGGAAGGCTCTGATCCCAAGGGGTGCAAGCCAGGGAGTGAGTGGCATATCCCTCAGTACAGCCACTAACCATGAAACTCCATAAAGCTTCTGCCCTTCAACTAGTGAGGAACATCTGGCTGTCGTATCAAACGATGGCCAAATCTTGCATTTATCATGGTCATTCTGTTCTCTCACTGCTATTTCCTGACACAGAATCATGGCAGCAAAGATGAAGCTAAACAGCCTGTGTATACATATGGAAAATTTAAATTCAAATGCACAGGACAGGCTCATGCTGTCCTTGCCCATGCTTAGTCTGCCTGTGGCAATAAAACTCTGATTGACAATCCAGAGCTACAGTTGCTAAGATAAGCCACTAAGGTGGACCATTAAGGTGGCAGTGTCAACATTTGCAGGGATTTAGAGAAGGGAAAGAAATTGAGGCATCACCCAGTGGGAGAGAGAAGTGTACAGATAGCTTTCATCATGGAGAAAAATAACCCTAATATCAAAATGACCAGGTTTTTGTGATGAGGACTTGACTGTTTCTACAAGCAGCTAGTTTGTATTTGAGTGTTGAGATTCTTGAAGCATTTGGCATGATCAGCATTGAGTGAAGTAGCAAAAAACAGCATCTTCAGCAACTTTATATGGCCTTCAGAGAATGATGCTCAAACTTCTTGGCTGATATTCAAGTTTCTGCCCATCATATCCTTGCCTATTTTGACAGCCACATCTCCTTCTCTTCTACTGAACTCTTACCCAGCCAGACTGAGCTCCTCTCTGCTTCCCAAACAGGACATATACTTTTCTCTATCTTTGCGTCATCTGCTCATATTGTTCCCTACTCTTGGAATGCCCTTCCCAAGCCCTCTATGTGCATGCGCCATCCAGGAACTGGGATGATAACTCTTGGACGAAACAGGAACTGTTGAGAAGCAGCAGGAAGTGGGTCACCTTAAACACAGAAGAAACCAAAAGAAAAATTTGTTTACAATGAACTGGAACTTGAGGCTAGGAAGTTCCTGGATACCTAGACAGCTGGAAGAGGAGCATGAACCAGGAGGCCAGAAGAGACTTCACTCCAATCTGGTGCCCTCACTATGGCACAACTCATCCAAAGAGAAAAGCTCCATGAAAACACGTTGAGCAAAATTATTCGTTCTCATTTCTTAACGTAGCTTTCTGATTTAATAGTAAAAAAATGCTTGTTTTGGTTTAAATTTCTCTAGTTTTTAGATACCATTTTCTCTCCCAAACTAGGTCATTTGAATTATCTGCTGATAGTTCAAATCTGTAGATAATTTGCTTTTACTCACATTCCTAAGAACTAATTACCTGTACATATAAAATGATGAAATCTCATTATATTTTCTTTTAAAACTCTGACATGCATTTAATTACATTAGTCAATTATTACTGTACATGCTGAGGATTTGCTATTGACCAGCTCGTGCTGGAATATTTACTGCACAGATGTGTTACTTTAATTAAACAAATGTGATTACACACATATCAATTTTTATTTGGTTTCAAAGCCCAGAATCTAAAAGTGACGCAGTTGGCAGAGCTGTGTGGTGCGGTGCTGGTTCCCAGGAACACAGCAAGAGGCACTTTACTGAGGGAACGCTGCGTGCCTGCAACTCTGCGTGGGAGACTTCAGCCACAAGTGGGTTTTTGTCTGTGTGTAAGTGCCATTGAGTGAACCCAAGAAGGGAACAAACAAACCAGCCCTGAATCTTTCTAGCACATCTTCAGCTTTGCTCTCTTATATATAGGAAATTAGGGACAGTGCTTGGAGAACCTGCAGGAAAACTAATCTAAAAGCCAGTCCATTTGAGAGTGGGAGTTGCTTGGAACTGGTGCTTGGTTAAATAGGCCAGCTGGTATTTCTCTTTAAAATCAGGGATGAAGTTGGACGACATTAGAACATTGAACTTGGTCTCTTGGGCTTTTCCTGCCATATCCTACAGCAACTCCCTAAGCCATGAGGTTGGCATCAAGAAAGGAGACCATCTCTCAGTGCCTTGTCTGAAGCAAGCAGTTCTGAGGAACAATATGAAGACTGAGATAGAAAATCTAAATGTGCTTTACAAACTAGAGAAATGTAAAATTCTCCATAACTCTTGATAAAATGATTCCACATACCAGGCACAGAGTAAATAGTCTTGGTTATTAATAAAGGCAGTAAGTCAACTCATTAATCAACAAACACTGAGCACTGTATGAACTGATTTCTGGTGGGCGCAAACAGAAAGACAAGAGTTTGTGCACATGAATGCAGACTAGTTGTTTTCCTTGGCCTTGGACACAAAGGATTGCTGTGTTGGTTGTCAAGGGCGTCTCTGTCTGGGATGCATGGCTATGGCACCTGAAGAACCAATCCAATTGGTCAAGTCAACCAAAAGTTCTGCTTAAATCATCTCCAGTTATTTTGGATATAGGTAGTGTCTCTGACGATGAGATTGGGAGCCAATGAGATGGGACACACTTGTGCTCCCAAATTCACCATGAGCATCAAGAGTTCACTGAAATGGTGAAGACCACGTCATCCACTCCAGGCTCAGAAGGAGGTAGAGGAGAGGCAGCAAGTTGTTGCAAAAAGTGAAGAAAGTGCAGGCTCTAGGTAAGACAGAGAAGCACATGAAGAGCAGGTGAAACACCCAGCTGTATGGCTTCAACCTCTTATCATGACAGTGCCATATCTAACAGTGATGATGAAACCCATCTCATAGTGTTGTTACAAGGATTATGAACCATATATGTGTGATGCCCAGAACTTAGTACATTCTCAGGGAATTGCTGTTGGAGATGATGAGGATAATAGGGTTGGTGTGGAGCAGCTTGGAATGATTAATTTTTGGAAAAAAAGGTTGTTTTCATTCACTTTGCCTATGCCATTCTTCCTTTCAGCATTTGGCACAGCACTGACCCATTCCCATTCTCACCTCAAGATAAAAGCCTACACAGGTACCTTTGCAGAGTTTTAAGAGAAGGAAAATTATCTGGTCCAGCTCCCTTGAAATGAATTGCATAACTCTTTCAGCTATGTAGTGGCAGAATTAGGAAACAAACCCGAGTCTCTTACTTTGAGTTAAATGCTCCTTACATTGCATTTCTTTATGGGATGAATATTATACATCACCTACAGAGATATGCATTTAAAAAGAGAAATATGTGGAGGGCAATAATTAACCCAAACTAGTAGTGGGATTTCAGACATTTTTGTTTTATCAAGTGAGACACTGTTGGGATATTGCTGGCATATACACCTTCCTGGTAGCTCTTGGAAGGGGCCAGCATTTTCCTATGAATTAGACTTGAGGTTTCCAACACATATGGGTTGAAATACTGATCCCCTCAACCAAGTGGAGTTTGGGACAGCCTTCTTCAGGTTCCATATTCTCTCTCCTTCACCCTGAGTACCCTACACAAATATGATCATTTTCTATGAGTGTCGTGAAGCTAGAAAGTTTGGGAAGCATCAGCTTGGCTGGACTAGCTGGTCCATAAGACCAGACTTTGCCTGTGAAGAGCTAAACCATCAGCATATAAAATTATTTGAGCTTCAGTTTCCCTGTCAATGAAATTGATATAATTCTTATCTGGCAGTTTTGCTGTAAAGATTCATTGAGACAGTCCAGTATAGTGTCTAAAATATCATAGATGCCTAAACTCACTGTGAGTTGAAGGTACCACTATTTTTTTGGGTTTGTAATTTTATTTGTTAAAACAGAGAACACAAAGAACTTCTGGCTTTCCACTACCGTCACAGCTTGGTAGGTGGAATCGGAGATAGCTTGGCTGTTTGAGCTTTGAGCTTTGGCTGTGACCTGTTTCTGCCTTACTTCGAGTTCCATTCAATCCACCAGCAAAGATCTGGTCTGATGTGGTCACTATGGCTTAAGGTAGCAAAACTGGAGCTAGGCTCTGTTGTCCTCACTTCCTCAAAAGCACCCAGGGCTCAGCTCAGGCCTATCTCTGCACCCCAACCCCACCCCACTCCCCAGCTGCTGATCTCATTCTTTTGCCAGGGCCAATTATAATTAAAACCAGATTTGTAGGGAGAAACATGCGTGCACACACAGCCAAAGCCTGGAATTGCTTACCCGAAAACAAGTTCCCTCCTCCTTCTGCTCCAGTTCTTCAGCCTTACCAAGAGTAGGGGAGGGAAGTGGAGAGAAGAAATAGGATTTGCATTGGGCGTGCTGAGGCAAGGTGATCCTGGACAAGTGACAGGCAAGCAGTCATCCTCCACCTCGCTAGTTTTTGGACTAGCTCAGGGCAGCAGCCTCAGGTTGCCCAGTGGAGTCCAGCCCAACAGCAGCACTTGGCCTTCCCTCCCTTGGGGTGGGTCACTGTGGGTTGAGCCCAGCACCGTGGGGGCCAGGGCTGGGCTGCTTGCCCACTGTACCTCATTATGTATTCCTTCATTGTTTCCTATGCAAATTAAGTTAATGAGAATTAGGAACATAATGGAGCCCATTCACCGTTCTAGTCGCTGGAAAATGGGTTTGACTACCAATTTTCCATTACAGCTGTTTTGTAATTACTGTGGAATACTCTGAATTCTAATGGAGACGCTGAGCTGCCTGACAGCCTCTTGACTACTTTTTTTTTTTTCCCGGAAGGTTGAAAAAAGGAAACTCAAACCCTATAACATAAAAGCCTTTCTATCAGAGTGCCTCGGTTTGCTTCTCCTATGGAGATGTCCTCCACTCTTGCAGGAAAAGTCTGCTTCCATCACTGGGGTCCTGACCTTTGCTGTGATTAGACTAGTTAACCTTTTCGCCAGAGTTATCCCTTGCCTTGCAAGCAAGCAAAATGGAATTTGGGGCTACACTCAGCCAGGAGTGGCCTTCTGAAGCAGGCCAGGGCAGTCCAGGGTCCAGGTGTACCACTGCTCCTGGATCACCTGCTACCCAGCCTGCCTCTCCCACCTAGGACTCCAACCAAACACCTCCTCACTCACCTGTTGCTGTTTGGGACACTTAAGAGTATAGGGGTTATCTTAGTCCATTTGGGCTTCAGTGTATTATAGACTGAGTAGCTTATAAACAACAGGAATTTATTTCTCAAAGTTCTGGAGGCTGGGAAGTCCAAGATCAAGGTGCCTGCAGACTCAGTGTTCGGTGAGGGCCCGCTTCCTGGTTCATAGCTAGCTGTCCTCTTACTGTAACCTCACATGGCTGAAGGGGTGAGAGATCCCTCTGGGCCTTCTTTTATAAGGGCACTAATCCCATTTCTAAGTCACTTAATCACCTCCCAAAGGTCTCACCTCCAAATGCCATCACATTGGGAATAGAGTTTCAACACATACATTGGGAGAGATGCAAATATTTAGTTATAGCATTTCACTCTGGCCCCTCAAAATTCATGTACTTCTCACATGTTGTCAATTCAAAAGCCCAAAGTTGAAACTATCTTCTAAATATCATCTAATTCAGATATGGGTGAGACTCAAGATATGAGTCATCCTGAGGCAAATTCCTCTCTAGCTGTGAATTTGTGAAATCAAACATGTCCTGTGCTTCCAAGATACAATGGAGGGACAGACATAGGATAGACAATCCTCTTCCAAAAGGGAGAAATAGGAAAGAAGAAAGTAGGAAGAGGTCCTGAGCAAGTCTAAAACCCAACAGGCAAATTACATTATGCCTTAAGTCTCCTTGGCTTGATGCTTTGCTCTCTAGGCATACGGTGGTGAGGGTTCTGTCTTCTAGACTGACTGAGACAGCAGTTCTGCCTCTGCAGCTTTGTTGGAGATGGGTTGAGCCCCCAAGGCTCTGGGTAGCCCTGTTGTCTCGGCTTTGGGCACAGCCTCTGCCACAGCTCTCATGGGATGGAGTTGTGTGTCTGATGCTCTTCCAGGCTGCGATTGTATGCTGGAGGCTCTACAGGTGTAGGGTCTCTAGGGGGGACTCACCCCCACAGTTCTGTTGGGCATTGCCCTAATGGGGTATATTTGTGGTGGTCCCAAACTTCTCAGTGGCCCTCTGCCTGGGTTCCATGCCAGCAGCTCCAGTCAGCTCATCCTTTGGAATCTAGGTGGAGGTAACCACATCCCCAAAGCTTTGCTGGATACAGGGTAACCCCCACTAGGGCCCACTGAAGCCACACTTTGGGGTGGCTGAATTGCTTGGAGTTGCAGTGTGGGGAGTGAAGCCAGTGATGTGAGGCAGTGTTGGGCAATGCAGGTGGTTACTCCTCTGCATTTTTTTTTTGTAGCTTCTTTTGAGATGACTGACTAATCTCTATTGGACAGTTATTTGGCCACACCCTTAGTATTCTTTCCTGAGTAGTCTTTCTCATTATTTTCAAGGCAGATATTCTGAAAATGTTCCAATTCTTTAGGTTCAGTTTCCGTATTGATTAATAATTCTGTTTGTAAGTCATTTCTCTCTTTTCACATTTTACTCTAAGCAGTCAAAAGGAACTAGGCCACTCCTTCAATACTTTTAAAGATATTTCCTCCGCCAGATTTCCAGTTCTATTGCTTGCATGTTCTATCTTCCACCAAACACTAAGACATGAACACAATCCAGCCAAGTTCTGTGCCACTTTATAATAAGGATGGTCTTTCCTTTATTGTTCAATAAGTTCCTCATTTCTGATGAGGTCTGAGACCTTATCAGAATGGCCTTTACCACCCATATTTCTACCATCATTCAGTTCAGAATTACTTAGATATTCTCTAAGAAGATTGAGGCTTTCTCTACAGATCTCTTTTCTTTCTGAGCTCTCACTAGAATTGCCCTTAAAGATCTGTTACAACAATGTTGGCTTTTTCTGGCATGTGTCCCAGAACTCTCCAGCCTCTGCCCATTGCCCAGTTCCAAAGCTGCTTCCATATTTTTAGGTATTTGGTATAGCAGTACCTCACTTCTGAGTATCAATTTTCTGTCTTAGATCATTCAGGCTCTATAGCAAAGTACCATAGATTGGATGGTTTATAAGCATCAGAAATGTATTTCTCACAGTTCTGGAGGCTGAAAGACAATGATTGAGGTGTCAACAGATTTTGTGTCTCATGAGGGCCTGCTTCCTTGTTCATAGATGGCCACCTCTTCTGTCATGTCCTCACATGGTGGAAGGAGTAAGGGATCTCTCTGGGGCCTTTTATATAAGGGTACTAGTCCTATTCATGAGGTCCTCTGCCTTCATGACCTAATCACTGCCCAAAGCCCCTACCTTCAAATACTCTCACATTTGAGATTAGATTTCCACATACAAATTTAGTCTTTGCTATAATAATCCCCTCTTTTGTTTTATTTTACCATTGACAAAGACTCTCTCCTTGATCAGACTTTGATAAGGCTCCCCTGAGACCTCTTCTCAACTGGCCTAGACTTTGGCTCCAATTTTTACTGAACTTTCATAGATCAGTTTTATCAAGAATCCTACTAAGTGGCTAGGTGCGGTGGCTCACGCCTGTAATCCCAGCACTTTGGGAGCCTGAGGCGGGCGGATCACGAGGTCAAGAGATTGAGACCATCCTGGCCAACATGGTGAAACCCCATCTCTACTAAGAATATAAAAATTACCTGGGCGTGGTGATGCATGCCTGTAATCCCAGCTACTTGGGAGGCTGAGGCAGGAGTATCGCTTGAACCTGGGAGGTGGAGGTTGCAGTGAGCCGAGATTGGGTCACTGCACTCCAGCCTGGGTAACAGAGCAAGACTCCGTCTCAGAAAAAAAAAAAAAAAAAAAAAAAAAAAAAAGAATCCTACTAAGTAAGTTTGGGAAGGGCTTCTCCAGCTCCACATTTGACCACCTTTGATATCTGATTAAATTCTTCATCTTCCATCCTTGATATCTGATCATTCAGACTTGCCTTCAGCAAAGATCTCGTTAGATTAGTTTAGAAAGAATTCCCCTACCCTTGATGTCTCTTCTTAGTAATTTTCCAACCACCTACCTTTCACACCCACCCTGCTCCTTGGCTATAAATCCCCAGTTGTCCTTGCTATATTCAGAATTGAGCCCAGTTCTATATTGAGGTCTCTTTTCCCCTATCACTGTAGTTCCTGAATGAAATCTGTTTTCACTGCTTTAACTACTGTCTGGCTCTAGTTTTGTTTAATAGCACCAAAGACTCTAGGAGGAAGGACACGTTAAGAGTTTATACAGTTCAAAATTTTCCAAGAGTCCGATGTGGCTGGATTGTAGGATGAAAGAGAGTGAGGGTGGGGTTGACAGCAGGGAGCACTGAGGGAAGGGCATAAAGAGCCAAGATTTTATTCTTAAGGCTTCTTAATCAGGGGAGAAACATGATGAGAGTTTTAGTTTAGAAGGACATTCTGGCTACAGTGTGGAGAAGGGATTTGGCCATAGGTACAGAGGGGTGGGGTTGTTTTGGTTATGGTTCACATAAAACCCAGGTAGGGGGCCATGACAATTATACACTGATCCTTATTGATGGGGAAACCATGAAGGCTTGAACTAAAGAGGTAACAGCTGGGATGGAGAAATATGAATGGATTAGGAAGATGTTTAGGAGGTAGAACCAATGAGTTTGATGATCAATTGGATACGTGTGGATTGCAGGGCAGTAGGGGACTTCAAGGGTTATTCCTTGGATTATTGAGTGATGTAATTCATCATATAGTAACAATATTGACAGCTAAAATTTATGGAGAGTATAATATGTGCCAGGCACTTCTGTTTTACATATAGAGCTCATTTTATCTTTACAATAACCTAATGAGGTAAGAACTATTAACCTCTATCACACGTGAAGAAGTTGCAACATAGGGAGGTGAAAACAGATACTTGTTCAAGGTTTCAAAGTCAGGAAATGTTAGAGTCAGGGCTCAAATCCAGGTGGTCTGGTCTCATAGACCAGGTGTGTTGGAAAAGGTATTTTCTCTGGGATATATGTGTGTGTGTGTGTGTGTGTGTGAGAAAGAGAGAGAGAGAGAGAGAAAGAGAGAATGAATGAGTTCTGATGTGAGTTGCTGCCTTTGCAACACCATAGTGTAGATTTCCAGGGGGAGGTTGGGTAGATAAGCTGTAGTTTAGGGGGAAGGGCTGGGATTGAAATACAGTGAGTAATGTGTCCATGTCAAGACATAGGATTATACAAAATTTCCTAGAAGAGGTGAGTGAGGAGCCCTGGCCAATACACTTAAGTGTTTTTGTGATACACTTAAGGAAAAGACTATAGAAGGCACTGAGTGAGAATATCACAAGAGTAGGGTGAAGGTTAGGTCAGTGAAAAATGTCTCTACCTTCCTTGGGCCCTACCTCAGGCCCTCTGGCTCTTGGGCTAGGTGTGTGTTTTCAGCTGCACAATGGTGCAGCCAGCTTCTGCAGAATAGTCTTATTATCAAGGTCAGAGGACTGGAATTTGAGGAAGTATGTGGTTGAGCTTCAAGTCCCTGAAATTTAGAAAAACAAGTAAGGATGCGTTTTAGATTGGTTACTCATAAATTAGAACCAGAAACAAATAGTTTATTATGAGGTGATTCAGGAAGCTCCAGGAAGGGAGTGGTCTCATCTATATTCCATGTTTTCCTGACTGCTCAGAAGTCATTTCTTAGTTTCAGCATTTTTTGCCACCTGGAGAGGCTGAGAAGTTTTAAAACCATCAAGTCCTGCTTTCTTTTTCTTTAACAGTTCTTCCCTCAATTTACCTCTTTTCTCTCACATTTCACTATTAGCAGCAAGATGCTGCTGGCAGTGCCTTCAACACTTTGTTTGGAAATCACTTTAGCTGGATAACCAGGTTTACCCCTTACAAGCTTTGCTTTCCCCTTAAAGTAGATGATAATTTTGCTAATATTTCTGCCACTATGTAATAAAGACCCCTCTTTGTTCCAGGTTCCAGTAATATGTTCCTTCCTTGCTTATGAGCTCTTACTGACAGGCTTCTTGTTTCTATATTTCTGCTAACAGCCTATTCAGGGCAATTTAAGCTTTCTCTATTATGCTCCTCAAAATTCTTCTAATCTCTACCCACTGCCTGGGTAGAGTGCTGGTCTCAAGGCCACTGCCACATTTTTAGGTGTTTGTTGAAGTAGCATCCCACTTCTGATACCAAATTCTTTATTAGTCAGAGTTCAGCTACAGAAGAAAAACCAATAAGAGATATATTCGTGTGTATATATATATATATATGTGTGTGTGTGTATTTATATATATATATGTATATATGTAAGGATTTGTTACTGGGCTACACAATTGTGGGAACTGGTTAAGCAGTCTCTGTAAGGCTGTCAACTCATCTAATGCCAGAGACTGAGGTCCAAAAGCAGGTAGTTGGGGAAGAAAAGTCATAAGCAGGCTGCAACCCATAAGCACAAGCTGAGACTTCGTGAGCACAGGCTGTTGTGTTCATACTTGTTGCCTCTGACCTTTGTAACAACAAGCATCTTGAGCCCTCCATCATGGAGCTAAACAAACACAGCTAGAGGAGCCAGTGGAACTAAGGAGTACCAAGGGAAGGGAGAGAACTTGCTCCATGCCATTGAAGTAAATAAACAGTTAAGCAATAATATGTGTGAGCTACAAAATGGCTACTGCTTCATTTCTGCCTCCCTATTCTCCAAATTCTCCGAAGAATTTCATTTGTGGCCCCACAATTAGAAACATACAATAAAGAAACATACAATAAAGAACATTATGAAAAATGTAGCTCATCCTACCAAATCAAAACATAACGAAGCCATCAGACATATGCTCCAGTTACACCAACTGCACTTTCCTTATCATACTTTGTATAACTGCACTTTCCTTATCATACTTTGTATAGCTGTACTCTTTTCCTGGACTACCTCCCTTCTGCCTCCTATCTCTGCCCCAATCTGTGCCCGAGCACTAATAGCCAGTCTTCTGTGAGCTAGTCCCAATATGTCTCCATAATAACTGATACTTTCATTACAGCAACAGTCACAAGATATGATTTTTGTTTATGTGTCTATCTTCCTCACTAAAGTCTATGCTCCTTAAAGTAATAGCCCATATTTTCTCTTACATCCCCTGAAGTTAATGCCTAGCAGATAGTAGGTACTTAATAAGTTTGGATGAATGAAGTAAGTCACAATGTCTCTAATCCTTAGTGTGTTTTGCATGAAATGGCCTTGTAACTCACGAGGCCATTGTAACTATGAACTGTGATGGCACATGTGCAAGTGCCCAGTTCTTGGTAGGTTATTACAGAAACTCCAGAACTTCTTGCTTGAGCCTGGCCCTATGTTGTGGCAGATGGCCCCTGGAGGCCCCTCCACCTTCAATACTGTGCCCTGACAATGTCTTCATTCTGGAACCACCTAGGTCACAGAGATGGCAAAATCTTTAAGAGTGCTATATATTTTTCAAATTCAGGAAAGAGATACACTGGTGAAATTCTCTCTTTGAGGAAAGGGATACATTCCTTGCACACACGGATTCCCCAGTCCACTGGAGATAAAATGATCCTGACCTTGGAGGAACCATGGTCATAGGGATATGCTGTCTGTGTGCCTGAAGAGTTTGTGTGTCACTTAATCTAGATCACGCTCAGGGTAGTCAGCAGGTCAGGCTCAGATCCAGATAAGCAGGATGTTGTCTGGCTTTCTGTCGTTTGTTTATTCAACACATTTATTGTGGACCCACAGTTTTCCTAGTGCTGTATGAATTGTTGAGAATACAGAGGAGTTAATACATGTAAAATGTTTAGAGTAGTGCTTGCTGCTTATAAACCCAGTAAATATTTACTATTCTTCTTATTAGGTAATACATACAGTTCTCAGTTTCTGCTTTATCTTTGTAGATATGCAGGTGTTATCTCTTCTTTCTCTTTCTGTCTCTGAGCACTTGGTTGGTTTCCATGAAGTATCATTTGAACTGATCATCCAGCAGATGCCTGAGAAATTGTTATAATTTATTTTGTACTTATGTGCCAGGAACTGTGCTACATAAATTTTACAAGAGTCAAGATTTGTTTCAGCTGCATTTAACAGAAAAACACATTTGGTTTCTTTCAGTCTTCTAAAGGATGCCTAGAGGTAGTAGCCAGGGCTAGTATGGTGGTTCTACAATCCCATACTTTCATTACATACAATGCCAAGACTTTTTCTGTTTTTTTGTTTCACTAGATGCAAGGAAGACTGGGAAATGTAGTATATAGCTGGAGACATCATTGCCCTAAATAAAAATAGGACTCTTACCAAGAAGGGAGAGGAGAATGGATATTGGGTGGCATCACAGTCTCTCACACCTGAGCATCTGATTCTGTCAGAAGTTAAATGATGACCTCTCCTGTGGATCCCTGGGTTCTTATGAAGCATGAGTATAATACAAGATGTCAACAGGTATTGCAAAGGTAAAATCCTTGCTAAAAAATGGCTTAGTGGAGAGGCTGGGTCATTCTCAGACCAGTTATAGGGTGGCTTGCACGTTGGTGTGCTGATTCAGGAATGGATTTAGATGATTGACTTGTAGAAATTTCAGGTGTCCAGAGACAAAATATTGGCCAGACCTAATATTTCAGTTTACCTCTGCTCCAGCCATTAAGGGAGAAAATTTCTGCTCTGCATCAAAAGGGAGACAGATGTCAGTTTGCAAAGGAAAGAAACAGAGGGCCAGTAGGTACCTCTTGCTAGGACCTAATTCGCACTCAGGGAACATTTGATCCACTGGGCTCTGAGGGAAGTTTAATTGAAACGCAAAAACCAAAGGTCAAAACCATGTAAAATTTAAAGGCCATTTTTACTATTTGACAAGGAACAAATTGTAACTTTATATTGCTTTTAGATGCAATTTTGTTCAGTGAAATTAGATTATACTCAACTAAAGCACCTTCTTTAGAGCTTTTAGATTAAATATTAGAACTTATTAGCAGGACCTTGATTTCGTCAGTAAATACCAAAGAAAATATTTGGTGGGAAATGCAGCTGCCTAATCTGCATTAATACAAACGAGAACTATTAAGCTTAGCTGATTAGCATATTCATATGTACTGTAGTCCCTATGTATTTAAAATAGATTCTGCTAGATTCTGATTACAAACTCAGTGTATGTATAACGCTGTGAACCAGAGCCATGGCAATAGCATGCTACTGACGAAGGGTGAGGAGCCCCAGCAGGAGGTAATTTTTGAGCAGAAAAATCTCAGGGTTGTTTCTATAACCAGCCTTGTCTCAAAGTCTCTGAGAAGCAGATGAACTGACAGACGGTAACCCAAGACAGAGCCTAGATTCCTGGGGAACAAGATAGATAGGTCAGAACAAATATGTGTGTATGTGTGTGTGTTTAATTAATTTATTTTTTCATTTCTTCATTTGCACAGCACATGTTTATTATTTACACATAATAATAAATGTATATTATGTATATTGTTTATATGTATATTCTATAATAATACATGTATATTATAGTAATACATATATAGTACAGAAATATATTTTTATGTTTATCTTGAGCCCATGATATTGCAGGCGCTGGGGTGGTGCTGGTGACTGGTGAGAATAAGGGCCACCCTGAGAACAGGGTTCATCTCCTCAAGGAGCTGGAGGAAGGGAATCCTGGCTTGCCAAATCTGGGGCTGATTTTTCAAATTCCCGCCTGATTCCCTGACCTAGTCCTTTCATGGCTGGGAGTGTTGCTCCCATGGAAGGTTCTTCTCAATGTGGAGAGCCAGGGGCAGGGAGTGGGGGGCAGGGAAGAGCTGCCTGGCTGCTCCTGCCCTCATGGAGCCCACAGATGACCATAGGAAGGGCACTTTGTGTTCCCTGCTCCCCACAAGTGCATTTCTTCTGAGTTTCCTGTTTCCAGTGACACAGCTTGAGGTGACTGTAGTTGATCAGTGAGGGGCTAATGTGCTTGGATGGGATGATGCAGATTGCTTACAGATAAGGTAGCTGTGCCTTTATATTTGAAGGTCAGTGTCCTCTGGGACGACAGCACTCTAAAGAACATGGTTACTTCCTTGTGCATGTGTCTGTCCAGGTCCCAGAGCATCCAGAGCAGGCCTGTGTTGAGGAAGTACCTTTTGGGATGGTGGGTGACGCTGGGGGTCTGCGGGACAGCAGGAAGGCAGTAAAGTATTCATTCTTCTGGCGACCCAGTTTATTTACTCTGCTCTTTTGTGCTGTCGTCTTTCTGGTGCCCAACATGTGGAATTCCAGAATTCTGGTGCTGGAAACAATTGTAGACATTATTCTATTCTAAAGACTAAGAAACTGAGGTTCAGGGGAGTCCTGAGACAGGCGGAAGTGATGCAGTCCAAACCAAATGCCATGTTTTCTGAACCTCAGACCAGCAGGTGAACTCCTGACAATGATTCCTAACATTTATTTAGTTTCCATTGATCCAAGCTGCCCTCTGCGTGCATTGTAACTAGATGTAACAGGTTTTTAAGCTTTCAGAACTCCACATTTTGTGACTTTTCTTGAACCTGGCCATTCATTCATTCTTTCAACAGATACTTATGGAGCACCCCCATGTTTGAGGAGCTGTGCGAGGCCTTGGAGTTGAAGCTGTGAGTAGAAAGACAAAGGCTCGGGCTCAGGAGCTTATATTCTAGTGAGAAGAGTGACAATGAAGATGCAGCTGCTAGGTAGGGATACCTGCTCTGAGAAGGGGTGTGGCAGGGTCAGGAGATGGAGAGTGACCAGGCTGTTTTTCCTGAGAGTGGGTGTGGGGTAGCTTTATTTATTGAGCAGATAAGGTGACATTTGAGCAGCTGAAGGAAATAAGTAATGAGACATAGACTGTCTGGGGAGAGTGTGTTCCATATAGAGGCACGGAACCCAGCCTGCTGGGGAGGAAGGTGTTTACAATGTGGTACAAGGGAGGAGACAGCAGTAGAGAGCGTGGAGAGGAATGAGGATCAGATTGGACATGTGCATGTTGTGGGGGACAGCATGCAGTTTATTATCCAGTCGGGGCCCTAGATAGTGAAAGGAGGTGCTGTTAGTAATTGCACTAGGATAGACGTGAGTGCCAGGGTCTGAGGCAGGCCAGGGTGTGTAGCCACCTGACATGAAGGCCAGTATGAGGCGTTGGCTCTTACTCCAGGTGGGTGAGGAGCCTTGGAGGCTGTCAGCAGAAGGCAGGAGTGGTTGGATGTTAGTTCCATATTGACTGGGAAGCTATAAGGTTTACTGGCAGATCGGATGGGGGCTGCGAGAGAAAAGGAGGGTTAAACATGACTCCACAGTCTGAGCAACCGGAAGACGGAGTTGCCTCTATGGAAGTGCCAGGAGACTGCTGGAAAATAATATTTGAGGAGAAATGGAAGAGTTTGGTTGTTCGTTACCTTTGATGCATGTTACCTTTGATGCGTGTTACTTTTGATGTTCTTATTTGACATTTGAGTGAAGGTGTCATATTTAGTTAGAAGCAGGAGTCTTCAGGAGATATCCATCTATCTATCTATTTTACTATCTATCAATCTATCTATCTAGTATTAGAAGCCCTCAGAGCAGGGTGAGATCTCTGAGAGAGTGAGTACAGAGAAGAGAGCAAGGACTGAGCGCTGGGCCCTGCAAAGTTTACAGATTAGAAGGACCAGCCCCAGAAAATAAGGCTGAGAAGAAACAGGCAGAGAGGTGGGAAGGAGGCAAGTGGCATGATGTCCTAAGCCAAGTGAGAAAAATATTTCCAGGATCTACCACAACCTGTACAGGATGTTTTGGGACAGCGACTTGGAGCAGCATTTGGTGGGAGAGGACGGAAGCTGTGAGACGTCAGCTCTGAGCCCTGAGTCCAGGGCTGGTCCTGTGGAGACAGGGGTTGCTATGTCATGAGCAGTGTGTGTGTGAGTATGAGGTGTGGGGGGAAAGGTAGTAAGAAGCTGAGAAAATGCCTCAAGCTGACCTCTCCCAAGGGAGTTGGAGCCATGAGTACCTGGGCAACCTGAGGTGAACACTCCTTGCTCTGTGGGTCTCTAGTATCTAACAATAAGACCCCACCTGCACCTATTGATACACCTCAGGGTGAGAGGCAAAGAAACATCACTGGGAAACTACAGACACACAATCAGGACTTTTTTCTAATGTAAAGAGAACTTAGGGTCAGGATTCAGGGATCAAATCTAGCTTCCTTGTTTGGCCTCTCTGAGTCTTTGTCCCTTTGCCTCTAAAACTGAGTATTTCCTTGCCTTATCTGAGCTTATGTAAGGGCTAAATGGGACATGCTATACCAAAAACAATTTATGGAGACCCAGTTCACTATAAGAGTACAATGCATTCATCTTCTTCATCTTTGTAATTTTTGCTACTCCTTTCTGTTTAAATTGAAACAGATGTGGAGGCTTGTTTTCTAGAGGAACAACAATGAAAAAAACAAGCAACAGGGAAAGTAGTCTTTGGTTAGTGAGTATTCAAGAAATTTCAGGGCAAAACAAGGAAGGTGATTGGAACCCTAATAAGATCGCTTCCAGCATAAGGATGACAGTGATGGCAGAGAGGAGACTTCATACTTGGACATAGCTTTGTGAGCTCCTAAAGAAGCCCAGCTCATAGTCTGCCCTTCCAGATAGCCTGCTGAAGGAACAGTGAAGTTTGGAGCTGAAACAGCTTCCTGAGCAGAAATCTAGTTCATTTCCCCATGCTCAGGAGAGTGGCTTAGAAGCCACCATCTCTGCCTTTTTTTCCTGATGCTGTCTGTGGCTGACTGTGGCAGGTGGGAAGCTCTGGGAGCTCCCGCTCTGTCCTCTGTCCTTGCAGACACCCAGGGTGGGTGACCACAGCCTATGAAGTAAGCCAGTCCTTAATCCATGGAGCACATGCCCAGATACAGGGACATGGTGCCATAATGGACACTCCAAAATGCCTACTCCCCATGGTTGGACCATGTCCAGATGACCTTTTTTTGTTGTTGTTGTTGTTTGTTTGTTTGTTTGTTTTTGAGACAGAGTTTCACTTTTGTCACCCAGGCTGGAGTGCAATGGCACGATCTCGGCTCACTGCAACCTCCATCTCCCGGGTACAAGCGATTCTCCTGCCTCAGCCTCCCGGGTAGCTGGGATTACAGGCACGTGCCACCACGCTGGCTAATTTTTGTATTTTTAGTGGAGACGGGGTTTCACCATGTTGGCCAGGCTGGTCTCGAACTCCTGACTTCAGGTGATCTGCCTGCCTCAGCCTCCCAAAGTGCTGGGATTACAGGCATGAATCACTGCGCATGGCCGAGGTGACTTGTTTTTGATTAAAGGATGCTGCCTGGTCCTCTGCGATGAGCCCACCCTCCAATCCTCATAGTCTCCACTTGACATCAGCAGGGTCACGAAGGACTCAGATGACCAAGAGGGGGCTCTTCCTTGAGAAGATGCAAGTAGAGGTATCACCTGCCTAAAGGTCCTGCCCAGGGATAGGTGCTTGCAGGGTCAGGGGACAGGGCAGGGGCGTTTCATTGTGGGAAGAGGGGAAGAGGGCGTGGTGGGGGGGCATGGCCTCTGGAGTTGGGGCAGCCTACCGCCTGAATGGTCCGAAGGTCAGGCTTGTAGCAACGGGGTTCCTGGGGTGGGAGGAGGGTGGGGGCTGAGTTTGGTTTTTACTGACGTCCACTTTAGCCTGTGCCAGTCTTGCCCATGGCAGAGCCCCTGTTCATGCCCTAAGTTTAGACATTTTCCAGAGCCAGCCTCAGGGCAGTGTTTCCCATGAGCACAGAGTTCTGGTTGAGCCTTCAGCTCCTTCAAGCTGAAGGACTGCTGAGAGCCTGCAGTGAGCTCCCTCAGGGCTAGCATTTTAACCACTTTTAGTGCTTAATTCTGCACAGCCTCCTACATTATCTCATGGGTCAAACTCCTCTCTTCAAGCTGCAGAGGCAACAGGTGTGTCTCCCACCCCCTCCCCCAGCCCTTCCCTTTCCCCTATTGCCCTGCTCCAAGAAGAGCCTGGCCCAGGGGTCAGGAAGCACCAAAGGTGTTTCAGTGGTGATGCTCCACAGTGACAGTTCGGGCACCAGCAACCAAGTGACGGTGGTGGGGAGGTGCATTCCAGGCCCCGTAGCCTTAAAAGTCAGCTCGCGTGGCCACGTTCCTTCTGCACCTGAGGCCTTGCGGCTGGCGCTGTCTCTGCTCAGGGGCCTAAATAAAGCCGAAAAAGGAAGGAGATGCTGTTCGCCTTCCCAGATGGGACCACCAGGGGGCAGTGGAGCACACTCGCAGGCTGCAGGCTGCCGGCCGCCTCAGGACTAGGAAAAGGCGTCGGGAGCTGCTGTGGCAGGGGAAACAGGCGACCCTAGGGTCAGAAATCATCTTCAGAGCACCGGGTCTCCTCTCAGAGAATGGCAGGACTGTGCATTGGCTTCAAACCAGCCAGCTTTTATCGTCACTCAGAAGCTGCCCAACCCTAACAACCCCATCACCATTTTGTTCTGAATCATCACCCTTATTTTACTGGCATGAAGAGCCCAGAGAGGTTGAGTAACTGCACTGAAGCCACACAGCCATGAAAGTGGTCGAGCACTGGATTTTCACAGTGGGATTTTTTAACGCCAAGGATCTTCCTCATTGCTTTACAACGGTTAGTCCAGTTCTCACCTGGGAAGAAGATGCCCTGGCCCCCTTCACACCATTATCAGAATCTCTTGGAGGAGGGAAGGGTCTTTCCTGAATCTCAGGTTTTAACAAGCTTCCCAGGTGATTCTGGCACGCATGTGGAAAGGGAATCCTGCACTTGTAGCAACACCTGACCTGAACTCTATTGTAAAGGAAGCGTATTTTTCCCCTAGTCTCCTTCCCACCCACTCCCCACTCATGCTGAGCTTCCAGTCCCCCACACCCAGTCCCCAGCCCCAGCCCTAGCCCATGATGTCAACCGTGCACCTCTGAAATCTCCCTCCCGCCAAGTACTTGTCTGCATCCCACCTGGCTTCCCCTCCTCGCCCTCTGACAGACACTGACACTGAGCTGCCCTTTACCGCCATACCTTCCAAAGTGACAAGTTAATCTGATTAAAAAAATCAATTCTGGTGGGATTAAGATAGAAAGTTGCCCCAACAACCAGCCAATCCCAGGTATCATGGGAATTTAAAACCGGACTTTCTGGACATAAAATCACAGTCTGAGCTTTTAATCCAGAAATGCTACAATGAGGGTGGGAATTTCAGGAAGAAGGGGGAGAAGCATTTGGAAAGATGGAGATCCTTGACTTTGGGGTCAGGGATTGAGGGGTGTTTTATCTATACTGTGAAGGTGACAAATGCCAGCTTCAGGTTTTTGTTTTATTGAAAGGAACATGTATTGGTTTTTCCATTATAGAGACAATAGATATGCATGCAAAATATCCAAGCAATATAGAAAATTGTAAAGGGAAATGAAAAGCGCAATGATTCCTACCACCTAGCTGAGTTAAGATGTCAGATAACATCTGTTCTGACACCACTCTATAAGTATGATGAACAATTGCTAAACTTTATTGAGCACCTACTATGTGTCAGACATAGTGCCGTGTGCTTCTCATAAACTCTGCCCTCTAATTCTCACATGTCCCATAGGAAGGAGGAATGGAGATTTTATAAATAAGGAAACTAGAGCTAGAGAAGTTGAATAGCTTGTCCAGAGTGAAATACTATGTGATAGAGCAGGAATCCAATTCAGGTTCCTCTCACTCAGAACCGAAGTTCTTACTCAGCTTCTGATACTGGCTATGTATGCAGACACAAACACAACTTGAAGACATACACACAGAATGCATGCACATACACCACCCCACAAAGCTCTCACATGCATCCTCAGACACACAGAACTCGCATACATACACCACCCCGCAGAGTTCACACATGCACCCACAGACGCACACACAGAACTCACACACACCACCCCGCAGAGTTCACACATGCACCCTGCAGACACATAGAACTCACACACACCACTCCGCAGAGTTCACACATGCACCCCACAGACACACAGAACTCACACACATACGCCACCCCACAGGGTTCACACATGCACCCCACAGACACACACACAGAACTCACAAACATACACCACCCCACACACACACAGAACTCACACACACGCACCACCCCGCAGAGTTCACACATGCACCCCACAGACACACACACAGAACTCACACACATATACCACCCTGTAGAGTTCACAGATACACCCCACAGACACACACACAGAACTCACACACACCATCCCACAGAGTTCACACATGCACCCCACAGACACACAGAACTCACACACATACACAATCCCTCAGAGTTCACGCATACACCCCACAGACACACACACAGAACTCACAAACATACACCACCCCACAAAGCTCTCACATGCACCCCCAGACACACACACAGAACTCATACACATACATCACCCTGCAGAGTTCACACATGGACCCCCAGACACACACACGAAACTCATATACACACACCACCCCACAGAGTTCACACATGCACCCCACAGACACATACACAGAACTCACACACATACACCACCCTGCAGAGTTCACACATGCACCTCACAGACATACACGGAACTCACGGAACTCACACATATACGCCAGCCCACAGAACTCACACATGCACCCCCAGACACACACACAGAACTCACACACACTGCCTCACAGAGCTCACACATGTACCCCCAGACACACAGAACTCAACACACATACACCACCCCACAGAGTTCACACATGCACCACACAGACACACACACAGAACTCACAAACATACACCACCCCACAGAGTTCACACATGCACCCCCAGACACACAGAACTCACACACATACACCACCCCACAGAGTTCACACACGCACCCCACAGACACACACACAGAACTCACACAGACATACACTGCCCCACAGAGCTCACACACTCACCCCACAGACACACACACAGAGCTCACACACACACACCACCCCACAGAACTCACACATTCATACGCTGCCACATAGAGCTCACACATGCACCAAACAGACATACACAGAGCTCACACACACATACACCACCCCACAGGGCTCACATACTCCACCACACAGAACTCACACATATACCCCACAGACACACACACACAACACAGAGCTCACACATGCACCCCACAGACACACACACAGATACACCACCACACAGAGCTCACACATGCACCCCACAGACACACACACACACACCACCCCACAGGGCTCACACATGCACCCCACAGACACACACACACATACACCACCCACAGAGCTCACACACATACCCCACAACCACACACAGAACTCACACATACACTACCCACAGAGCTCACACATGCACCCCACAGACACACGCAGAACTCACACACACACCACCCCACAGAGCTCACACATGCACTCCACAGACACACAGAGCTCACACACACATACACTGCTCTGCAGAGCTCATATATGCACCCCACAGACACACACACAGAACTCACATGTAAATACATCCCTCCACAGAACTCACAATGCACCCTATAGACACACATACACACACACACAGAACTCCCACATAAATACACCACTACACAGAACTCACACACAAATATACCACCCATGCACATAGAACTCACATGAAAATACATTCCCCCAGACAGAACTCGCAGTGCACCCTGTAGAGACACACACACATATACACATACACATACACAGAACTCCCATATAAATATACCACACATGCAGAACTTACAAATATACCACACATGCACCTAGAACACACATGCAAATATACCACACGTACACAGAACTCATATGCATACATTGCAGACAGACAACCCACAGACACTCACAGAATGCACACACATACAGTACACACATGTACTTCACACACATTACCACTGACACACAGATCTCTTGCACACACATTGACGGTATACACACAAAGCACACACATACAGTACACACATGTACTTCACACACATTACCACTGACACACAGATCTCTTGCACACACATTGGCGGTATACACACAAAGCTCACACATATGCACACACTGCCAACAAAGACAGAGAACCCACATGGACACACAAACCTCATAGATTTACACACAGGACTCACATATGTACACACTAGACAGCGCACACCCACAACCATACAGACACATACACACATAAAGGCTGTCTTAGTTCATTTTCTGTTGCTACACAGAAATTTATGAAGAGGAGAAGTTTATTAAACTCATGGTTCTGGAGAATGGGAAATCTAACAGCATGGCATCGGCATCTGTGGAGGGCCTTTGTGCTGTATGATAATATGGTGGAAGGTATGACATAGCAAGAATGAGGGAGCGTGCATGCATGCGTGTCCACTGAGGCCTCTTTCTCTTCTTATAAAACCCCCAGTTCCATCATGGGGTCTCCACTCTGATGATTTGTCTAATCTTAATTACTTCCCAAAGGCCCCACCTCCAATCAACATGTTAATTTTGGGATTAAGTTCCCAACGCATGAAATTAAGGAGACATATTCAAAGCATAGCAGAAAAATAGACCCACACATACATGCATGGGCTGTCTTGAATCTGATTTTTTCTTTTGATTCAATATGTACATAGAAGTTTTATTTTTTAAAAGCTTGCATAGGCCTGTGCAGTGGTTCACACCTGTAATCCCAGTGCTTTGGGTTGAGGAGAGAGAATTGCTTGAATGCAGGAGTCTGAGACAAGCCTGGGAAACAGAAATACTCTGTCTCTACAAAAAAATGAAAAAATAAAATTAGCCAGGCATGGTGGTGCATGCCTGTACTCTCAGTTACTCAGGAGGCAGAGGTGGGAGGATCGCTTGAGCCCAGAAATTTGAGGCTGCAGTGAGCCGTGATTGCACCACTGCACTCCAGCCTGGTGACAGAGCGAGACCCTGTCTTAAAAAAAAAAAAAAAAGAAATAGAAAGCTTGTGTAGTATTCAATTGTGTAGATCAATCACATTGTAGCTAATCAAATCCTACTGGTGGTAATATGAGTTTCTTTAAAATATTTGAATTAAAATAACAAAAAAGGAAAGCTATTGGTTTTTCATGATGTACCAGGCTACATGTATTACATAACTTAATCTTTACATCAACTCTGCAAGCAGAAACCGAAGTTCAAAGAATTTTAGAGCTTCTAAGTGCCAGAGCCAGGAACCAGAACTAGGAAATCTGTCTCCAGACTTACCCTCAATATGGGTTGGCTTTCAATGAACATCCCTATAGATATATGTTGCTGTGGGAAAAACTCCTTGAAGAGGAATTCCAAGTTCAGGCGTATATACATTCTCTATACTCATTGCTGACCTGGCCTTTAGAGAAATGGACCAATGAGTGCATTTCTTATTTTCCTTCATTTTTGCCAGGACTGGGTATTTTTATCTTTGCTATTTGTTAGGTAAAAATGTCATATCTAAGTATTAGACAACGCCCTTTAGGAAATCAAGTTTGGACTGGCTTGTTTAGACAAGGCTTTGTGGTGGAAGAAAACGTTAACTTTGAAGGATAATTAGCTTTCCAGTAGCAGAGGATATCTTTCTTGAAGACAGGAACAGTGGCATTAGCCAATGTCCTGGGATTCTTAGTGGTCTTGGGGCTTCAAACCTACTGAATTGCATGGGGAAGTCTCTCAAAACTTGTTTGTCGCAATGACACTCGGTCCTGAGGCTCAGCGTTTGGAAGATTTGCCTCCTGTAGACATAGACACAGTTTAGTTTTAGGAGGTGGAGGAGAAAGTGTGCATGGTGCTGATGAGTCCACCTTCAACTGTGACACTGTACTAGGACTAGCTTTTGGAAATGGGACACCTTAGAAACACAATGGTGGCAGATTTGGGACTCTGTGTGTGGATTATTTACCCTTGGTGGCTTCTCAGGCTTCCCATGCAAAGCAGGCATTATCAGAGCAGCTCTGTGGTGTCAAATGCTTTTACCCTCCAGCCTGAGCTGGTCACTGCTAGAGGATTCAGTCTTGCTGTGTGTTTTAGGCCTAGATCTCACACAGGTAGCTGCTTGCTGCCTTACAAACCATGGCTCTTCCAGGTCCATGTTTTATTGGATCATGATAGAATGATGCAGGCATCTCTGGAGGTAAAACTGGGTCTGTGCCATATCCCCAGCCTGCTCCTTGCCTCCTCGTCAGAGCTGCCTACAGCAGTCCTGCCCTGTCTCCATCACCACCTGCCAACCTCTTGCTCAGCTCAGAGCCCGTAGAGCCAGGCAGAACCAGGCAGCTCCCGGAGTTCACTCAGCCGTTGCAGATTTGACACATGATCAAAACTGCAGCTATTCCTTTCTCAAATTCCACCTTCCTGAGTTATTTTAAAATCCAGCTTTTTCTTGCCTGAGAGATTGGATTTCCAGCTTCTGTTGTAAATTTGCTTCTAAGTGGGCTTCTTTCGTATGGTGGAAAGGAGAACAAGAAAGAAAAAACAAACAAACAAACAAAAACCACCACAGGGGAACTGCTCCTTCCAGAGCCAATGTGGCCTGAAGACTTTTGTTTCTACAGGGAAGTTTTTGTCCCAAGAGCTGGGGCTGAATAGAATAGGATAGGATAGAAGCTGAGTTATAGCCAGGAGAGAAAGGTGGATGGGCTCTTTCTCCAAGTCTGAAAAATCTGTCAGGGCCTAAAGAAAAGTAGGCAGCAGGAATACATAAAAGTAGTTGGCTTTATTTTCTCCTTGCACCTTGTTTATAGGTGCCTCTGTGTCTGTTTACTCCTGGAGCCTTATCGGGGTTTCCCCTTGCCTAGCCTGTGCGCAAGGACCAACATGTGGGCCGGAAGCCTGTCTGACTTCTCTTCTGGTCCAGTGCACTTCCGGCCACCCCGGTAGTTCCATACAGATCGGGAGACCAGAAAGGATGGAGTTAATTATGTTTGCCAAATACAACAGACACTGCTTATTTGCATGAATATTGTTCCCAATTTCTCTTTTATATTTTCTGTATTATTTTTATCACACATTTAACTTTTACACATATGTTGTAAACACAATACATTGCTGCTATTTTTGCGTTAGTTCTCTTTTAGTGCTGTTAAAAATAAGAATGAAAGAAATTTTATTTTTCCTTCATTAATTCTGTTTTCATCCCTCTTAATTTTATTTTGTGCAGATCTTAGTTTCTGATTTGTCTTGTTCTTTCTGCCTTTCAAACTTTAATATTTCGTATAATGTAGGTCTTCCGACAATGAGTTTTCACAGTTTTTTTTTCTTTTTTTGCTTGAAAAGTATTTATTTCTCCTTTGTTTCTTAAAGGCATTCCTTTTTCTTTCTGAGTATGGAGTTCTGAATATACATTTTTTCTGCCATTTCATTTTCTTCGTTTGTATGGTTTCTGATGAGAAACTTACTATAATTCTTATCTTTATTTTTCCATAAGTAAAGTATCATTTTTCTCGGGCTTCTCAAGATTTTTCTTTGTCTTTGGTTTCAAGTTGTTTGAATATGACATGCTTAGTTTGTTTCATTTTTTTCCCTGTTTCGTGTCATAACAATCATTAATTTTGAAAAATTCTCAGCCCTTATTTTTCCAAGTATTTCTTCAGACCTATAGTCTCTCTTTTCACCTTTTGAGAGTCCTATACATACGCTATACTTTTTGACAGTGTCCCATAGCTCTTGTGTGTTTGGTTCTTTTACTATTACTGCTATTACTACTACCACTATTTTCTTTTCTTTCTGTTTTGGTTTGGATCATTTGTCTTAATCTATTTTCAAGTTCATTACTTCTTTCCACAGCTGTGTCGTGTCTACTGTTGAGTCCATAAAAGGCTTTCTCCATGTCTGTTACTGTTTTCATTTATAGCATTTCCATTTGATTCTTTTATAGTTTCCATTTCTCTGCGGAAATTACCCATCTGATATTGCATGGTATCCATCCTTTCATTAGTGCCTTTAACATGTTAATTACAGTTATTTTAAATTCCTTGTCTGATAGTTCCAACATCTGTGTCATAAATGTATCTGGTTCTGTTGATGGCATTGTCTCTTGACAGTGTTTTTTTTTTTTTTTTGTAAGTTTTTGTGGAAAGACACACAGCTTGTGTAGGACCTCTGAAGCTGAGGTAAATAGTTAATATGCTTGAAGATAGGCATGGCTTTCCTTCTGATGAAACTTTGGGAATTTGCATGAATTTACTTAGGAATTAAGCTGAATTTAAGATTAATTGTTGCCATGGTTACTAGCAATGCATCAGCTGCTTCAAATTGCCCAAACACTACCTTGTCTTTAAGCTGTCGTTTCTTTTGCCATGTAGTTTTTCTCCATGTCTAGTTCACTCTCAGCTTTAGGTGTTCCATTTATACTATGATTTAGAGAGATTTTCTTTGTCTTTATTTTTATTATTTTTCATATTTTAAATTTCTATTTTTTGTGTGTTTATTGTACTTCAATTTCAATGTAAGAGATTTTTGAGGGCGTTTTGATTTAGAATATCATCTCTATAATAAGTTATTTCTCTACTGTAAAGATAGAAAGGGAGAAATGTTTCCCCTCAACTGTAATGGACAGTTTGGAGGAGCAAACACATAAAAGTGTCCCTATCCTTTTCCTTTTTTTTGATTTACAATGTTTAAGTTCAGGGGTACACGTTCAGGATGTGTAGGTTTGTTACATAGGTAAACGTGTGCCATGGTGGTTTGCTGCACAGATCATCCCATCACCTAGGTATTAAGCTTAGCATCCATTAGATATTCTTCCTGATGCTCTCCCTCCTCTCACCTGCCACCCTCCAACAGGCCCCAATGTGTGTTGTTCCCCTCCATGTGACCATGTGTTCTCATCATTCAGCTCCCGCTTGTAAGTGAGAACATGCAGTATTTGGTTTTCTGTTCCTGTGCTAGTTTGCTAAGGATAATGGATTTCAGTTCCATCCTTGTCGCTGCAAAGGACATGATCTCATTAATTTTTATGGCTGCATAGTATTCCATGGTGTATATGTACCACATTTTCTTTATCCAGTCTATCACTGATAGTCATTTAGGTTGATTCCATGTATTTGCAATTGTGGATAGTACTGCAATGAACATATATGTACATGTATCATTATAATAGAATAATGTATATTCTT
Organism: Pan paniscus; assembly: GCF_029289425.2. NCBI lineage: Eukaryota > Metazoa > Chordata > Mammalia > Primates > Hominidae > Pan > Pan paniscus. The sequence continues at coordinate 55,179,254 of NC_073266.2, forward strand.
TTGTTACATACCCTATAATGAGATTGCTGGGTCAAATGGTATTTCTGCCTCTAGATCTTTGAGGATTCCCCACACTGTCTTCCACTATGGTGAACTACGTTACACTCCCACAAACAGTGTAAAAGCATTCCTTTTTCTCCACACCCTCACCAGTATCTGTTGTTGTTGTTGTTGTTGACTTTTTAGTAATAGCCATTCTGACTGGTGTGAGATGGTATCTTATTGTGGTTTTAACTTGTATTTCTCTAATGATCAGTGATGTTGAGCTTTTGTTCATGTTTGTTGGCTGCATATATGTCTTCTTTTATGTCCTTTGCCCAATTTTTTAAATGAGGTCGTTTGTTTTTTTTCTTATAAATTTGTTTAAGTTTCTTGTAGATGCTGGATATTAGACCTTTGTCAGATGGATAGATTGCAAAATTTTTCTCCCATTCTATAGGTTGTCTGTTCACTCTGATGATAGTTTCTTTGGCTATGCGGAAGTAGACAGAGGTTTTTTTTTTTTTCATGCACTTGTCCCTGTCTTAGCAGAATTCCATTATTACTTGTTACTCAATGTTTTTTAGCCTTGTGGTGAGGAGCAGGTGTATTCTCTATTCTTCTAATTAAGCATCAGCCTTATATAGGCACTGTGCCTGGGCTTCAGGACTGTGGTCTTCTCAGTGTTCCTGTGCTTCTGCTGGGCATAATTCTGAGCCCAATTATATATTCCTGCACCTTCCCTAGAGCAGATTTTTTTTTTATCTTCTCTTACCCTAGATGCAGTAGGCTTTCACTATTGCCTTGAATATGACAGTGCTTGTTGGCTTTCCTCCAGCAGTTTTGGCCTTATTATGAAGAGGAAAAAGGCAAAGAGAATCTGGGTGGGGTTTTATGCCTTTCCTGACACAGCCACTGTTCTTTTCCTTCAGGCTTGCATTGCAAGGGGATACTCTTCAGGACTCTCATCAATCTGTTTTGTGATCACTGGTGAGTTGCATGTAGAAAAGCCTGTGAATGGGTGCAAATTTTTCTTATATCTGCACCCTCAGGAGAACTTTGTTCTCCTGAGATCCATTGCTTGGCCTTAACAGTTCAATAACAATTTTAGCTAAATTCTTACCAGCATCTGGCAGCATCTGTCCTGGGTAATTGAGTGCTCATGTTCTATCTCTCCTTGTAGACACTTGCAAATACTTAGATTTCAAATTAGCTGGGTTTTTTTTTCTTGTAAACTCAGATCTCTGATGGGTTCGAGTAAAATTATAAATTTGTGGATTGTTTGGCATTTTTGTTGCAAGAGTTGAAGTGATGCTTTTTCTAGTTTTCTACATCTTAAGCAATAGCCAGAAGTAGCACTATTCTTAATACCCCAAACTGGAAACTGCCATAATGTCTATTAACAGTCAAATGGTTAAATATATTGTGGTATATTTATCCAAAGGACTACTATATAGCCATGAGAATGAGGGCACTTTAACTACATAAAACAATATGGATATAACTCATAAATATAATGCTGAGCTAAGGAAGCCAGTCACGAATTAGTACGTGCTAGGTAATTCCATTTACATAAAATGCAAAACTAATCTATGCTTTTGAAAATTAAGGAAGCAATGATCATTGGAAAGCCAGAGACTGGAATGGAGAACAAGAGGGGCTTCTGAGATACCAGCCATGTTCTGTTTCTTGATATGTTTGTTATTTCTATAACTTCGTATTTCTGAAAACAGAAATACATGTATAATTTCCACTTTTCTGTATGTATATTATGATTCATCAAAAATATTTTAAAAATATCTATTAATAAAAGCATGAATTCATAACTTTTCAAATAGCTAACTAAATGCAGCTAAAACATAATCCAGCAAAAGAGAAAATTAAGGGAATGGCAAGAAAGCTGAGAAAATAAAGTGCTAAAGCCTAAGGACATCAATTATGGCAATAAATATAAATGCTTAACATTTTTCCCCATTAAAAGATAATAAAATACAATAAAACTCATATATGTTTTTAATGATGTACAAATGCAAAAGGACTATAGGTGAGTCCTTTCTCCAGTAATTTCCTTTTTTTCTTCTTGAATTATATTTGTGCTATTACAATTATATCCTTGAAACAGTGTACCTAATCTATCCAATGGTATTTGGGGCGAGAATATTTTGAAGACAGGTAGCAAAAGACAGGTCAGGGAGGGTAATAATTTGAGACATACAAAGGAAAAATATATTTCCTGCAGATTAAAGTGGTTTTGAGCTGGACTATTCTCAGATAACTAAGGAAAATTGTTTATATTAATTTAGTATTAATCTCCAAACCTTAACCTCAGCTCAGTTCTTCATACACCCAGAACATTACCTGCATGACTTCAGAAAATTCTAGCTTCATGCATGAGGCTGGGCATCAGAGGACAATGCCACCCTGTCCTAAACCCTGGAAAGGATGCACTTCATAGTGTGGCCACTATGTAAGAGAAGAGATGGAGAAATCAGGCCTGGGGGATTTGGCTGAAGGAGAATGGAGGCTTTGTATGGGAATTAAATAGAAGAGCTTCAAAATATTTTATTTTGAAAGCTTTGAGACATAAATATTTGATATTTTAAGATCTGGTATTTTAAGAATTGCACATATTTAATATATGCATTTTGATGGATTTGGATATATGTATATACCATATTTAAGATAGTAAACATATCCATCACCTCCGAAAATTTCCTCATATTCTTTTGTGGGTTTTTTTGTGTTCACATAGCTGAAAGGAGTCTGTGGAAGTAGAAATAACAACTATTTCCATCAGGAATTTTTCCTTGAAGACAATGTGGGTTTGGGATATGTTGTCTTACAGGAATTCAAATAAATCTGAGAAAATGGAGACCTGTGGGTGAGGCTTTGATTAATAAATGGATCTTAAAATTTAACTACTCCTGGCTGGGCGTGGTGGCTCACATCTGTAATCCCAGCACTTTGGGAGGGCAAGGCAGGCGAATCACTTGAGGTCAGAAGTTCGAGACCAGCCTGGCCAACACAGTGAAACCCCGTCTCTACTAAAAGTACAAAAATTAGCTGAGTGCATCTGTAATCCCAGCTACTCAAGAGGCTGAGGCAGGAGAACTGCTTGAACCCAGGAGGCAGAGGTTGCAGCCAAGATGGTGCCACTGCACTCCAACATGGGTGACATAGCAAGATTCCATCTCAACGACTCCATTTTGAAAATAAGAAAGAAATAATTTGGAGAAAAATTTTCAAGACTTTAAAAAGATCTTACCTCACTATAGCTCATTATAACTTTCTAGAAAACTTCACATTTTTTATCTAATTGAAATTACATGAATTCTCTGTTTAAAGATGCCCAAATTGATGTGCATCTACGATTTTATCTAGACTAAATTATCATATTATTATTCAATACATACATTTGAGATCCCAACTATGTGTTATATGCTGTGTAAAGCCCAGAATAACAAGGTTCAATTTCTATTGTCACAAAGTTCAACATCTAATGACAGAGATAGACTGTTATAAGGTTAACAGGAACTCAGTGTTATAAAAACTATGATCACAGAATGTTCAGTGTGTTGGCAGATACCTCTCTATGGGTCTCTCAAGTTTCTGCACATCTAAGTGATGTACTAATTATCCCTTGTTTTAGACTGTCTGTTCAAAGATGTTATGTAACAGAAAATCTTGAAAGACAAAGATAATCTATTTTTCAGGAGCAAAAGGCAGGTGTGTTTACTACCCATTACAAAAGATTTGGCTTCCGTAAGCTCAGAATTCCTCTCCTATAACATGGTTCACAGTGTTTGTAGATGTCTTTTAGGCCCCTTCAAGTTATCCTATAGGAATTGGGAACTGGAACAAATGCTGATGCTCTGGCTCCTGCAATGCTATGAGGAATAAATTGTCTGTCTTCTCTGATTCAGGAGTCTTATGTCTTCTACAAGCATCCATGAAACTATGGCAGGCTAGTCTCAGACCCTTCAAAGTTCTTGAAACTTGGGAATATGAAGAAGGCATGCTTATATAAGCAAATAGAATAGCAATGGTATTGTGAGGTATGAAGAATCTAGGAAAATTGGGTCTGTGAGGATGTGGGGTGAGAAAAGACAGAAGTAAATGAGGAAAAAATGAAGACACAGGTAGAGGGGATAGCATGAGCAAGGATGGGGTTGTGGAGATAGAGATGGTGAAGAATGTTTTAATATCACCCAAGAACATTAATGCTTTTATTAAGGCAATGCAATTGAGGGCTACTAAGTAGAGGATGATATAATCAGACATAAGTTTTAGACATGTCACTTTGGTAATAGGGAAAAATGACTTGGAATACAAGGATGGGAGGCAGGGAGCTCCAAAGACCAGCTAGGAACCATGGGAGCAATCCAGATGATGCATGATAAAAGTCTAAAATAGAGAAAGAAGATAGAGAAGCAAGACTTCACAACATATTATGAAAGAAGGATCAAGTGGTTGTATTGAAAAAACAGATTCTGGGGCTTCTATAGGCTGAATCCCAGTTTTTCTGTCTTTGATACCTGAGTAAATAAAGGTAACATCTACCATTATAGATGGTGGAGAAATAAGGAACTATAGCATATGTAGGGGTGCTTGGACTTCACATATGTATGTAGGTATTTGGTTTAGAAAGAATGATCACTCTAGGTGGGCAGGATGTGTATTACTCTTGTTTGACAATTAATCCTAAGGATTAAGTGTATTGCTGAGGGTAATATGGTTGGTGAGTTAATAGTGGAACTTGAATCAAATGACTGGTCCAGTGGCCTTTTTATTCTGCTTACTAGAGCCAATTTTCAGCACCGGTCATAGATCTCTTATCCACTCTCAAAGGATCTTGGTATCACCTGGGAGATGAAGGAAGCAGAAGGGAGAGGAAAGTAGGGAGCTATATATGCTTTTTTTATTTGAAAAATATACTATACCTGTTAGTTCACTACTAAAAGAAAAGGAACTGAGGATTTATGTTTGGGTCTTCCTTGTTAATAAAATAGCTCAAAAATGTATATTCTTAGAGGCGCTGATCTTAGATGACTCAAGAAGAAATATGTTCTGCCATAAGGTGGATGCTCATCTTTGAATCTCCAATCATTAGTCTAAACTTGTTCACAATAGCACAAGGCTAGAGCACTGACTTTGTGTCTATATAATCCTAAAACATCCCATCAGCCAGTTCAGTGAAAACCATGAAAAGCCATGTAAGTCAGTTTTCTTGTTTGATTTTTGCTGTTATAGACAGAGGTTTTATCATTGGTTCCCAAATCAAGTTTTGGTATGGTCTCAGAAACTGTCAGTTTTCTGTCTGGGCCTCAGTTTGGTGTCTGCAACACAGTATGCTCTCACATAATGTCCATGGAATCGTAAGATCTTTTACCATCCTAATGATCTAAGAGTGTTTGAGAGTTTCAGGAAAGAGTGTGAAAAGAATAGAGAGGACAAGTAAGGTCAGAATATTAAAGAAATCTACATTTAGGGACTAAGAAAAAAGGGCTAAAAAAAAAAAAAGAACTAGGGAAACAACCAGGGAAGAAATATTTTAAAAATGTATTTCTGTCTGTCTTTTTCTAAAGGAAATCTCTAACTTAGGAATTAGTGAACTTTATGAGTTAGTTGGTGATGAGTTAGTTAGTTCTATGCCTGTACAGGGCCTTGTGAGGGAAAATTAAGGCATGAGAAATCTGAGTTGGGTATAAAAAATTTAAATTTCTGTTTAATATAAGGAGAATGGGAAGTCTTACTGTAAATTATCTCCAATATCTGTTGTAATATTAGATACCTTTGAAATCCTTCAGTCCTGGTTATGCCCATTACTCATTATCTATGTGTTCATTACCATGTGTCTTGTCTCTTCAATGGATATGTCAGTTTCTTAGGAGCAGAGTGTCAGCACACATTGGATTAGCAATACATGTATTTTAATTTATTAGTTTAGAATAGTGTCAGTCTTCAGAGACTGACAGAGTCAAACTTGGAGTTGAAGACTCAAGAAGAGGGGAAATGTTTAGAGTTCTCTTGGCTAAAGGTGAGGTGCTTTCCAGGTCCTTCAGGCTCTGAGAGCATCTGAAATGTCTTAAGTGGACCTGAGAATCCAGAGTCTCAGCTTGTGCCCAAACTGCCCATCACCCTCTTGTCCTCTTTGCACCTATAATTCTGAGAAAGGCAGTTTGCTTTTTCATCTTGTAGGAAACACAGTCTCAGAAAACAGCTGCGTTCAACTGTTGGATCCTAATGGTAAATATCACACTTGGTCTTTGGCAGGGGATGTCCTTGGCTCCCAAAATAACCTTAACCACGGTTAAGATTTCCCACAATTGAAGAGTACTGAGAGAATCAAATGCAAGAGAGTTGATAGACATTTAATCCCATTGTGCTCAACAATTTGGCTTTCCCTTGTAGTCACATTAGTGATGGCTACCAAAGCTTAACCTCTTAGGATCCAGGGTGATGAGGGGTCACGTAGAGACCTGCAAATTTGTGAGACATCTTGGCAAGTGAGGGAGAGTGGTCACATGCAGGATCACTGAGCCCAGTCTTTTAATTTGATTCATAAAATACAGCTATAGATAGTGCTGTCCTATACTTGGTCTGTTGCAACTCATCAACCCACAGGGTTAACTGGAGTAAGACTTAGAATCAGTGAATATCTTTAAAGTTTTTGGTTTGCTGCTCTTAGATTACTTTCTCACACATTCCTCTATCTCTTCCTGGGTATTTGGTGACTTACACTGTTTTTCCCTATAGTAAGCCTAAAGCGTCAGTCATTGCCCTAAGTGCTTCTGAACCCATTACCAACAAATCTGTGTGGGTTTAAAATCTTATTTATAAATTTTTAAATCTATGTGGATTTATCCTATTTCTTATCATTAGAAATATTCATTGTCTGTACTGTACCTATTTGCATTTCTTTATTTTCAATGCAGTGGTCATGCATTGTGGTGATGATTAAGTGGATGCACAAATTTGTCAAAACTCACTGACTTGTACACCAAAAATGTTTGTAGTATATTATAGGTAAATTATACCTTAATAAAAAGTTGCTTTAAGGAGTGGAGGTAATCCTTTCTTCAGTTGAAGCTGACCTGTTAAGGACCAGGAGACTTTCCTTTTGACAATCAGCCCACCTATCACCGAGGTGGGGGCCATGCACATCCTGATTTGGCAATGAGGTACAGAATTTTACAAAATAGACCTCCACCTGAGAAACCTTAGCATCAACCTGGATGTGAAAAAACCTTCAGGTCAAACATTTGCAATGTGCAATTGTTAACAAAATCATGTACTTGTTTATGATAATAGAATTATTTTAGTTTATAATGTGAATTCTATATTGTATGTAATAATTATAGTTCAACCACTTTATTTCATTTAAGCAAGGCAATTAAATATAAATCATGTGTTTTACTGAGTATAATTAAAATTATCAAAATAATTTATTATTATAATATATGAATCCCCACATTCTCACCATTGTATGTACCAACATTTGAATTCAAATTCTATTTCTACGTACAAAGTCTCAGTCCAGAAGAATCCTAACTATTAGAACTCTGATTGTTATCTCTGTTCCCTGGTCTGTGCCATTCTCACCGGGGTCGGCCATCCCAGAGGCTGCCCAGGGCCAGTCTGGAGCCACAGCATCTGTGAGGTGCCTCTGCTGCCTGTGCTGCCCTCCTCAGGGAGTGCCTGCCACCCACCAGTTGACTTGCTGGATGCAATGAGTCTGCTATTGTCCACCTCCAGGCTTCTCAAAGACTTCTTGTCCAAATTCTGTGTGGTTTCTTCCTTCTACACAGTAAGCCCCAACTGCCTGCCTATTGTGGTTTATCTTTCCCACTTTCCTAATTTTCCTTCCCAGCTTGTTCCCAAACTTTCAATACCCCGACTGATCCCTTACTTAAAATAATGCATCATCTTCCTAATTCTGTTGACTACAGATGTTTTCTTGTAAAAAAACAATGCCAGTACTGTTGTCTATCAGCCATGTGGATGTGAGTGAATTACCTAACCTCACTGGTGATTATATTAGCTCTTTATCTAAAGTTCTTGTGAGGATGAAATGGGTTGATCTTTGTAAAGCAGTCAGAATGGTGCCTGGCACCTAGGAAGTGGTAGATAAGTGTGTGCTGCTATTATCAATATTAGAAAGCAAAGGCAAAACATACAGCTCCCTGCTGGGATGATGAATGAAAAATGGGTTGCATTAGGTAACCTTTTGATGCCTATCTGAGGTGGGCCACATGAAGGTTTTGAGAGTCCTTCAGAGACACAAGGGAGGAGGTGAATTTGGAGGGTAGAGCCCTAGAGAAGGGATGTAGGAAGGGGGTGATGCCACAGGAGAGGGAGGGGGCATGAAAGTTTTGTGATTTTGTTTAGGGTCTTAACTTCAGTTATTTCTTATGTGTCACCAAGACTAATTTGTTCTTGTCACCTTCTGCCTTTGGGATAAATAGTTCTGATGCCTCCTCTGCTTTTATTAAAATTTCTTCCCACCAAATTCTGTCCTTGGCCCTGTAGGGCAGGTCCCCAAGTTGGGCCTGATTCATGACCACAACAGCAAGAAGATGTTATAGGAAGGAAATAAAGGAATCAGCCTTTGGTTGGCATGAGCAGAGTCATGTATGATATATTAAAATGCAAATGGAGCCCTCAATGAAAAAAACCACAGCACAAGATGTCCTGGGGAAGAGGAGGCCAGTGCTGTGAGCAACCTGCTGGGCCATGTTTATTGCATCTTTAGAGGAGAATGCATGTATTTGTGTGTCACTCAGCTAGTGAGTTGTGGGGTGTGACTCATGATGCTTCTCAGCTACCAGCAGTCCCTGCAGGAAAGAAAAGTAAAGGCAACTTTCTGCAGGCAAAGATACTTAGATAAAGTTCAGTGAACTGGTATTTAATAATGACCATCTGGGTGGAGCTTGGGCTTTGGCACTGAAGAGAAGGAGAAAGCAAGGTTTCTGCCCCTTTGGAGCCATCATTCTGTTGGGGATTCAAGATTTCCACATGTAAGCAAGTGTAGAATGACAGAACCTAGTGGGCATTTGGTGATTAGGAATCCACAGGTCCCAGGGAGAGAAATAAAGTTCAAGGCATAGTCATATACTGCATAATGATGTTTCCATCAATGATAGACCACATATATGATGGTGGTCCCATAAGATTATATCATATTTTTATGGTACCTTTTCTATACCAGGTGTATTTAGATGTACCATTACCACTGTGTTACATTTGCCTACAGTAGTCAATACAGTAACATACTGACTGTACAGGTTTGTAGCCTAGGAGCAATAGGCTATACCATACAGCCTAGGAGTAGGCTTTACCATCTAGGTTTGTTCGGTATACTCTATAATGTTCACAACAAAATTGTCTAACAATATGTATTCCAACATTAAGTGATGCAAGACTGTAGCTTAAGTGTAGAAGCTTAATTTATTGGCTACATAACTGAGAAAAACAGGAGTGCTTGTCCTTGGGGACTCCTGAGGTACATACAGCTCTCTGCCTCCTCATGTGTTGTCTTCATTCTATTCTGATTACATGAGCTGCTTCCATGCAGTAGGAGTGGCCACTACTGCAGTTTCAGATTTGTATTTTGCCACCTTCATGTCATCAGAGGAAAGAGAAAGCTTCTCTTTCCAGAGAATGACCTAGATTGGAGCAGCTTGGGTCATCCCTGGCCAATAACTGTAGTCAGAGGGCTGAGCTACTATGATGAGCAGGCTGGGGTATGTGACCACTCTTATGAACTAGAAAGGGGGGTTCTACCTCACTACAGCCACATGGAGTGGGATGAAGACAATTCCCTGCAATTGGACTCTGGCCAGAGGAAGGGTCAAAGAGATCTGGGACATCTTGAAACAGCAGGTGTTCCATCTGTAGGCCAGGGCTGCTTGGTGAGGCCCAGAATGGAAAGATGTAAAGGCTCAGCAAAGGAGCTGCACTGTGGGCTAGCCAGAGAAGGATGGCTCCCTGGGAAAAGCAGGACCTGAATGAAAGGTGTTTTGGAGAGGAAACTGCATCCTTCCTCTGTGCATGGAAAACAGAGGAAGAGCAGGAAACTGGGCCATGCTTGCTTCTGCAGGGTCCTCGCTGTCAACGAGTGGTGGTTATCTAATAGGGGTCCCTGCCGAAGCCACTTAGCAGCACTCATGCTAAGGGGTGGTGATCTCCAACCCCAGAACTGGGGCGCTCTGGCAAAGGCGGCCTGTAACCACCCAGAGTGTAATTTGTCAGAGACACGAAGGTTAACATTTTTCTTCACAAAAACTATCTTTAATGGCCATCAGCAGTCAGGACCTCCGATTTCTGTCTCATTTGAAAGCTTTTAATGCTTTCAGAGGGATAGATGGGGTGACCTAATAGGTCTTTTCCATCTCTGATTTTCTATGATTAATGAAGTTCAATTGTGCAGAATAAAATGGTGAGTTTCTCGGTGTCACTTCAGCTGTATTCCTTTTCCCTCCCTCTTTCTTTCCTCATTTTTTTTTTTTTTTTAGACAGATGATAATCATGCACATTTTCTCTTAATGCTTCAGGGAAAAAAGGGACTTTTTCTTCTGAGCCAGGCTTTGAAAATGTCAAGGTGGGTGTATTTATCTGTAGTGTAAATTGTTGCCAAATGTCGCTCCTCACTCCCCACCCCCAGGATAGACTGGGTGTCTACATTAAAGGCAATATGAACATTGAAAATGTGGAGACACTCTCTGTTTATAGAGCTTATTAGACTTTTTTCCAAGTACCTTCATAAGAGACATGTGTTTAATCATGTCCTGACTTACTGTCTTCTGGGGTAGACATGAGGACTGTCTAACCCTCTTTTGTCTGAAGGGCAACTGAGGCCCAGAGAAGTTATGGGACATGTTCTGGGCTCCATAACCAGGTGAGGGGAAAGCCACTTGCAGGGCTTGTTGGATCCACTCTGCTCCATCTGGGATTACAGTGCAATTTTTAAGGTATCTCATGGGAAAATTCTAGAGGAATTCAGTTTCTCCCCTTGTCAGCCTGAAGTTTTTCCTAGGCTAAAAGTTCTGGGAATTACAAAGAAGCCAGGCCTCTAGAGAAGCATCTTAGGAGGAGGAGGTTTTTCACTCTTATGCACTCTTTGCATTTGGAAGAAAGGCTGCAAGGATAGGATTTCCATGGGTTTGTGTGTTTAGCCTCTTTTTTGGTTAAAGGACATAGATTATGCTTCTCTGAATTTCTGGATATATCGCTCAGCATGGAAGACAGTCAAAAGGGGGTCAGACAAAATTCCTTTCAGGAGGAGCAAAGACTGTCAGTTTGACAATTCTGCTGCCTTAGAGTCCTGGGACAGTTCTTCAAAGAGACTACATGTTGATCCGTAAAAAATCTAATCAATCCATCGAAATCCCCAAGTGACTGAATTTAGACTGCTTCCGTATTTCCAAGATCCTGGAAATTCACAAGAGAAAAAATAACTTCCAACATTGTCATCGGTAAAGGTCCTCTGGCCTGGATTATTGCAGATTCAAATACATAGAGCACATACCCTGACTTTTAATTGACGCTCTTAAATAATCCACGTGTGCTAGATACGTGCTAATAAGGGGCAATGGGGGCTGGCCCTGCAGCTGGCTTATGGCCTGGCAATTTCACCTATCTCTCTAGATGAGGGTAAAAAGCCTCTTCTGGGACCATATCATGGAAGTAGTCATTTTCTCTGCTCCCATATCTCAGTCTTATGTTTTGTGATTTTGGAGTCACCCCTGTGTGAGCTATGTACCAGCGAAAGCTCCTCTCCATGGCTCCGCCCTTTCGTGGATTGGATTACAAAGGAAGCAGGTGTTGCTCCTTGAAGTTGAGCAATAGGGTGGGTCTCATTTTAAGTTAGAAACAGACTCAGTGGTGCTTGAGTGGGATGGGTGAGGTCTGGTGAACGGAGCCCAGGATCCATGTAAATCCTCAGTGAACACTTTCTTACAGGAGATTAGGCAGCTGGTAAAACATGAAGGCCTGGTCGAGGGAAACAGGTAAGTTGGGAGATTTTCTTATCCATATTCTAAGGCCTAGTTCAAGGGGTAGTTCAAATCTGCTACTTCTGTGAACCCTGCCTACAGCCTACACTTGCCTCTCCTCTCTGATCTATATTAGTAAGAATAGAGTTTCTCTGAATGAGTTCCTAGGACCATAGGCATTGCTGTGGTTTGAATGTGTCCCCTTCAAAATTCAGGTGTTGCCAATGTGGTAGTATTAAGTGGTGGGGCCTTTAAGAGGTGGTTAGGCCATGAGGGTTCCTTTCTTGTGGATTGGATTGGTGCCCTCACAAAAGTATTTGATGGTGGGAGTTTATCCCTTTTCGCCCTTTTGCCTTGCATTATGTGAGGACATAGCATTCCTCCTGTCCATAGGACACAGACTTCAAGATGTCAACTTGGAAGCAGAGACTGGACCTTCACCAGACACAAAACCTACTGGTGCCTTGATCTTAAACTTCCTTCCCAGCCTCCAGAACTATGATAAAATAAGTTTCTGTTTTTCATAAATTACCCAGTCTCAGGTATTCTGTTATAGGTGTGCCAAACAGACTAAGATGGGCGTTTTAATCAACTTGAGCTTCCTGAGACTCAGGATAGAGTGGCAGAGCTAGAATCCCTGGAGGTGAAACTCCAGGATCTGCATTTAGTCTGCCCACCTCTCCAAGGAACATTGCACACCCAGGTTTGGGAATAATGGCCAGGACTTTTTAAATTTAATTTTATTTTTTTTTAACTCTAAGTTCTGGGATACATGGGCAGAACGTGCAGTTTTGTTACATAGGTATACGTGTGCCATGGTGGTTTGCTGTCCCTTATCAACCTGTCATTTAGATTTTAAGCCCTGCATACATTAGCTGTTTGTCCTGACACTCTCCCTCCCCTCACCCCCCACCTGCTGACAGGCCCTGGGATGTGTTTTTCCCCTCCCTATGTCCATGTGTTCTCACTGTTCAGCTCTCACTTATGGGTGAGAACATGCGGTGTTTGGTTTTGGTTTTCTGTTCCTGTGTTAGTTTGCTGAGGATGATGGCTTCCAGCTTCACGTATGTCCCTGCAAAGGACATGATCTCATTCCTTTTTATGGCTGCATAGTATTCCATGATGTATATGTATCACATTTTCGTTTGTTGTTGTTGTTGTTGTTTTGTTTTTCCGAGATGGAGTCTTGCTCTGTCACCCAGGCTGGAGTGCAGTGGTGCGATCTCAGCTCACTGCAACCTCCGCCTCCTGGGTTCAAGCGATTCTCCTGCCTCAGCCTCCTGAGTAGCTGGGATTACAAGTGCCCGCCACCATACCTGGTGAATTTTTGTATTTTTGGTAGAGATAGGGTTTCACCACATTGGCCAGGCTGGTCTCAAACTCCTGACCTCAAGTAATCCACCCTCCTCGACCTCCCAAAGTGCTGGGATTACAGGCATGAGCCACTGCGCCTGCCCTCACATTTTCTTTATCAAGTCTATTACTGATGGGCATTTGAGTTGGTTCCATGTCTTTGCTATTGTAAACAGTGCTTCAATAAACATATGTGTGCATGTGTCTTTATAGTAGAATGATTATATTCCTTTAGGTATATACCCAGTAACAGGATTGCCAGGTCAAATGGTATTTTTGGTTCTAGATCCTTGGGGAATTGCCACACTGTCTTCCACAATGGTTGAACTAATTTGCATTCCCACAACAGTGTAAAAGCATTCCTATTTCTCCACAGCCTCACCAACATCTATTGTTTCTTGACTTTTTAATAATTGCCATTCTGACTGGTGTGAGATGGTATCTTATTGTGGTTTTGATTTGCATTTCTCTAACGATCAGTGATATTGAGCTTTTTTTTTATATGTTTGCTGGTCACATAAATGTCTTCTTTTAAGAAGTGTCTGTTCATATCCTTTGCCCACTTTTTGATGGGGTGGTTTTTTTTCTTATAAATTTGTTTAAGTTCCTTGTAGATTCTGAATATTAGACCTTTGTCAGATGGGTAGATTGCAAAAATTTTCTCCCATTCTGTAGATTGCCCATTCACTCTGATGATAATTTCTTTTGCTGTGCAGAAGCTCTTTAGTTTAATTAGATCCCATTTGTCAATTTTAGCTTTTGTTGCAATTGCTTTTGGCTTTTTCATCATGAAATCTTTGCCCATGCCTATATCCTGATTGCCTAGGTTTTCTTCTAGGGTTTTTACGATTTTGGGCTTTACATTCAAGTCTTTAATCCATCATGAGTTAATTTTTGTATAAGTTGTAAGGAAGGGGTCCAGTTTCAGTTTTCTGCACATTGCTAGCCAGTTTTCCTATCACCATTTATTAAATAGGGAATCCTTTCCCCATTACTTGTTTTTGTCAGGTTTGTTGAAGGTCAGATGGTTGTAAATGTATGGTGTTATTTCTGAGGTCTCTGTTCTGTTCTGTTGGTCTATATGTCTGTTTTTGTACCAGTACCATGCTGTTTTGGTTACTGTAGCCTTGTAGTATAGCTTGAAGTCAGGTAGCGTGATGCATCCAGCTTTATTCTTTTTGCTTAGAATTGTCTTGGCTATACAGGCTAGTTTTTGGTTATATATGAAATTTAAAGTAGTTTTTTTCTAATTTTGTGAAGAATGTCAATGGTAGTTTGATGGGAATCTATAAATTACTTTGGGCAGTATGGCCGTTTTCACAATATTGATTCTTCCTATCCATGAGGGTGGAATATTTTTCCATTTGTTTGTGTCTTCTCTTATTTTCTTGAGCAGTGGTTTGTAGCTCTCCTTGAAGAGGTCCTTCAATTCCCTTGTTAGCTGTATTTCTAGATTATTTTATTCTGTTTGTAGCAATTGTGAATGGAGTAATGGAGTTCATTCATGACTCAGCTCTCTGCATGTCTGTTTTTGGTGTATAGGAAAGCTCATGATTTTTGCACATTGATTTTGTATCCTGAGACTTTGCTGAAGTTTCTCATCAGCTTAAGGAGTTTTGGGCTGAGACAATGGGGTTTTCTAAATATAGAATTATGTTGTTTTCAAACGGAGACAATTTGACTTCCTCCCTTCCTATTTGAATACCCTTTATTCCTTTCTCTTGCCTGATTGCCCTGGCCAGAACTTCCAATATTATGTTGAATAGGAGTGGTGAGAGAGGGAATCCTTGTCTTGTGCTGGTTTTCAAAAGGAATGCTTCCAGCTTTTGCCCAGTCAGTATGATATTGGCTGTGGGTTTGTCATAAACTGCTCTTATTATTTTGGGATATGTTCCATCAATACCCAGTTTATTGAGAGTTTTTAACATTACTTTTATTGAAGGAATGTTGAATTTTATCGAAGGCCTTTTCTGCATCTATGGAGATAACCATGTGGTTCTTGTTATTGGTTCTGTTTATGTGATGGATTACATTTATTGATTTGATTTATATATGTTGAATCAGCCTTGCATCCCAGGTATGAAGCTGACTTGATCATGGTGGATAAGCTTTTTGATGTGCTGCTGGATTCAGTTTGCCAGTATTTTATTGAGGATTTTCACACTGACATTCATCAGGGATACTGGCCTGAAGTTTTATTTTTGTTGTGTCTCTGACAAGTTTTGGTATCAGGATGATGCTGGCCTCATAAAATGAGTTAGGGAGGAGTCCTTCCTTTTCAATTGTTTGGAATAGTTTCAGAAGGAATGGTACCAGCTCCTCTTTGTACCTCTGGTAGAATTCGGCTATGAATCCATCTGGTCCTGGGCTTTTTTTGGTTGGTAGGCTATTAATTACTGTCTCAACTTCAGAACTCGTTATTGGTCTATTCAGGGATTGACTTCTTCCTGGTTTAGTCTTTGGAGGGTGTATGTGTCCAGGAATTTACCCATTTCTTCTAGATTTTCTAGTTTATTTGCGTAGAAGTGTTTATAGTATTCTCTGATGGTAGTTTGTATTTCTGTGGGGTCAGTGGTGATATCCCCTTTATCATTTTTTATTGTGTCTATTAGATTCTTCTCTCTTTATTAGTCTAGCTAATAAATAGATAAAATAGATAGCAGTGTATCTATTTGTTAATTTTGTCAAAAAATCAGCTCCTGCAATCATTAATGTTTTTGAAGGGTTTTTGTGTCTCTATCTCCTTCAGTTCTGCTCTTAGCTATTTCTTGTCTTCTGCTGGCTTTTGGATTTGTTTACTCTTGCTTCTCTAGCTCTTTTAATTGTGATATTAGGGTGTTGATTTGAGATCTTTCTAGCTTTCTGATGTGGGCATTTAGTGCTATAAATTTCCCTCTTAACACTGCTTTAGCTGTGTCCCAGAGATTCTGGTACGTTGTCTCTTTGTTCTCATTGGTTTCAAAGAAGTTCTTAATTTCAGCCTTAGTTTCACTATTTACCCAGGAGTCATTCAGGAGCAGGTTGTTCGATTTCCATGTAACTGTGTGGTTTTGAGTGGGTTTCTTGATCCTGAGTTCTAGTTTGATTGCACTGTGGTCTGAGAGACTGTTATGATATCAGCTCTTTTGCATTTGCTGAGGAATGCTTTACTTCCAATTATGTGATCAATTTTAGAACAAGTGCCACGTGGCACTGAGAAGAATGTATATTCTGTTGATTTGGGGTGGAGAGTTCTGTAGATGTCTACTAGATCCACTGACCCAGAGCCGAGTTCACATCCTGAATATCCTTGTTAATTTTCTGTCTTGATGATCTGTCTAATATTGACAGTGAGGTGTTAAAGTCTCCCATTATTATTGTGTAGAAGTCTAAGTCTCTTTGTAGGTCTCTAAGAACTTGTTTTATGAATCTGGGTGCTCCTCTATTTGGCACATATATATTTAGGTTAGTTAGCTCTTCTTGTTGAATTGATCCCTTTACCATTATGTAATGCCCTTCTTTGTTTTTTTTTTTTTATCTTTGTTGGTTTAAAGTCTGTTTTCTCAGAGACTAGTATTGGAAACCCTGCTTATTTATTTATATATTTTTTGCTTTCCATTTTCTTGGTAAATTTTTCTCCATCCCTTTATTTTGAGCCTGTTTGTGTCTTTGCATGTAAGACGGGTCTCCTGAATACAGTACACCGATAGGTCTTGACTCCTTATCCAATTTGCCAGTTCGTGTCTTTGAATTGGGGCATTTAGCCCATTTACATTTAAGGTTAATATTGTTATGTGTGAATTTGATCCTGTTATCTTGATACTATCTGGTTATTTTGCATACTAGTTCATGCAATTTCTTCATAGTGTCATTGGTCTTTATATTTTGGTGTGTTTTGTAGTGGCTGGTACTGGTTTTTTCTTTCCATATTTAGTGCTTCCTTCAGGAGCTCTCTTGTAAGGCAGGCCTGGTGGTGACGAAATCCCTCAGCATTTGCTTGTCTGAAAGGATTTTATTTCTCCTTCACTTATAAAGCTTAGTTTGGCTGGATATGAAATTCTGGGTTGAAAATTTTTTTCTTTAAGAATGTTGAGGCCAGGCATGGTGGCCCATGCCTGTAATCCCAGTACTTTGGGAGGCCAGGGTGGGTGGATCACCTGAAGTCAGGAGTTCAAGACCAGCCTGGCCAACATGGCGAAATGAGTCTCTACTAAAAATACAAAAATTAAGTGGGCATGGTGGCACATGCTTGTAATCCCAGCTACTCGGGAGGCTGAGGCAGGAGAATCATCACTAGAACCTAGGAGGCAGAGGCTGCAGTGACCCGAGATCGCACCATTGCACTCCAGCCTGGGCAACAGAGTGAGACTCTGTCTCAAAAAAGAAAAAAAAATGTTGAATATTGGCCCGCAGTCTCTTCTGGCTTGTAGGGTTCCTGCCGAGAGACCTGCTATTAGTCTGATGGGCTTCCCTTTGTAGGTGACCTGGCCTTTCTCTCTGGCTGCCCTTAACATTTTTTCCTTCATTTTGACCTTGGAGAATCTGATGATTATGTGTCTTGCAGTTGATCTTCTCATGGAATATCTTTGTGGTGTTCTCTGTATTTCCTGAATTTGAATGTTGACCTGTTTTGCTAGGTTGGGGAAGTTCTCCTGGATAACATCCCAAAGTGTATTTTCCAAGTTGGTTCCATTCTCCCTGTCTCTTTCAGGTTCTCCAATCAATCATAGGTTCGGTCTTTTTACGTAGTCCCATGTTTTTTGGAGGTTTTTTTGTTCATTTTCATTTTTCTTTAATCTTGTCTGCCTGCCTTATTTCAGCAAAATGGTCTTCAAACTCTGATATCCTTTCTTCTGCTTGATTGATTTGGCTATTGATACTTGTGTATGCTTCATGAAGTTCTTGTGCTGTTTTCAGCTCCATCAGGTCATTTATGACCTCTAAACTGGCTATTCTAGTTAGCAACTCCTGTAACCTTTTATAAAGGTTCTTAGCTTATTTGCATTGGATTAGAACATGCTCCTTTAGCTCAACGGAGTTTGTTATTACCCACCTTCTGAAGTCTACTTCTGTTAATTTGTCCACCTCATCCTCCATCCAGTTCTGCACCCTTGCTGGAGAGGCATTGTGATCATTTGGAGGAGGAGAGGCACTCTGGCCTTTTGGGTTTTCAGTGTTTTTTCACTGATTCTTTCTCATCTTCATGAGTTTGTCTAGTTTTGATCTTTGAGGCTGCTGACCCTTGGATGAGGTTTTTATGGGGACTTTTTTGTTGATGCTGTTGTTGCTTTCTGTTTGTTTGTTTTTTTTTCAATGGTCAGGTCCCTCTTCTGTAGGACTGCTGCAGTTTTTTTTTTTGGGTTAACTTCAGGCCCTATTCATCTGGTTCACTCCCATGCCTGGAGATGTCACTCGAGGAGGCTGGAGAACAGCAAAAATGGGTGCCTGCTCCTTCCTCTGGGATCTCTGACCTCAAGGGACACTGACCTGATGCCAGTAGAAATGTTCCTATATAGGGTGTCTGACAACCCCTGTTGGAGGATCTCACCCAGTTGGGTGGCATGGGGAGCAGGACTCATTTAACACATCACTTTGGCTGTCCCTTGGTGGCAGGGGTTTGCTATGCTGCGGGGAAACCCACTCATCTGGGTTGCCAGGATCCTTGTGGGTTACCAGGATCCCTCAGAACTAGCAGGAGGAAAGACTAAGTGTGCTTGTCCATGGAGACCATGGCCACCCCTCCCCCTAGGGCTCAGGCCCAGGGAGATCAGAGTTCTGTCCATGAGCCCCTGGCTGGAGTTGTTGGAGTTCCTGCGGTGAGGCCCCACCCAGTGAGGAGGTATGGGTCAGGGTCAGGCCTGAAGAGGCGCTCTCGCTGCAGTATGCCACAGCTGGTGTGTTAGGCTGTGGGGAATACCTCTTGGGACCAAGTCGTCTATCCTCCATGGCTCCAGCAGGAGAAAAGTGGGGCCTGGAGCTATAGAGATGGCTGCTACTTTTCCCTGCCCCTGGGAGCTTGGTATGTTAGGCAGCTAGCAGTCACAGTGTTGTCTGCCACCTCTCTCCCAAGGAGCTCAAACGGCTTAGACAGCAGGCAGATGCAGCTGTGGTGCTGGCTGCCCCTCCCATTGGAAACTTGGCAGTCTTAAGAAGATTCTAGCTGAGTGGCTGTTGAGAATCGGCATAGTTCGGTGGTTGGGACCTTAGGCCCTGGTGGCTTGGGCTCATGAGTGGGATCTTCCAATCCATGGAATGCATAGTTCCATGGAAAAAGCAGTTTCCCAGGCTGGGTAGCACACTCACTCACTGCTTCCCTCGGCTGGGGAGTGGGGACTCCCCTGCCCCCTGTGGCTCTCAGGTGGGCTGCTGCACTACACTGCTCTTCCTTCCTCTCCGTGGGTCACACCAGCCGCCTAGTCAGTCCTGATGACAGGACCTGGATACCTCAGTTGCTGGTGCAGGATTCATACACTGTTATGGTTCTTTTCCGTGGGAGCCTCTGATTGCTGCTGCTTCTAGTTGGCCATCTTTGACCTGCCTCTGATTGTTTTTTTAATTGTATTTTTTATTGTGGCAAAATATACATATTATAAAATTAACTATTTTAACTATTTTTAAGTGTATACTTCAGTGACATGAAGTATATTCGTATTGTTCTACCACTTTCACCATTGTCATATATTTCCAGAACTTTTTCATTTTCCTAAACTGAAACTCTGTACACATTAATACTGACTCTATTTTCTTCTTCCCCTCAGTCCCTGGAACCCACCAATCTCCTGTCTCTATAAATTTGATCACTGTAGGAACCTCACATAAGTAGAATCATACAATATTTATCCTTTGGTGACTAGCTGATTTCACTTAATGTCTCCAAGACTCATCCATGCTGTAGCATGTGTCAGACATATTTTTTAAGGCTGAGAAATATTTCATGGTAGGTATATACCACATTTCAATTATCCATTCATCCATCCATAGACACTTGGGTTGATCCCACCTTTTGGCTCTTATGAATAATGCTACCATGAACATAGGTGTACAAATATCCATTTGAGTCCCTGCCTTTAATTCTTTTGGGTATATACCAGAAGTGGGATTGCTGGATTATATGATAATTCTGTTTAATGTTTTGAAGAACCGCCATACTGTTTTCTACAGTAGCTGTACCATTTAATAATACCACCAGCAATGCACAGTGTTCTAATTTCTTCATATCCTCATGAATACGTGTATTTTCTGCTATTTTGATAATAGCTATCATAACAGTGTAAAGTTGTGTCTCATTACAGTTTTGATTTGCATTTTTCTAATGATTAGTGATGTTTAACATCTTTTCATATCCTTATTGGGATGGCAGGGAGTTATGACCACACACTCTAGCTCAACGGTTCTCAAAATTGTTTGCATGTTAGAATCTCTCTTGGAACTTTTAAAAAATGATGATGCATGGGACCCAGTAACTAATTTGGAATCTTGGGAATTGAGGTCCAGGCATTTTTCCACAAGTGGAATTGGGGTGCTCCGGTTCTTAAAATCTCAGGACTTAGATGGAGTCCTGATGTATTACTTGGCATTGTCCTGGTTTGGATGAACATACTTTTTACCCTCTGTGATAATAAGAAATATATATTTGGGCTTTGTGTCTGACACAGAGCTTATAAAACCCTTAGAATTTCCTGAGTGGTAGAGGTGATGGGAACATTTTTGTTATGCATAAGAGGCCTGATATGGTTTGGCTTTTTCCCCACCCAAATCTCATGTTGAATTATAATCTCCAATGTTGGAGGAGGGACCTGGTGGGAGGTGATTGGATCATGGGGATGAATTTCCCCCCTGCCGTTCTCATGATAGTGAGTGAGTTCTCATGAGACCTGGTTGTTTGAAAGTGTGTAGCACTTCCCACTTCACTCCCTCTCTCTCCTGCTCTGCCATGGTAAGATGTGCTTGCTTCCCCTTTACCTTCTGCCATGATTGTAAGTTTTCTGAGGCCTCCCAGCCATACTTCCTTTATAGCCTGCAGAACTGAGTCAATTAAACCTCTTTTATTCATAAATTACCCCATTTCAGGTAGTTCTTTATAGCAATGTGAGAATGAACTAATACAAGGCCCCATTAAACCATACGTGAGTTTATGCCAATGAGGTAACTATTGAAGGGCCCCTAGATAACAGTTAGGATGGAGCTGGTTGCCAGAGGAATCAACCATGTGATTAGAGGGTTGAAACTTTTAGCCCCATTCCTTAACCTGGGAAGTGAGAAGGAAAGAGAGGCTGTAGGTTGAGTTCAGTCACCAATGGTCAATATTTTAATCAATCATGCTAATGTAATAGAACTTTTATAAAATCCCTAAATCATGAGCGTCTGAGTTGGTGAACACAGTGAGGTTCTGGGAGGGTGGCATGTCCAGAAAGGGCATAGAAGCTCCACAGTATTTCCCCCATACCTTGCCCCATACATCTCTTCCATTTGGCTGTTTCTGAGTTGTATCCTTTATAATAAACTAATAATAAAAAGTAAAAACACTATTTTTTGTTCTGTGAGCTGTTCTTGTAAATTATCAACCATAAGAAAGGGGTTGTAGGAACCTCCAATTTATAACGAATTTGTCAGAATTACAGGTGAAAACCTGGGACTTGTACCTGGTGCTAAGTGAGTCAGTCTTGTGAAACGTAGCCCTTAACCTGTGGGGTCTGCACAAACTCAGAGTAGTTAGCGTCAGAATTGAGTTGAATTGTAGGACACCTAGTTGGTGTCTAGAGATTTGGAAAATTGTTTGGTGTGGGGAAAAAAAAATCCACACATTTGGCCAGAAATGGTGTGAATAAAAACAGCTCATATCTTTTTTATCATAAAATTGGAATAATAATATCTACCTGGCAGCATGCTTTTGAGGTTTGAATGAAATAATGTGACATAATAAAGAACGTTACTCTTAGCAGGTGCCTATCATGGAAGAAAAGGGAAGAGGCATCTGGGCTGTTCTCTGTGATTTGATAATAAACATGAGAGACATGCTCACTCTGAAACAGAGGGCAAGGCATGATGAAAAAGACCAGGAGCAGTGGCTGTCAGCCCTGGCTACTCATTAAAGTCATCTGAGATTTTAAACTCACCTGGGGAGTTGCCCATCTACCTACTTCCCACAGAAGGTTCATGGTACAGGGCTCTGGGATCGGCTGGTCTTCACCTCCCAGGCCTGATGAGGGAGAATTCATATTCTCTGCTATCATAGGAGGTAGGTCATTGTAGAGTCACAGGAGGCAAAGGTTGCTTCAACCTTCACAGACCTCAACTCTAATCATAGCCTGGAAATAATAGGAAGGAAAAACAGTGCTGGGTGCCCTCTAAATCTCGTGGGCTTTAATGTGTGTTAGTAATAAAGCAGGTAAGTCATTGATTTAAACATATGATTTCTCACTTGATACAATGTTCCTTTAATTTCTAATTCCTACCCTGCAATGCTGGCTCATACGATTGGGATAATACCATCATTGTGTTCTTTCATCGTTTAGTATAACAAAGAACCAAATGCATGATTTTAATAAAAAATATTAAGTTAAGGTTCTTTTCTCTGTTGCATGCATCCAGGAAGAAATTCCTTTGATATAATAAGGCAATTATTGGGTTTTAATTAAGTGACGGGTGATCATGAGAGCCATGATTTTTGAAGGTTTTTTTTTTTAACTTCAGTTTCATAAAGCTTAAAAAATCTACAATGCTTTTTGGCAAGCACTATAATTTATATTCAACCAATAGAGAAACTCTTTCAAATGTATTTTTTGGAATGCTAATCAGCATTAATCAAGCAGAAGCATGTTTTGAACTATCTTCTTCTGTAGCCCTATTTTTCTCCTTTCTGTGTTCAGTTTCTTTTGATTTAAAAAAAAAAAGTCTGTGCACATGGACTTGGATCAGACAGATCCTGGGGATGGAAGCTGTGCCCAGGAACAACTCTTGGCAAAATTGGAAAATGGGCTCTGTTGGCCTTCATCAAATACAACTGAACTCAACCTCCCGCACACTCCCTCATTCCTTGTTACCCACTCCCTGCAGGCCCGTAAAGCCCTAATCAGTGGTTTTCTTGTAGAACATTGCTTTTTAAAGCTCCAGTTTATAGTATTTACCTTTTTCCATGGTTAAATACTTGCACAGTGGCTGATTGCAAGCTACCAACTTGAAGTCTCATTGAAGCAGGGAAGGAATATGCAAATTGAACTCCTGCAATCTGATCCAGTAGAAGCTGGCTCCTGCACATCACTTCCCCAATGCTGTCAGCTTCTCCTGCCATCTGTGTCAAAACTCACCATCTGAACAGGATTGTATATCAGTCCCTTACACCTTTGTGAATTCCAGCCCCTGAGCTTCCTGCCTCAGAGAATGTGTCTTTCTATTTTGGAAAAGAAAACAGGCCTTTTCATGTCAATGAGCAGGGAGAGAAGATACTCCAGGGAAGAAGAGAAGACTGACTTCCAAAAGCACATATTCGTGTCATGAGAAGAACATGGGAGAAGAAGGCATGAGGGCTGGGTTTTTGTCCTGAGCCTCTCACCTGTGTGACCTTGGGCAAGGCATACATACCTCTTCTCTGGTCCTTGGATTTTGCATGACAGGGTGAGCCACCTGGCCTCCCCAAGCTCTCTCAGCCCTGATATGTTACCATTCCATGTGGCATCTGATGCCAACCATGCTTAATCAGAAAACTAGGAGCAGGGATGAAGTGTGGCAATGAGGACCAACAAAATTGTTTTATCATGTTTGTCCAACCAATTGATATTAAAAAAGTGAAGAAGAATATGAAGGAGTTAATGAACCTCCTGAATTGACAGAGACTCCACAAACTTTGGAATAGTTTTAGCCTTTCGCCAGCAGTTGTTAAAGTTCAGAGCATCTATTCCTTGTAATAAAGTGGTATGTATTTATCATACAATCATTACCTTATTAAGCTATAATAAATGTCCAGTGAAGTGCATATAGGCCATTTCTGTTGCAATTTAATTACCAGAACAGTTAATTAGGCAATATACTCCATCACCATTTTTATTTAAATGGTGTCTTGACTTTATTAAACAGTTTTGAGGAGGGATGGGTGGACCCAAAGCCCTTGATTAGGATAGAGAGTGAAAACCATTAAGCACTACCGCCATTTATTGCATGCCTACTATGTGCTAGTACTTTACAGAAACCATGTCTGTATCCTCACGATGACTCATTTAAGGACCTCAGATATGGAAAATACTGACTAGAGTACTCATGGCCAGAGGGCCAGTGACACTTGCATCTTTCCAGTCCCCGGCAGCAGGTATGCTTGGGAACCACAGGAACAAGAGTTAGATGCTCTGCACCTAATAGGTATCAGTGCCTCAGAGCTGCAGCCAGAAAGCCCTCACAAAGCGTCTTAGGAGTCCATTCCAGTGCCAAATTTACTTGAGGGGTGATTTTAGGAACCACTGGGAAAGCTCAAATTCATGAACATTTCTCATGTGGCTAGAGAAAATACAGATAAAATTCCATCATTAAAATTTCTGGCCCTAGCCTAAAATTCTGAAAGATGTTCAATACACCTTCTCATAGGAAGCTTTGAATTTTCAGCAGTTCTTGATCCCTTGTACTTCAGGCAGAATGGAAGACCTCAGGGAATAGATATTGGTTGATAGGGGAAAGGAATGAGGGTGGTGGGAGATTGGGTGTGGTGGGCAGAGAAAAATTTCCAGACTTGGGACTTGTGACTGTTCTGATAGAGCTTGGCAGACTAGCTCTGAGCAGAAAGAACATGTGAGGACTAGAAAATTTGTGGCAGGGGTTTTTCAGGAGACTAATAGAAGATATAAGATTTGGAATGTGATTATCATCTATTTGAATCTTCACTTGGTTGCTAAAAGTGAAGGGATTATCTTCTGATACTTTGTTACCTCATTGTGAAATGAGGCTAGGAATGCCTTCTTCTTATTTCAGCAGCGAGGGGTAAATGAATCAATGTATACTTGGTGTACAGTATCTAAATTCTCCCTCCTAGCCCCAAGGCAGTTGCTCAGTAAACACAGGATAGATGTTAGTAGCATGTTCTCTGATTTGTTATTTTATAATGCATGTGACTTGGTGCTGTGTAGTTGGTTGCAAGGCCAGCAAGCAAAGGGGTGGCACCTTAACATTTTAAAATATTAGGTACTTTAGAAGAGGACTCTACACACATATGAGCCATTTATTAAATATACTGTTTGATATGGTTTGGCTGTGTCCCCACCCAAATCTCATCTTGAATTGCAGCTCCCATACTTCTCACTTGTCATGGGTGGGATCTGGTGGGAGGTAATTGAATCATGGGGGCAGGTCTTTCCCATGCTGTTCTCGTGATAGTGAGTAAGTCTCATGAGAGCTGATGGTTTTATAAAGGGGAGTACCCCTGCACATGCTTTCTTGTCTGCCGCCATGTAAGACTTGACTTTGCTCTTCCTATGCCTTCCACCATAATTGTGAGTCCTCCCCACGCATGTGGAACTGTGAGTTGATTAAACCTCTTGCCTTTATAAATTACCCAGTCTCAGGTATGTCTGTTAGCATCATGAGAACAGATTAATATACTATACTTGAATTTGCTGATGGAGTCATAGGAGCCATCTTGATCACTTCATAATATGATCCATTATGTGCCATTTATAAACATTCTATTTTCTTTTTTTACTCAACAGCAATTTATTTCTGAACCATATTTATTTTACTTGTTAATTTTTTGGGGGAAGGAGGTGTCTGTCTACTCACTGGGCATTGGAGTAGGAATCTTGTATAACTTGCTGGACATTGTCTTAAGCATCTCAATGCAATATCTGACACACAGCAGACATTCAATGAATATTTGTTAAATAAATGTACCTTTTTTTTCCTGGACTGACAAGTATGTAAAGGTCATGGGGTTTGTAGCTAATGGGAGAAAGAATGTACATATTTAAACATCTAACTTGAAGCCAAACTGACGAGATGGAGCATGCAAAGGGATTAGGTGCTGCCAATGTCCGCCATGTACCAGGTGTGCTCTCTGCCCTGGGGACAGAGCAGTGAATGAGCAAAAATGAAAAGCAAAAATCCATGAGATGACAATACGTGGTAAATATGTAGAGAAGAAATAATGAGGTGTGATGGTTAATTTTAGGTGTCAACTTGACCTACGGTAAGGGATACCCAGATAGCTTGTAAAGCATTATTCCTGAGTATATTTGTGAGAATGTTTCTGGAATAGATTAGGATTGGAATCAGCCGACTAAGTAAGGAAGATCCACCCTCATTCAACGTGAGCAGGCACCATCCAATCAGTTGAAGGCCCAGATAGAAGAAAAATACAGATAAAAAACAATTCACCCTCTCTTCTGGGACTCCCTTCTTCTCCTGGCCTTAGACATCAGAACTCCAGGTTTTCTGACCTTTGGACTCCGGGACTTGGGACTTGCACCAGCACTTTCTGCCTCCTCAGGTTCTCAGGCTTTCAGCCTTGAACTGAGAATTACATTATCAGCTTCCTTGGGCCTCAGGTCTTCAGACTCGGACTGGGCTATGGCACTGGGCTCCCTGATTCTCCAGCTTGACAATGGCATACTGTGAGACTTCTCAGCCTCCATAATTGCATAAAGAAATTCCCATAATAAATCCCTCTTTATCTATCTATCTATCTATCTATCTATCTATCTATCTATCTATCTATCCATCCATCCATCTATCCATGCATCCTACTGGTTCTGTTTCTCTGGAGAATCCTAACACAGGAGGGGAAAAAAATAAAGAGGGATGAGAATGTGTGGGAGTGGGGATTACAATGATAGATAGGGTATCCAGGAAAGACCTCACTGAGGAGGGGACTTTTGAACAAATACCTGAAGGAAGTAAGAAAGTGAGCCATGAGGATATCTGGGAAAAGAGCACTTCTAATAGAATGAAGAGCAAGTGGAAAGACCCAGGGATAGAAACATGCCAGGCACATTGAGGAAACAGTGAGACAGCCAATGAACATGAAAAGGAAGGAGTAAGGGGAAGAGTCATAAGAGATCGGGGTCACAGAGATAACAGGAAACCAAGTCACATGGGGCCTCATAAGTCATTATAGGGACTTTGGGTTTTACCTTGAGTAAGATGGGGAAACAACTGGATTCTGAGGAGATGAATGATATACCTGACTTCCAGTTTAACAGGATCACTTGGACATAAGAATTGAGAACAGACAGGAGGGTAGATGGGTTTGGAAATTACAACTGCAGTGAGAGATGATAATTCTAAGGTGGTAGCAGTGAAGATGCTGAGAAGTGGTGTTAGGCTGGATATTCTTTCTCTTTTTTGTTTTTTTTTGAGACGGAGTTTCACTCTTGTTTCCTAAGCTGGAGTGCAATGGCGTGATCTCGGTTCACTGCAACCTCCGCCTCCTGGGTTCAAGTGATTATCCTGCCTCAGTCTCCCAAGTAGCTGGGATTACAGGGATGTGCCGCCACCCCAGCTAATTTTGTATTTTTAGTAGAGACGGGGTTTCTCCATGTTGGTCCGGCTGGTCTTGAACTCCTGACCTCAGGTGTTCCACCTGCCTCGGCCTCCCAAAGTGCTGGGATTACAGGCATGAGCTACCATGCCCGGCGGCTAGATATTCTCTGAAGGCAGAGTAAATAGGATTCTCTGATTATGTGGTGTGTGAGTGAAAGACAGGGGAAAAATGATCCTAAGATTTCTGACTTGAACAATAAGAAGGATGAAGTTGCCATTTACTGAGATGGGGAAAATTGTAGAAGTATGCACATTTTGGATGATTGGGGAATTAGGAGTTCGGTTTTTATCTTAAATTTAAAATGCCATTTTAGTATCAAAGTGGAGATGTCAAGCAGGTAGTTGAGTGTATGAAATTGGAATCCAGTGAAGAGCTCTGGACTGGAGATATAAATTAGGAATTGAACCATGAAGAAAGGTGAAGTCACCAAGGGTA
Source organism: Pan paniscus (assembly GCF_029289425.2). NCBI lineage: Eukaryota > Metazoa > Chordata > Mammalia > Primates > Hominidae > Pan > Pan paniscus. The sequence continues at coordinate 55,207,511 of NC_073266.2, forward strand.
TTATTATAAACAGGCAAGGGAAATAATCCAACAACTGAACCCTGGGACCTATGAAAGCTGAGGAGAAATCAGGAAAAAGGACTGCGAAAGAAAATAAAGTATTGTAGGAGGAAATCTATAAGAAATCCATTCAAAGAAAATACTTCAGGAGGTAGGAGGGATCAACTGTGTCCAGTGCTGCTGATGGGTCGAGTAAGATGAGGACTGAGAATTAACCATTATATTCACTGTATTTAGCAAAGTAGATATCATTGGTATCCTTGTTAAGAGCGTTTTTGCAGAAACAGTGTGAAGAAAATCTTGATTGGTGTATGCTTAAAAAATGGGAAAGAAGATTTAAGAACAGAAAATTTTCAAGATATATTGCTGTAAGGGAGAGCAGAGAAATCAGGCTATCATGTAGATGGATGTGGTGTTAATGGCATTTTTTTAAAGATGAGAGAAATAATAGCATGTTTGTGTCCTAATAAACATGATCGGATAAAAATAAAGCAAATGAGTCAGGGGAGAGAGGGGAGAGTTAATGGAGAAGAATTATAGAGGAGAAGCGAAGGGATGGGTCCAGTGGACAAGCACATATAGAAGTGAAATATCTGACAACAAATGCACAGAGGGCAGAAGGATGATAATTGGAAATATACTTTCTTATGTTTTTTCATAAAGTAGGATAATGTTTTATAAACTGTGATCAGTAAGAGATGAATAATAAATCTCCAGAACAACCGCTAAAACACACAAATATACCCAAAGAGCCTAACTAAAATATCAATACAGGAAGTAAAACGGAATTCTAAAATATATTAAATTAACCCAAAAGAAAATAATAAAGGAACTGATGAACAAAGATCAAGTGGCACAAATAGAAAATACGTGCTCTTTGGGAGGCCGAGGCAGGTGGATCACAAGGTCAGGGGTTCGAGACCAGCCTGGCCAACATGGTGAAACCCTGTCTCTACTAAAGATACAAAAAATTAGCCAGGTGTGGTGGTGCATGCCTGTAATCCCAGCTACTTGGGAGGCTGAGGCAGGAGAATCACTTGAATCTGGGAGGCAGAGATCACAGTAAGCCCAGATCGCATCAATGGACTCCAGCCTGGATGACAGGGTGAGACTCTCTCTCAAAAAAAAAAAAAAAAAAAAGAAAACAAGTGCTGAGAAGGTAGAATTGAACCCAAATATAATATTACACTAAGTCCACATATAAAAATTACAATAATTACATTAATAAATTACATTTACTAAATGTAAATGGACTAATCACTCTTAGTGAAAGTGCAGAGATTGCCATACTAGATTACTAAAAATGATCTAGCTACATGCTGTTTATAATAAGCACACTTTAAACATCCAGCCACAAATAGGTTAAAAGTAAAAGCATGAAAGAATACATACCATAAAAACAGCTGGCTTGGCCATCTTAGTATCAGATAAATTGTAGACACACTCTTAACCCAGATTTTATTCACAAATAGACTTTCAGATGAAGAGTATTATACCAGAAATAAAGAAGGACATTTCATAATTATAAATAGATCAATTCATCAGGGAGACATAACCATCTCACATGTGTATCCATTTAACAACAAAACTATATAACACCTGAAGCAAAAATGGACAGAACGAAGCTGATAAATAGACAAATCCACAATCAGGATAATTGATACAACAAATAAAAAGAAATCACTAAGGATATAATTTGAATAAAATTGTCAAACACTTGGCCAGATTTACATTGTATAGAACCCTAAACCCAACAACAATAGATTAAACATTCTTCTCAATCACACATGAATCATATACCAAAACAGACCATATGCTTTGTAATTAAATAAGTCTCAATAAATTTCAAAGAAGTGAAATCACGTAGAATATATTTCCTAAAGACACATTAAATTATAAATCAATAACATAAAGATAGCTAGGTATACAAATGTTCGGTAATTAAAAAACACACTTCTAAATAATTCATGGGCTAAAAAATAAACCTCAAAAATTTTACAAATATTTTGAACTTAATGGAGATCCAATATATCAAAATGTGTGCACTATGGCTAAAACAGTACTAAGAAAAACTTATAGCTTCAAATGCTTATATTATAGACAAAGAAAGTTATAAAAAGCAGTGATTTCTCCTTCCATATTAAGAAACTAAAAAAAGAAGAGCAAATCACTACCAGTCATTAGAAGAAAGGAAATAAAGATCACTGAATATTAACATAGTACAAAATGAACAAAAAATAGAGAAAATGAACAAACTTGGTTTCATAAAAGGATTAATAAACTTTATAATCCTCTAGCAAGATTATTCAAGGACAATGGAAAATAGAAATTATCAATATTAGGAATAAGTGAGAATTACTAAAAGTCTCACAGATATTAAAAGGATATTTTTAAAAGGCACAGTTTAAACTATATTATGTCAAAATAGTTGACAGTTTAGATATATTCAATGAAAAACCATAACTTTCAAAACTGATACAACAAAAACTTGGAAATCTATTTTCATTAGAGATATTTAATTTATAAATAAAAACCTTCTCACATCAAGAGAATGAGAAGGCAATCACAGACTGGGAGAAAATATTTGCAAAAGGCATTTCTGATAAAAGGCTATTATCCAACATAATAAATACATCTTAAAACTCAACATTAAGAAAACAAACAGCCTGATTAAAAGATGGGCCAATGGTCTTGACAGATACTCACCAAAGAAGTTATACAAATGACAAATAAACTTATAAAAAATGCTCCAACATCATATGTTGCTAGAGAAATGCAAATTAAAACAATACAAAGTACTACTACACATCTATTAGAATGTCCAAAATTCAGAACACTGACATCACCAAACGTTGGTGAGGATGTGAAGCAACAGCAACTCTCATTCATTGTTGATGGGAATGTGAAATGGTACAACCACTTTGGACAATAGATTGGCAGTGTCTTACAAAACTAAACATATTCTTACCATGTGATCCAACAATTATGCTCCTTGGTGTTTACCCAAAAGAGTTGAAAACTTATGTCCACACAGAAACCTGTGCACAGATGTTTATAGCAACTTAATTCATAATTGACAAAACTTAGAAGCAATCCAGATGTCCTTCAGTAAGTTAATGGATAAACTGTGGCACATCGAGACAATAGAATATTAAAATTTAGCACTAAAAGGAAATCAGCTTTCAAGCCATAAAAAGACATGGAGGAAGCCAAAGTGTATATTACTGAGTGAAAGAATCCAATCAGAAAAGGCTACATGCTATATGATTCCAACTATATGACATTCTCTAAATGAAATAACCATGGAGAGAGTAAAGTGATGAGGGATTGCTAGGGGATAGGCAGAAGGGAAGGATGAATAGGCAGCACAGAGGGTTTTTAGGGCAGTGAAACTACTCTGTATAATAATACTATAATGACAGATACATGCCATTATACACTCATTCAAACCCATAAAATGTAAAAACACCAAGAATGCTAATGTAAACTATGAAATTTTGGTGATGATGATATTTTAATGCAGGTTCACCAATTGTAACAAAGGTACCAATTGTTGGGGCCACTGGTAATGGGAGAGGCTATGCATGTGTTGGCACAGGAAATATGAGAAATTATTGTACCTTCCTCCCATAAAATATAAAGCATAAAATTGTCCTTAAAGCCTATGTAAAAAAGAACAAACAAAGTGAACAAAAAAACCTTCCTTCAAATAAAATTCAGGGTTTAGATGTCTTGTTTAAATGAACCGTATCATACTTTGAAAGTATTTTACAAACTCTTTCAGAAGATAGAGAAGGGGACACATCCTAATTCATTTCATGAGGTCAGTGTAACTCTGCTAACAAAACCAGTCAAGGACATTATGAAAAATGAAAATTACAATATTCTTAATGAATATAGACACAAAAATTGTTGACCAAATATTAGCAAATAGAATACAACAAAATATGTAAAGAATAATCTTTTATGACCAAGTGAGGTTATCCCAGGAATGAAAGGTTGTTTAACATAAAAGCATCAACCAAAATAATTACATATATTAGCATTTCAAGGAGAGAAATCACATGATCTTTTAAATAATTGCAGACAAAGCATTTGATGCAAATTAATACCAATTTATTATTGAAAAAAACTCTCAGTAGAATATAGCAGAAGGTAGCAAGAAAGTGAAAAGAAACTTCCCACCAAAAGGCTGCCACAAAAAAAGACAAAAATATGAATGATACAACTGAACTCAAACTTACCAGTAATTACATAAACACGGGTTTAAATAATCAATTATAAGACGGAAACAAGCAGGGAGTGTACTGATCTGTGTAATGTGTCCTGAAATACACCAAATAGTAAGATGCACAGATAGTTATATAGAGGAATGAACCAAATAGATATATGATAAAATAAGTATGTTTAAATATTAAAAGTAGAGTATAGATGGTGATTATAAGGGCTTTCAATGCAAAATTCTTTCAGATTTGCTGTTTGAACATTGTCATGATAAAATGTCGGAGGGAAAGGGAAACATAAAGTTTACATTTATATAGCTGTTAATCATTAAAAAATAATAGCAACAACTGGATTTAATAGAAAGAAACAAAATTCCGAGAATACCTGCCTCTAAGTTACAAAAAAGTAGATTTTGTTTAAATATAAATAAAACAAAGAATTTTAAAATTAAGCAATGCAAAAGGACATTTTAAGCAAATACTAAGCAATTCTAATTCTTAAGCAAATACTAAGCAATTCTAATTCTTAAGCAAATTAAACGTATACTAATTTTAGACCTTTATAGAGACAGTTAGAGATTTTATCTAAAGAAAATAGAAGGCCCAAATGAATGCAGAGTTATACTATGTTCTTAGGGGGAAGAGTCTGTTTCATAAAGGTGTCAATATACTCTTCAATACTCTGTAATTAAATCCATTTCAATTGCAGTCTTGACAATGTTTTTCATGGAACTTGACAAGGTGCTCTTAAAATTCACATGGAAATAATCAAGGATATTTTAAGAATAATAAGTGAATCTTGCCCTTCATCTATTAGGAATTAGTAGGAAGTTACAGTAATTAAAATAATGTGGTTTTGACACAGAGATAAAAAAAATACATCAAATGATAACCACGGCCTAGAAACAGACCCAAGCGTCTATCGAAACTCTGTATACGGTATTATAAAGCAACTGGGAAAGGGTAGACTATTTAATAAATTGCACTGCCAGGAATGATTTTCCATGTAGAAATAAATTGGATCCCAATTTCATACCAAAAAGAAGCAAAAATTCATGTGGATTACAGACATAATAGGAAAAGCAAACTTTATTGCTTATAGAAGAGAATATAGAAGCATATCTTTATAATATAGATGTTGGCAAAGATTCTTTAAACAAGGCATACAAAGTAGAAATCAAAAAGAAAATATTCTATATTTTTCTCACATTGAATCTTTTTTTTTATACTTTAAGTTTTAGGGTACATGTGCACAACGTGCAGGTTAGTTACATATGTATACATGTGCCATGTTGGTGTGCTGCACCCATTAATTCATCATTTAACATGAGGTATATCTCCTAATGCTATCCCTCCCCCCTCCCCCCACCCCACAACAGGCCCCGGTGTGTGATGTTCCCCTTCCTGTGTCCATGTGTTCTCATTGTTCAATTCCCACCTATGAGTGAGAACATGCAGTGTTTGGTTTTTTGTCCTTGCGATAGTTTGCTGAGAATGATGGTTTCCAGCTACATCCATGTCCCTACAAAGGACATGAACTCATCATTTTTTATGGCTGCATAGTGTTCCATGGTGTATATGTTCCACATTTTCTTAATCCAGTCTATCATTGTTGGACATTTGGCTTGGTTCCAAGTCTTTGCTATTGTGAATAGTGCCGCAATAAACATACGTGTGCATGTGTCTTTATAGCAGCATGATTTATAATCCTTTGGGTATATACCCAGTAGTGGGATGGCTGGGTCAAATGATATTTCTAGTTCTAGATCCCTGAGGAATCGCCACACTGACTTCCACAATGGTTGAACTAGTTGACAGTCCCACCAACAGTGTAAAAGTGTTCCTGTTTCTCCACATCCTCTCCAGCACCTGTTGTTTCCTGACTTTTTAATGATCGCCACTCTAACTGGTGTGAGATGGTATCTCATTGTGGTTTTGATTTGCATTTCTCTGATGGCCAGTGATGATGAGCATTTTTTCATGTGTGTTTTGGCTGCATAAATATCTTCTTTTGAGAAGTGTCTGTTCATGTCCTTTGCCCACTTTTTGATGGTGTTTTCTTGTAAATTTTTCTTGTTTGTTTTTTTTCTTGTAAATTCGTTTGAGTTCATTGTAGATTCTGGATATTAGCCCTTTGTCAGATGAGTAGGTTGCAAAAATTTTCTCCCATTCTGTAGGTTGCCTGTTTACTCTGACGGTAGTTTCTTTTGCTGTGCAGAAGCTCTTTAGTTTAACTAGATCCCATTTGTCAATTTTGGCTTTTGTTTGCCATTGCTTTTGGTGTTTTAGACATGAAGTCCTTGCCCATGCCTATGTCCTGAATGGTATTGCCTAGGTTTTCTTCTAGGGTTTTTATTGTTTTAGATCTAACATTTAAGTCTATAATCCATCGTGAATTAATTTTTGTATAAGGTGTAAGGAAGGGATCCGGTTTCAGCTTTCTACATATGGCTAGCCAGTTTTCCCAGCACCATTTATTAAATAGGGAATCCTTTCCCCATTGCTTGTTTTTCTCAGGTTTGTCAAAGATCAGATGGTTGCAGATATGTGGCATTATTTCTGAGGGCTCTGTTCTATTCCATTGGTCTATATCTCTGTTTCGGTACCAGTACCATGCTGTTTTGGTTACTGTAGCCTTGTAGTATAGTTTGAAGTCAGGTAGCGTGATGCCCTCCAGCTTTGTTTTCTTGGCTTAGGATTGACTTGGCAATGCGGGCTCTTTTTTGGTTCCATATGAACTTTAGAGTAGTTTTTTCCAATTCTGTGAAGAAAGTCATTGGTAGCACCCATTAACTCGTCATTTAGCATTAGGTATATCTCCTAATGGGTGCAGCACACCAACATGGCACAGGTGTACATATGTAATAAACCTGCACGTTGTGCACATGTACCCTAAAACTTAAAGTATAATAATAAAATTTTTAAAAAAAAGAAAGTCATTGGTAGCTTAATGGGGATGACATTGAATCTATAAATTACCTCAGGCAGTATGGCTATTTTCACGATATTGATTCTTCCTATCCATGAGCATGGAATGTTCTTCCATTTGTTTGTATCCTCTTTTATTTCATTGAGCAGTGGTTTGTAGTTCTCCTTGAAGAGGTCCTTCACATCCCTTGTAAGTTGGATTCCTAGGTATTTTATTCTTTTTGAAGCAATTGTGAATGGGAGTTCACTCATGATTTGGCTCTCTGTTTGTCTGTTATTGGTGTATAGGAATGCTTGTGATTTTTGCACATTGATTTTGTATCCTGAGACTTTGCTGAAGTTGCTTATCAGCTTAAGGAGGTTTTGGGCTAAGATGATGGGATTTTCTAGATATACAGTCATGTCATCTGCAAATAGGAACAATTTGACTTCCTCTTTTCCTAATTGAATACCCTTTATTTCCTTCTCCTGCCTGATTGCCCTGGCCAGAACTTCCAACACAGTGTTGAATAGGAGTGGTGAGAGAGGGCATCCTTGTCTTGTGCCAGTTTTCAAAGGGAATGCTTCCAGTTTTTGCCCATTCAGTATGATATTGGCTGTGGGTTTGTCATAGATAGCTCTTATTATTTTGAGATACGTCCCATCAATACCTAATTTATTGAGAGTTTTTAGCATGAAGCGTTGTTGAATTTTGTCAAAGGCCTTTTCTGCATCTATTGAGATAATCTTGTGGTTTTTGTCTTTGGTTCTGTTTATATGCTGGATTACGTTTACTGATTTGTGTATGTTGAACCAGCCTTGCATCCCAGGGATGAAGCCCACTTGATCATGGTGGAGAAGCTTTTTGATGTGCTGCTGGATTTGGTTTGCCAGTATTTTATTGAGGATTTTTGCATTGATGTTCATCAGGGATATTGGTCTAAAATTCTCTTTTTTTGTTGTGTCTCTGCCAGGCTTTAGTATCAGGTTGATGCTAGCCTCATAAAATGAGTTACAGAGAATTCCCTCTTTTTCTATTGATTGGAATACTTTCAGAAGGAATGGTACCAGCTCCTCTTTGTACCTATGGTAGAATTTGGCTGTGAATCCATCTGGTCCTGGACTTTTTTTGGTTGGTAAGCTATTAATTATTGCCTCAATTTCAGAGCCTGTTCTTGGTCTATTCAGAGATTCAACTTCTTCCTGGTTTAGTCTTGGGAGGATGTATGTGTCGAGGAATTTATCCATTTCTTCTAGATTTTCTAGTTTATTTGCTTAGAGATGTTTATAGTGTTTTCTGATGGTAGTTTGTATTTCTGTGGGATCGGTGGTGATATCTCCTTTATCATTTTTTATTGCATCTATTTGATTCTTCTCTCTTTTCTTCTTTATTAGTCTTGCTAGCGGTCTATCAATTTTGTTGATCTTTTCAAAAAACCAGCTCCTGGATTCATTGATTTTTTGAAGGGTTTTTTTGTGTCTCTATTTCCTTTGGTTCTGCTCTGATTTTAGTTATTTCTTGCCTTCTGCTAGCTTTTGAATGTGTTTGCTATTGTTTCTCTAGTTCTTTTAATTGTGATGTTAGGGTGTCAATTTTAGATCTTTCCTGCTTTCTCTTGTGGGCATTTAGTGCTATAAATTTCCCTCTACACACTGCTTTGAATGTGTCCCAGAGATTCTGGTATGTTGTGTCTTTGTTCTCATTGGTTTCAAAGAACATCTTCATTTCTGTCTTCATTTCTTTATGTACCCAGTAGTCATTCAGGAGCAGGTTGTTCAGTTTCCATGTAGTTGAGCGGTTTTGAGTGAGTTTCTTAATCCTGAGTTCTAGTTTGATTGTGCTGTGGTCTGAGAGACAGTTTGTTATAATTTCTGTTCTTTTACATTTGCTGAGGAATGCTTTACTTCCAACTATGTGGTCAGTTTTGGAATAGGTATGGTGTGGTGCTGAAAAGAATGTATATTCTGTTGATTTGGGGTGGGAGAGTTCTGTAGATGTCTATTAGGTCCACTTGGTGCAGAGCTGAGTTCAATTCCTGGATATCTTTGTTAACTTTCTGTCTCGTTGATCTGTCTAATGTTGACAGTGGGGTGTTAAAGTCTCCCATTATTATTGTGTGGGAGTCTAAGTCTCTTTGTAGGTCTCTAAGGACTTCCTTTATGAATCTGGGTGCTCCTGTATTGGGTGAATATATATTTAGGATAGTTAGTTCTTCTTGTTGAATTGATCCCTTTACCATTATGTAATGGCCTTCTTTGTCTCTTTTGATCTCTGTTGGTTTAAAGTCTGTTTTATCCAAGACTAGGATTGCAACCCCTGCCTTTTTTTGTTTTCCATTTGCTTGGTAGATTTCTCTCCATCCCATTATTTTGAGCCTATACGTGTCTCTGCACATGAGATGGGTTTCCTGAATATAGCACACTGATGGGTCTTGACTCTTTATCCAATTTGCCAGTCTGTGTCTTTTAATTGGAGCATTTAGCCCATTTACATTTAAGGTTAATATTGTTATGTGTGAATTCGATCGTATCATTATGATGTTAGCTGGTTAGTTTTCCCATTAGTTGATGCAGTTTCTTCCTACCATCAATGGTCTTTACAGTTTGGCATGTTTTTGCAGTGGCTGGTACTGATTGTTCCTTTCCATGTTTAGTGCTTCCTTCAGGAGCTCTTTTAGGGCAGGCCTGGTGGTGACAAAATCACTCAGCATTTGCTTGTCTGTAAAGGATTTTATTTCTCTTTCACTTTGAAGCATAGTTTGGCTGGATATGAAATTCTGAGTTGAAAATTCTTTTCTTTAAGCATGTTGAATATTGGCCCCCACTCTCTTCTGGCTTGTAGAGTTTCTGCTGAGATATCCGCTGTTAGTCTGATGGGCTTCCCTTTGTGGGTAACCCGACCTTTCTCTCTGGCTGCCCTTAACATTTTTTCCTTCATTTCAACTTTGGTGAATCTGACAATTATGTATCTTGGAGTTGTTCTTCTCAAGGAGTATCTTTGTGGCATTCTCTGTATTTCCTGAATTTTAATGTTGGCCTGCTTTGCTAGATTGGGGAAGTTCTCCTGGATAATATCCTGCAGAGTGTTTTCCAACTTGGTTCCATTCTCCCTGTCACTTTCAGGTACACCAATCAGACGTAGATTTGGTCTTTTCACATAGTCCCATATTTCTTGGGGGCTTTGTTCATTTCTTCTTATTCTTTTTTCTCTAAACTTCTCTTCTCACTTCGTTTCATTCATTTGATCTTCCATCACTGATACCTTTTCTTCCAGTTGATTGAATGGGCTACTGAGGCTTGTGCATTGGTCACGTAGTTCTCCTGCCTTGGTTTTCAGCTCCATCAGGTCCTTTAAGGACTTCTCTGCATTGGTTTTTCTAGTTAGCCATACGTCTAATTTTTTTTCAGGTTTTTAGCTTCTTTGCCATGGGTTCAAACTTCCTCTTTTAGCTCAGAGTAGTTTGATCGTCTAAAGCCTTCTTCTCTCACCTCATCAAAGTCATTCTCCATCCAGCTTTGTTCTGTTGCTAGTGAGGAGCTGCGTTCTTTTGGAAGAGGAGAGGCACTCTGATTTTTAGAGTTTCCAGTTTTTCTGCTCTGTTTTTTCCCCATATTTGTGGTTTTATCTACTTTTGGTCTTTGATGATGGTGATGTACAGATGGGGTTTTGGTGTGGATGTCCTTTCTGTTTGTTAGTTTTCCTTCTAACAGTCAGGACGCTTAGCTGCAGGTCTGTTGGAGTAAGCTGGAGGTCCACTCCAGACCGTGTTTGCCTGGGTATCAGCAGCGGAGGCTGCAGAATAGCGGATATTGGTGAACAGCAAATGTTACTGCCTGATCATTCCTCTGTAAGTTTTGTCTCAGAGGAGTACACGGCTGTGTGAGGTGTCAGTCTGCCCCTACTGGGGGGTGCCTCCCAGTTAGGCTACTTGGGGAGGCAGTCTGTCTGTTCTCAGATCTCCAGCTGCATGCTGGGAGAACCACTACTCTCTTCAAAGCTGTCAGACAGCGACATTTAAGTCTGCAGAGGATTCTGCTGCCTTTTGTTTGGCTATGCCCTGCCCCCAGAGGTGGAGTCTACAGAGGCAGGCAGGCCTCCTTGAGCTGCGGTGGGCTCCACCCAGTTTGAGCTTCCCGGCCGCTTTGTTTACCTACTCAAGCCTCGGCTATGGCGGGCACCCCTCCCCCAGCCTCACTGCTGACTTGCAGTTTGATCTCAGACTGCTGTGCTAGCAATGAGCGAGGCTCTGTGGGTGTAAGACCCTCTGAGCCAGGCACGGGATATAATCTCCTTGTGTGCCGTTTGCTAAGACCGTTGGAAAAGTGCAGTATTAGGGTGGGAGCGACCCAATTTTCCAGGTGCTGTCTGTCACCCCTTTCTTTGACTAGGAAAGGGAATTCCCTGACCCCTTGTGCTTCCTGGGTGAGGCGATGCCTTGCTCTGCTTCAGCTCACGCTCAGTGCGCTGCACCCACTGTCCTGTACCCACTTTCCGACACTCCCCAGTGAGATGAACCCGGTACCACAGTTGAAAATGCAGAAATCCGTCTTCTGCATCGCTCACACTGAGAGCTGTAGACTGGAGCTGTTCCTATTCAGCCATCTTGGCTCCACCCTCTGAATCTTAAATCTTTTGTATGACTGAAGACACCATACACAAAATTCAAAGACAAGCCACACAGCCACACATACGGAGATGTTTCCAGTACCTTTAGTCAGCAAAGGAATGGTAACCAGAATATGTATGTAAGTAAGTCTTACAAACCCAAAAGAAAAGCTAAAGAATATAATGGGAACCAGAGCTAAGGAAAATAACCTGTCAATTCATTGAGAAGAAAACTCAGCCAGTAAACATTTGAATAGGAGCACAAATGCATCAGTGATTAATAAGAAGCATTTGAAAACAAATTCCTTTTTACACACCAGGTAAAAAGTTTAATAATTCCAAGTCTTGGTGAAGCTTCAGCAAGACAGGGATTTTTGTACACTGTTGACACACAAATAAGTAGGTAACAATGATTTTGGGGAGCAATTTAGCATTGTGCACTAAAGTCAAAGATGCTAATGCTTTATGACCTTAGAATTCTACTATTTGGTGTATATATACTAAAGATACTCAGACCCAGGTGCTGAAGTGAGATCCCCACAAGGAAGTCTTTTTCAGCGTGGTTTGTTGTAGCAAATTGAAAACAATATACATGTCTATCAATATGAGAGTGGATAAATAAATTGTATATTATAAATTGTATGTTCACCTAATACACCTGCACAACTATTACAATGAATGAACTAGGAGTCCTGCACACATGTGGAGCATTTGAAAACCTTAATCTCATGTAAAGTGTGCAGTGCATACAGCTGAAAAGCTTGCAAACAATGTCTATGTTTTTATGGCTATGCACATGTAGTAAAAGTAAAGTCACAGGGAGTGAGGTGGTTACACCTGGGGATAGATGCAGGTGAATGGGATTTGAAGGATTTATAAAGGGAACTTCAGCTGTTTCCATCTGCAACCATCTATTTTCTCAGAAAAAGTGTGATTTGAAGAAAACATGTCAAAATATTAATGTCTATTAGATCTAGATGGTGGGGAATACAAATGATTTTTTCCCCCTCAGGATATATCACAATTTGGATAAGGATGTGGTGAGTGAATAAGTTATAGGAATTTTAAAAAGAAAAAAATAGTGAAGAGTAGTAAGGGGCATTTAACAGCCAGACACCTCAGCCCTTATTCGTTCTTTCTCGCAAATGAATGAATTTGCTGTCCCTGTGGGCTGCCGGGCAACTAAAAACCCTTTATCACAGATCCCAAAGCAGGGATTCTTGCTTTGGTTGAGCTTCTTTTGGACAACTTAGAACTTTAATTTTTTTACAGATTTAATGTGCTAGTGAATCTTTGACCAAAAATATTTGTCAGCATTCCAGGTGTGAATATGATAGAGGCCTTCGGAATGATTGTCTAGGTCGGCTGACCCCAACCTTTTTGGCAGCAGGGACCACTTTCATGGAAGACAATTTTTCCAACAGGGTTTTGAGCTCCTATGGAAATCTAATGCCACCATTGATCTGACAGGAGGCAGAGCTCAGGCAGTAATGCTCTCTTGCCCGCTGCTCACTTCTTGCTGTGTTGCCTGGTTCCTAGCAGGCCACAGACCAGTACCATTCTGTGACCTGGGGTTTGGGGACCCTGCTCTAGGGTGTTTTGAGTGTAGCAGTTGGCCTGGAGCAGGCATATGTGGAGTGCTGTCAGAATGAACGGGGCAATTTAGAAGAAAAAGCTTTGCTCTGGTCCTCTCCTTTCTCCTTGGTGGTCAGAGCCACTGCCTATTGTGGTTCCTGCCACAGTAAGTTCTGCTGACTGCCATCCTCCCTGGGCACTCTGCATTGTCCAGTCTGCTATTTTCAGGTGCCTGGTGTATAGACCTTCAGATTATCCTCCTTCAGTACTGTGTATCATTGTGTGAGGGGACTAAAGGCAGCTAAGTTAGAGACTGGAAACTCTGAGTTACTGAATTCATCAGGACTCTTTGGTTGTAAATGACAGAAAACCAACTTAAACCAGCTTAAGTCAACAATAACATATGTGTATGGCAGGGGAGAGTTCTGTCTCTTTTGGCTTACATCATGAAATCCCAAGGAAAAGCAGGCCTGGAATAGAGCCTGCCTCGGGGTTGTGGGGTCAGACTTCACTGGGGCTCCCCATCTCTTCTCTAATTTTGGGGTGACAGCCCAACCAACCTTTTCTTAAGGCAAGAACTGTGGCTGCAGGCAAATCCTGGCTTACATCCTTCCAAACTCACTACCAGAGAAAAAGGAGGACAGTGCAAATGGTCCCAAATGGCACTGCATTGGGCAGTGCAACCTTCACAAATTTACTTTCCCTGATTAAGTCTGGAAAAATCCCAAGAAATTATTTTGATCAGCCTGGCTTAGGGTGCATCCGCACTCTAGCTGTGGGACCTTGACTTAATTTACCTAATTTCTCTTTGTTTTAATTTCCTTTACAAAGGAATAAGAATAATTCTAAGAATAGAATATCCCTCATAAGGTTGTAGGGATGATCCATGCAAAGCATTTAGTACTGTGCTGGGCTCAGGGTAAACAATAAACATGGTACCAAACAAGCCTTAGGCTGATGTCACCAGGCTGGTGAAGAGCTATGAATGCCTGAGCCTGGCTGAAGATGCCTCACCTAGTGCCAGGGGCTATGACCTGTTTGACAAGGATGCTAGGCAGAGCCAAAGGATGGGCACCCTGGTACTTACTCCAGGTTTTCCACTTCTGCTGCTGCAGATGCCCGCTTGGTTCTTGAAGAATGTTCAGGGCTCCAATGCCTCTCTTTCCTCTGATATCTGTGTGCTTAGCATTAGTTTTGTTTTGTTTGTTTGTTTTTTGGCAGGCCTTCAGGGGGTCTGATGCACTATTGTCCTGAACTCTACTGCTTTGAATGCATGGCTTCGTGGGTTATAGCTCCTTATCTGCTCCTTGAAGTGAATGATAGCTACAAATGGTCCCTGGATTCAGGCATCCCTGGCCCATACATCTCTCCACCTAACCCTTAACCTCAGCTCCTAAGGCTTGACTGCTGAATGAATGTTCTGTCAACTGGATACCTCTGGTAAGATAAAACGAGGGGTGGAAGGGCATTCCTTTTGTCAAGGCACCCTGGGTAGACAAGTGTTTACTCACTTAACCAGAGAAGTACAGGCATTTATACATATCTGTGCTGGAAAAGATTGCAGAAAGTTAAAGGTGTCAATTAAAAGTAAAATTTTAAGCCTCTCAATTACTGAACAGACCATCTCTTGGCCAAAGGGATGGCAGAGTAACCTTGAAAACTGAATTCTTTGCCATGGGGGATGGGGGATCAGACATGCCTCATTATACCCCCTCCCTTGCTAACCATCATGAGGCTTTCTTGCCTAAGGGTTAAACAGAAACCAGCCCTTTCAAAAGACTCCACCACTGGTATCAATCAACTGCCTGATTCTGCCCCTCCTTTTTTGCCTGATAAGAGACCACTGGCCAGAGAGTGGTTTAGGCCAGTCTAAGGAGAATGCAAAGTAAGGCTTTTTGTGACCCATGCCTCACCTATTGATGTCAGAGGGCCAAAAACTCTACCCTCAGATCATGAAAATGCTGCCATTTTTTGAACATGGGTCCTGTGGAGGGGCATGAAGCTGAATTGCACATGCACACATTTCTCCTTTTGTAAATATTAATGACTCCTCTTATAGCTTATTGAATATGTATTTTTGGCCACTGCTCTCAGCATAAATTCCTGTTCCCTTTGCCTCTTCCTTGAAGTGTCTGCTTTCGGCTTCTGGCCAGAGGCTATGCTTCCCAGCCTGTCAGAATGGCCAGCCTGCAGCCTGAAACCCTTTATGAGAAATAAAGCTCTCATTTCCAAATTTATGAGCCTAATTCTCCAGTTGACAAAGGAAAAATCTGAAGCAGGAACAAAGAAACCTTTAGTGATTGTTTATACTGCACTCCCACATCATCTTATTTAACTTTACAAAGAGCCTACAATGACAGTATGTATATTCTCATTTGTTGATGGAGAAATTAAGGCTCAGAGAAGATAACTTGCTCAAGGTTGCACACACTTTGCAGAAGAAAGCAAAGAAAAAGAATGAGGATGAGGAAGTGTGGTTGTGGCAGCATGGTATACTTGACTTCAATTACTTTTTCAATTATTTTCACTTACCTTTCAATTATTTATATACTGTTCTCTGTGTGCTAACTATATGCTCAGCCATGTGCCAGGTCATATGGAATAAGCAAACATTTTTCTGGTTCAGAAAACTGAAAGTCTATTGTGAAGACAGTTTGCAAAATCAAAAGAGAGGCCAGGCATGGTGGCTCATGCCTCTAATCCCAACACTTTGGGAGGCCGAGGTGGGTGGATCACGAGGTCAGGAGATCGAGACCATCCTGGCCAACGTGGTGAAACCCTGTCTCTACTAAAAATACAAAAATTAGCTGGGCATGATGGCACGTGCCTGTAATCCCAGCTATTCCAGAGGCTGAGGCAGGAGAACCCCTTGAACCAGGGAGTCAGAGGTTGCAGTGAGCCGAGATTGTGCCACTGCACTCCAGCCTGGCGACAGAGCGAGACTCCATTTCAAAACAAAACATAACAGAAAACAAAATCAAGAGAGATGAGGGTAAGTTTAAAGTAATAGATAAAATGGGATCTACTATAGACAGGATGTTAGAACACCGGGCATTGGTCTCATGAGCTGGACAACAGCCAGGTGAGGCCTGGAGGGAGAAGGCTAGACTCTGGGTCACACACGTTGACGTAAGTGGAAAATAAAAAAAATAAAAAAAAAAAAAAAGGAGGCAGTCTCTATACAAACAGTTTATTGGGACCAAGTTTGAGAATTGTAACTCAGGAGCATAAATTCAAGTTGTCCTGAATATAGCCATAGTTACAAGTGGATTTCTAAAGGAAAAGAAGAAGCAGTTTCTAAATTGCTTGCCAACAATTTACATAAAAATAACATAAGCTATTGATTGGCTATACATTGTTCTTTGTGTCATAAATTCCAGGAACGTGAAGGTAAGCTAGTCAGGAACAAAATGCCTTTAAACAATTGTCCCCAGGAATGAGTGGGGAAGTGTGACTGAAGTCCCATACTCAGGTCTCCCTGGGCCTAATAAATTTTGCATACCTCACAGAGCTCAGACTGCTGTGAGCTATTTTTATTTTCTCACACAAAACATACAGGTGGATATCCACTCTATTGAACCATTTGGTTTTGCAGAGGAAACCTCTCCTCTGCTTCTCTTAAATATCCCTCTGGATGCAGCCCCCAGGCTGTAAGCCTATCTAGTATTATGAATCCCAGGAAAGAGAGAGGAGATGGTATAGACATTCCATTTTTCATTGAGCTTCAAACTTCTGTTTTGCAAAAACGAAGGGCAACTTCCATGGACCAAAAACTATTATTTTGCTGAGAAAGCAGTTTTTGAGACTAAAAATGCTGACTTTCCATGGGAAAAAGAAAAAAAAGCCAAATTCATGCCTGCAAGTAAATTTGCAGAAAATATGTGTTTGTGTTGCCAAAACAGAATTTTTTTTTCATCTCACCTTCCACCTTTTTTTCCCCCCATTTTCACCATAACATAACATATTCTTTGGAGTGAAAATGATGTAACTAATCCCAGATCCAATAAGTAAAAGATTGAAAGTGACTCGTCATTTTGAGTTGGCAATATGTTTCTCTGATTCTCTTAATGTACCCATGTAATCATGCATAGCACATGACCACTGTAGGGGTTAGGAGAATAGATTCCATGTACATTGCTGATTAGCTGTCAATTTGTGTGGGTCACTTTTATTTTCTGGGCCCTTTGCCTCACTGTGTCCCAATATGTGAAGTGGCTCTCCGGTTTTCAAACTCGGCTCTGCAGAGCCTTCTTAGGGGTCACCCTGAGAGACACAGGCAAGATGCAGGGGGTTAAGTATATGATCCTCTAGACTCCTTCACTTCTAATCACTGCTTCAGACTAGATGCACTTTATTCGTTTGAAAAATTTATACCTTATGGTAAAATTTCAATGAAGAAAGGCTTTTGCTGATTGGTTTCATTCTAACACCCATGGCTTTAGGTCTTCAAACTGAGTGTCTCTAACACATTGGGACTTGCTGCTGCTCTGAAACAGATGCTGTTTTTTCTTCAACTGAATTCATCATCAAAGGCTAGGTTGGGGCTACCTATTTGGGCTTCAGAAAAGGGATGGAGCCTCAATATTTGGTGCAGTCCTAGCCTTATGGGAGAGGTAGAGATGTAACTGTAGGAGGTAATTTGTTAACACAAGTTATATTCCTGCCATGGCAAGCTTAATCACAAGTGTAGCCTGGGTGGTGCTATGTGATGGATTTCAAGAAGTCCACACTGCATCAGGAAGCTATCACCCTGCCCACCTGCCTGATGAATGATATTCTACCAGCAACATCCACCTTCAATGTCAATGGAAGTTGAGCTTTTAGATTTAGGCTTTAACCCCCTTGGTCGAGTTGACAGCCTTGGGAGTGAGTCCCTAGACAGTGAAGCAGACACGGGCTCTTTTTTACCTATTAAATAACTGAGAACATAGTTTTTCAGGGGTGCTTGAGCCAGTAAGATATCATGGGATATGGGGGACAACTGAAAGAAAAAAAATGCCAAAAATAGATCTTTCCCCAGTTTTCTGGTTTCCACTATATAGCCAAACTACAGCTGTCAGAAAGTCATGGAATGTCCAACAGAAAGACTTCTGGAGGCATGGACTTCAATCTCTGACCAGCACAGAAGGTTTTTCTACACTATCCAGACACACAGTGACCCTGATTTTGCATACCGTCTTGATGGAAGTTGTTGAAAGACACAATTTCGACAAATGTAGTTTAAAGATCTCCTTGGCCTTTATTAGCATTTTATGAATGGTAGCAGCATCTTATTCTATAAAATAGAATAGGTGCTCCCACCAGCTAAGCAAAGGAAGTGGACTTTATGGCAGAAAAGGGCTGAAGAAAGCAGAAATTGGTAACAAAAGGAGGACTGATTGTTTCAGAGTTACTTTCAATATAGGGTTGTAACAGAGGGGAATTCCTTATCAAGAGGATTCCTGTAAACTGGGCTTCTTCTGATTGGCTGCAGTGAGTCTCTCTCTCTCTCTCTTTTTTTTTTTTTTTAACTGGGCCATTTCAAGTTCAATTTGATTGGTGGCACATAGCATGAGTGACGATATTCTGGTTTGGTCTAGTATGTTGGGGCCTAGTACTGGAGCTTAGGTCAAAACAATAGCTTCCAATACATTTTTGTTTAACAAAGAGAACTCATTGTTTCACAGTCAAGACTAGTCCAGGTATGGTGCATCCTGGCTAAGAGGAAAGTTTTTCCTTATAATAACTTAAAACTCTGAGCATCTCAGTAATTTCCAGCCTTTATCCTGGGAGTTCTGTAGGATTAATCTGTTACTTCTCTGAAAAAAGTCTCTCCAGGGGTTTAAATGGTAATATCTCTCATGTCCCCTGCTGATTACTCACCTATCACCATGTGGCTTTTCTCCTCTGGTTAAACATTTCACTTTTCTTCTTTCTTCTCTCATGACCGGGCTTCTAAGCCTCTCACCTCTCTGGCCTCACATCTGGATGCATCATGGTGACCTGTGCAGGTCCCTTTTAAGGTTCCAAGCCCAGAACATAACACAATCACAATGAGCACAGGAACATGGGACTGCTCCTCCACTGGCATGGACAGAGGGTTATACTTGCTATGTTAAGACTATCTCAGCTTTTCTAGTGTCTGCATCCAACTGTTGATACATTTGTACTTAAGAAACATTTCTCAGTCCTTCTTCATGTGAATGGCTCTTGAATCCCTTTTCTCCAATCCTGTTCCCAACGAGTTGATTTTATTTTATTTTATTTTATTTATTTATTTATTTATTTTTTTAGACAGAGTCTCACTCTGTCACCCAGGCTGGAGTGCAGCAGCGTGATCTTGGCTCACTGCAACCTCTGCCTCCCAGGTTCAAGCAATTCTCTGCCTCAGCCTCCTGAGTAGCTGGGATTACAGGCACCTGCCACCAGCCTAGCTAATTTTTGTATTTTTAGTAGAGATAGGGTTTCATCATGTTGGCCAGGATGGTCTTGAACTCCTGACCTCAGGATCCACCCGCCTCAGCCTCCCAAAGTGCTGGGATTACAGGCATGAGCCACCATGCCCGGCCCCCAAGGAGCTGATTTTTAAAACTTAGATGGAAGCCTATACATTCTTCCTTGGTAAACTCAGTATTGTTAATCACTGGTCGATGTCTTCAGTTTAGGATTTGTTGCTTATCCTGTTCGCCACCTCTTTGGGACCATTTCAGGAAGACACCTGAGGAGATCACTTGCTGGAATGCACTCTGTTTGCTGGACCCTGGGTCCTGAGGCCCCAGGAGTAGTGCTTGGGCAGGGCAAGCCCTAAGCAAGTAATTGAATGAATGAATGAATGAATGAATGACTAAGGTGAAGTAGAGCCTTTGTGGCCCACCCCAACATTCTGTGGGGATGGTCAACACATTTAGGCATAAATCTGCTTTCTGCATCCTTGGACTGTATGTCATCCCATAGTTCTCTATCTCATCTTCATACCATGAGCTATGTTGTCAAATCACTTATAAAAATTAAGATACGTTTGGCTGGGTCAAGTGGTATTTCTAGTTCTAGATCCCTGAGGAATTGCCACACTGACTTCCACAATGGTTGAACTAGTTTACAGTCCCACCAACAGTGTAAAAGTGTTCCTGTTTCTCCACATCCTCTCCAGCACCTGTTGTTTCCTGACTTTTTAATGATTGCCATTCTAACTGGTGTGAGATGGTATCTCATTGTGGTTTTGATTTGCATTTCTCTGATGGCCAGTGATGGTGAGCATTTTTTCATGTGTTTTTTGGCTGCATAAATGTCTTCTTTTGAGAAGTGGCTGTTCATGTCCTTTGCCCACTTTTTGATGGGGTTGTTTTTTTTTTTCTTGTAAATTTGTTTGAGTTCATCGTAGATTCTGGATATTAGCCCTTTGTCAGATGAGTAGGTTGCGAAAATTTTCTCCAATTTTGTAGGTTGCCTGTTCACTCTGATGGTAGTTTCTTTTGCTGTGCAGAAGCTCTTTAGTTTAATTAGATCCCATTTGTCAATTTTGGCTTTGGTTGCCATTGCTTTTGGTGTTTTAGACATGAAGTCTTTGCCCATGCCTATGTCCTGAATGGTAATGCCTAGGTTTTCTTCTAGGGTTTTTATGGTTTTAGGTCTAACGTTTAAGTCTTTAATCCATCTTGAATTAATTTTTTTATAAGGTGTAAGGGATCCAGTTTCAGCTTTCTACATATGGCTAGCCAGTTTTCCCAGCACCATTTATTAAATAGGGAATCCTTTCCCCATTGCTTGTTTTTGTCAGGTTTGTCAAAGATCAGATAGTTGTAGATATACAGCGTTATTTCTGAGGGCTCTGTTCTGTTGCATTGATCTATATCTCTGGTATATACCCAAAAGACTATAAATCATGCTGCTATAAAGACACATGCACACGTATGTTTATTGCGGCACTATTCACAATAGCAAAGACTTGGAACCAACCCAAATGTCCAACAATGATAGACTGGATTAAGAAAATGTGGCACATATACACCATGGAACACTATGCAGGGGGGAGGGATAGCTTTAGGAGATATACCTAGTGCCAAATGACGAGTTAATGGGTGCAGCACACCAGCATGGCACATGTATACATATGTAACTAACCTGCACATTGTGCACATGTACCCTAAAACTTAAAGTATAATAAAAATAAAATAAAAGAAAAAAGAAAAAAATATATAAAAATTAAGATACGTTTTATCTAAGAAGAAAATGAGACTATTTTTCCTTTTTGTGGCTAACTCACGCGTGATTTCTGTGACTGCTTTCTGATATAAGAGATTCCAGTCACTTTCTCCTCCCTGGGGTAGAGTTTTGGTTGGAGCCGAAAGACTCGAACTAATTTAAAGGGACTACATATTAAAATTCTAATTAAATACACACACATACACAGGCACATACAGACTAATGGAGTGTTAGAGAAAATATGAGTAGTATTTAATAATGTTCAGCACTGAACATTATGGTTTGTGGATGTTTGTAGAGGTTTATTTTTTTCTTCTCTCTGCCTTTCACTTTTTTTCCAATTGGTTTACCATGTGTATGAATTACCCATTTTATAATCAGACATAGAGATTTTTAAAAAGTGGATATGTGTTTTGCCACCATCCTTTCAATTATATTGGGCTTTAATTTCATCTTAGCCATGTTATTCTGCTGTTCCAGTTAAAGTTCATTAACACTATCAGAGGAAACAGAGCAAAATAGGAAGGGAGGAACTGAGATTTCACACTATTATCTCTTAACGTGATATTATCTTCAAAGACCAATAGGCTTATCCCTCCCCTAATGTCTTTACAATCACAGTTGTACTTTTTGTAAAAGTGTTTAATGGCTTCAATCTCTTCCACGCTGTAGCCTCCCTGATACCATTTATATAAGTTCATGGGATGTATGAGGTATGTGTGTGTTATATGTGCATATATATATATATATATATATATAATATATGTGTGTGTATACATATATAGGTGGAATGTGTATGTATGCGTGTATATATGTATATTTATATACACACATATATATGTATATATACACATACATATATGTATATATATGCACATACATATAAAAACAAAACTGATCAGGGTAAATACTTATGGAGCATATGATCTGCTAAACTTCAGGCTTATAGATGATTTAGGAAAAGAAAAGCTGTGGTCTCTGACCTCAGGAAGCATCCATTTTAATTAAATGGTAGGACTTTCATATAGGGAGCTAGCATAGGCCATCCAACAGTGTGAGATTATATAAAGGAAGCTATAAATTTTCTCCAAACACCATGATAAAGGGCACAGACGGAAATATTAAATCCCAAGGCTAACATGAGCAAATTTTGGAGAGGGTTATGAATCTTTTCCTAACATCCTGATGTGAAAGAAGGCGTAGCTTTGATTATTGTGATTCATTATATGAAGAAACTGAGACACAGAGAAAATACCTTAGTTCGTTAGTAATTATACACTGGCACATGTGGAACTAGAATTCAAGATTTTCAGCATAGGCTATTGCTACCTCTCCCCTCTCTCTGTCTCTGAAGCACACACACATTCACAGTCTCTACCCCACACCCAATTTTGCTGCTTCTCCTTCAAGTTCTGTGTCCTCTTGCCAGATGTTGTCACCTGTCTTTTCTCAGAAGGCCTTGGTAAAGTTACACAGCTGAGCCCAGCAGGCGCCTGCCCCAGGCCAAACAAACAAACAGAAGAGAAATCTTTCAGGCTGGGCACCAGGGAAAAGTGATCTTGATGCCGTCCATGGCATGAGCCGAGGCAATTGATGACTTGGCATTCTGTCCCCGAGTCATCAATCATACAGAATCAATCTCGGCTCCCTCAGGAGCTAGCCCCCGGCTCACATAATTCTCTCCCTGCCACCAACCTGAACAGTCTGATCCCAGTGGTGGGAACTGTTTTGTTCTGCATTCAGCATTGATTCACTTGGCCTTCAGTAGTATTTTCTATATTCCCTAGAAATGTCACTTAATTTATCCTCTCAGAGGTGGCTAAGTTGCCTGGGCCTCACTGCATCAAAAGGAACAGACAAGCAAAGAAACATGCTTCGCTCTCACATCAAAGGAATGGGACTGAGGGCCCCTAGACCTGAAAATCAGAGTCTTAGGTTCCTCTGCTCAACACTGAGGATGGGGCAGGTGTTTAGCACAGAGGTCCAGGGCAAGGACTGTCAGTCAGAAGGCCCTGCTTCATTTCCATGACTTGGCTACTTCCTGGCTGTGTGATCTTGAATACGGTACCTAGTCACTGTCACTTAGTGCCTCAGCTTCCTCATCAGGTAAGTAGTGACAATAGTAGCACTTACCTCTTGGAGTTGTAGGATTATATTAAATGAAGATATGAACCAAAAATAAAATCCCTAGCCCCCCGGCCAACTGAATGGACCCCTTCTGGGCCAAGAAAACCTGAAAAACGAAATTTCCAGTCATGTCAAGAAGGGAGGTCAGACACGCCTCGTTATATCCCCTTCCTTTTGGAGTTTAGGCACAGCTGACCAGCATTAACAATAACATGAAGATTGTAACACTCACAACAGACTCTTTGTGACAATAGACACCAAATTCCAACGGGACTCTGGGATAGCATCGCATGACAGATACAGGCCCTGAAGGCCATAAAAATATTTTACCCTCAAATATATTTCTTTGACATATTTTGAAATGGTCTTTCCAAGCTGTCTTGTGGGGGAAATTTATATCTGTTGAGAAACCCCTTCCCTTTCTAGATCTTTTTCAGATCCAGAATATATTTAATTTTTTTTTTTTTTGAGACAGGGTCTCCTTTTGTCACCCAGGCTGGAGTGCAGTGTCATGATCATAGCTCACTGCAGCCTCAGCCTCCTTGGCTCAAGCGATCATCCTGCCTCAGCCTCCGGAGTAGCTGGGACCATAGGTGTATGCCACCAGGAGAGATTTAACTAAGAGTCTGACACATTTTAAGGTCTGAAAAGAGAAATTAACCATCTATTCTCTCTGAAGCCTGCTACTAGAAGAGGCCTCTTTTACATAACAAGAACCTTGGCTTCCACAACCCCCCTTAACTCAAAACCTCTTTCTACTGACTTCAAGTCTTTATACAAAGCTTAACTCTTTTAACCAATTGCCAACTGGAAAATCTTTGAATCCACCTATGAGCAGTAAGCCCCACACTTTGAGACATCCTGCCTTTCCGATCAAAACCAAAGTATACCTTCCATATACTGACTTATGTCTTTGGCTGTAACTTCTGTCCCTCTAAAATTGTATGAAGCTAAGTTGTAACCTGACAATCTGACCACTGCAGGCACACTTTTTCAGGACCTCTTTTTTTTTTTTGAGGCAGGATCTCACTCTCTCACCCAGACCGGAGTGCAGTGGTGCGATCTTGGCTCACTGCAACCTCTGCCTCCCAGGCTCAAGCCATTCTCCTGCCTCAGCCTCCTGAGTAGCTGGAATTACAGGCACACCACTACTGCCCAGCTAATTTTTGTATTTTTAGTAGAGATGGGGTTTCACCATATTGGCCATGCTGGCCTCGAACTCCTGATTTCAAATGACCCGCTCGCCTTGGTCTCCCAAAGTGCTGGGATTACAGGTGTGAGCCACTGCGCTCGGACTCAGGACCTCTTGAGACTATACCTCAGGCCATGGCCACTCATATTGGCTCAGAATAAACCTCTTGAAATATTTTACAGAGTTTTTTTTTTTTTTTAATCAACAAGAGACATAAATGCTTCACACAGTTGTACAGGGGGCAGACATGTTCAATAAGTGTGTTATTAATATTGCTATTGTTAGAACACACTTAGGATTTGTAGGGTTGACTATACATGTAATACAGTTGGCAGCCATGAGAGAAAAGGTTTTCAGAAATTGGCCTATCCAGAAAGAACTATTCTTTTTTTTCTTTTTTCTTTTTTTTTGAGACAGAGTCTCACTCTGTCGCCCAGGCTGGAGTGCAGTGGCACAATCTTGGCTCACTGTAACCTCTGCCTCCCGGGTTCAAGCAATTCTCTGCCTCGGCCCCCGAATAGCTGGAATTACAGGTGCCCGCCACCACGCCCCACTAATTTTTTGTATTTTTAGTAGAGATGGGGCTTCACCATCTTGGCCAGGCTGGTCTTGAACTCCTGACCTCATGATCCACCCACCTCGGCAGAACTATTCTTCTAACTTGTCTCAGAATACAATAACTGACCAGCACTTGATCACTTCCATATCTGAAAACATAAGCCTTTCCTTCCCATACAATAGGGAGTGGGCCCCAGAGAAACTGGCTCTGCAGAGAGTGGTATGTGGGGGATGGAAGAGAAGGAGGAGATGGAGGAGGTTAAGATGCAACTTTGTGAACTCGATCAGTTTTCTGAAGGCCAGTTCAGAGGGATGTGCACAGATGAAGGGAGAGTCCTCATACCTTCCATGCAAAGACCTTCTCTTTATTCCATTTTGTAAAAGGAGCCTTTCTGATAAGTGATACGGACTTGCTGGGACCAAGCAAGGAAAAGAGGAAAGGAAGGACAAAGGGCTCAGGAGTGAGTCAGGCTGCAATCTCTGGGAGGAAGCACTGCCCAGAGGGGTGTGGGATCTTGACAGGGGGCAGCCATGGAATTCATGGAACTTCCCTCCCAATCTAGATGGTGGGTGTCTCCACATCTGTCTGTCCCTCTCTCCTAGCAACTGGAATTGTCTTTTCCAAGAGATTTGGAGGGCTGCTTTATTTGTTAGGAGACAAGAAGGCACTAATAAATTCCTCTGTGTGAGATATTTAATTACATAATAATGTGTACACTAATCAGGGTAAATGTGTTTGTGAAAACACCTTGATATGGGAACAGTTAATCACCCAAGGCATTGCTTCTTAACACACCTTGGAAGTTAACTTAATTAAATTAATTAGAACAATGAAAAAATTGAACCGTTTATTGGTCCACAATGGCCTGAAGAAATGCTCCCCTCAAATGCAGGAACATCTCCCACACTGCAAACTACTTTTCCCCAAACCCTCAGACCTTATGGTTATGGTCACACCCCAGGAGCTTGCAGACGGCAAAGTCTTCCCCTGTGCCTTACCCTGGAGTCATTTCCTGTTGGAGACATAAGACAATCAGTCTATGTGCCTGCCTGCATGCGTGCACACACACACACTCATATACATGCCCCTTTTGTGCACTTTACCAGAAGCTCAGGGAAATTGAATAAGTTTTTACCCAGGATTCCACAAGTGTGCAGTTTGTAGTGAACCACTGTGAGGGCCAGCTTGTGTATTCAAAAGGGCGGAGGGGAAGAATGATTTTTGAGAGATTTTTGTAATTACCATCATTGTCATTACCACATCATTGTTGTCTGTTAATAATGATTATGTTAATAATCTGAATTTGCCTATTGCTTTAAAAAAAATCCCACTGTTTCTTAACCCCACTTCCCTCTCCACTTGGGCCTTGTATAAAGTGATAGAAAAGGCAAGATGTCTGCCCCTGGGGGGTCTACAGACTGTGTTATCCAGCCCTGACAAGAACAAACGTAAAAGCCATTCTGACAACTGAACATTGAACAGTGTGCACCTTAAATCAATCATTGTCTTAGTCTGATGCTATAACAGAATACCACAGACTAGGTAATTTATAAAGCAAAGAGATTTATTTGGCTTACGCTTCTGAAGGCTGGAAAGTCCAAGATCAAGACATTGCATCTGGTTAGGGCCTTCTTTTTCATCATAACATGGTGGAGGGCATCCCATGTTGAGAAAGGGTGCTTTTGAGACAGAGCAGAAAATGGGCCTCATCCTTTTATCAGAAATCCACTCCCTTGCTAAGTAACCCACTCCAACTGTAACAACATTAATCCATTTATAAGGGCAGGACACTCATGACATAATCACCTGTTAAAGGTACTGCCTGTCAACACTCTTACAATGGTAATTAAATTTCAACATAAGTTTCAGAGGGGACTTTCAAATCATAGCAATCATTGAAGAGTGAGCTTCTTGCACAGTATAGAATCTGAGGATCCCGGGGGGAGAGAGTCTTTTTGGGAGAGGAGTGCTCAGGGTAATGAGGGTAATAGGACCCTAGAGATTGTCCCTCAAATCCAGGAACAGAAGGGCTCAACTATGTAGTGAGTTGCGTACACTATGGTCAGCTTCTCCCTTAGGAAGCATTAGGTCAGCAACTTTCTTGACTTTGACAACCCCACAAAAGGACCTACCTAAACACCTTGTAGCAAAACCACCTCCCTGATGGCAGCAAATAAGCACAAAGCTGCTTCTATAACCTGAAATTCCTGCTGCAAAAATAAGAGACTGGGTGATATATAACCGGGAATTACATGTGTACTCTTTTTCTTTATTTCAAAAAATGAGAACAAGAATAAGTGAAAAAAACTCTCATGGGCTCAGCATAAACTTCCCTTTCTGAAGTTCCTATTAGCTGCAAAGTAAGAACATGGACCAGGGCAGAGTGCAGAGAAGAGGCCTCCTCCCACAATGTGCTGAAGGGCAGGGCCTGAGTTTGCTTTCTCTGAGATTTTTTGCTGTGCTTATCCTAAAGGTATGGATGCAGCTTTTCGAGTTGATTTGATTAGTCAAGATGGAAACTTAGGATTTTGAGCAAGTCCACAGGAGCAGGTCTTCAACTGACCCAAATACCCAAGTATCCCAGCATAACTTGGAGCTATCTCAGAGATAAGGCTGATCCTGGCTCTGGGAATATAAATAGAAAAGTGATCATCCTGTTTCTCCCTGGGCATTTCTTTGGTCAGTGGGACCTTGTGTCATTCAGGGTCCTTGCAGGAAACGGGAATAGGAAACATCCAAAAGGGTAAGGGCTTGGCAGCATTAAGAAAAACCAACAAAAGTGTCAAAATGCCCCAAGGCAGGCAAGAGCAAGGGGGCATTACCAGCCTAGTGCCTGATGGAGCAAGGCAGTTGCTGGATCTGGAGAGACACATAGCTGAAGTTACAGAAGAGGAGGCTTTGGTGGAGAAACAAAGGTCCTGCAAACCCACAGTCCTATAGGAAAGGAGCTGAGGGGCCAATGCCTTGACCACTCTCTCCTCTCACCCCCTAACCTCCTGCCAGGGTCTCGGGAAGCCAGTGGTCTATAGAGTCTGGATAATTCAGTCCATGAAAGTCAGCCTGGAGCAAAATAGCAAGAAAGAAGGTGGAAATTGGAGCTGGAGGGATAAATGGAAAAAGTCCAGCTGAGACCAACTGATTCTAGCCCAAGAAAAATATTCTACTAAAGGAAACCAAATACAAAATACATCATGAATTTCATTTGGATGAATCCTTTGGCATTGGGATGATAACATTTATGTTCTGTATTATTTAAAATCTCCATATATCGAAGCAGAGATTCCTGTTTAAGCTACTGCTAGGCCATGACTTCAGCTTTTACAACTTCCTTTGAAATTCTTCTCTCTTTGGGTTTGCATGGGAGTGTGTGTTTGGGAGAAACTTGCAGGTGGAGACTGTCATTGAATCTAGTAAGAAGGTTGGAATGTGGC
This sequence comes from Pan paniscus, assembly GCF_029289425.2. Taxonomy (NCBI): domain Eukaryota; kingdom Metazoa; phylum Chordata; class Mammalia; order Primates; family Hominidae; genus Pan; species Pan paniscus. Next base: position 55,236,312 of record NC_073266.2, read on the forward strand.
CTGTGTTCAGCCTACAAAAGACACGTAAAAATGGGAAACACTCATATGCGCCACACAGCCATGCACTGGAGTGATTGGAATTGGGCTTTCTTCACATTGCCAGGTTTTCACGTTTCTTACCTGTAAGATTTGCCAGGGGAAGTCAGACCTCCACCTACCAGGCAGCCCAAACATATCCCATCACCCATGAATAAATTAATAAATCCAACTAACCTGTACTAAATTTCTAATATGGGTGAGGTGCATTTTAGATCAGGCAAGTAAATAATACCAGCACAAGGCAATATATAATGCATGCCTTGAAAGGCGTGAAGGCAACATGTTACCAGAGTTCAGAGGAAGTGGAAGACACAGCTCATTTGCAGTGAAAGCTCCATGGATAAAGGAGGTGCAATAGGGGGTCTCAAAGGATGGAGACTGCCAAAGGCATTTGTTCCCAGTGCCCTGTTCCCCTTGCCATGGTCACTTCAGTTTCTGGGACTTTGTTCTGTCATCACATTACCTGGAAGGCCCTGATCCATGTCTTTCTTTAAAAGGCATGTCTTCAAGACACAGATGAAGTACTAGCTGTTCCAGGGAGTTTGTCCCCACTGAGCCAAGCCCCACTGACTTCCAAGTTTTTGGACCCTCAGAAGCTGGGCCTCCCCCTTTACTATCACTTACTCTTCATTGGGGTGAGATGTGTTACTTCTGTCCACACTATGGGTGGGGACTAGGCCTTATTCATAAAGAGCTTCCACACTGTCTATGTGTCTTCTGAAGAGAGCACTTTCCAAAGAGGCCTTGAGGACAAATACTGCAGATTGCTGTTGTTTTGCTCAGAGAACTGCCCGAGTACCTTGAGAAGTGTGCACACCGGGCGGTTGGATTTTCTGATGGTGGGGTGGTTCTGGATAAACTTAGCCCAGTTGCAGAGACTCCACACACACCAAGCAGATGATCTGAGGTTTTGGAGCCATTTACCCATCTCTAAGTTAATGTTTTTCTCAAAGATGATTATGGAGGAAAGATGCGAACGTAAGCAGAAAAGGTCCTCTGAGCCTCATCAGCTCAATCCCCCTGTAATTACAGCCCCATCAGATGGGAAGGACAAAGTGTTCCTGGAAGGGGATTTCTCAGCACTTCTCATTCCTCACGGGCACTACCTAGCCTCCTGCCTTTCCCCTGCAGCCCCTCCTTCTCACTTCTGGCCGCCATTTTCTTCCTTTCCTGCTTTGTCCAAGACCTGTCACCAGGGCTGGAAGCCCCCAGCCCTGCCATGTGGCCATGGTGGGAATCTGAGGGCTGCTTATCCAGATTCAGGGAATCTGGATGTTCTTTCTGTGTTATCACCATCATTTTATTCATGAATTCTTTTTTTTGTGATGGAGTCTTGCTCTGTCGCCAGGCTGGAGTGCAGTGGTACCATCTCAGCTCACTGCACCCTCCACCTCCCGGGTTCAAGAGATTCTCCTGACTCAGCCTCCTGAGTAGCTGGAACTACAGGCATGTGCCACCACACCCGGCTGATTTTTGTATTTTTAGTAGAGACGGGATTTCACCATGTTGGCCAGGATGGTCTCGATTTCCTGACCTTGTGATCTGCCCCCGTCAGCCTCCCAAAATGCTGGGATTACAGGTGTTATTAATGAATTCTTATTGCATTATGCCCCTCAAGAACCCCAAAAGGCCAAAAAAAAAAAAAAGAAAAATGTCAAAAATATCTTCCATTCTTCCATGCAATTGGATAACTTCCATGGTAGAGTTCATACATAAAACCGCGAATAGCATGTGGGGCAGGGAGATACATGCCCAGAGGGGGCCACAGGCCAGTGCAGGAGGGGCTGACTCCTGGGACCCTAGATGGTTTATGTGGCAGTCACACACCTTTGCATGCCTGCTATGATGACACAAATTGTTGGAGAACTCAGATGTGTCTATGCAATTCTATGGGTCCAATCGGGCCAAAGCAGATCTAAAAGTCTGGGTGGAAGTTCCCATCTATTTAGGTGCATTTGGCTCGTGTCTGTTCACTTGTCCATCTTGCAATTCAGTTCTGTCCATTTCATTTGATCTTATTAAATTCAAATGTATATTGAAGTCTGAGATCTGACCTTAAGAATCTTCATGTTGTTTTGCCCAATAGTTTCAGTGCCCCCAAGAAATAAAGCAGAAGGGCAGCTTGCTGCCACACAACCTGGTGCTTTCCTTTAATTCTGGGCAGATCTTGAGTCCTGAGTTCCTGCCTTTATTCCTAAGCTAGAAAAGTAGCTGAACAAACAGAGGAGAACTAGGATCCCTTTTACTTGGCCTTTCTATGGAAAGGCTGCACCTGAGACAGGTCCAGAATTCATTCATCCATTTTGGAAATTCACTAATTGATTAGTCATTGCCTCATGGATCCAGGCAGTTCACTTTTATTGGTGGCAGTCACTGTGCTAAGTGCTAAGGGTATCACATGAATGTGAGAAGGTTGTAACTTATAGAATTGGGGAAAATCCATGGATTTCTCTCTTTTCAACCAACTCTCCCCCTCCACCTGCCAAGGGACTTGCTGATCAGCCCCAACTTTTCAGCTCCTCCAGCTCACCTGGTTTTTAACTTTCTTTTTCTACCTGAAGTTGCATGCCATGCTCAGGGGTGTGGAATATGCCCTTAAGTGGAGGGGCAGGCCATAGTTTTTCCTCCCCCTAACTGAAGATACAGCGTTTTCTATCTTTAAGTCTTAGTTGATTGACAGCCAAATACAGCATCTTTTCCCTTTCGGAGTTGGCTCCTTCTACCCTCTCCCTCTTTGTATGCCCTCTATTCTTCCAAGATTGCACTGCATGGAAGTCCAGGGAGTTAGTGATGCTCTCTTTGGGCTCACATTTACTTTTTACTGAGTATGTCTTACACCAAGAGCCATGGGGGTAGAAGGCTTGAGGATTATTAAGATCTAGAGTCTACCTCCAAGTAGCTTATAATTTAGGTGGAGGAAACACCTATACCCCAAGTAATTTAAAACAAAAAAGGAAATTAGTAACATAAAGAGTATACTTGACATTCTTTTTTAGTTTAGGAAAAGTAGTGAGGCTTTTAAGGAATTTAGAGAGCTAGAATTTGCTCAGACCTTGAAGGATGCTTACCATCTAAGGAGAGAACACTTCCATCTTTCCCTTCTTCTTCCTGTCAGGCGTGCCTGCCTCCACTCATCTCTTCTTAGCTTCCTCTCTACCCCAACAAGGAAGAAGGATTAGCCCAATTGCATTACTTGAGTCTGGCATAATTGATTGGGTTGGGTTTACTGGTGGGTGGGGTCTCAGAGTTAAAAGGCATAGATCCTCATGCAGCTGTTGATCTTTTTCTCAATACAAGGCTGGGTGGACTTGCTAGGCAAGTCAGGCCCTGGCCACTGCCTGGCTTGCCTTTCCTATCTCAATGGTGAATGGAGCCAGGATTAGCTGTGTCTCCACTCACCCTGCAGACATAAACTTCATTCTTCCACTCCTTCTTCAAGTGACTTCCACTACATTTCCATCCAGGGAGTGACAAGATCTACATCATATTATACTGGCATTACTTGGTGGGGGATGGGGGCAGTGGTTAACAGGCCCAGTAGGTCTCCAGGCCAGAGCTATTTGCTTCATTGTGGGTTCATAGGCACTTTACATTGGGGTATGCATATGTTATATACTGCCTGGTTTTGTAGACATTTGTGAAAAATCCTACTTTACCCTCACCCCTGCAATGTGATTAGGATAATGTTTCATATTTTGTTTTGTTTACTTGTGTGTTTTTTTTCGTAGCAAATGAATGGAGCATTCAAGTATTGATCTATGGCCCCTGTTCCTCAGCATACGTGTGGATGCCCTCTGTACATGCACTCTTTGGGACCTCAGTAAATGGAAGTATATTTGTATTAGTTCACCATGCTCCCAGTTCTCCAGGCTTGCTCTTGCTAGGTCACAGCAAACTACCTTCTTCTCTCACACTCCATATAGGGTTGATCTCTAAGTTTGCCTAGTCTCTCTCCTCTTCCCATCTTGGTATATCTGAATGTTGCAAAATCCCTTATTCAAGCTGTCTACCTTAAGGCCCCCACTCCAAGCAGACATGTCCAGCCCATGGCCTCCAGGTTAAATCCTCTTAATGCAACATGTTCACATTTGTACTCTTGGACTCCTCATTTTCGATAGTATTCTCCTAGTTTCTCCAGAATATGAATTTATTATTCTTATCGAAGTTTACCTTTCATTTTCCTCAGTATAAATGGCCAATTCTGTTCAACCTGGTCACAAACATTCTGCTAAAATCAATGTATCTGTTGCTGTGAAAAATCTTCAAAAGTTTTCATACAAAACATGATTCTATCACAAAGACTTGATACTCTCTTATATTAGGTTGGTGCAAAAGTAATTGCCATCATCACATGGAAAAGAAGAGAGACTGAGTATTTTAAAATATTATTTAATTTTTTTTCTTGCAGATTAAAAAAAATTCAGAACATTTGAGGGATGTTCTAAAGGGCTGTGGGAGTACTTGTATGAATCCTAGCTGTCTGAAAACAGCTTGGGCTATTGTTCAAAGATCGTGTTGCCTGACACGGATTGCAGAAGCTGAAGTTTTATGATGTCTTGCGGGGCTTTGGAAGGGGCACTAGAGTACTAGAGGGGAGATTGGAATTCCAGAGTTTTAAGTCCTTCCTCAACTCCTGAGTTCACCATTATCAGCATTGTTAATGTGTCTTTCACTTTCGTGGTTGTGCCCAATACTGAAAGAAGCATATAATAATATTTTAAAACTATTGACTGATACTAGGTACTCAATACAATTTCAGTTGAATGAATGGCTATTACTCTGTATAAAATAAAAGAAAATTGCAAAATAAGTAATCTTTCAGTAAAATCATGCAATTCAGGCCAGATCCCAGAATAAATGACCTTTGATTTATTCACTCTTATTGGAAGTGCCAGAATATACCTTTACTGTGCGTGCTGTTTATCAAGAGGGTTGGTATGTACTGAAGCACTTCTGTGTGATTTTGTATGAGTTGATATTTTGCTGGTTTGTGAAATTGTCTGAACCCTGATCATGATGTTGTGCTGCCACACATGGCGAGGTTTGTGTTTCAGCTGAGATAATGCACTGGGCCCAAATGCCCCATAATTATATGTGCTGTGTAAAAAAGTTTTAAAAAACACATTGAAAGAAACAGAGTGGGGAGATGGTGATGTCATTGATGCAGGGCCCTTGGGTGCTGACCTTTGCAGGGCTTTCAGCTGCGAGCTAGGAGAGGTGTACCCAGAGACCTTGTAACTGTCAGCTTCTCTCCTATGCAGGTAGACAGAACAACTGCCTCAGAAAGATCCAGTGTCTATTTCATCCATGAGGGAACGTTTGGCTGTGACAACATTGATGGCATGTGGTTGGGCACAATGAGAGAGAACAAGAGGCAAAAAGACACAAGGCTACCTTGTGAAGGGGCCTCATGTCTAGTTCACTCTCAGCAGGTGAGATAATGAATCTCTGTCTCAGCCTGAGCCTAAAGCCATAGCCATATTTATAATATCTCTGCAAAATGTGCTGAAGATTAAGGAAATTGCTCTTTTGTTGGTCCCTGATGTGCTCAGGTTGGCCCTTGGCAAAATCCATCACACTCACCTCCTCCCTGCTTCCTCTTTCAGGCCTTCTCTGCCCCAGATTAAATGTGAGGACCTCATGGGGATGCCTCTGATTGCCCGGGTGGCACATCATTAGTCCTCTGCCACCCCCAGAGCACCAGAGCATTTTGCTTGCATCTTTCTTATGGAGTTCACACAAATTCCTCTCTGTGGGGGCCAGTCCTCCTCCTGGAGCTTTCTGGCCTCATGACTAATGAGAATTGCCTCCTCCCCAAGCCACTGGTTACCTAAGGAGAACATGTTACCTCTTCCCTGGTATTTGCCTTCGAAGGAAAGTTCTCTGGGGAACTAAGGAGCCTTGTAGACCTTTTAGAATAAACTTCTAATGATAGAATTAACAGGAGGAAATTTTTTTTTAAAAAAAACAAGGGTAAAAACTTCAATACATAGCTTTTAAAGGATTTCCTCCCCTTGTCCCCAAACCAAAAATCCTAGTTGGCTACTTGACTCTGACCCTTTCCATATTCCTCTGATTTACAAACCCTTTGAGTGGCACCACATTCCCCCAGTGACTCTGCTTCCCATCTTGGAATCAGTATTAACTGCTTTCCCAATTAACCAGTCATCGAAAGGTACTTTCAGTTTTACTTCTTCAGTAACTGTACTTTCCTTCCCAACCTGGGTGGTATCCCTGCCTTCAGCCCACCACTGCAGGCTCACTCTTTTTTCCCGATCTGATCTCTCTTTCCTCTGAAGTGCCACACAAGCTAATGCTATCCTCCTCTTCTGCAAGGCTGACATGCTTGTGCCCTTCCCTGCCTAATAAGTTGCTCCAATCTCCCCAAATACTGCAGAATGAACCCTTATGTTTGTGAGTCATGTCCATGTGGGGGTTTCCCTAGTCTAAAGCAGAGAAATGGGAAGTGAAGTCGAAATGTCCAATTTCCCATTTTTCTACTTTATACGTACAAACACATACACATTATAAAAACACACGTGTGCACATAACCATATACCAGTCACACTCACACACACATACTCACATGCATCCAGACATACATATACTACAGACATAAATTCACTCTCTTCTAACTAGTCTTTAAACTGCACTCTTTATACACACTGTCTTCTCAGCTTTTCTCAGTTCATTCCTTCCTCTTGAAGCACCTCTTATCCCCATTTTTTCTGGATCCCTGACTGTGGAAGTTCAGTTTATGTTCCTACTTCGTGAAGCCCCCACTGATTCTCTTCCAAAATGGTGCAACCCCATTTCCTAAACTCTAAGGGAGGGTCAGAGATGGATTGGTTACTATTTATTGGATATTTGCTTGAAAACATACTTTGTATGTTTTATATACATTTAAAAATTTATTTTGACAATAATGTAAGAAGGTACTACTGTCTTCTTGCAGATGAGCAAGAAGACTCCAAGCAGTTAGACCAACTTTTTTGTTTTTAAACATCACTGAGCCTGTAAATGGCAGAAACAAACTTAGAATCTTATCTTTTCTGAACCCGAGCCCCTGTTATTTCCCCTTTTTCATGACATCTTGCTAAAGCCGTTCTGAAAGATTTGTAACAATGTGTCTTTCTTATGAAATATGCATCTTTTCCTTTGTCTTACCTCCCTTCAATCTCCTGATGTGTAAGATCAGTGACTTGCCCACAGTGTAGAGTCATGCATCCATGCTCTTGAGAAGCAACTCAAGTTCACACAGCATTTCATTTTGGTTCCACATTTTCAAAATGGAGTTAAAATATAGATATTTCTGGCCTACACTAAGGATTGTTGTGAGGAATACCTAAAATTTCCTGAGATGATGAACACAGAGCATTTTATTTTTATTTTTTGTTTTTTGTGGGTATTGTAGGTATATGTATTTATGGAGTTCATGAGATGTTTTGATAGAGGCATGCAGTGCATAATAATCACATCATGGAGAATGAAGTATCCATCCCCTCAAGCATTTATCCTTTGTGTTATAAACAGTCCAATTACTCTTTTAGTTATTTTTAAATGTACAATTAAATTATTATTGACTATTGTTACCCTGTTGTGCTATCAAATACTAGGCCTTACTTTTTCTAACTACTTTTTGTACTCATTAAACATCCCTACCTTTCCCCAACCCGCCTCCTACCTATCCCAGCCTCTGGTAACCATCCGTCTACTCTCTATGTCCATGAGTTCAATTGTTTTGATTTTTAAACTCTGCAAATAAGTGAAAACATACAATGTTTGTCTTTCTGTATTGGGCTTAATTCACTTAACATAATGATCTCCAGTTCCATCCATGATGTTGCAAATGACTGGATCTCATTCTTTTTTATAGCTGAATAGTACTCCACTGTGTGTATGTACCACATTTCTTCATACATTCATCTGTTAATGGACACTTAGATTGCTTCCAAATTATGGCTATTGTGAATAGTGCTGCAGCAAACACAGGAGTGCAGACATGTCTTCAATATACTAATTTCCTTTCTTCAGGGTATATATCCAGCAGTGGGATTTCTGGATCATATGGTAGTTCTATTTTTAGTTTTTTGAGGAATCTCCAAACTGATTGCCATAGTGGTCATACTAATTTACATTTCCACCAATAGTGTACAAGGGTCCTTTTTTCTCTATATCCTCACCAGCGTTTGTTATTGCCTGCCTTTTGGATATAAGCTATTTTCACTGGGGGTGAGATAATACCTCATTGTAGGTTTGATTTGCACTTCTATGATGATCAATGATGTTGAGTACCTTTTCATTTGCCTGTTTGCCATTTGCATGCCTTAATTTTGAGAAATGTCTATTCAAATTTTTTGCCCACTGTTTGATCAAATTATTAGATTGTTTTCTATAGAGTTGTTTGGGCACCTTACATATTCTGGTTATTAATCCCTTGTCAGATGCGTAGTTTGAAAATATTTTCTTCCAATTTGTTGTCTCTTCAATTTGTTGATTGTTTCATTTGCTGTGCAGAAGCATTTAAACTTCATGTGATTCCATTTGTCTAGTTTTGTTTTGGTTGCCTGTGATTATGGGGTATTGCTCAAGAAATTTTTGCTCAAACCAAAGTTCTCAAGATTTTCCCCAACATTTTCTTGTAGAAGATTCATAGGTTCAGGTCTTAGATTTAAGTCTTTAATCAATTTTGAACTGATTTTTGTATATGGTGAGAGATAGGGGTCTAGTTTCACTCTTCTGCATATGGATATCCAGTTTTCCTGGCATCTTTTATTGAAAAGACTCTCTTTTCCCCAGTGTATGTTCTTGACACCTTTATCAACAATGAGTTTAGTGTAGGTGTATGGGTTTGTTTCTGGATTTTCTATTCTGTTCCATTGGTCTATGTTTCTGTTTTTAAGACAGTATCATCCTGTTTTGGTTACTATAGCTCTGTAGTATAATTTGAAGTAAGGTAATGTGATTGCTCCAGTTTTGTTCTTTTTGCTAAAAATAGCTTTGGCTATTCTTGGTGTTTTGTAGTTACATACAAAGTTTACAATTGTCTTTTCTATTTCTCTCAAGAATGCCATTGATATTTTGATAGAGATGGCATTGAATCTATAGATTGCTTTGAGTAGTGTGGACATTTTAACAATATTGTTTCTTCCAATTCCTGAACATGGAATATCTTTTCATTTATTGGTGTTCTCTTCAATTTCTTTCATCAGTGTTTTATAGTCTTCATTATAGAGATCTTTCACTTTTTTGGTTAATTCCTAGGCATTTCATTTTATTTGTGGCTATTGTAAGTGGGATTCTTTTTAAATTTCTTTTTCAGATTGTTTACTGTTGACATATAGAAATGTTACTAATTTTTTAATGTTAATTTTGTATCCTGAAAATTCACTGAATTTGTTTATCAATTCTAATAGTTTTTTGGTAGCCTCTTTAGGTTTTTCCAAATATAAAATCAGGTCATCTGCAAATAAAGATAATTTGACTTCTTTCATTCCAATTTGGATGTCCTCTATTTCTTTTTCTTGTGTGATTGCTGTAGCTAGGACTTCCAGTACTATCTTGAACAACAGTGGTGAAAGTGTGCACCCTTGTTGTGTGAGAGGAAAGGCTTTCAGTTTTTCCTCATTCAGTACGATACCAGCTCTAAGTCTGTTATATATCGCTTTTATTATTTTGAGATATGTTTCTTCTATATTCAGTTCTCCAGGGTTTTTATCATGAAGGGATGTGGAATTTTATCAAATGCTTTTACCACATTGATTGAAATGATCATATGGTTTTTAACCTTCATTCTGTTGATATGATATATCACACTGATTGATTTGCATATGTTGAATGATCCTTGCATCTCAGGGATAAATCCTACGTGGTTGCGATGAATAATCTTTCTAATGTACTGTTGAATTCAGTTTGCTATTATTTTGTTCACGATTTTCATATCAATAATTCTTCAGAGACATTGGCCTGTAGCTAGCTAGCTTGCTTGCTTTTCTTTCTTTCCCTTTCTTTCTTTCTTTCTTTCCTTTTCTTTCTTTCTTTTTTTCCCCCTCCCTCCCTCTCTTCCTTCCTTCCTTCCTTCCTCCCTTCCTTCCTTCCTTCTTTCTCTCTCTCTTTCTCTCTTTTGTGTCTTTGTCCAGTTCTGGTATCAGGGTAATACTGGCCTCATAGAATGAGTTTGGAAGTATTCCCTCCTCTTTTGTTTTTTTGGAAAAGTTTGAGTAAGATTGGTATTAAATTCTAAAACTGGCGTTAAATACTTAAAACTTCTTTAAATGTTTGGTAGAATTCTGCAGTGAAGCCACTGGGTCCTGGGCTTTTCTTTCCTGGGAGATTTTTTATCATGGCTTCAATCTTGTTACTTGTTATTGGTCTATTCAGGTTTTGGATTTCTTCCCGGTTCAATCTTGTTAGGTTGTATTTGTCTAGGAATTTGTCCATTTCTTCTAGATTTTTCAGTTTATTGGCATATAGTTGTTCCTAATAGACACTAATGATGCTTTGAATTTCTGTAGTATCAGCTATAATGTCTCCTTTTTCATTTCTGATTTTATTTATTTAAATAGTCTCTTTTTTTTCTTAGCTTGGCTAAAGGTTTGACAATTTTGTTTAACTTTTCACAAAACCAACTTTTTGTTTCATTGATCTTTTCTATTGTTTTCTTCATTTTAATTGTATTTATTTATGCTCTGATCTTTTTATTTCTTTTCTTCTACTAATTTTGGGTTGATTTGCTCTGGCTTTTCCAGTTTTTTAAGATACATAATTAATTGAAGTTTTCCCTCTGTTTTGATGTAGGCAGTTATAGCTACACACATTCGTCTTAGTACTGCTTTTGGGTGTATCCCATAGGTTTTCCTCTTAGTACTGCTTTTGGGTGTATCCAAAAGCAGTTTGTTATGTTGTGTTTCCATTAGTATTTGTTTCAAAAAATGTTTTAATTTCCTTCCTAATTTTTTCATTGACCCACTGGTCATTCAGAAGCATATTGTTCAATTTATATGTATTTGTATAGTTTCCAAAATTACTCTTGTTATTGATTTCTAGTTTTATTCCGTTCTGGTTAGAGAAAATGCTTGATATTATTTAATTTTTTTTGAATATTTTAAGACTTGTTTTGTGACCTAACATATGGTTTATCCTTGAGAATAATCCATGTGCTGAGAAAAAGAATGTGGATCCTGCAGCCATTGAATGAAATGTTCTGCAAATATCTATTAGATCTATTGGGTCTATAATGCAGATTAAGTCTAATGTTTCTTTGTTGATTTTCTGTCTGGAAGATCTGTCCAATGCTGCAAGTGGGGTGTTGAAGTATTGGAACCTATCTCCCTCTTTAGCTTTAAATATTTACTTTATGTATCTGGGTGCTCCAGTGTTGGGTGAATATATATTTAAAGTTGTTATAACCCCTTGCTGAATTAACTCCTTTATCCTTATATAGTGACATTTTTGTCTCTTCTTGTAGTTTTTGTCTTGAAATCTATTTTGTCTGATATAAATATAGCTACTCCTGCTTTTTCTTAGTTTCTGTTAGCCTGAAATATCTTTTTCCACCCTTTTATTTTAGTCTATGTGTTTATAAGTGAAGTGTGTTTTTTTGTAGGCAACAGATTGGTGGATATTGTTTCTTCATCCATTTGGCCACTCTAGATATTTTGGTGGAGGACGTCAGCCCATTTACATTCAATGTTATTATTGATAAGTAAAAGCTTATGCCTGCCTTTTTTAAAATTTGTTTTCTGGTTGTTTTGTGGTCTCTATTTCTTGTTTTTTTCCTGTCTTCCTTTAGTCAAGGTGATTTTCTCTGTTGATATGATTTACTTTCTTGCTTTTTATTTCTTATGTGTCATTGTGTATTTTTTTGTTTGAGGTTACCATGAGGCTTACAAATACTATCTTATAACCTATTATTTTGAGCTAATAACAATACTATTTGCATGAACAAATAAGCAAAAAAACTAACAGAAGCTCTACATCTTAACTTTTTCCCCTTGCTTTTTAAACTTTTTATCATTTCTATTTTATCTTATTGTACTGTTTACATCTTGAAAATTTGTTGTAGTTATTATTTTTTATTGGTTCATTTCATCATTTAGTCTTTCTATTTAGGGTAAGGATAGTTTATACACCGCAGTTACACAGAGCTCTGGAACACAGGGCATCTTATAAACTACAAGGCAACACACATTTGGTTCAACACACATTTATTAGACTTCTAATATTACCAGAGTTATGAAAAGGAGATGTGATCCCTACTGTTAATGGGATTGTTTTCCAGGAAGAGTCTGATATTCAAAAAGAAAATAATCTCAATGTAATAGCAAGCATATGGTCATTACAGAATGACCAACCAAGATAGGTGAATGGAGTCAGCAGGAGATCCTACCACAGGGGTCAGGGAAAGTATGTCTGCTGCTGGAAGACAGGTTGGACTGAAGACAAAACATTGTAGGATAAGATGGAAGACAGATACTCTAGGCAATGGGTCAGTACAGAGATGATTCTTATTTATTAAATGAATAAATGAATTAATGCCTGAAAGGGCTCTGTCCTATATAAGGCAGTCCCTAAAGTAACCACACAGGCCCTTTGATGATTTTCAAGGTTCAATTATGAACCATCTTTTAAAATTCTTCATTGACTTTGTTCACCTACATCCTACTTCACTAGAATTTATGTAGAACTTTTGGCATTCACTATACAACTTTGTTTTTTCTTTTAAAAAGTTAAATGTTATAAATACTTATCATTTATCATATTTTATTTCAACAACCTTACAAAGTGGATATTACCATTCTTATTTTAGAGACCAAAACAGCTGAGGTTCAGAATGGTTAAATAACTGTATCAAAGTAAAATGGCCTATGGGTGCTACCACAGGGATTTGAACTCCTGGACCTGCTCACATAAGAATGAATTTTTTCAGCCTGTGTGTTCAAGTGTGTCACTAGTAGGAATTCCAGGGCCAATGGGAGTGGTGGCTCAGTCAGCCCTTGTCTTAAGATAACCTGTGTTATCATTGGAAAGGTCAGACAGTTTTCCAAAGGGAAAGCATCACTTCTTTCATTTTCAGGTAATGGTTTCTGATGTCAGAAAGGGGTGTTTATGCCTTGTCAACTTTTTGAATGCTCCCTGCAAGTTTCATCATTCCCCACCCTCACTTCCTACCCTGCAGTCACAGTGCAGCTTTCAAAAGAGTGAAGCTTGACTTTCGGCTTAACAATAAGTCAAAGGCATGGATTCATGTCTGATTTCTTTTAGATTCCTATTGGCCTTAGCATAGTGTTGTGACGTACTAGAGGGTCAATTAAAATTTGATAAATGGATAGATGAGTAAATGAGTGAACTTATGGTCTCAGCAGCACAGTTGATTTGCTAGGAATGCACCCTTGCTATAGCTGCAGCCACATGTACCACAGCGTAGCAAAGATCCAGTATAACCAAGAGTTTCACCTCCCAGACCACTGCCTCTGATAAGGCTTTCCTGGTCAGCCTCAGACTCTCTCTTATCTTTCCAGTCTTATTTCTTACCATTCCTTCCTTGGAGCCTTTCCCTCCTCATCATCCTCCTTCGGTTCCCTTTGAACACCTTGTTTGAGTCCTATTGAACTACTATAAGCTTTCTATGAGCTCTTTGGGGTTCTCTTTTCTTGGACTGAATACTCTGCTCACTTCCTCTCCTTTGGTCCATGTCTCTGTCTCTCTCTCTCTTCCCTTTTCACCAGGTAAGTTCTACTTTTCCTTCAAGTTTTAATCTAAAATCCTTCCCTGACTTATCTTCTTGTCCCACATCTGCAATAGATGTTCCTTTCCCAAACATCTAGGATTCAAGGACTTCCGTGACCCTAATTGCCTATTTGCTTTATTCATTTTTCCCATTAAACTGTCAGTACCTTCAGAGCAGGAAACTTAATTTATCCATGGTTAGAGTCCTAGTAACTAGGGCAATGCCTGTTTCATCCTCAGAGCTCAAAATCTACCTTTTGAAGTAATGAATGAATAAATAAACGGATTAATGCAACCAAACTGTGTATGTGTGTGAGTGGGTAATACCTTGTCACAGAAATGCTGCTCTCAAAACGTGAAAGTGACTGAGTAAGAAGTTGTGAAAGATGCTTATGAGGCTTCTATGTAATTTTAATAGGCCTTTTAGGTATCCTACTTCATTAATAAAGGAAGAATGGAGTGCTCCAGTGTCTTTTTATCTCCCATCTGTATTCAAATACAACAGAATCCCTCTCAATAAAATTTCAGGGTAAATTAATGATTTTCATTTTCTCAGAAAACCCATTTTTCCCTGAAAGGATAGACTGCTGACCCAATGCATATGTGTGATTTCCTGCTTAATAATGGGACTGGCTGATACAGTGCACTGTAAAATGACTGCTGGTCTTGTCATGAACCTGTGAGCTTTGGGGAAAGTGGGGTCATTCTACAAGGGCAGATGTGGGGCAAGGATGCAGGTGCTCCTGGTCTGGGGTTACCCCTCTCATCTCTCAGTCAGTTCTTGAGAACTGGCTTTGACATTTCTCAGTCAGCACGTGTGGCTGTAGGCTCAGCTTTAGCTGTTGGATGACTGTCTTCTCTGCTGTCTGTCAGCTGTGGGTGGCTCAGTCTTGACACAGAGGAAGCCTTGGGGGCTTTACTGTGTAGGTTTTTATAACAGTTTAAATATCCTTCATAGCTGTTGTGGAATGAATGTTTGTATGACTCTAAAATGCATATATTGAAATCCTAACCCTAATCTTAACCCCCAGTGTGATGATATTAAGAGGTGGGGCCTTTGAAAAATGATTAGATTGGCTGAGCGCAGTGGCTCACACCTGTAATCCCAACACTTTTGGAGGCTGAGGCTGGTGGATCACAAAGTCAGGAGATCAAGACCATCCTGGCTAACATGGTGAAACCCCATCTCTACTAAAAATACAAAAAAATCAGCTGGGTGTGGTGGCAAGTGCCTGTAGTCCCAGCTACTCGGGAGGCTGAGGCAGGAGAATAGCTTGAACCCGGGAGGCAGAGGTTGCAGTGAGCCCAGATCGAGCCACTGCACTCCAGCCTGGGTGACAGAGCGAGACTCCGTCTCAAAAAAAATAAAAAAATAAAAAAATAAAGAGAAGAAAAGAAAAGAAAAGTGATTAGATCATGAGGGTGGATCCTATCTGGCCCTCTTGTTTGCCAAGGGAAGATAGAGCAGGATGTCAGCAGTCTAAAACTGAGGAGAGGGCCCTCACCAGAGCCCAAACATGCTGACACCCTGATCTCAGACTTCCAACCTCCAGAACTGTGAGAAAAAATTTCTCTTATTTATAAGCCACTCAGTCTATGATATTTTGTTATAGCAGACTGAAATAACCAAAATAGCAACCATTAAGTTTAGTGAATGTGCTTCTGGAAGACACAGAGAGAAAGGAAAAGTGGATGGAGGGCAGGACTGAGCACACATACCTATGAGAGAAGGGAGGGAAAGTGCTGCCAAGTGAGTGCTGGATTCTCTGGAGACCAGATCAGGAAGTACTTTCCCCATATAGATATAGGAAATGTGGATTTGTGAGTGCCCCACAGGGAAATACAACAAAACTCAGGGTTCCTGGAGGTAGTCTTTGGCTGCAAGTGGAGCCTTAGCAGGGGCTGTGGAACAGAACAGGAGCCTCTCTAAATGCTGCACTGGGTCCTGCCTCCTTCTACCTTGACTTCACAACTGCATTCAATGAAGTAGAGGAATAGGGACCTATGGCCAAGAAGGGTCTACAAACCAAACCATCCTGTGGCCAGTAATTCCACTGTTGTTAATACTCATCAGTTAACAAATGTTTCTATGGGCCAGTTTTACACAAGTTCCAGCTGGAATAAATGAAACTAATTATAGGGTCTACTTACAGAAGCGTGGGCAGGATGTAGGAAAACAAAAGAAGGTAGTGCAATATTTCACGGTGTAGTAATAGTTAGGGAGTTACCTTCTTTGACCTGAAGAAGCACAACTTGGGGGCAATCACTGAAACTTGGAAGGAGATAGCTGTGTGGAAGGTACATTTTGACAGTTGTTGTGACTTTTGGTATGTAGCTAGCCTGAAGTCACTCTGGAGGGAGAGGGCTAGGGCAGTAATACCCCTTAGATCTCTGCCCCACTTTTCCCATTGGCTAGACCCAATTAGAAGCCATAGGGCAAGGGTCCCAAATAATATAGTTGAGGCAAGTCAGTCTCTTGGGGTGTAAACCAAGAAAAGCAGAAAAGGATGCAGGGCAGATCTCAAGGGGAAATGAGAAATCGCTCACATGCATGCACTATCTCATCTGATTTTCACAGAACCCTCATCGGGAGAGTATTATACTCACTTTACAGATGAGGAAACCATGGCATAGAGAAATTAAATAACTTACACTAATATACACAGTAAATGGTGGACCAGGCTTTGAACACAGGCAGAGCTCCTCTGGGATTTGACCATTTAACCACTACCCTAAGACAAGAAATCAACCCATTGAAAATATTCCTTTTGGAGTGATACAGTATGTGTTGCTATGTCAGAATACCTGAGATTGGGTAATTTGTAAGGAAAAGAGGTCTATTTGGCTTACGATTCTGGTGGATGGGAAGTTTGAGATTGGGCAGCTGCATCTTCTGAAAGCTTCATATTGCTTCAATTTGTAGCAGATAGTGGAAGGGAAGTGGGCATGTGCAGAGATCACATGGTGAGAGAGGAAGCAAGAGTGAAACTGATGAAGCAGACTCTTTTTAACAACCACTCTCTCTCACACAGGGAGAGTAAATTAATTCCCATGAGAGTAAGAACTCAGCTCCATTAGCAGGATATTAATCTATTCTTGAGGGATCTGCCCTCATTACCCAAACACATCCCATGATTCACCACCTCCCTGCACTGCCACACTGGGGGTCAAATTTCAACAAGAGTTTTGGCAGGGAGAAACCACATCTAAACCATAGCACAATGTTTTATTTTCTCTTCAATTCTCTGTAACATTGCTTTTGAACATGCCAGCCATGTATTGAAGGAGTTTGAGTTTGCCTTTTTCTGGGCCTGGCTCTGCAGGGCTTGAAGGTGGACAAGTATGAGTGTGGGTGGACAGGTATGAGTGTAGGAACTGCCTTCTTGGCTTAGAATCCTGGTGAGAACTTGGGCTGTATATTACTCCTATTGATGCACATGATTAGAATAGATATCACAGGTGAGAATCAAGTGGAGTGAAGAGAACTTGCAATTATGCCCTAGGGTTTCTCTAACTCTGAAGCTCATAGATTGACAGTAGCTGGTTATAATGGAATCTATGGTGTACTAATATTACCCCTTCAGGTCTGTGGGACACAAGGGCCTCAATCCTACAACTATGATGATCTGAATTCTTCCAACCATCTGAGTGAGCTTGGAAGCAAAGCCTTCCTGGAGCTTTCAGATAAGAATGTAGTCCAACAGATGCCTTAATTTCAGCCTTATGATTCTAAGCAGAGAACCCAGCAGCCAATCCCAACCAGAATTCTGAATTATGAACTGTGACCTCGCAAGTATACACTCTCTAAGCATCTAAATTTGTGCTCCACTAACTTTTTATGCATCAATAGAAAACTAATACAGTGTCCAAGTTGCTCATTCCCCCAACTGCCTGGAGTGCTCAGAACCATGTCTCACTCCAAAAATCATCCTGGACTGAAAGAAGCTGCCTTGGCCAAGTTATGTGCCCTTGCTTGATGGCAGCCTACATCTAATGACAGATTGATACAGGAATACAAAGTATTGATCCCCTTCCCCCAAGTTATGACAACTCTGAAGGGTCATCCCAGCATTTGTGCTGCTTGTAAGATGGTCCAAAGCCTCTGCTACATCACAGTTTAACTTCTATCTCTGTTTCTTCCTATTTCCCTAACTCCTTCACAGGGGAGGGATCATGTTCTTGAGAGCATGTCCCAATGAAGTTTCTGTATGGAAATCTTCACTGCAGAATATTAGCCCACGGAACCAGATGGAAGACAATATGCTTGATGGAGGTGGAGTGTTGATGGAGAAGCAAGATGAATCTTATCCCATGGGACCCCAGCCAGGAAGAGCAGACTCTTACAAGGAACAGTACAATGATAAGACTAGGCACCACACAACAAAGGGCCAACTTTATAGCTCAGACTTAGCGTGACCATATATCAGAGTTGTCCCAGGACAGGCCCTGTTACAGCTGTTGTCCTGATGGTTATGATTAAGTATTCCAGTTTGTATATCAAATTGCATGGTCAGCTTTCCCAGATTCTATGGGTTATAAGGATGTAGATGACAGGCCAATGTGGGCTGCAGCAGGGTGAGTAGAGAAGACTATGTAGGGTGGCCTCTGACTGGACTTTGAGAGATGTGCAGGAATTGTGTTACATGTCAGTGTCTAGGTATCACTGTGGGTAGAAGTGAAAAAGCATGGACAGAGCATGAAAGGTAGAAATATATATGTGTGGGGGAGGGGGGAAGCAGTAGCATCAGGAGGAGGAGAAGGAGAAAGAGAAAAGGGAGGAGGAGGAGGAGACTCATTATTGGAATGGCATAAGGAGTTTGTTAATGGGTGTCCTTTTATGAATATATAAAGCAAGAAAATTGACACACTGGTCATAGAGGAGACAAGTGCCCACAGAAAGAATCATGCGACACATCCTTATATGTCTTGGGAAAAATAAAATGGAGAAAGGGAACAGATGGCTCGCCTCCCACTGTCTGAGGCCAGACCATTTTGCTTCTCTGGGCAACACTATCCTTTCATCTCTAACTCAGTTTGCTTATTTATCCTGTAAAGGCGCCTTTGTAGATTGATGATGAAAATCACAATACTGATGCAGATGACCACTCCTTACATTTGCAGCCCTTGATGCTTTCCAGAGTTGTTTCACACTCATAAAATAAAAGATTCTCTTTTGACTTTATTACCATTCTATGTAAAAGGCAAGGTAGGTTGTGTTTTTTTAACCAAAGAGATAAAGTAATTGGTTAAAAGAATTCTTAAGGAGAATAGCTTTGGAGCCCAGACTAGAACCTGGGTATGTAACATTGGTCTGTAACATTTGTCTTCTCATCATATTGCAAGAAGGTAATGGCGGATCTTTGTCTACCAGTGGCCTAATAATTCTGTCACTGCAATGCTCCTTCCTTTGGTTTTCCTTCCTGGATTTTGGATGCCCATCAGATCCTTCACTCAATGGTGCCACCTACCCTCACAGATGCACGCAAGAGAGTTTACTGAGTTGTACACCGAACAACTTTGTGCAGCTGCATAGAGACTCTCTTTGGAGTAAATAATATTATTTCATTCCAGCTGGGATAGGAGTACTAAAGTGGGAAGAGTTTTACTGAGTGCCTGCTATATACTTTACCTCCTATTTTTACAAATCTACAAAGGAACGAGTGAGGCTTGCATAAAGAAATTGGATTTAGAGTGATGCAATCCCTTGCCTGGGGCCACAGATGATAATGGTTAAGCCAGGGTTTGAACCCAATTCTGCTTGTCTCTATATTTAACACCTTTTCTACTGAGCCACTTTGGCATTCTGGAGTCTAGTGGTCTCAGTGGGAGTCAAGGTAAGGATCTCTAGAGCAGTGACTCTTTTTGCAGACCCAGAGCTCTTTGAGGATGTGATATTTCAGCCATAGACCTTCTCCCTGGAAAAATGCACATTTACCTAATATTTTGCATGAAATTTCAAGGGCTAGTGGACTGCAGAAGCTGCTCTGTAGTCTCCAGGTCAGGAACTCCTGCCCTAGGGGAGGGTAAAATTCAGGAAAACAGGGGCAGAGAAGTTTCAGTAGCTCACCGTGGCCACCTGGAGGGTCTCATTTTTAAAGCTCATCTCTGCTGGGGCTTAAAGGGTATGGGGGTTTGTCTTAATAAAAAAGGTTACTACCTAAAAGGCTGTTAAAACAGCAGGAGAGAAGGCTGAGCCAGCTGCTGGGCAGAGTGGCAATCTGCTGTTCTCTCCAGCAAATCCAGGCTCTGAAGAAGTACCAATCAGGGACACTAAAGTTTTGTTATTTCAGAGCATAAAATTTTTGGCAATAATGAGTCTTGGAGGTTTTATATGACTCATGCACCTTCTCCTATCCCCCATTTTAGATTGGGTGTCTGAAAGTAGTCACCTTAATGTCCAGTTTTTCCTGTATGAGGCTTATGTCCCAAGGCTGTGTCAAGATGATGAAATACATCGAGTCGAAAAAAAAAAAAAAAAAACTGTGGAGAGAGCTTTTTAGGACATCTTCACATCTGACTTGGATCAATTTTTAAGATGGCCAGGAAAAAAATATATCTGACTATAAAGAGTCTACTGAGTCTAGACACAATTTCAGGAACAGATTTTAAATATGAATAAATTAGGTATTTCTGTAGGGACTTCCAGTTACCTCTTTCTATAGTAGTATGTGGTTGCATCTTATTCATCCCAGCTTTCCGACTCTACTGTATCTCCCACTGCTGTTGGGCAAGCAGCCTCAGTTTTATTCAGGTCCATTTTTCTACTCTGTCTCTGAAAAGGCCATCCCCTAATCAGCCAGCACTCCCTTGCCCTTCTGCCAATCAACCCACATCCATCCAGCATTGGAGGCAGGACAGGGCAGGAGCAACCTGTAGATTTGCTATGTTTTCTCCTGTCTACCTCCCTGAGCTTTATTTACAATAGGAGATGATACTTCTTACCATGTAGAGTTATTAGAATTAAAGGAGATAATATATGTAAAGCAACTAGCATTAATGGCTGCTCTCAGCTTTTTCCTCAAGGCCAGAGCCAGTACTGCCTCCTTCAGAAGATCTTCCTGGAAGCTTAGCCCATAATTCTGGTTCTCCTTCTGCCTTAATCTGTTTGGACTACCATAACAAAATACCATACACTCGGTGGGTTAAGTAACAGAAATTCATTAAAAAATTTTTTTTGGAGGCTAGAAGTACCAGATTAAAATTCAGCATGGTTGGTTCCTGGTGAAGGCTCTCTTCCTAGTTTGCAGGCAGCTGCCTTCTTGCTGTGTCCTCACAAGGCTTTTCCTGAGTTCCTGCACACAGAAAGAAAGTGCCAGCCCTCTGCAGTCTCTTCTTATAAAGACACTAATCCTATCAGTTCAGGGTCACACCTTTATGACCTCATTTGATCTTAATTACTTCCTTACTCCAAATACAGCCATACTGGGGGTTAGGGCTTCGATATAGAAATTTTTTGGGATGGGGTACATACATTCAGTCTATGACACTCTCCAATGTATGAATTCCTTGGCACTTATAGCAAACACCCTCTCACATTTTTATATTGAAATATCTCCCTATGTCTCCCTGCATGAAAAATAGATTTCCAGCTAAGACAGTAAGCCCCTGAGGACAGAGATCTGTTTTTCTTTTATATGCCTGATGAGCATGAGACAGGGCACTTTTTCAGCTTAGTAAATACTAGTTAATAAACTCGCTGGTTGCCTTACTGATATGAAGCCAATCAATTTGACCTTTGTTTTATGAAATTGTGGCGATGTCATGAGGGGATGTATTATTCAGGATTGGCCAGAATATACATCAGTAACAAATAATTCCCAAATCTCAGTAATTTAACAGAACACAGTGTTATTTCTCCTCATGCTACCTAGTCATCCTAGGTCATTGGAGGGAGGAGGGGTTATTCCTTGTAGTCATTCAGGCACCCAGGAAGCCACCATCTGTTGGTTGCTGTGCTGGAGAGAAAAGAGAGCACCATAAGCCTGACATCAGTAATTGAATGCTCACTGGCCACAATTTATTGGCCAGAACTAGCTCCACAATCCCGTCTAACCATTAGGGAGGAACAGGAAGGGCAATCCTACCATGTTTCCAGAAGGCAGAGAGCTGTAAATATTTGGTGACTATCAATGATGACCACCACAGTTGAGAAAGAGATGATCAGTTTTTCAGGAAGTGGATAAGTTGACAATCATTTCATAATATTTATCTTTTCTACCACCAGAAGACTGGCTTCAAACTCTTTCTATCCCTTTTCCGTGCAGAATCATCCAAGGTAGCAGTCCCCAACCTTTTGGGCACCAGAGAGCAGCTTCATGGAAGAAAATTTTTCCATGGACTGGGGGCAGGGAGGATGGTTTCAGGATGATTCAAGTGAATTACATTTTTGTGCACTTTATTTCTATTATTATTACATTGTAATATATAATGAAATAATTATACAACTCACCATAATGTAAAATCAATGGGAGCCCTGAGCTTGTTTTTTTTTTTGCAATTAGATAGTCCCACCTGGGGGTGATGGGAGACAGTTGCAGATCATTAGGCATTAGATTTTTGTAAGGAGGGCACAACAAAGATCCTTTGCATGTGCAGTTCACAGTAGGGTTCACGCTACTACAAGAATCTAATGCTGGCACTGATCTGACAGGAGGCAGAGCGAAAGCGCTAATACGAGTGATGGGTAATGTCTGTACATACAGACGAAACTTTGCTCACTCACCCACCACTCACCTCCTGCTGTGCGGCCCAGTTCCTAATAGGCCACAGACAAGTACTGGTCCATGGTCCAGGGACTGGAACTAATCCAATTTATTGAAGTCAAATAAAATATAGAGATGAATCTCTAAATTTAAAATGTTTATCTTGTTCTCCAGAATGTATGTGAGTGTGTGGTTGAAATGCTTACTAAATTTGGAGATGTATATAATAATGGCTGACAGTTTTATTGTTCCCTATATGGTAGGTACTATATTTCGGTTGATCCTTACAAACATTCTGTAAGAGAAATCTTATTATTATTTATTTTGAGGTGGAGTCTTGCTCTGTCACCCAGGCTGGAGTGCAGTGGCACAATCTCCACTCACTGAAACCTCCACCTTCCAGGTTCAAGTGATTCTCCTGCCTTGGCAGGCGCCCACCACCATGCCCGGCTAATTTTTTGTATTTTTAGTAGAGACAGGGTTTCACCATGTTGGCCAGGCTGGTCTCAAACTCTTGACCTGAAGTGATCCGCTCTTCTCGGCCTCCCAAAGTGCTGGGATTGCAGGCGTGAGCCACCGTGCCCAGGCTTATTTTTTATTAAATGTGAGAAAACTGAAACTCAGCTGGGTTAACTGGGCTACTCAAGATTATACAACAAGTAAGTGGTAAGGCTAAGGGTAGACCCCTACTTGACTAGACCCCAAGTACCATGGCTTTTACCAGTAGTCCAGAGTGCTTTTTATGGAAGGTAGTAGTTCCCCTGAAATCAGAGACTGAGGAAGAAAATAGAAGGATCCAAGAAGTTTCACATCATCTGTGAAGTCTATGTTGGTAAGCCAGAGTTACAGCTTGTTGGGTTTGGAGGAGACCTTACTTTCTATCTGATCCAGGGACTTGTACAGTGACCCTGAGACTATCCTAGGACAGGTTTCCTAGGGATAACTCCAGGGAGGGCTTTAGGAAGGGCTTTGGTCAGAGTGGACAAGGACCTGGATCCCCCCCTTGTTTCCTCTCTCTCTGACTTATGTGTAGGGCTTCTTTGCAATATTTATTTTAGAAAACTTATATTATGCTACAGTAAGTTTTGAAAATCCTTAATGTGTCTAACCATATAGACAGGCCATTGATGACTCTACAACATTGTTTCCAAAACCCAAAGCCAGGCTTTATGGCTGAATTGATACCTGCCTGTGGATGGTGTGGTCCAGCCTCTTCCTTTCCCCTTGAGGACTCTCCCCATGGCTCTTGATAGCTGCTGTGATAGCTGGATTTAGGACGCTATCTCTGCCTGTGGGGCTGTTTGAACCATCTTGTGGGCAGCCTGCTTTCTGATCCAGCTGTGAAGCTACCCAGTTGCATCAAGAACAGAAGTGCCTCTTCTCTGCTTGTGAGTCCAATCCTTGGCTTGTTTGAATCAATATATTATCCAAAGTAAATGAGGAGAAATTGGAATATTTTGATCTACTGTGTCTTCAAAGAGGAATTAGAATAATTTGTCTACTGTGTCTCCAAAATCATAGAGTCCAAAAATGCTTAGGGTCCTTTTCAAATTGTTTTCCTTTTGTTCCTTTAAAAAAAAAAATCCTCTTTCTATGCAGTCTGAGGACTGATGAGCTGTCCCCAAACTGCAGCACTTACTCCATGCAAATGTGGGACAATGACAAAGACCTTGATTACAGCTTCATTTGCTTTATGCAAGACTCCAGCAGCCAATTAAAGCCACAGTAAACGTGAGTAATAGACTCCAACAAGTGGTGGTGGGGCCAGTGGGGCTGGAGCAGGCTGGCTGTGTGATCTCACTCCTCCTTCCATTGAGCATCACTGGCTCCAGGCTGGGAAAGGAGACCTCAGTGGCTCCATGGATGTTCTGTCCCCACACAGAACCTCTTTCCTTCCCGCTGCTTGGGGTCTGAATCACTAAGGTTGGTATTTCATCCCTTAGGTTTTATTTATTTTTTAATTTATTTTTTCAAATTGACAGATAAAATTGCATGTATTTACTGTGTACAACATAATGTTCTGAAGTATATACACACTCATCTCTTAGGTTTTGAGTTCAGACCTTGTTGAAATGCCTGTCTCACCAGGAGGGCTCCAGGGTCAAGCTATCGTCATGTGTCATCTCCTCTGTGAGAGAGACGGTGTGAAAGCAGGTGTCCCCATGTAAGGAGCAGGAAGAGGGAGCGAGGAAACTAAGGGGTCAGGGCACGGGATAGGGATGAGGGCATGGAATGGGTGGGCTATGCAGGGTTAACTCCAAAAGTAGAAACTGATGAAAACTCTTTATTTGGGATCATCAGGTCCCACTCTTTCTTTCTTGCAGTGGGAGAACAGCCAGTAAGTCCCAACACTTTTGTCACAATCTATTTGTGCTAAAAATAGGAACCTTCCTGAGTGAAGCCTGAGGGGGTAAAGAACAAGAAGGGCATATGCTCCTGAAATCCTCACCACCAAAGACATTAATTCATTAATTTAATTAAACACATGACCAAACAGCAGCCATACCACATATATCTTTCCTAATGAAAGTATCCAAAACCCACTGCAAATTCTCCTGATTTATTAAATCAAATTATGCAATTCAATTGGTAGAGGCAAAAGCCCCCGAACAGGGAGGAGGGGCACTTCAGCTTTAAGACTAGACCAGTCCAGCTAGGAAAATTTAAAAACTGGTTCGTTAAGCTTAAAGTCAGAAAGACAGGGAGCTAGGCAAGAGCCTAGGGCTGAGGGCTGTACCAGCTTGCTGGTTACAGCTCCAGCCTGTTGACATAGCTGGCACAATACAGAAACTGGGAATGTTTTGTGTGTGTGTGTGTGTGTGTGTAAAGTACATACATTAATATGCACAAGTGAGTGGTGATAATGACAGTGGGGTGGCATGGTGTCAAAGGCTCCCTGACCCCCAAACACTGCCTCGTTTGTTTTTTTTTTTTGCCACAGGCTTTACCAGTAAGCTTTCTAAGTTTGCCAGAAATAGAATTTAAGAAAAGAGTTGAGATTTATTTGCTATTCTGCTATCCAAATAGCAGGGCCTAGTGACTACAAGAAACTCTGTTGGGTACATAGGAGGTTCTTGACAAATGTTTCCAAGATGAGTGGTTTACCTAGTATCATCAATTAACACATTGCAGGTATTTCTTTGTCAATAGCTTGTCACTGATAAAAGCAAATTTATGGACTTGGAGTCTAGGTGAGGTGTTTTGAGAAAGAATAGGAGAGGGAGAACCTGAGCCACTTGGAAAAGAAACTTATGTAAGGAGTCTGAGGCCAGGTGGCATAAGGAGAGAGCTGTGGCCTCAGAAAAGAGGGCCTGGAGACCTCATAAGCCTCCTTCCTTCAGTGCATCTCACAGCTTCTGCAGCTTGGAATTCAGGAGTGGGCAAACAGACCATCTGGTTTTTCCCTGGTTCCCTCTACCTCTGGACCATGGGGACATCTGTATTTTTGTATTAAATTTCAACAAGAAGCTGGCCTCTCTAACATGTCATGAATGCCTGCAGCCCCGAGTGCTGTGGGGTTTATAGAACTTTCTGAGCCATGGGATAACTGGGTGGCTGTGTCACAGGGCCCTGAAGCAGCTTCCTTGGCCTCTTCCAGCCCATACCTGATGTGGATTAACAATGCAATTCACAAGCCACAGTCAGTTCCCCCACTGGGTCCAGAGCAAATACTTCAGTTACAGCTCCAACTTAACAAATGTTCAAGTTAGCTCAAAATAATTATAAAATAATTATTTCTACAGCCTTATTATTATTATTATTATTGGAGACAGGGTCTCACTCTGTCTCCCAGGCTGGAGTGCAGTGGCACAATCTTGGCTCACTGCAGCCTCTGCCTCCCAGGTTCAAGTGATTCTCTCACCTCAGCCTCTTGAGTAGCTGGGACTATAGGCATGCACCACCAGGCTCACGCCACCAGGCCCAGCTAATTTTTGTATTTTTTGGTAGAGACAGTGTTTCACCATGTTGGCTAAGCTGGTCTCGAACTCCTGACCTCAAGTGATCCATCTGCCTTGGCCTCCCAAAATGCTGGGATTACGGGAGTGAGCCCCGCGCCTGGCTGCCTTTTTATTATTTCACTGTTGAGGCTCTGAATATTTCTGGAGTCCTGCTTACTGAGTACGTCCATCTATGAAAACTTTCTTAAACACACCCTAGCTCTTTACTCCTAAACTTGTATTTCTGAGATCCATGTTTCTGAAGAAGCAATTACTGGGGGAGGGGGTATGTTCTGGCAACTCTATATGGTACAATGGATTATGCTTTTATGCTCACATCTTCTCAAGACCATGATTAGCCTTTTCTTCCTGACTTATCTTTCTCCTCAGATACCCTTCATATTCTGAACATGATAAGAATTGAGAAACATCTGTTTCCCACACTTCCAAATCAGTCACAACACTAAGATTGGGCTTAGAGACCTAGAGCTTTCCATTATCTCTGTAAACTCTACATAAGGTTACTGCCAATTCAAATAAATTTTAAGTGAACACAGTTTTCTTGTGAGGCAATTGGAACTTCAAAATAGGACCCTCTAGTTTTTACTTCTAACTGGATTGCAACCCCCAACCCTTACTGTGGTTTCTGTTACCCTTTATTACGTTTCTTTATGGGTTTTGATGATATGCAAGATTATTCCTTCAAAAGATTATGACTATGTCCTTCAAAAGATGTGAGCATTTTCACTTGGATGAGGCTTTCTGTTTGATATTTCTGGTACATAAACAGGGATTGATTTTCTTTATAAATATTAGCAGGCATGCAACATAGAGCAGGCTCTGGGGAAGCAGACTCGGGACATGCATAGATGATGGGATGGGAGAGGGAGAAGGGAAAGGTGCTGAAGCAAGATGAGGTCATTTATAGCAGGAGTTTGCAAGAGGCTTGCGGGAAGGTTTAGCAGGGGATTCTGAGTGTCCACAGCAGGATCAACAGAAGGCCAAGGCTAGCACACTCTGGTGTCAGGGACTGAGCTTCATTAAGGGGTCTGCTGGGTTCTGCTGAGGATTCCCAGATGAGCAAGATGAGGTAAAACACAATAGGGAAGTTTCAGAGATGATAGACATCTTAGAGTTCACTTAGTCCCGAATCACACCACAACAACCAATGTCTAGTGATGGTCCAGGCTTTTCTCCAGTACTTCTCGGCATGTGGAAGGCTTTTCAGGGAGAATTCACCAATTCCATTTTTGAACAATTTAGCATGGTAGAATCACCATCCCTGTATTTTTCCAGAAGAAACAGCTTCCCTATCTGCAGTAGTGGCAACATCCCCTCCCCCACCCATGCTGCCATCAGGCTTTCTAACTTTGTCTGAGGAGATAAACCCTGCATTGCCTGAGGCAACAGTGATGGCCTCCCATGAGGCAGTTGCCATGATGTGACTCCATGTGACTTCCATCCAGAGGCTCTTGTTCTGCTTTTGGACCTGTACCCAGTATGCCTATGACCCTTCCCACAGGCAATGTCTTCAAGTATTTTAATAAAAGCTCTTATTTCTCCAGGAAAATGGCCTGGATCTTCTTGCCAGCCTGAGTTCTGCCTGCACACCCTCCAGTCTCTCCCTGTCCCTCAGAATGGTAGTGAATTTTAATCAGCAGTTTTGTGGGGGGTAAAATGGGATCTCTTCTTATTTTAGCATATTTATGTCCTAGCAGTTTAAACCAAATGATGTCATATATTTCTCATATTCTACTGGCGTAGAGCAATGTCTCTCTTAGATCCCATCTTTTTCTTGTTGTTGAAATATCAAGAACTTCCTTTAGAAATGTGTTACACTACTCATTCATTCATTCATTTAACAAATACTGTTTGAGCAACAATTAGGTGTCAGGCACTTTTATAAGGGCTGAGTATGTGGCAGTGAATGCAAACTTTCCCTCTTGAAGCTTACATTCAAGTTACAGGAGAGAGATACTTGATGAGTAAGCAAGCAATGCATGGATGACATAAAACATGATAGAGCTGGGTGAGACAGATTTTCTTACAAAGTATGTTGTTACTTCATATACTGTGTAGCTCAGCCTCCATATTTTCTCCACACTTTGTGTCATCCACAACCATGGGGAAACAATTTTGTTTGATGATGATAGCAACTATGACCAATGCCAGGACTGCCACTGCTCCCGCCACCAGCACCATGCACTGATGTCACCAACCACACAAGACAGAGGTTCTGGAAAGATGATGGGATCCATGTGGCCAGCTCAAGTGGGTCTAAAAGCACTTCTTAGCTGTGTAACCTGACCACAGTTTCTTGACGTTGAGCCTCAGTTACTTGTAAAACAGGGACAAAAATAACACTTCTTAAAGTTGTAGTGAGGATAAGATGGCAAGTGCATGTAAGGCAAGATCTAGCTCATAGTAAATAGGAGGTATTCAGCAAATGTTAGCTCCCTTTTCTATGTCTCCAGCCCTTATGCTGATAAAAATATCTAATTGAAAAAGGCCGAGAATCAAACCACTAGAAATCTCTCTCATAGAGATGTTACTCAATAATTTAGGGTCTTTGGACACTGCAGGCAGGCTTGAAGTTCATTCAAGTATAGTACCAATCTCTCCATGTTTACATGTCTTTTTTCATAAGCACGCCAGCTCAGGAAGGTCACTGAGATGATTGTTGTGTATGGGATAGGTTTATTTGGTAAGGATATATAGGTTTCAGATTGAATTAGATTTCAAAATATGGGATAATATAGAACAAAATAGTTGTAATCTGAATAGAATATAAATTGTAAGCTGTAAGATGAGTTGGAATGGAATAGAGTGGGTGTGATGGTTAATACTGAGTGTCACCTTGATTGGATTGAAGGATGCAAAGTATTGATCCCGGGTGTGTCTGTGAGGGTGTTGCCAAAGGAGATTAACATTTGGGGCTGGGAAAGGCAGACCCACCCTTAATATGGGTGGGCACCGTCTCATCAGCTACCAGCATGACTAGAATATAAAGCAGGCAGAAAATTGTGAAAAGACTAGACTGGCCTATCTTCCCAGCCTACCTCCTTTTCCCGTGCAGGATACTTACTGCCCTCGAACGTCTGACTCCAAGTTCTTCAGTTTTGGAACTCCGACTGGCTTTCCTTGCTCCTTAGCTGCTTGCAGATGGCCTATTGTGGGACTTTGTGATAGTATGAGTTAATACTTCATATCTATCTATCTATCTATCTATCTATCTATCTATCTATCTATCTATCTATCTATCTATCTCCTATTAGTTCTGTCCCTCT
The DNA here is from genome assembly GCF_029289425.2 of Pan paniscus. Taxonomy (NCBI): domain Eukaryota; kingdom Metazoa; phylum Chordata; class Mammalia; order Primates; family Hominidae; genus Pan; species Pan paniscus. The sequence goes on from NC_073266.2 coordinate 55,266,006, forward strand.
AGAGAACCCTGACTAATACAGATTTTGGTACCAGAAGTGGCTCCAGAGTAAAAGAATATTAAGGATGGAGTTATTTCATTGGTTTTAGGGGTTCTGGAGTTGCTGCTTAATATGATTAGACCCCAAAATGCTAAGGACTCCACTTCTAATAGTATGGAGAACACTGATAGCCCTTGGCATGAACTGTTTAGAGGTTTATGCAAAATAAATGCATTTGACAGTCCTGATTTACCCCTTGTGAGAGGCAAGGAGTTTAGTGACTCTGTACGTAATACCTTTGACCATATATGGAGAACCAAGGAACATAATGAAGCTCCTAAGTTCAGTGGACAAAGTGATGAAAGAAAATGATGAACTCAAGGATTCTATTTATCTCCTGGCTTCAGAAGCAGATATTGAGCCTCAAATGTGCTAAGATTGCCCTGAGTGAGAGTCTTATCTCCTGTAGAGAAAGAAATTGTGGGAAAACACACACAAGCTCTTATCATGTGAGTGGCTGACCTGCAATGAAAGGTACATGCACAGCCTTGCCAGATGTCTACTGTTAAAGTGAGGGCATTGATTGAAAAAGAATGGGACCCTGGAACTTAGAATGGGGTCATGTGGGAAAACCCTGATGAAGCTGGAAACACTGAGTTTGTAAACTCTGATGAACCTATTTTGCCAGAAGAAACAGCTTCCCCATCCGCAGTAGTGGCAACATCCCCTCCCCAACCCATGCTGCCATCAGCCTTTCTACCTTTGTCTGAGGAGATAAATCCTGTGTTGCCTGAGGCAACAGTGATGGCCTCCCTTGAGGCAGTTGCCAGGCAAGATAATGTTGATTCTCCTCAGGAGCCACCCCCAAGACCCCTGTTTGCTTCTAAACCTATAACTAAACTAAAGTCCCAGCAGACCCCTAGAGGTGAGGTTGAGAGTGTGACCCATGAGGAGGTGCTCTACACTAGAAAAAACTTGAGTTTTCTAATTTATATAAGCAGAAATCTGGAGAACAGGCATGGTAATGGATATTAAGGGTGTGGGATAATGGTGGAGGGAACATAGAGTTGGATCAGGCTGAATTTTTTGATTTGGGCCCACTAAGTAAGGACTCTGCATTTAATCTTGCAGCTTTGGGAGTTAAAAAAGGTTCTAATAGTTTACTTGCTTGGTTAGCTGAAACATGGATTAAAAGATGACCCACTCTGAGCGAGCTGGAAATGCATGATCTTCCTTGCTTTAATGTAGAGGAAGAGATCCAAAGGCTTAGGAAGGTTGGGATTGTGGAATGGATTAGTCACTTTCAACCTACTCATCCCAGCTGGGAGGGTCCAGAAGACATACCCTTGACCAATGCCATGTGAAATAGATTTGGGAAGGCAGCACCTGTATCTTTGAAGGGCCCTATAATTGCTCTTCTGTGTATGTCAGATCTAATGGTGGGAACTGCAGTCACTCAACTACAAAATTTAAATATAATGGGAATAATTGGATCCCTAGGTGGCAGAGGCCAAGTGGCAGCACTCAACCATCAAAGGCAAGGTGGGCATAGCTACCATAATGGACAACAGAGGCAAAGTGGCAATCAGAATAGTCTGACTCGTGTAGAGCTCTGGAATTGGCTAATGAATCATTGTGTTCCTAGATGTAAAATTGAAGGAAGCCTACTGAATTTCTACTTAATTTTTATAAGCAGAAAACTTCTAGATCAAATAGACAAAAGACTAATTTGAATTATAAAAACAGAGAATCAGCCCCTCAATCAATTTCCAGACTTGAGCCAGTTCACAGACCCAGAACCCCTTGAATGAAGGGGAGGCTGGGTCCCCTTGAGGAAGGACCCTACTACACTACCGACAATTTGTGTTGTTAATCTTCCTCCTATCCTTCCTCAAGGAGACCTCTGGCCTTTTATTAGGGTAACTGTGCACTGGGGAAAGGGAAATGATCAGACATTTCAGGGAAAACTGGACACTGGCTCTGAGCTGACGTTGATTCCAGGGGACCCAAAACATTATTGTGGTCCGCCAGTTAAAGTAGAGGCTTATGGAGGTCAGGTAATTAATGGAGTTTTAGCTCAGGTCTGACTTACAGTGGGTCTAGTGGGTCCCTGGACTCATCCTGTGGTCATTTCTCCAGTGCCAGAATGCATAGTTGGCATAGACATACTTAGCAGCTGGCAGAACCCCCACATTGGCTCCCTGACTGGTAGGGTAAGAGCTATTATGGTGGGAATGGCCAAATGGCAGCCACTAGAGCTGCCTCTACCTAGAAAAATAGTAAATCAAAAACAATATCACATCCCTGGAGGGATTACAGAGATTTGTGTCCCCATCAAGGACTTGAAGGATGCAGGGGTGGTGATCCCCACCACATCACTGTTCAACTCTTCTACGTGGCCTGTGCAGAAGACAGTTGGATCTTGGAGAATGATGGTGCATTATTGTAAGCTTAACGAAGTGGTGACTCCAATTGCAGCTACTGTACCAGATGTGGTTTCATTGCTTGAGCAAATTAGCACATCTCCTGTTACCTGGTATGAAGCCATTGACTTGGCAAATGCCTTTTTCTCCACTCCTGTCCATAATGCCCACCAGAGGCAATTTGCCTTCATCTGGCAAGGCCAGCAATATACCTTTACTGTCCTACCTCAGGGGTATATCAACTCTCTAGTTTTGTGTCATAATCTTACTTGGAGGGAACTTGATCACCTTTTGCTTCCTCAAAATATCATACTGGCCCATTACATTGATGAAAATATGCTGACTTGTCCTCACTGGAATAGACATTTACTCTGGATATGGTTTTGCCTAATCTGCATGCAATGCTTCTGCCAAGACTACCATCCATGGACTCATGGAATACCTTATCCGCTGTCATGGTATTCCACACAGCATTGCCTCTGACCAAGGCACTCACTTTATGGCTGAAGAAGTGTGGGAATGGGCTCATGCTTATGGAATTCACTGGTCTTACCATGTTCCCCATCATCCTGAAGCAGCTGGATTGATAGAATGGTCAAATGGCCCTTTGAAGTCACAATTACAATGCCAACTAGGTGACAATACTTTTCAGGGCTGAGGCAAAGTTCTCCAGAAGGCTGTGTATGCTCTGAATCAGAGTCCAATATATGGTACTCTTTCTTCCATAACCAGGATTCACAGGTCCCTGAATCAAGGGGTGGAAGTAGAAGTGGCTCCACTTGCCATCACCGCTAGTGATCCACTAGCAAAATGTTTGCTTCCTGTTTCTGCAACATTATTTTCTGCTGGCCTGGAGGTCTTAGTGTCAGAGGGAGAAATACTGCCTCCAACCTTAATTGGAAGTTAAGATTGCCACCTGGACACTTTGGGCTCCTCCTACCTTTTTTTTTTTTTTTTTTTTGAGATAGAGTCTCGCTCTTTCGCCCAGGCCGGACTGCAGTGGCGCTATCTTGGCTCACTGCAAGCTCCGCCTCCCAGTTCATACCATTCTCCTGCCTCAGCCTCCCGAGTAGCGGGGACTACTGGCGCCTGCCACCGCGCCCGGCTAATTTTTTGTATTTTTAGTAGAGATGGGGTTTCACTGTATTAGCCAGGATGGTCTCGATCTCCTGACCTCACGATCCGCCCGCCTTGGCCTCCCAAAGTGCTGGGATTACAGACGTGAGCCACCGCACCCGGCCTGCTCCTCCTACCTTTAAGTAAAAAGGCTTAGAAGGGAGTTACAGTGTTGGCTGGGGTGACTGACCTGGACTATCAAGGTGAAATCAGTCTACTACTACACAATGGAGGTAAGGAAGAGTATGCATGGAATACAGGAGATCCATTAGGGCATCTCTTAGTAGTACCATGCCCTATGATTGAGGTCAATGGGAAACTACAACAGCCCAATCCAGGCAGGACTACAAATGGCCCAGACCTTTCAGGAATGAAGGTTTGTGTTATTCCACCAGGAACAAAAAACAGGACCTGCTGAGGTGCTTACTGAGGGCAGAGGGAATACAGAATGGGTAGTAGAAGAAGGTAGTCATCAATACCACCTACGGCCACGTGACCAGCTGCAGAAATGAGAACTGTAATTGTCATGAGTATTTCCTTCTTCTGTTAAAAACATGTTTGTGCATGTATACACTTGTACTAAGAAAATATCTTTTTATTTCCTTTTTCATTTGTCATTTGACATAAGATTTATTGACTTCCTATCAGCATTTAAGTATTGTTAAATTTATGTTATAGTATTTGGGTTAGGGATTGGTGTGTTTCCAGTTGTACAAAGGATAGTTGTATTATGTTAGGTATAATTATGACATTATTATTGTCTTTATTTGAAGATTATGTATGATCCCAGGAGATGTGTATGGGTTCAAGTTGACAAGGGATGGACTTGTGATAGTTAATACTGAGTGTCAACTTGATGGATTGAAGGATGCAAAGTACTGATCCTGGGTGTGTCTATGAGGGTTTTGCCAGAGGAGATTAACATTTGAGTCACTGGGCTGGGAAAGGCAGACTCATCCTTAATCTGGGTGGGCGCCATCTAATCAGCTGCCAGTGGAGCTAGAATGTGAAGCAGGCAGAAAAACATGAAAAGACTAGATTGGCCTAGCCTCTCAGACTACATTCTTCTCTTATGCTGTATGCTTCCTGCCCTCAAACACTGGACTCCAGTTCTTCAGTTTTGGGACTCCTACTGATTTCCTTGCTCCTCACCTTGCAGATGGCCTATTGTGGAACCTTGTGATCATGTGAGTTAATACTTAATAAACTCCCCTTCATATATACAAATATATATATGCTATTAGTTCTGTCTCTCTAGAGAACCCTGACTAATTCAGTGGGAGAGGGTGAGATGGGGTGGGATGATTAGAATAAAACAGGATCAAGGGAACTTGGGAGCAGAATGGTATAGAAGATAATTGCATGGAAACCAGGTGGACATGTACAACAATCAAAGAACAGGGACATTTCTTAGTTTCTTTACTCTTCTGTGTCTTTTTTTTTTTTTTCCTGCAGAGAATCTGAACATAACTGCAGTGAGCATCTTGGATCTCCATGTGTTTTGTGCAACTCGATGCCAGTGTTGACACAGACTTAATGCTGCCACTGAGGGATTTGTGCTGCTGCTTTAATGTAACTCTTCTGCAGTGGCTTTATGGCCCTGCTGTCCAACTTAATAACCACAGCTTGTTGTTTGGTGCATGGGTCTCTCTTTGCCCTAAATGCACAAGGAATGGGAAGGACATTGGGACCATCTGTGTAAGATAACTGTGTCTGTTTCTGGGGAGTGTCTGGTTAGGGCCTAAAGGCCATGTCACCCTTAGATTTTTAACAACTTCCTGACCCAATAGGGTAGTTTTCTCAAGGGAATGCTCTGTGCAGTGTCTATACAAACTAAAAGAACTGTGATGTCTTGGGTGTACAACTTCTCTTGTAGACGTTCTGATTCTCTGCAAGTTGATATATTCAGACCTACTGCTCCTGTACCCCCGTCTAGCTCCAGCAGGGTTTACATCATGGCCAAGTTTCTCTTGACATGTGAGTGTTATGTGGCACCTCCAGGAGTAGTTCTGGCTGACAGTTATTTGGTCATCGTTATTCTCCTGCTCTACCTTAACTGAGCATCATCTGGGCTTGTGGTTAGAATGCAGTTGGGAGTAAAGATTCCTAGGCCTGGGTTTGCCTGGGAATCCTTTCTCCCCTTGGGATCCTAAGGGGAACATTGTGAATGCTGAAATGTTGGCCTTACAGAATGTGAGTGTGGTGTAAGAGAAAGAATATGGGTTTTGAAGGCAGACAGCCTTGTGAGCAGGGCCAGGCCTTGGGTGAGGCAAGATATTCACTTTCACATTTGTTTAGATGCAGAGTCAGCCCCAGAGAGTCAGGACCTCCTGCAACTTTGCACCTTAGGCACTTCACTTGCCTCACCTAATCCTGGCTGTTTTTGCATGGTTCAAATCCGTGTTCAGCTACTTCCTAGCTGGGGCTTTATGTTAGCTATTTCACCTCACTGACCCTTATTTTCCTCACCTGTAAAACAGGCAGCCTAATGCTTACCTCTCAGGATTCCAGCAGGGATGAGGTGGGGTATCACAAATAGGACATGAAGTAGAGGAGATGCTTAGAGAACATCTCTCTACCTCTAGCATACACTTCCTCCCTGAAACTAATAAATAAACAACAAAAGAAAACAATTAGATGACAACAAAGACCTTAATGCAGTGGCTAAGGGCTATAGTTAGTTTTCTCATGGAGACTGAATATAAGTCCCAAGAGATCTCTCAGATTGGAGCAGATCTGTCACATGTAGTAGGAGCCAAAGGGCCAAACTTAAACATAGGATCAAATCTCACAGTTTTAATGCCTTGCTATAGCTTCAGGGAAAATCCTTACCTCTCTTACCATAATGGGCAAACAAGGGCACAATCATAGGAAGCAGATTGCATCTGTGATGCTGACAGTTTCACCTCTAAGTTGTCATAGCTAAAGGCATGATTGCTGATGAGCTCCAAAAGGTATCTAAAACCATCACATACACAGGTCTATGTCTGATAAAAATTATTCACAGTAGGGTTAAGGGGAGCCTTCTTAAGACTCTTACCCTACCTGCCATGCCCCTCCATCCCACTCCTTCCAAATCCTACCTTCTCCTTGAAGTCCACCTTATGCCCCATCATCTTTGAAGTTATTCTAGCTACTCCAGCTCACTTTTGTTTCTTTTCTCACTCTGCTTTGGAGATAGTAATTTCCAGTCCTTCTGGGGTTGAGGTTAGAATAAAGTTGGGAGCCAAGATGGTGGTACCAACTGTGTGTCAGGCACCGTACTAGGCTCTGATCTCTGCTTCCCTTGATATCACTGAGGGTGTTCTGAACTTCTCCTGAAGCTGGGGATCACCTAATGGAAGCAAAGGGCATCAGAACTGGGCAAATCTTTGGAAGCAAGTGATACCCAAGGTCACACAGTGGCTTAATGACAAAATCTAGGCTGGATTCCAGCCCTTTTAAACCAAGTCTTCTTGCCACAATAACTCCATAATTTTCACTTAATTATGTGCTGCTGCCCTGTAAATACCCACTACATGGCCAGGTAACTAAAGACCTTCAACTAGCCAGATAGTGATATACTGAAAGGAGGAAATGAAACTTCATCAATGTTGTATCCCCTTGATGCCCAGCACAACATCTAGTACACAGGAGAAGATCTTAAAAAGATTGCAAACAAAACCCCAAGTCCACAAATACCTTGCTGACTTGGTTTCACCTGTACTAGAGGCATTCACATTCCAAAAACAATTTCTTCATGGGCAGGAGTGGTGTTACCTAATGAGACTGATTTCCAGTGTTAGCCACTACAGGAGTCCAACTGGGCATAAACTTTTGGGGCTACAAAAAATATGCCTTTCATATCCCATATCATAAACAGCTACCCAGCCCCCAGTGTTGGAGTCTGATGGAATTAAGGTGACTGAGAAAAATATAATTAATATGGTCTTAATTATGGCAGTAATAATACCTACCTCCATCATGAAAATGTAGGATATTAAGTTAATGATACTAAATTTCTCAAGGGTAATAAGACCCTTTAAGATGAGTTAATTTGAAAGTTACTAATATGATTAGAGAATAGAAATAGACATATTTAAAAGATTCCCAAGGGGCAAGCAAACATCAATATATAAGTAAATTTTGTAGTCAATCAGTCAACAACCTAAAAAAAATGTTAGGTGCTGGCTGTAGAAAAGTAGAAGGTGGTACCCTTGTTTTTGTACCATATATAATGAGATACAACGAGCAAAATATAAGTCTCTTTGCCCCCAATTTACATTACAAATACGTTAGTACAGAGATCTCTCCTTCTTTCCACTTCTTACCATTCATCCTGCATTACTTGTTTCAACCTTGCATTGTTCTGCTCCTCAGTCAGACTTGTAGACCTTTGAAGGTAAGAGCTTATCTCATGTCTCTTTGTGTTTTCAACTCCTAGCATAGTATTGGCATCTAATTGGTACCCAGTAAGCATTTCTTACAGCTGGAGATTAATTACCAAAAGAGTCATAACTCTGAGCCTCATTACATTGGAAGGCTTTCACAAAGAAAGAGGGACTTGACAAAGGATAGTGCTTGTAGGAGAGAAATAAAAGCTAAGGATAAGTAAGTAGAATTGGCTTCTTTAGAGTATTCACCAATAGGCTCAGGAGTTTAGAGTTTATTGTTCAGCAATGGGGAAGCATTGTTGATAATGAATGCATTGGTGGTGGGAGTTCTGTGTTCTAGGAATGTTGCTCTGAATATAGTACTAAAATACATAATAGGTTTTCTCTAGGTGGTTCTGTGTCAGCTACCAGTTGGGTCCACATATTTTCCCCACTACTAGATCAGCTCAGCTCAGTTTTCCAGGAAATTTCAGACTAAGGCAGGCAATATATTTGTAGTTTCCCTGAGGTGTCTTTCTAGTGTGCTTTAGAATTAGCTTATCCATCTAGACCTGGAATTGTGTTATGATATATGTTGTTACCAGAACATCTTTTGTTATTAGTAACATTCTGTATTTACTGCATCAGTGATAACCCCATATTCCAGCGCTGTCCCCACGTTGCAAATTATTCCTAATTTTATCTTCTTCTAGATCCTTCTTCCTCCAGTCTTAACCTGAACATTTCTTTTGCTTCCATGTTGTAATGTGAGGTCTGAAATTAACATGCAATATTAAATGCTGGCATCACATCTTTGAGCTCCAAAGGCCTAACCACGAATTCCCCTGCTCTCATCAGATATGACCCCCGCTTAGTGGGAAAACCTTTCTACTCAGTTCCCTAATTAGCAGGACCAGCTGTACACCACCAGGTCAACCCATGAAATCATTCAAACAAGCCAATTACATCCACTTGTGGAAATTGGGGGTCACTTCATCCTTTTGTTACTACAAAAATTGTCTCCAGGAGCTTGTTCCCTCTATTCTTGAGTGCAATGCCTGTGTGGTCCTTCATGGTGTGTGGTGTCCTGCTCCCCGAGGCCGTGAGTAAACGTGAGTAATGAACTGCTGTCCAGCTCATCTGTCTCCTGTAGGTGTTGTGTTGCCACCTCATATTACTGAGTACAAGAGATTCCCCTCCCACCAATAGAGTGAGTAGGTGGTGATCAGGACATATGCCTTTTTCCATCCAGTTACTTTACACATCGATTGCTGACCCTCCTGATTTTTCTTCATTCAGTGGCTGAAGAAAAGATGGTGGGACTTCTCTTTGGTCCTGTTATCCTTCCCCAGCTGGTAGGGCTCTTGTGTAGATGATTACTGCTGAGTATTAGTCTTCTGAGAACTGAGCAGTGTCTAAATTTATTGATGCTGGGGTTTAGTGTCTAGATGGAGATAGATAGTTTACCCTGTACATTTATGTCATTCATTCAATTACTGGCCTTTACTGAGCATTTATGAAGACTGCCTCCTGAACATACAAAGAAGTGTAAAGTAGCATGGCCTCAAGACACCCACATTCTGGTTGGGAGACAGACAATAATATCAGTAATTTTGACATAGACAGATATATGCTCTAATAATGAAATATCTGTAGTATCATGAAAATTCAGAGGGAGAGAAAATAGAAGAACCTCTGAATTTAGCCAAGGATAAGAGGTTTGAGAAGATTTCCAAGAGAGTAGAATGTTTTTGAAGGTCGGGTGATTCTGCCACCTGGATGGTTTGGGAAGAACATTCCAGGCCAGGGGGACATTATGTGCTAACATTCAGAACACTTCTTACCACCTTTGTTGCTATAATTCTTGTTTTGCCTACCATCATCTCTTGCCCAGGTCACAGCACTACTTTCCTGGCTCCCTGTTCCTGTCATTGCCTGCATATAGTCTATTTCATTCCAGTGGCCAGAGTGTTTTTCTTTTTTTAAATGTAAATTACATCAGGTCACTCCCTATAAGGGCTCCATATTTCACTGAGGGTAAGCCAAAGTCCTCACAATATCCAAGACCTTACAGTACCTGGCCCCGTTAACCTTTCTAGCCTCCTCTGTTATTACCCTCCCCCTTTACTGACTCTGCTTCAGTCACAGCTGGCCTTCTTTGAGGCTCTTTGGGGCCCATTCCCTACTGCAGGGCCTTTGCACAATCTGTTCCTTTCACCTAGGACACTCTTCTCCCTGATGGCAGCATGGCTCCCTTCCTCAACTCCTTCATGTCTTTGCTCAAGTCTTCCCTTCTTAATGAGCCTCACTCTGAGCTTGCCATTTAATTGTAAACCATAAAATTTCTCATGACTCCCCTTTACCCTGCTTTCCTTTTCTGTTTGTTTCATCCTCTTCTTTTATGATTTACTGTTAGTTTTCATTTGTTGTCTGCCTTTCTATCTTTGGTAGGTTGAAAGGTCAAAGGTAATGAGAGTTTTTGCTGTTTTTTTTTTTTCCCATGGATATAGCCCAAGGTACCCAGAACAGAGCCAGGCACATAGTAGGCACTCAATAGATAATTACTTGTCAAATGAATGACTGGATGAACCATAGACGGTGATGTACTGGGGTTTTGCAATCTGACTGCAACATCTGAATGCTTTCAGCAGGCGCCACTGAAGACCAGTGTACCGGTAGACAACAGCCAGGTCACAGAGGACTTTATATGCCCTGGAGGAAAATTTCCAACTTTATCATGAGGGAACTAGGGAGCCCCTCAGGAATTTTGAACAAGGGAATGGAAAAGCATGGTTACATATCTATTCTATTAATTAAGATAGGAAATCCAGGGGGATAGCACTTTAGTGAAATCTTGGTATTTTAACTTTGAGGTATGTGAGACATAATCTGAGAAAGTCTGAAATCTACTGGTGAAATTTGGCAGACACATCAGAGATGCAGTGGTACCTGGGCAGCGGTGGGAGATAGACTTGGAGTCAGTAGACCTTGCTGAAATCCTGGCTCTGGACTGCTTAGCAGGATGATTGTGCAGAGAGAAATTAGATGTCCCGAGCTTCAAACTTCTCATTTCTTTTATTTATTTATTTATTTCTTTTTTGAGAACTTCTATCACCCAGGCTGGGGTGCAGTGGTGTAATCGTGGCTCACTGCAACCTCTGTCTCCTGGGTTCAAGCAAACCTTCTACCTCAGCCTCCAAAGTAGCTGGGACTATAGGTGTACAACACCACTCCTGGCTAATTTTTTTGTTTTGAGTAGAGAGAGGGTTTCACCATGTTGTCCAGGCTGGTTTCAAACCCCTGGGCTCAAGTAATCCATCTGCCTCAGCCTCCCAAAGTGCTAGGATTATAGGCATGAGCCACCACGTCAGGCCGACTCATGTCTATTATTTGAAGAGCAGGTGAAGATTCAAGAGGATGATATGTATGAAGTGTCTGATGTATACTTAATTTGTTTATTGTTTTGACTTTCTCACAAGTGTGACATTATGCATGTCTGTGGCATCTAGGAGGTACCTATACAAAAGTTGGGAGTTACCTAGTAAGAAGTCAGAGGACAAGAGGGCAAAAGTATAGCTTAGGGACTGCCATTTGGGTGTGGGAATTAGGCATATACCCCACGTGCTGAGAGGTGCCTGTGGGGGTCTGCACTTCCCCTGCAGTATTCCTATAATGGAGGGAGCAAGATATTAAATAGTACATACAAATATTTGGAAAAATGAAAAAGGTCTTTCCTCTGCTGTTTGAGCAAGGAGACCTGCATTTTCATTTTTCTACCAGGCCCCCCAAATTCTGTAGCCTGCCCCAGGAAGGAGCATCTCCTGGAGAAGCAAGGGGGCTGCAGGGCAACCTGCAAGGGTCAGCTGGATTTGAGCTTACACATTCCTGGTGGGCCCATCAGCCCAGAAAGAATGTAGGAAGTAGGGGGCAATTAACTGAGAGATGGGCATGACCAGGTGAGAATGGTGGAACTTTGCAGGGGCAAAGAAACTACTGGTGTTAGCAAAAGAAAAATTCAAATGATCACAGCTTAGACTGGAGAGAGAAAGAATTCAAATCAAAAGGAAAAACGTGAAGACGCAGGATGAGAAATAGATTTAGAAGGAGCAAGGCACAGAGGAATGTAATATCATGGAAGATCTGACCAGAAAAGGGAATTTGAGAGTTCGGTTCATTATTTTTTTCCAAAGTAGAATATTTCCAAAGGAAGTTTCCTTACATCTCATTAGTAAAGTTTTTAATTTGCCTTTTTTTTTACCCTGCATTTGCAAACAAAACATTGCTCTCAGATTCAAGATTTAGACTTCTGAATCATAGTACAACTCATTTTTTTTTGTATAAGTAACATATGTTTGGTATCTTTAAACACAATTACTTTTGTATAATAAAAGTGTTGATTTGATGATGCGACATTTTCTGCAAGTGTGTTTAAGAGAGTTTATGTTTTCATAAGTTGCAATGAAACTCAATTATGTATGTGTAATAAGGCTTCTGATTGTTACACTTAGACTTTTCTGTATAATGAAGCCAGCAATTAGAATTTGCTTGCTCTATGGCTTACGAAAACACGCTTGTTTTGGAGACAAAAGCCTCTTAATGAGCCCCCTTTTTTGTTAATTTTTTTTGTTGTTAAAAACTAGTCTATAACTCAAACATATAATTAGATTTCTTAAAGGTTTGAATTTTTGTTGTTGTTATCTTTTTCTCTCTAAACACAAAACAAAGCAAAAAGCGATAACTTTAAGGCACACATCGTTTCAAAGCTGTGAATGCTGCTAAGATCTGCAGTTTCACCTTAGAGGAACCCCCAGTGCATACTGAGGTCGTGTTTCACTAAGGAGGTAGAGACCGGGGCATAACGCTAACTTAAGAAAGAAATGTTCTTTCTAAGCATTGCATAGGAGTCGGCCTGGACATTGCAGAGTTGGGCACTGGTGTTCTCTATGATCTCAGCCTCAGGGGTAACCTGGAGCCTTGGCTCAGAAACAGAATCCCACCTCTGCTCCCTAGTGGCTACTGCTTGCGTCAGAGGCCTGCTAGTGCTACAATGGATGAGCCGTTCTTGGACCAACCCAGTGAGTGAGGACAGAGTTTTCTCAGTGGGCTGTAGAACCTTCCTTGCCTTCTCCCCTTCCGTCTTATAACCCGCAGCACCTGTGGCAGCTGCTCATGGTGCCCTGTTCGATGTTGGCCGTTCATTTTATGGCTGGCCATTCACGTCGTTTTTGCAGATGGCTATTTCTGTCCTGCTTGATCAATATGTGAGGAAGAACCTGTGGGCCTAAACATCCCTCATCATGTGTCAGTTTGAAGGAAACACTTCTACCTTCAGAACTGTTTTCCTTTAAGCCTATGATTAAAAAGGCCTTACTCTTAGAAGTGCTAAACTTTTTATTATTAATCATTAATAGCATAAAAAGTTTATTTCTGTAATACTATACTAATTGAGAGAAGGTTTTCAGTGGTATATCAGTTAGTGTCCAGTGACAAAAACACAGAAAACTCTAGGTATTTCAAGCAGATGAGGATTTAATACAGGCACTTGGGTTGCACGTGTGTTGGAATGGCTGAAGAGAACAATGACAATGTGGCTTTGCCCAGCACTCAGGAAGCAGCACTTGCTGGCTGGAGCTACACAGCAGGTAGATATTGCTGCCATTGAAATCACCATCCTTTGCTGCCAGAAGAAAACCACAAACTTAAGCCCTGATGCTGAAATCCCCAGTGATATTGCCAGAGTCTTCCATTGCCTGCAATTCCCTGTGGTTGTTGACAGAGTTAGGAGAAGCGTGACATCCCCTTACCTTCTGCCTTCCAATCTCCAGTGAGTGCCTCTCCACAGCAGTCTACTCTGGCCAAGGATTCTGGGTGGCAGTTTCCAGGCTTTCAGCCTCAGGAATAGAGGGAAGCAAGCAGGGTAGAATTGGGTCTGAATATCAGTACACACTATCTGGCACACTGAGTGCATGTGATGTGGTTGGGAGATGGATCTCCTCCTGAAATCCTAAATCTCATTATCTTGCCTGTAGGTCTGGGTTGGGCAGTCTGGATCCCATGGAAGTAATCGCTGCTGACAACTCCCAGAAAACCCCAACCACAGCTGTGGATTTCATGTTCAATCAACTCTCTGAGCAGTGGAGGAGGGAAAACATAGGGCATTCTGTTGGGAGTTATCAATATGATGAAAGGCAGGCCAAGTCTGACCGCTGGAATTAACAATCTCCAAACTCAAGAAGTGTTCTATTCAGTCTCTTCTCAGAGGCAGACTTTTAAATCTTAAACAAAGGATCCAATTAAATTTGATCCAATTTAAATCCATTCAGCTTAGAAACCTTTATTAAATATCTACGATGGATTGTGCCCTGGGCTAGAGAGTGCAGGTTTCCACATTTGTGGCTGGCAGGTCGACACTGTGCTGGCACTTGTAGATTCAAGTTGGAATAGACTCCTGGTCCCCTGAACCCTTGGTTTTGGTTTCTTTGTTATTTAATTGCATAGACTGCATATCCTTTTGGGAGAGGCACTGTAACCCCCATTTCACATAAAAGATGATTTATGTTGAGAATTTCCTCTATGGTAGGCGCTGAGCTGTGCACTAGAAAAGCCCATCTCATTAAATTTTACCACAACCCTGGAATTAGGCTTACCCTTAAACATTTTTTTTGTTTTGTTTTTCCCAGTAGATGAAGAAATTCAAGCTCTGATAAGCTGAAGTGAACAAGGTGGCCACCAGGCTGTTGTCAGAAACACATAGTCTTTAAGACCTATGGTTGCAACACTAAGATGTACTGCTTCTGGCATAAGACTGAGAATCAGCAAGCTAGTCCAAGGTGTTGTGGCACTGTCCAGCTTAAAGCCTTCTTCCACTTGCTTGCACAGACCTGGAACTTAGGAGATCTCGTTTTTATCCCAGCTTTGCCATTCCCAAGCCACATTTCCATCCTTGGCCTCCATTATCTCATATGAAGAATCAAAGATGGAATAAGAGATGGCCTCCATAGAAGCTAGGCTTGCATAGGGGTATTCTGTAGCTTGGATTTTCCCTGTCTCATTCCAAGTCTAATTTTCCCACCCATCAAATCTGTCTTCTTATCACCTATTTCACAAGTCATTCTTGTTTTATAATCTCATAAATTGATTGCATTATTGCCCTGCCTGTGATATTTCCTCTTTCCTTTCTCTTTGCCCAGATTAAACTTATCCTCCAAACCTTGCTCCCCCCAGGTCACCTCCAGCATAACCACCAGAATGCCCAGTGCTCTCATTCTCCTTGGATCTCCTTTAGCACATATTTTTGTTTTTATTTTTATTTTGGGGAGACAGGGCGTCACTTTGTCACCCAGGCTGGAGAGGAGTGGTGTGATCATGGCTCACTGAAGCCCCCACCTCCCTGGCTTAAGCATCCTCCCACCTCAGCCTCTCGAGTAGCTGGGACTACAGGCACGTGCCACCACATCTGGCTAATTTATTTATTTATTTTGTTATTCTGTAGAGATGGGATCTTGCAATGTTGCATAGGCTGTCTTGAACTCCTGTGCTCAAGCAGTCCTCCTGCCTTGGCCTCCCAAAGGGCTGGGATTACAGATGTGAGCCATTTTGCTTTGCCTAGCACATATTTTTGTCTGAACTTCCCACCTGACACGTTTAAGCGACAGGGCATTCTATTAGCTTTTCATGTGAGCAATCCTTGTTTCACCAGTATTTGACCTTTCAATCTATGGGCTATATATGTGCCATACTTTAAAAATATCCCCACAGTACCTACTATGTAAGTCAGCACATGGTAGGTATTACTAATTGCCAATTAGTGAAGGACCTGGGGAATGACCTATATATGTGTTACTAGTTCAAGAAGGGAGAGGCCAATGTGACCTATAATAGTTAGGAAGGGTTCTCCTAAGGAGATGGACCTTTAGAGTAGAGCTTTGAAGTTTGGAGAAAATTGAGAAGACAGAGTGATTCAGGAGGGAGAGTGTAAATGGCACAGCACAAATAAAGAGCATGCAGGAAAAACAACATGATGTTGGGGGATGCTACAGGGAGAACTGGCTAGCTGAAACATATCAGCAGATTAGGCTGTGAGGAGGTGGGTTCAGGATGTGGAGCCCATGAGAATAGACTGGCATAAGAGGGTGGTTAATTTAAATCAGAGGGGTCCTCAGCATGTCCTATGTACTGGGGAGATAAAGTTAAGGAAGATATGACCTCTCTTGGTTATACAAGAGTTTATTGTCAAAGCAGGGGATGAAGACAAGACCACAAAGAGCTTTCACACTCAGAAGAATATAATCCATGTCAGCAGGAGAGAGATGCTTCTGGGGCTTAGGGGTAGGCTTAATGAACCCTGGAGTGTGGGGCTTCCAGGCCTGGATCCTGGAGACAGAGGCCTGGGTTTAAATCTCAGCTGTAGCACTTACTATCTGCCTTGTTGTGTGCAAATCCCTTGTTTCTCTGGCCTGTGTTTCATCATCCATAAAATTGGATTAATAGTAGTGCCTAATCATAGGGCTATTGTGAGGATTAACTGAGACTGTGGATATGAAGTAAAGCATAGTCTAGGGCCCTTGTGTGTACCCCATAGATGTTAGTGATTATCAAATATTGAAAAGAGGAGAAGATGACTCATGATTGAGAGGAGCCATTGTGGACCTCATGAAGGTGCCATCTGGGGTGGACTTTAAGCAAAGGGTGACACTTAGCAGGTGGAGACTCGAAGCCAGGGACAGCAGACAGCCTGGGAAACTGTGAAATTGAGGATGTGGCTGACCCTTATGGGGATGAATACATAGCCCTGTTTTCTGGAAGCAAAGGATGAGTTACAAGGAGAAGATGTGATAATTTGGAAAGACAGGTAAGGGCTATGCAGGTCCTTACATGACAGTTTGATATGTTTATGCAAGTGATTAAGTGACTACAGGAATATGAGCCTGGTATTACTACAGACAGAACCAGGTGACACTAAGCATGGGCCCAGGATGGAACCTAGAGTAGGACAAAGGCCAGAGGGGCTCTATCCCCCAGGCCTGCAGTGGTTAACCTGTTGAAGCAAATTCATTTTTTTTCAAAGTCAGTCTCAGAGAGAGAAAAGCACATGAATCCAAATTCCCAAAGACAGCAATCCCCAGCGGCGCCAAAGGTAATGAAACATTGGTATCTGCTGCTCCTATCTGTTATTGCTGATATTCAGATAATGATGCCAATACCCAGCTTGGGAGGGAGGAAGAAATGCTGCTGGGGCAGCTTGTTCAGCTCATCTCCTGGAGGGTTGAAAGGAGGGGGGATGAGACAGGCAAAGAAGAAGGTGACCCTAGAAAACCAAACCCTCTTCCTCAATCTGGCAAAATAAGTCACTCACTATTTCAAGGAGCCATCTGAGAATGCCTGAAGACTCCCACCCCTCCAGCTGGCTGCGGTACCTGGACTAATAGCAGTTCCTTGTCATATGTGAATAGTCTTTTATCATTTCAAAGTGCTTTTGCATCTAATATCTCATTCAGTGTTCATCATGAGAAAACCTGCACTCAGGAGGTAATAGGACTCATGCAGGGGACTTGGCCTAGCCTCATTTTGTCATCTTTAGCTCACATAGCAGCTCTTGAAGGGATTAGGTCAAAGTGGGGAAGATGGAAGATGAGGACGCTCTTGTGGAGCTGTCTGGTGGATTCAGGATCAGAGCTGGAGGAGGAGGGGCTGAGTGGCAAGCCTGTCTCTCCTGTCCCATCCACACCTATGCAGGCCTTGACAATGGATCGTACAGGCTTTTCTCTGAGCCTAGACACAGCCTCAGGGTCTCTAAAACAATGCTGAGAGTCCACTACTAATTGATCAGAGCTGGCACTTGGGACAAAATCTATTTGCTCTCCCCGCATTAAGGTATTGTCCAGAGTTTCTCTTTGTTAAAATGTCAATACTTGTGGAATGTTAATGTATTAAGCCATTATCAGCCCCTGGCACCTTCATATGAATTCATTTGTCAGATTGCTCTGTGCAAGCTCTCAGAGGAACTGAGCTGGGTTAGAAGAGCTCGTTTCCTAAGGAATGCCAGGCCTGATGGGAGCGTGGAATGACTAGCAGTGGTTCCTCTATCAGATATTCAGATTGCTTAGCAATCTCTTAAGAAGATGTATTGTCTGTACTCAAGAGATACAGCATGGAACCTTGGGCAAATCACTTAACCCCGTTAGGTTCCATTTCTTAATCTGAAAAATGAAAATAATGACATCTACTCCACCCACTTACAGAAGAACTTTGAGAATGAAAGTCCTCTGAGATGTGTTTTGTATTTTACAAAGTATTATACAAATGCAAAGTCTGAACATTTAGCTACGTTAGGAAGAGACAAGCTCTCATTCCTCAAGTCGAAAGCACATGAAGGGTAAAAGAAAGAGAGGGAGAAAAAATTAATATTTATGAGGTTCCTGATTGCCATTAATCTTAAATATATTATCCCATTTAATTTCCACATCCACCTCATGAGGTTGATGGTATTGAGCCTATAGTCTTACAGATTACATAGCCAGTGTTTTTTAGAGATAAGGTTTGAACCCAGATGTCTCTAAGCACTCTTTGGTACATCAAAATCCAAGGCCTAACCTGGGCACACTCTTGCTTTCTTCTTTCCTAAATTCTTCCCCATGAAATGAGTTAGGGTTCATGGGTCAGAAAGACACAAGTCAGGATCAAGCAGGTGCCCTGGGACTAGAACACCTGCAGATGGCAAGGCTGCATAGGGATTTGGAGACATACAGGAAATGATTACGAAGTCACAGTGGAAAATCAGAAACCTGTTCATCAGGTGCATGTGCAGGATAAGAGGTACAGCCAGCCAGCCTGGGGCTGAAGCCTCAAGGAGATATTTGCACTAGTACACTATCCTCAGGGGAGAAAGACCAAGTCATGGAGGGGCAAGGCTGGATTTCAGGTGCAAGTAGCATATGTTGTTGTCAGTGGTCTGAATATAAATTCTGAGTTCAAATTCTCCAGATATTCTGAAAACATTGTGGATATCTTATCATCTATTCAAGTTATTGGCTGTCATTGTATAAAAAGAATTATGCAGTATGAGTACATATGACCCAAATGATGTACATTCATTTAAACACTGAGCAGTGCAGTGGTACAAATACATGCTGATTATCTCGTGTCCTTTTAGTTGGCTTTCCTGTGTCTGAAAAGTTGCCTGGAGTTTGGAACACCATGATAAAGCAATCACACACATTCTCTGTGCACCTTGGGTATGGCTATGTGAGTTTGATAGTTTGGGGATAAGTGACCCAAGCCAATAACTCCTTCATTCTTTCAATGTCCCTCAAGGAAACTGTGGCACAAAAGACAATTTCATTGTTAACAACTGATATTTTTTCATGCTCTTGTACCTAATACCTCAAATTAAATATATTTGGCCTACTGGACCAAAAAACATGGAACACTTTTTAAGTACATATACATGCTAGTTAAGCACAGTTTCTACCAAATGCCAAAGCTGGCATTAAAGGAATAAAATGGAATGCTATAACCAGTGGCATAGAGCTAGCCCACGTCCACTGCCCTGTGGTTTTGCTTCGTGTGGAAGAGAAAGCCAAGAGTAGTTATGTGAAGAGAAGAGGCAATGGGTCCACTTGTCCATTTGCAGCAAGAAGGAATCTGCAGAAAGATGGTCTGTTCTGGCTCTTTTATTGATGTGAAAATCTGTAGAGTTGTGCTTCTGGGAAGCTGAAGTAAAGAAACTTTAAGGATGCAGGAGGAACAAAGGAAAAACAGCAGTAGAAACAAGAAAAGCCTATAGGAGCAGGCCCAGTTTGTAGACTGTAACTCAGCCTCCAGGTCCAGAAGATGTTATATGTACATGGATGTAGACTTTAAATAATAGCTGTGGCTTCTCCAGTAGTTCAGTAGAGTTCCAAAATGACATTCAAAGCTAGCCCAAAGCCCTGGTCCTGGCAGAATCAGGCCAAGGCTACACTGGGAAGACATTCTGGCTCTTTTATGGATGAAACGACAAATCATAAAAAAAGGGTTTAATTTGGTTTGTGAAGTCCTAAGGAATAGAAGCAGAACCCAGCAATGGTCATTGAGAGATGCATTTTGGCTCATTATATGATAACATCAAAGCAGAGTGACCCAAAGATGGAGTATTTTGCCTTAGGCTCTTATGTCCCTGTGCCTGGGCTGAGTTTACTTAGGGTGTTAAAATAACTGTTTCCCAAACCAGACTGAATGTTAGGCTTACCTGGGGAGTTTCTTGAAAAATACAGATTCCTAGCCTCCACCACTGGAGATTAGCTTCAGCAGGTGATGGGGTGAGAACTAGGAACTTAACGTTTTGAACAAGATTCCTGAGTAACTCTTGTTCATGGAGCATCTGGGAAATGGTTTTATAGAGAGTATTAAACCGTTGTTTGGGTTGTTGTATTCAATGTTCTACAAACCCATTCCCTACCTGAACCCTAAACCAATTCTAATCCCAGCCTCAAATCCACCCCGATTCTCCTCTAGCTCTTCCATCCTGAGCAAGTCAGGTTCTTCTGTGGCTCTCTGATTGTATTCAGTGCTCCTCTTGGAGGTTCTGCCTTCTGCTAGACTTGATCCCATGGCTCTCACCCCTCCCCAGATCTCTATCACTTTTCCTTCAAGAGAAAGAACTTGATCACAGCAACAGTAGTTCCCAGTCTAGATGAACCACATGAGATTATTCAGGATTTTATGTAAACAACGCTAATAGTTTATCAGGAAGCACTCATGTAGAAAGTAATTAATAACTTTATTATTTTTATTAGTATTGATAATTATTATTTCTCAAGAGTTTAATGAAGTTTTTTAAAATGAAAGTACTGGGGGTCTTTATCAGGTTTCTATCAGTCACCCTCTCCATCACCCATATGTCATTTTACCTTGTGTGTATTTGATGAGAGGAGGGTCAACTGAATCTTTTTGTTATCTTATGCATTTGGATACAAAATAAATAGCAGGAAAAGGAAATGGTCACCTCACAATCCAGTCATGTTAGAAATTTCTCTCCTCCCTTGGTCTGTAGGAGTGACTCTTCGCCATGTGACTCTGACACTTGCATGGGAAAATATACAGGTTTGGGCAGCACCTCCCACCCCTGGAGGGCCTCTGTGTGCCTCAGGCAGCCAAGGCCATTCTTAGTATCAGGGCTTATTTAAGGTCCCTTGGCCACACCATTTAGGGATCAGGCATGTGAAGCCATAACCTGTGGATGGGGGTATTGCCTGATATAAGTCAACAACAGAGAGGACAAAAAGAGCCCATCAGGGAGAAGGACATCTGTCAGGGTGGTGTGGAACAGCAGTCTGGTGGTGGGAAGCTGCACTTGAACCTATCCTGACCCAGTGCTTCTGAAGGATTGATGCTCACTCGGAAGGAGACAGCACCAGACTGCTGTCGGGAACCTTCCTCAAGGTCTGGCCGTGAGAAAAATGGAGAGACAGAGTTCCAGAGTTGGGCTCCAAAGCTTAGTGCCTCACCACTGGAAGCAGCAGCAGTGATGACCACCAAGGATCTGGATGCTGAAGGCAAATGGAAAGCCACCCATGAACTGCAGGGAGCCCCACAGCTGGAAGTAGGAGGCTACACAAATGCAAAAAGCAACAAACAGAGGATTCGGTGACAGCCATACACAATGTGAGAAATTCTCCCTTCCCACATTTGGGGACACAGGGAGGGAGAGCAGAGCCAAGATCTCTCAAAAGGTGAATATGTTGATTCTGTGACTTTAAGGACAAGTTGCAGTACAATGACCCATCTAGGGACCAGTGAGTGAGCAGCCATAGGGGACATTCAAGGTACACTTATGATTTACTCACATTATTGCAGGCAGAATTGGGAAGTCATCATGACAGGGAGAGAGATATGGTTTGATCTGAGAAATGAAATGGAGTTAGAAGAAAAAACAGATTACACCACAGTCAAATCATAATATCCTCTGTCCCTCCCTTCCTTATTGGGAACTCTATAGATTCAAGATCAAATCTGTTGTACTTATTGATGCAGACACCTTTAAGTAAAATGGAAAATTTAAAAAAGCTAAGGATCCAGGTATTGTAAACTGATTAAATTAAGCCTCATATTTTTAAGTCCCAGTGCTGATCTGTTCTCACACCCTCTCCCTTTTCTGGATCTCATTCTTGTTATTGCACTTATCACTTTCTGGTTTGTATCATAAATGATATTTACTGAGGGCGTCTTGAGGGAAAGTGGGGTATTTGATTTATTTTTTACACCTCCCCTAGCTATGCCCATGCTCTGCATACTACCTTTCTCGTTTTGGACAATGTGTAATTTTTCATATATGCCTTATGCTGAGCACTGCATCAGGCACTGGCACTACTTTGAGGAACAAGACAGAGTCACTGCTCTATTATCTCGTTAATAAATGAGCAGTACATTTTCCAGACTGGCTAATATCACTAGTATTAATAGCAGCAAGATACTATTAACTCTGTTTTGACGTGATGTGCAAGTAACTTAGGGGTTAGTTGGAGAAACAAAACTTAAATATGTTAGACAAGAAAATGTTTAAGCAGGACGTCAGAGAAGGTGGAGTTTAGAGACTTCATGATGGAGGCAAGGAATGAGCTGGCTTTGGAAGGGTCAACTGGATTTGTATAAACAAGCCAGCAGGTATGTGGCTGGGAGGAATCCCAGCCTTGTCTTGGGCTCTAGGGGTTCAATATGTGAGTTCTAACTCAGTCATATGTGGCTGGAATTTTGGCTCCATTACTATTCAGGAGCATTGGTGTTTTTCAATGAAGTAGTGTGACCTGGGGCAAGTGAGTTAATCCTCTAATTCTCAGTTTTCTCATCTGTAAATGGGGATAATATTATTTAACTGACCTTACTGAAAAAATTCAGCTAGGTAATATATACCTAGCACAGAAGCAGGTATTTGGGAAGCACACAACAAGGCCACCCAGACTTAATAGGAGCAGTGTCATATTACTAGTGTTGTTTTTTCATTTGCATGGGTTGAACATTTAATCTCCTAGAGGTCACTACGATGCCTCTTTTTCTTGAGAACTTCCTTGCAACCAACACTTAGGTCTAGTAATTTCCTGTTGAATTGCCTCTCTTGGTTTTTCTTACACGTTGTAGTGTACTACCTTGACTCTTGCTATGCGGTTCTGATACAGATCCTTACATACTCCCCCATGTTTTGTGGGAATAAATTGTAGCAACAAATCTAGTCATAGCATTAATTACACATGGTTCATGCAGCGACTGAAGTGAGTGAGTGAGGAAGGAGAATTTGATTACTCCAGGGCTTCAAGGTCTTTCAACCAATAATAATTTACTGTCTCTACTAAGTACCTCTGGATGCTGTCTGTGGAGGGGACACAGTATTTTACACACAAGCAACATAATCCATTCCTATGAGATCATGTGGTCAGGGAGTCAAATGTCTGCCACACTGAGTGGAGGGAGGGCAGGGTTTTCTTTTCCCAGTAAGGTCACAGTTTTATTTTTCCTCTTCCTGAGTGTGAGGCAGGGCACAAGGGAGGCAGTGTTACTCGATGAGGTCACAAGGACGGGTGCGTATTGAAGCCGGAGACTATTGGCTACAGGTGTAGAGCCTGGAGACCCAAGCTAACTTTCTGAGGTTCAGAATGTCAGAGAAAGACTGTGTAGGCAGATGTGCATGTGCATGTGTGCATGCTTGTGGGTGTGAGTGCATGTGCTTACCTGCTGCTTGTACGTGCCTCTGTGTGAGCCTGCCTGCATAAGTGTGCATTCATGTGTGTGCATGACTAAGCATGTGTTTGCATGTGAGTGTCCTGTGTTCATATCCTCTGTTGCCTAGTCCTCTTTCCCTTTCTCTTCTGCTGGGTTATTGTTAGTCTTTCTTTATCTATCTACCTATTTATTATCTATTTTTATTTAACAGCCAAACTTTATTGAAAATACTATACGGCAAAACACCTAGTTAAATGTTTCTATACAACAATCCTCTGAGGTTGCCTTTATAACCCCAGGTTACTTTGAAGAACCAAGATTTAGGAAACTAAATAATTTGCCCAAGATCAGTCCACTTGTGAGTGGTCCAGCAGGGGATCAAATTCAAGCAGGCACAGCTCTCTACATACAGTCTGCTTTTAAAGATTCTGCCTTAGGGCCAGTGTGTGTTCACTCTAATGTTTTTCAGTATCCCATTTAAAGCATTGCATCTACAACCCCAGCCATGATGCTCCTGGAGAAGTCTGTCCAGCAAGTGTCCAGGCCTACAGTCAGACCACCTTCCTTCTTCCAATGCAGTGCAGACAACATTTTTAGTACCTACTTCTAAGCAGTGAGCTTCTATTTTGCTGCCCTAGTACAGAGTTCACTGCTTTTCCAATCTGGGCCCTTGGGCATTTCCAAAACTAGCTTACAAAACTGAAGATCAGTCCTGGGTCACAGAAGGTGGCCAGAGGGAAGTGCTAACCATCTGTTAAACAGAGGAAAGGGGTAAACAAGTTTATGTGACACTGGGCATCCTGAGTGCTTCAGGATCATCTTGAGGTTAAAAACAGGCCTAGCCCGCCTAGGAAGATCCTCTGATCACACAGAGAGCAGTCCAGCCCCTCCAAAACCACAGGTGGAGAAGAACCTGTGGTAGGACTTTTGGAGTTGAGAGGATTTCAGTAGATAATGGGAATTTCATTTGCAGGATTCTACCCACTGGGTCTGGTGTGAATGTCAGATTCCCACTCTAAAATAAAATGCTATTTAAAGGGACTTACACAGCAAATAATGACTAGCTATTTGCACCTTAGGATGGAGTACCTTACCAGACTAGCCTTTGAAGGAAGCAGTGACATGAGAGGCTAAAACTGAAGACTGGCAAGACTCTACAGTTGAGCTGTCCAATATGGTATAGTAGCCATTAGCCATATGCACTATTGAGCATTTGAAATGTCTGAGTTGATATGTAAGTATAAAATGCATAGTGGATTTTGAAAACTTAGCATGAAAAAATGAATGCCATGTATCATTGATAATTGCTTTATATTGATTACATGTTGAAATGATAATATTTTGGATATATCCCATTGAAGTATATTAAAATTAATTTTACCTGTTTCTTCTTTTTAAAAATGTGGCCAACAGAAAGTTTAAAATTACATGTGTAGCTTGCATTTGTAGCTTTCCTTGTTTCTATTGAAGTATTGCCGATAGACATACCATCCAGTAACGGTCTTTGAACTGCAGAGAGGGCTTTGGAATCATGGGATTGCTACATGCAGAGTTAATTGTTGGTGCTGGAAGTACCCATGTTCTGGACTCTCTTGGGCAGAACCTGCCTGAATTAGCTTCTGAGAGGGATCTCTGCTGGTTAAACAAATGTGTATCATATAGATGCATGACTTGGCACTTTCTTTCCCAATTGACCAAATCAGTTATTTGGCTTCTAAATCTAAAGCATCTCTCTAGGGGATCCATATTCTGTATCAAACTTGTATTTCTAACCAAGTCTGCTTCAACAAGGCTGATCTTCTTCCTGTTGCCCCCATTGCATGTTTATACTAGTATCCCACTCCCTTTCTCTCGCTCTCCTCTTTCTAAAAACTCCTATTTTCTCACTTGTTTCTAGTCACTCAGAACTATTCAGGGCTTATGAAACTTTCCCTTTCTACGTGGATTTTCAGTAATCCCCCTTCCTGGGTTCTTAGTTCCTGAACTATAGCTTTGATCACACACTGCCTATTGTCTTCCTCTTATGTCACATGTGGAAAGTCTTGTCTTCTAGGTTATATTTTATGCCCCACTGCGCCAAGCAGATTAGATGCTTTAATAAATACTTGATTGCTTGCATCATTGCTTCCCTCTGTCTTGCCAGGGCCTCTCATTAAATGTGTGCCTTTTGTGGAGAAGGGCAGTGATGATGGCAAGCAGCTTGAGACCAGGTGCCATGCTTTTTTTTTTTTCTTGATACGGAGTCTCACTCTGTCACCAGGCTGGAGTGCAGTGGTGCAATCCCGGCTCACTGCAACCTCCGCCTCCCAGGTTCAAGCAATTCTCCTGCCTCAGCCTCCCGAGCAGCTGGGACTACAGGTGCACACCACCACACCCAGCTAATTTGTGTATTTTTAGTAGAGACAGGGTTTCACCATCTTGGCCAGGATGGTCTGGATCTCTTGACCTCATGATCCGCCTGCCTCAGCCTCCCAAAGTGCTGGGATTACAGGCATGAGCCACCGCGTCCAGCCGTGGGGGCTTGTTTTTAAGCTTGACATCATTCACCCAAAGTGGTCTGCGTGTTACAAGAAGAAGGAGTCAATTGCTTCTGACCTACTATGACTTGTAGGAGTTTGTCTGAGCTAACTGCCATAGCTCTGTTCCATGAAGACCTGACATGGTGCCTGCAGTTTTTTCAGTAGAGATATGTTTCTCATTATGCCTTTGTCTTCTTTGGACATGTGAAATCCCCATGAAAAGGAGAACTTACTCCCAGACCCCAGAAAAAAGTGAGGATGGAGAAGATGCTAGGCAGGAGAGATGTGAGCTTTGAGAGAGATAAAACATTCAGGAAATGAGGGACGAGGGTGGCTAAAGTTACACTTGGCTACCTTCCAAATTTCCTAAGGGGTGGCCCTTTCCTGGGTCTAGAAAGAGTTCATGTCTTTGTTTTTGCTTTCATCCTTGCAGAGCCAAGGCTGGAGGAATAGACCTTGCTTCAGTAAATCAACAGAGCTGAGAGATCAGTCAGTCAGCCAATCTTAAGAGCATTCTTGGATTTGTGGATGGCTTGAGAAGGATGCTTAGAGAAACTGAGGATAGGGTAGTTATTAAAAGAGATTAAAGGGTATTAGCTAGTGCCTCAGCAAGTTATAATTAAAAAAACGGAATGAAAAGGCAACAGGAGACTAATTTTTCCAGTCGCTGAAATTTCAAGGAGGAGTGAGCTGGCTAGTGAACCATTGCTGCTTTATATTAATTCTCCTGTATGGTTAAATCTAACCCAAATACATGTTTTTCTCAATTGGAAATGCCCTAGTCAATTTTACTGTCTAATACAGAGAGGAGGCAGCTGAGAGACCAGGAAACCACGTTAAACTCAGATGGCATTATTCTCCAAAGAATCTCAAACCCTGCCCTGAAAGTAAATGACTTGTTTCTAGGACATACTCTTGACATGAAAAAGGGAAATTATCATGGTATCCATCTGGGGAAGTTGAGACCAAGAGAAGGAAAAGAATAGATCCCCCTGGAACACCTGACAGTCATGTGTTTAAAGCAGCAACAGTGTGGCATGCATTACAATGATTTAGTCACTTTGCTAGTAGTTAGGACTGCACAAGGAAGGCAGGAGGCCAACTACCTATTGAGATTTAACAGGGTCCTTCTAGTTCTTTGCCCTCAAAAATCTCACCCACTTCAAAGGTCTAAGATTCCCCAGCAGAACTTTTGTTTGCCAACTTAAGATGTCTCTATTAAGATGCACACCATCTGAGTAGTGCCATATTTAATTGATGACATTCATCAATTAGATGAATTAGATAGAATTAGAGGTCTGAGGGCCATTTTTGGAGAAAGAAGACTAAATCGTTAGGTTGCTGGGTAACTAATGCAAAAAAGGGATGTATCAACTTAGCCACCCTCACAGTTTTGCAAAAGCTTAGCTTTGATTGTTACTGTGTGCAATTTTATTATTCTAACATATTGGGTGTCAATGGGTCTAAAGCTCTTGGTGTTACCCTACAGAAAATAATTTTTAAAAATTAGCCACATGTGAAGATTTACATAAGAAAACATTTATAGAGGTGTCCGGATTGACTTTTTCATCTTTATTCCCTATTTTCAGGGTTACATGAATTTAGTGTGTTCTCACAATGGCTTCCTAGTCTTTAGCAGATTAGTATCCATGCAGGCAGAAATGGCAGTATCAGAAAGTGGAAGCTGATAGTCCAACAGAGGGAGGGAGAAAGGAAAATTTAAAAATCAGACATAAGATTTTCAAAAGGCATAGCAGTCTGAAATCAACCAAGATAGGAATTAACAGTGCTTTCGGTGTCAAGACCCCCTCAGATATCATTATATGCCAGCGAAACGACCACTGATTTTCATTAGGGGTGACCACAAGACATAAGAAAACGCTGGAATTAAATTCAGTCTCCTTCCCTGAGCTGAGGGTAGGTGCAGAATAGAAAAATTTAATATATTGAGCCACCAGCTGCGGTAGGCAATTTACATATATCATCTCAGTGTTGAATTCCTCAACATTTCTATGCAGTAGGCATTATCGTCCCCATTCTAAAGAAGAGAAAACTGAAGTTTGAAGAATAAATGAAGACGAAGTTCATTAGTATAGGTACTGCATGAGTACCTTCTTTTTCTTCCCACTTCATTTTCTCTATGCCCCCAGCGATACCTCAGTGCTGCTTTCCCCTCTACTGTGACAATTTCCTTCCTCATTTCTTGTTATTCAGCTGTTTCCTTAGCTCAGAGTGCCTACCTCTTTCTGTCTACACTACCAAATTCTTTCTCTACTGCAGGGTCTAGCTCAAGACCCAGGTCCTCACAGAAAACTTCCAACCTTGCATCACACGGCTGTCCTCTCTGTGCTATTTCCATAGCACTTGAGGCAGCCCTGCTAATTTCTCAGGGACTGTTTTCTATCATTCTGTGGTATTTATCATGCCTTATTCTATAAAGCGTTGTGGTTGGCTTTGCCTCCTTGTCTAAAAGGCTTGCTGCCTTGGGTTACAGACACTATCTTTTCTTTCTTCTATTTCCTAATTCCACCTGAGACACATTTACTCCTGGTAGAGTCTTGAGTGTTTAGAATTCCCAAAGACAAATACAAGCAGTCTCTTCTGCATTTGGGCTTTTTCGACTAGCTGATGGCCATGTGTGTCCAAGGATGTGAAATGGAAACCTCCCAAAGCCTACTTTGGGGATGCCTGAAATAGTTTTAAGAATTCTTTCTCCCTTCCTCACTGTGGGATGCCTGGCAACCTTACTGCCTAAGCTCTACCCAAGCAAAGGGAAATCTTCCAAGTTTAAAGTCCTCAGGGATAGACCATTTGTTGAACACTGCCTTAGTTAATTGTTGCAGTCCTAAAAATTAGGCAGCGCTAAAGCAAATTTCTCCCCCATACTCTAGCCTCACTGATCTTTATCATATCTATGCCACCATATCTTTGGCCAGAGTAGTTCATCCATAGTTTCTTGAACCCACTTGCCTCCCTCTCTTCTTCTCTCCCAGTCCTTCTACCTGCATGTTCCTCCATCCCCAGGAGCCACCGTCCTTTGCTAGCACAGACCCTTTACTCCCTTCCATTCTCTGCCAGTAAGGTCACTTCATCAAAATAAAGCTCATTAAAGGAAAAGGCTGAGAAGCGATTTAGCATCCTGACCCCAGATATTGTAGCTGAAAAAGCCCTTTGCCTTTTATATTTCAACCTGAATAGATGTATGACTCAGTAGTGGAAGGATTTGTAGCTGACACTCAATAGAAACTGCTCTCGAATTTTGACAAATCCCATCTTGAGCCAAGAAGAGAAACAGATATTGATCCTAAGTGTACCTAATTCATCTCTGCACTTGTAATCCCAAAAGAAAATGCCTTCTATGACCAGAGGGCAGTCAATATTTTTTCCATCTTGTAAAATAAATAGCAGTTATTTTTGGTGTGTCTTCTTGCGTCTGGGGCACCAGAAGTAAACAAAGAGTTGATTTTTCCTCTTTCTAAAGTCAAGTTATAATAACTACTAGGTTCCTTGTATGGACTAATTAAAACCATATCAAATAATTTGGAATGATGAGTGACTAGGGGCGACCATATCATAGCCTGCCCACATTAACAAGGAGGCCTCATTCTCCAGGCTGGGGAGTGGTATATCTGCTGACACTTAGCTGGAGACATACAATAAATTGCAAGAATTAATTTCAGGGGACTCTCTTTGACTCTAGCAGTATTACAGTTTTAGCCACACAGGGGAGGTGTTCATACCAGCCAGAAGTCTACTTACAAACATGGTTTTATTTATTGTCCTTCCTCTCCTTTACCTGTGAGACTAGAGTTAGTTATGGGAGAACTTCCAGAGGGTCACTAGGTCAGGTCAGATAGAGAACTGTTCTGTTTCCACAATCGTTCTGTATATTCTCAACCCAGATGGAGGGTCACAAGTTGTTGGAAATACTAAAAAACTGATTTGTGTCTATATTGATCCAAGCCCCACATCATTTCCCAACCACCCCAGGTCATTTCCAGCAAACAAGCATAGAATCTCTTTGAAATGATGCACAGAATTTCTTTGAAACACTGTGTCTACATGTGGGCAAACCATCTGCTCAATTCCAGTTTTTTTTCCTACCCATTAATAGTCATTTTCTTTATTTTACCTGAATAATTCAGTCTGACAAACCAGGCTTCTAGCTTCTTGAAGATTAAGAACAGTATCGGAAATTAAATTTCGATTATTTGAGGCATTGGAGGGATATACATTTTAAATTGCAAATTATTTGATTTTGGAAATCTAAGAAAACCATCTAGATTTTCCACAGTTTTCTTTCAGTGTACTCTCAGAATGGAATATGAGCCTTATCCAGAGAGACAATGCTGATTTTCTCATAATCTGCCAGACCCATTGGATGCTAGGCAAATAAGTCATCATAACACAATGATCAAATGTTTGGGAATTGTATGCATAGTTTTCGCTCTCCGGCAAAACCAGACTGCTGCTTCTTTCTGCCATGGGTCGCAGATGCTCCCATTTAGGCTGCTGTCTTCTCCTAGAATGTCCTCTCTGCCATCCATTCATGTTAAAATGGTGTCCTAGCTGTTTTTCCCAAGTCCTTAAGGAGTAGGCCTACAGATTCTATACCCTACCTCTGAGAAGTTTTATCTGAAGATGCAGAAAGTTTAGGTCCAAGGTTCATCTGCCCATCAGTATGGAGACTGACAAAAGCCTCAAAGAAAATGAAATAGCTAGGAATACAGCTAATCAAGGAGATGAAAGATCTCTACAAAGAGAGATTCAAAACACTACTGAAAGATATCAGAGATGACCCAAATAAATGGAAAAACATTCCATACTCATGGATTGGAAGAATCAGTATCATTAAAATGCCCATATTGCCCAAAGCAATTTATAAATTCAGTGCTATTCTGATCAAACTACTAATGTCATTCGTCACAGAATTAGGAAAAAAAAACTCTTCTAGAATTCACATGACACCAAAAATGAGCCCAAATAGCCAATGCAATCCTAAGGAAAAAGAATAAAGCTGGAGGTATCATACTATCCAACTTCAAACTATACCATAAAGCTACAGTAACCAAAACAGGACATTTCTGGTACAAAAACAGACATATACACCAACGGAACAGACTATAAAACTCAGAAATAAAGTCACACACCTACAACCATCTGATCTCCTACAATGCCAACAAAAACAAGCAATGGATAAAGAACTCCCTATTCAATACATTGGTCAGGGATAACTGGCTAGCCATATGCGGAAGAATTAAGCTGGACCCTTACATCTCCCCATATACAAGAATTAGCTCAAAATGCATTAAAGGTTTAAATGTAAGACTTCAAACTATAAAATTCCTTGAATAAAACCTAGGAAATACCCTTTTCAACATCAGCCTTGGCAAAGAATTTTTTGGCTAAGTCCCCAAGAGCAGTTGCAATAAAACCAACAAGTGACAAATAGGACCTAATTAAACTAAAGAGCTTCTGCACAGCAAACAAAACTATCAACACTGCAAACAGACACCTTACAGAATGAGAGAAAATATTCTCAAACTATGCATCCAACAAAAGTCTAATGTCCAGAATCTATAAGAAATTTAAACAAATCAACAAGCAAAAACCAAATAACCCCATTAAAAAATGTGCAAGGGACATGAACAGACACTTCTCAAAAGAAGACATACAAATGGCCAACAAACATACGAAAAAATGCTCATTGTCACTAATCATCAGATAAATGCAAATCAAAATCACAATGAGATACCATCTCACACCAGTCAGAATGGCTATTATTAAAAAGTAAAAGAAAAACAACAAAACAGCTGCTGGAGAGGCTGTGGAGAAAAGGGAATGCTTATACACAATTGGTGGAAATATAAATTAGTTTAGTCACTGTGGAAAGCAGTTTAAAGATTTCTCAAATAACTTAAAACAGAGCTACTATTCAATCCAGCAATCCCATTACTGGGTATATATCCAAAGGCAACATAAGTCATTCTCCCAGAAAGACAGCAGTATTACATTTTTAGCTACATGGGGGAGGTGTTCATACCAGCCAGGGGTCTACTTACAAACATGGTTTTATTTATTGTCCATCCTCTCCTTTACCTGTGAGACTAGAGTTAGTTATGGGAGAACTTCCAGAGGGTCCCTAGGTCAGGCCAGATAGAGAAATGTTCTGCTTCTACAATCATTCTGTATATTCTCAACCCAGAGGGAAGGTCACTCTTGTATGTTCATTACAGCACTATTCACAAGAACAAAGATATGGAAGCAACCTAGGTGCCTATCAATGATGAATTGGATCAAAAAGCATGGTACTTATACACTAGAGAATACTTCATAAAAAAGAATGAAATTATGTTCTTTGCAGCAACACAGATGCAGCTGGAGCCATAATCCTAAGCGAATTAATGCAGGAACAGAAAACCAAGTATTGCATGTTCTAAATGATAAGTGGGAGCTGAATATTAAGCACACATGAACATAAACTTAGGAACAATAGACACTGCAGACTATTGGGGGGAGAGAAGGAGGAAGGTGGGGTTGAAAAACTACCTACTGGGTACTATGCTCACTACCTGGGTGTTGGGATCCCTACCCCAAAACTCAGCATGATGCAATATATTCATATAACAAACCTGAACATGTACCCTTTGAATATAAAATAAAACTTGAGATTAAAAACAAAACATGGTGGGCAAAACTAAACAAGAATGTTTCTAAAAGTATAAAATTTCTATTCAATGTGAACTTATGACTTAATATTGATAACCCTAGTAGGAATATAAAAGCCAAAAACCTGGCTTTTATAATAAGAGTGGGCAAGGGGCACATTTAAATAAAATAATATAATTTGATGAGGAGTTAGAAGCCATGATAACTATTCCCAGCCTTGGCCCAAAAAATCTCTGTGTCCTTGGTTAAGTCACTTAATATTTCAGAGTTTCAGTGTCCTCATTGTCAAATGAGGGGGTTGGGATTAGATGGCCTCAAAGCCCCGCTGCCGCTTTAGTAGTCTATGAGTCTATATCTCAAAGGTATGTAAATAAGCCATTTGGGAAGATTTACATTGTTTTCCTTATAACTATAATGCAGAAACAGAGATATTGAGCTTATCTCAGCATGGTTAAAACTCAAGAAATATCAAGATTATGTTGTGAATCTCCTTAGTGGATCAAAGCACTTGCCAAAGTTCTTCTTCAACACTTTCATCTTCGAGGGTCCCAGGGATGAAAAATGTGAGGCACATGGGCAAAACTAATACTCTTACAATGCAAACTGTCTGTGGCATTACATTTCATAACATGGCTAATACATTGATATGCTTTTATATTCTGTGCACATATTCATAATCCTGGCTTCTTATATTAAAAAAAAAAAACCCAACAACCTCAGTGATGGTCTCATCTGGTGTCTGCTTTTACAGATGACACTACAAAGCCCCAGAGACAAGAAGTTGCCTAAAGCCACCTAAGTGTTTAAACATATTTGAGACCTGAATGGCTTAGGTGCCACTCATTTAATTCTTTGTTTTGTTTCTTCCCGCAATTCCATGGGATATATACATTGTAAGCATGTAAACGTTTATTAAGCTAACATACAAATATTTCATTAGTTTTATTTGTATACCTATAAGGTACACCCATCAATAAAAAATGCATTCTTAAGACCCAGGCAGAATTATTAAAGATCATCCACAGAACTTAAACCTCCTCTTCAATCTCTCTAGGAACCTGGCATATCCAGTTACCCCTGGCTTGTAACTCATCCAGAGTCACATAGTAAACTTAGGCCAAACCTAGACTTCTCTCCTAACAGATTATTTTCAGAGTTGGGCCTAGAGCATGGAGCTTTCAGCTCTCAGGCTATGTTACTTCTCTCATATCAAGCTGACATTTATTTAACTTTCATTGCTTTTCCAACATTTCAACCAGGCTCTGCTTGCAAACATCCAATAAATGGAGTCCACCATTGATGGAAATAACATATTCTGCCATAGGAATATTGTTTCTGATTTTAATCTTAAATTAGATTCTCTTTGACTCCCACTCCTCTGACCTAGTTTGTCCCTTGCCCGTTGTGTTGTGCCACCCTACCATGACATCCCTTATACATATTAAGACAACCACATGTTCCTGCCACGCCGCCGTCCAATCTTCCATTACCAGGCTCAGCTTTCCTATTCTATTCTCCCTTTCATTCTTCACATTGTGTCTCCCCTCTTTTGGGTATTTCTCATTGTCTCTGGGAAAACATTGTGCCCCATATAGAACACGATTTCCTAGATGTTCTCTGATCAGTGTAGAGTATAAGGGAGCTGTTATTCACCGTGAACAGGATACTACCTTTCCATCAAGCACAAAGACTCATCAGTTTTTACTTATTGCTTTGTTAAGAGGTGATGAATTTGCTCAATTCTTCCCTTGGTTTCTCAGCAGAAGGCAGGCAGAGGAGCAATGGGCTTGATTTCAAGAATCTCTTTCCTGCTCGAACACTGAAGAGCTTGTCAATATCTTTTCTAGGTGCGGTTTGTCAAACCAGTATTCCAATAGACAGCCATTAGCACCTCACCCTATGCTTCAGAATCACATTTGGGGGAATTTACTTTGACTGATCACAGCTTGCAAGGATCATTTGGTTCTGTGAATCCAATCTTATGTTTTAAAAGCTGTTTCCTATCAGTGAAAATTTGTGTACCCCTTGCCTATACTAATTTGCAAAGAGCAGGATAGAAAAAAAAGTCATTTGGTTTTCTATGAGTCTTGTCTGAAGAAAAGAGCAATCTCTCTCCCCACTTCTCCCCACCTCTGTAAAAGCCAGCAACTGAAGATAAAAGATATCACACCTCCTAAGAAATCTGATGAAAGTAAATTGTCGTTCTGTTGACATATTGAGATGGCAAATTTCCCAGGCCCCGGCAATATGGATAGTTTTCTTTCTAGGAATGTATCTGATTTGGGAAGTTTACTGTTCTATAGATTGGAATGTGGTGATCAGTCAGATAAAACCATCAATGTCAGTGTAACTCTGATTCCTATAATAAGCTGTGAATGTATTTTCATCAGAGCACCAAAGACAGATAAAATTCCTTAGCAAAGGAGATTCGACGATATATTTCTCTTCTATGGAAATAAGTAATATATGGGCAAAACATAGTTAATTGGCCAAAGGAAAAAAAAATCCAATTGGTGACACTAACAATAGATTTTACAGGAAAATATGTGATAGGAAAGAAACATGCATTGTTTGGGACACCTGTAGTTAATTATTGCAGGTAAAGACATTAAAATCAGTTTCTTTGCTCATATATCTTCATAGACTGTTTGGCAATATTAAATGACAAAGGCTTAATAATCAAAAGTACTGAGTTAGCAAATGTTTTCTAATTTTAATAACTTCTTGTTGTAATTACCAAGTCTTAGAGTGAAATGATTTAATTAGAAAGTAATCAAGAAGTGTCTACTGTTAATTGAAGGAATTATAAAAGATCTACATTTTTAATATATTTCTGAGGTAATAAAATTAGTTTACCATAATTATTTTTAAACCACCCTGATGAGGAATATTTGATGTGGGAGCAAAGGAATTGATACTTTTAAGAGTGGCACCCATCATTGAGAACATGGTGGGATTACAAGATCTCATCCTTCTTGTCTGGGAAATACTAGTAATAACAATGATAACAGCTAATATTTATTAAGAACTTACCATCTGTCAAGAGAAAGTAATGCATATCAGAAACCACACTGTTTTATTCATCCATGTGTCTTCTGTGCATACAATAGCCCTCCAATGAATAATTTGAAATCATGTTGAATGAACACATTGAAGAATCAAAAATAAGAAGCTGTGGCAGGGCCACTCATATGGTTTGGCTCTGTGTCCCCAACCAAATCTCATCCCAAATTGTAATCCCCATGTGTCCAGGGAGGGACCTGTAATCCCCACATGTCAGGGAAGGGAGGTGGTTGGATCACAGGGGTGGTTTCCCCCATGCTATTCTTGTGATAGTGAGTTCTCATGAGATCTGATGGTTTCATAAGGGGCTCTTCCCCCTTCACTCTTTTCTCCTGCTGCCTTGTGAAGAAGGTCCTTGCTTTCCCTTCACCTTCCACCATGACTGTAAGTTTCCTGATATCTTCCCAGCCATGTGGAACTGTGAGTCAATTAAACCTCTTTCCTTTATAAATTACCCAGTCTCAGGTATTTCTTTATAGCAATGCGAAAATTGACTAATACAGTCACCAATCTCAGTTTTGGTAGTGTTGGTCTGCTCACTCACTCTTATCATTAGAACCCTCTTGTTGGCACATGCTCTTTTGGGGTGAGTAGACTTATTTCTACTTTCCCTGAGCTCCAGAGTATAATACACATTTAGAGTATGACACACATCTAGTTCAGTTCAAGTGGCAAAGATCTTGCCACAGACTGTAGGATACAAATGTTCACTTTTTGTCTGCTGCTGTTTGTTTATCCTCATAGCATCCAACTACTTGGTATTAATGGGTATTTGCAGGACAGAAGTAAATGAAATAGACCTTTAAAGGCAAGGTAGGGAAGGAGGAGAAATAAAGAGACGTTAACTTCAACTCCATGAAAGCAGGGATGGTTTTACTGAATACTACAAAGATAAAATCATTCAGCTTCATACTGTTGATGTGAAGTCAAATTGAGATATGCCTTTAAGTATTTAACTGTACAACACAATCATTTTTATGGGCACTGGGAAATTCACCTTTTCACTAAACACACCTGTCTCCTCCTTCCCTCCCAGGCCCATCACTGTGGTATGCCTGCCTCACCATCCACCTCCTTCAGCCACAGTGAATTACCAGAGACTTAATAGTTAACTGGGGCTTAATGACTCTTTGTGCATCTTGGACCATCAGCTCCTCCTGGATTTTCATTAATCCCAGGGGCAATGGCTTAGACCACAATCATTATTGCTTTAACAAACACTTCCAGGATACGATGAGAGTGACTTTCCATTTATCTTCTATGGAAATTCATTCTGCAGGAGTGACACCGTCAGCTTAAGACACACAAGCTATTGTCTTGCAGCTAAAAAAAAAAGAAAGATATTACTGCTTTCTGTACTTATTATATGGAAAGATAAAAGCTAATTAATTGTTATAGTTCCTGTTTTCCTGGAGACAGAGAAATGTATCTAACATTCTTTTAAAAAAGTTTTGTTAATATTGTGAGGAGATATTTGGCCTTTATATGAGTAAAAGCTTGTGGAAGGATGAGAGGGATATGGGAGGTAGACAGTGAGGAACTGATACCTGAAGAGTTTGTATTGCAAAGAATGCAAAATTTAACTGACTAAACCAACAAACAAATAAATTAAATAACTAATATTAATTCATTTACAAATTCCTGTATTTCTCATTTATTTTTAACCTTAGGTTTGTAGACTCAACCTACAAACACTATCAATTCAGTCACTACAAAACAAAAACCAAATGAAAAGCTAAGCTTACAATTTATGTATAGTGGCACTAGGTAGCAGAATTTGCTTCAGTAATATACACTTGACGTTATTCATCAATTATCCAGATTACAATAAGAAACTTTATGGTATATTATTATTAAAGAATATATTGAAGCAGATTAATATAAATAAAATGGAGAGTACATTCAAATATGCTCTTTGAGAGTAGCATTTAAGCATTGTACCTTACATCCAAGGTATAATGCATACTTTTACACCAACTTCTAGTATTTACTTCTTAGACAGAAAATTCTGGCTCTCTTATTTAATTTCAGAATCCCAACATTTGGTTCTATGCAAATGTTACTTTATTTGGAACCAAAAAATGTGTACAGTCTATCAGAGTTATGTGTAAAGTTTATCTACAATATATATTCTCTCATTTAACAGTGAC
Organism: Pan paniscus; assembly: GCF_029289425.2. Lineage (NCBI taxonomy): Eukaryota > Metazoa > Chordata > Mammalia > Primates > Hominidae > Pan > Pan paniscus. Next base: position 55,303,970 of record NC_073266.2, read on the forward strand.
CTAATTACTGGCTATAAGGAATACACTTTTCTCTGTTTCCCTCCTCCCTCTTTTCCAAATACCATTTTTCTCAAAATTGCAGAAGCAGAATGGAGAGAATCTTATGGAACACCTCTGTGCCCAGTTTTCTACTGCCACTGCCCTCACATTATCTAATGTGCAGTAGGGCAAACCATGTAACGTCTGTGGATGTCCCTGTCTTTAGGAAGTCTTGAAGCATACAGAGGAGGATATATTCTAGAATTGCTAAGGTCCTTGTGGTTTAAGGGTGTATGATTCAAGAAAAGAAAGTATGTTTTCCCTTTTACCTTTGTGGAAGAGAACAATTTCCCCTATCCATTTTCTAACACGTTAGATGGATGTCACCATGATTTCTCCTTATGATGAAATAGTGCTTCAAAAACAATAACTCACGCATACAGTTAGTCCTTGATATTGAATTTTCAGAAATTCTTTTCAGAAATGGTTTGTACATGCGTATTCCACATTAGTATAATGATCTATTTATGGGTCTGTTTTCTCTAATATTCCTCAAAACACATTAGATCAAGGAACACAGTGTCTTGTATTTTGATTCCATGATGGTGCTTATAAGCAGCAGTGAATAAGGTTTCAGGGAGAACAGGATGTTTTTATAACAAGTTTAGAGAGGCATGCAGAACCTGGAGTAAGTATATGCTTCATTGTTGACCTAACCTTTAAGAACGTTCTCCTTACGGGTTTTTCCATGAGGTCTGTGTAAAATGTTACTTAACAACAGTAATGTATTTATTAAGTAACTGTATGTTTTCCATATTAATTCATCACAGACCTACCTGACTACCATCAGAATTTGGATTCAGAATAAAAAATAAATTTACTACTTAGTGCTCCTATAATTCCAACTGAAGGAACAAAATATTAGGCCAAATGATATGATCAAGAAAGTTCCTATTCTTGATGTAGGTTTTTGAGATACTGAAAATAGCTTTTCAGTTTCATTTCAACTGAAAGTCCCCTGAAGGCCTATGTACCCAAGGTGGAGGCCTATCTTTTACCAGAGTAGGAAACTAAAGTTGGTAATTTACCAAAGGTAACAAGAGTAACCAGTGGTAGTATTACATGTCTCCTCCTGTATTGCCTATCTTTGGTCCTAGAAAATTGGGAAGTCATCATAAACTCCTTGTGATCTCAACTGTTCCTGAGAACTGTTGGATTGTCCTCATATATGTCACCTGTCCTCAATAAACAAGGCTACTGTATTATTAGTTCAGTATTTCTTCATTTTGTTCCCCCAGACTAGTGTGCTTTTAATTGGTCTTCCTGACCATTAGTCTTCAACACACTCTTCCAAAATCGCCTCTGATCTCCCCTTGAAATTATGCAGCTTACCACCGTGTTCCCACAGCACATTCTTTCATGATACCAATGTTGACCCCATGTTAGTATAATGATTTATTTATGGGCTCATTTCCTCTAATACTCCTCAAACCGCATTAGATCAACGAACACAGTGTTTTGTATTTTGATTCTGTTATGGTGCTTGTAATCAGCGATGAATAAATATATGTGGGTTATGTGTCCATAAAAAATTAAGATTAGTAGGACTATTTAAACATTTTCCAGTTGGGAGAAGCATGGACTTTCTCACCACTTTTCCAAATATGATCCTATAGAAGTATTCTTTGCATCTTGGTGAAGATAAGTTGAACAACAACAAGTCCTGCTTTCAAATACTTGGATATAAATTGATGGAAGCCGTTTTTCAAAGAGGAAAGTTTTCTTAAATGATATAGCCATATTGGATTATTGAAGAAAAACAGGGATTTGAGAGGAGGAGTAAATTCTTGGTTTAAAGAGATAATTTTGCAGAGCATGGGGGTTCACACCTGTAATCCCAGCACTCTGGAGGCTGAGGCAGAAGGATCACTGGAGCCCAGGAATTTGAGACCAGCCTTGGCAACAAAGTGAGACCCTGTCTCTACAAAAAATACAAAACATTTTAGCTGGGCATGGTGGCATGCACCTGTAGTCCCAGCTACTCAGGAGGCTAAGGTGGGAGGATTGCTTGAGCCCAGGAGGTCGAGGCTACAGTGAGCCATGATTGTACCACTGCACTCCAGCCTGGGTGACAGAGTGAGACCCTGTCACACACACAAAAAAAAGAAAGATAATTTCAAGAATTGTAACTTCCATGCACATCCTGTGAGACCATACTTCAGGGGTGTAATTTATGTTAGAATCCTGGATTGGAAGGACTGCTGGAGCACTGGAGGTGGTCTCTCTCAGGTGGCTCCCCATCGTCTGTGTGTTAACACACTGGATGTGAGAAAACAAAGGTGTTCCTCCAAGTTTCTTCCAGTTGCACCCTTTTTCAGTTAATGTGCCTTTTTATTCCCTCTATGTCAAATGTGCTTCTGACTTCTATGCCCAACATATAAGAATGTATGCTTATGCTTCCTTGTTTCCTAGAGATTTTTCTAATATTTGAAGTCCCTATTGCCTGGTAGAATTAGGTAAATTCTTTGTCAAACATCTTCAAGTTTATCAAGGAAAGCTGTTGTGAAAAAACCATAATTTTAAACCTTTCTCAAAGAAATTGCTGAAATTATTCCCCTTTAGTCCAAGTGCAAAGTGAAATGATTGGTGTTTTAAAAGCAACACATATTCAGCTGTCACTAAAGTGATGTGATGTAATCTTCCTGCTTTCAGAAAAGTGTACAATATAAGACTCATCTTAAATACACTATGGCCATAATGGAGAAAATTTCTCCACATCTGAATTTTCCATGGAAAAAGCATTTTGAACAAATTTGGGAAAATCCAACAGTTTTTCTTTAAGGGGAGTAGGCTCAAGAAATGATATTTCAATAATGTAAATGGATTTAAAAATGACCACATACAGGCATATACATTTACCTAATATAGCTCAAAAATGTGAAGGAAACAGAGAGGATGACACAGTAACATTTCTCAAACCCCGGACTGCAAAACCAAGAGTCCTCAATTTTGCAAACTGAAAGAGAATGCATCCGGTCAGTTGCAAAGGTATTGAGCTTCTTACTCCAGCTTGATGTCTGTTTGAGATGGATTAGTCAGCCTTTTGATAGCCACGTTCCTGCCTGCTGCTAAGACAGTGACATTGGCCAAACTAAAGGGGTCATTTTCCATATGAACATGGTGACTAATGTCATGAGAATCAGAATGACCAGATGCACCATGGCATAAACCTCATTTACTAAATATGGGTAAGTCCTTAGAAGCTACTTCAGCTCTAGGTTGCCCAGAGGACAGACAAATAAGCCGCATGAATACAGTTAAAGTTATAAAGCATAGTGTGTCTTTTCCACTCTCTTGCCTCAAACATTATTCCTTCTATCTCACATCACCAATGCCCATTCTGCTCATGTAACCCCAATCAGTTAACATGGCCATTTACAACTGAGAAATTAAAATGTCTGGAGGAGTCTGGGTAGATGACTATCACACTGAAGTTTTACAGATTCAGGAGTCCTGTGCATTTCGGGCAATGTGCACCCTTGTGGTGCCAATTGCCTCTTGAATTGCTGAGTGAGCGGTTGTCCGGTGCCTATATCTACTTTAGGCCCAGGGCATTCGGTAGTTTTTCAAGGGCATAAGTTTAATTAAAGTTTCAAGAAAGACTTTGAAGGAAAATGGAATTATGCTTTTTCCTGTTGGAGAGTGTAAGTGAGGCAGATTCATTAGGAAATGAGTCTTCAGGACTTACTGAGTTTTCTTCAGTAGAGTGGAGCTTTGTTGTGGTCCTATATGACATTCAGTGAAAGGATGGAGGAGCCATGTTGTATTTTCCTCAATGGGATAATCTGAGAATGAGAATTTCCCAGAATTCTCTGTTTCTTTCTTTCTTACATATTTGTTTTCAGAGATTTGATCCATTGATATGTGAAGCTTGGCTTTATTCAAGAGATTATAACCTCAATTATGTAATGATAATAATGTCTTACATTTATCTAGATCAGGATTTTAAAACTCAGCACTATTGACATTTTGGACCAGATAACTTTGTATGAAGGAGGGCTTTCCTGAGCATTGTAGGATGTTTAGCAGCATCCTTCACATCTACTCGCTAGATCTAGTGATGCCACCTCACTGTGATGACAATCAAAAATATGTCTCCAGATATTACCAAATGTTCCTTGGCAGGCAGGGGTAGAGGGAGTAGGGGAAAAATGGACTCCCATTGAGAACTAGTGATGTAGATCTTTTAACTTTTCAAAGTACTTTCATGTCACATTGGATTCTTACAACAAGACTGTGAGGACAAGTATTGTCATCCCCACTGGACAGGGAAAGGAGAAATGTAGATCCCCAGAGCTTTAGGCCCAGGGCTTCATAAAACTATGGTGTTGTTAGTACTTGGAGCATAATATTTTATCTATATATATGTACTGAATGGAATGTTGAGTTAATATACTTAGTGACAGCATTCAAATGTGAGCCTGGAAAGGCAGAAAGAAAAACAGGGATGTGAATATACCCATATTGAAATAATTTTTTCTTCTGCTCAAGACTTGACGGCATTCTACTTGTGTCACCAGATGTTCCACAGAAAAGAGAAATGTTATGTACTAATTCTTGATCATGTATCACATGCCTCTAGGAAAGTAACTTGCATAATTGCTTTTATTATTTTTGAGAAGTTAAACACATTAAAAAACAGTAATAATATGACAGTGTCCCTGCTACTCTGAATACTGAATATTAACAATTTATACTTTTGTTTTATAATTTTTAAATTAAAAACATACAAAGAAATGAATGCATAGGGTAGAAGTCTTTTTGCTCCCCTCCCAGATCTGTTCTCTCTTCCAAATGTCACCTACTATTATGAATTTAATGTGTATCCCTCAGGTCCAGGTTTTATTTTACTATAGAAACATATATTCCTTTACCACATAAATATATGTATATATAAATATGTATCCATAAACAATACATACTATAGTACTTATGTGTGCATTATTTTAAATTTTTAAACATGCAATCTATATTATACTGATTTTATAACATTTTTAACTTATGATTTTGAAATTGTCTACCTACCTACCTACCTATGTATCTATCAATCATGTATCTACTTGATTCATTTCATTTCATAACATTCAATTGCAGGACTATCCCACAATTCATGGATTTACTTATTAATGGTCATTTCTCATGATACAAATTTTTTTTTTTTTTTTTTTTTTGAGGCGGAGTTTCACCCTTGTTGCCCAGGCTGGAGTGCAATGGCGTAATCTCGGCTCACCACAACCTCTGCCTCCCAGGTTCAAGCGATTCTCCTGCCTCAGCCTCCCAAGTTAATTTTTGTATTTTTAGTAGAGATGGGGTTTCTCCATGTTGGTCAGGCTGGTCTTGAACTCCCAACCTCAGGTGATCCACCCTCCTCAGCCTCCCAAAGTGCTGGGATTACAGGCGTGAGCCACTGCGCCCGGCCTAATTTTTTAGTACTTTAAGCAATGCTGCAATGTGCATCTCTGGGCATACTTCTTGGGGTATGTGTATAGAATTTTCCCAAGGACATATTTAAAATTATACTTGGTATATGACCTGATGACTTGATGTAAAAAATAACTGGGGCAGAAACATGTGACAGTGAGGAAAGAAAAGTCATACATCTTAGGGAGAAATCTTGGGATACAGAGAAATGTAAGAGGGACAGGGTTACAAAATGTCCAAGGAGGGAAGAATAACACTGCAAAGTCTTTGAAAATTGAACTGACATTAGAACCACAATTCATAGAAGGAAGATTAGAACTTCTCACCTAACCAGGTTGGCTGATTACTGAAACAAGAAATAAAATATCATTGTAACTAACTAGGTTTTGTAGGACAAATGCAAAGGTTGGTTCAATATTTAAAAATTAATCAATGTAGTTTGCATTTTAGCAGCCTACAGAAAAAAACACATTATTGATATGATTGATGCAGAACAAGCATATCCATTTTGATAAAAATTCTGAGCACACAAGAATTAGAACTTTCTCACCCTGATAAAGTGACTTTAAAAAAATTCTACAGATAACATTATCCTTAATGATGACTGAATTATTTTAAGATTGGGAACAAGCAAGCACGTCTATTTTCACTAGTCATAATCAACAGTGTACTGAAATTTCTAACCAGTGCAAAGGAAAAAAAAGAGAGGGAGGGAGAAAGGGAGGGAGAGAGCAGGAGAGAGAGAGCAAGAGAAAGAGAGAGAGAGAGAGACATGATTTGCAAAGGAGGAAATGAAACTGCCCTTATTTACACATGACATCATTGCTCCTGTAGAAAATTCCCCCAAAAAAGTTTCCAAAAAGCTTTGAAAAGTTAGAGGTAAGTTTTTATTTATTTTATTTTATTTATTTATTTATTTATTTTTGAGACAGAGTCTCGCTCTGCCACTAGGCTGGAGTGCAATGGTGCGATCTCGGCTCACCGCAACCTCTGCCTCCCGGTTTCAAGCGATTCTCCTGCCTCAGCCTCCCAAGTAGCTGGGGTTACAGGTGCCTGCCACCATGCCCGGCTAATTGTTGTGTTTTTAGTAGAGACGGGGTTTCACCATGTTGGCCAGGCTGCTCTCGAATGCCTAACTTTGTGATCCATCCGCCTCGGCCTCCCAAAGTGCTGGGATTACAGGCATGAACCACTGTCCCCAGCCCAAAGGTAAGTTTATGAAGCTTACACAATATAGGGTCAAAACACAAAAGTACATTATATTTCTTTATACTAGGAATGTATGACTGAATATTTAAATTTTTAAAATACCATTTGAAGTCATTCAATAAAGAAAATTCTTAGACTAAACCTAATAAAATTTGTACAGGCTCTATATGCTGACAACTGGAAAATGCTGATAAAATGTACCAAAAAAAGCCCTAATTGAATGGAGAAGTATGTCTTGCTCATGGGCTAGAAGACTCAAAATTGTTAAGGTATTAATTATGCCTAATTCCAATCAAAATCTTATGATTTTAAAAATAGATATTGACAGTGCAATTCTAAAATGTATAGGGAAAAGAAATGGAACTAAAATAGCTAAAACAATTGGAAAGAGAATAGTACTTGTAAATAGAACTTGTGAAAGAGAATAGGATTTAAATTATACCAACTTATTTTAAGACTTAATGTAAAGGTCTAGTAATTAAAACACTATGGTACTGGTGACAGAATAAACATGTAGATCAATATTAAAGACTAGAAAATTTAAAATTAGACACATAAAAATATAACTGATCTTTGACAAAGGTGCAAAATAAATTCAGTAGAGAAATTATGGTCTTTTCAATAAGTGGTATTGGAATATTGGACATCCATATTCAAAAATATGTGCATTGATTTAAATCTCACACCTTATATAAAAGTTGACTCAAAATGAATTACAGAGGTAATTGTAAATGTATAAAGCTATCAGAAAATTATAGGAGAAAAACATTAAAATGAATAAATTGTTGATACATGCCACAACTTGGCTGCATCTCAAACACATCATGCTCAATGAAGGAAGTGAATCACAGTAGTGAGATTCCATTTATATGATATTCTAAAAAACAAAATATATGGTGTAAAACAGAACAATTGTTGTCAGGAGTTAGGTATTAAGAGAGGGTTTGACTAATAAAGGACAGCATTAGGGAGATATTGGGGCTGTTATAAACATTTAGTATGATGACTGTTTTGTTTATACAAATATATACACATTTTACAATTCACAGAACTATATACCAAAAGAAAAAGAAAGTCAATAAAAAATTTACACTATGGAAATTACAGGCATAGTTTGGAGATATTACAAGTTGAATTCCAGACCACTGCAATAAAGTGAATATCACAATGAAGCAAGTCACCTGAATTTTGTGGTTTCCCAATGCAAATAAGTTATGTTTATGCTATACTGTAGTCTATTAAGCGTACCATAGTATTATGTCTAAATGCACATAAAATTCAGTTTTGAATGCTTTATTTGGGGGCAATGTGTCTATACTTAGGAGAGTTAGTCTACAGTATGATTATTTCTAAGTATCCTTGTTAAACTTTTGTGTCAAAGTTATGCCAGTATAATATTTTTAAAAATTGGGTGTTTTTATCCCCTTCTCTGAGATAATCGTGTAATAAATAGATTATCTCTTTCTTAGCATCTACATATTATTTTTAGTAGAGTACTTTTCTATATTTTATAGTCTCTTTTTCATTGTTATAAAGTTTAAGTATTATTTTTCATAGTTAAAAATCATATTTGCATTTTAATTTATGTACCATTTATTGTTCCAAATGTTTTTATCAGATTGGTTTATTGCTTTTTATCTTATATATCTGTTCATGGAGTCCCTTATTAATTACTAATGTTTGTTTTTGCCTTTTCTATCTTTATTTTTTACACATTGAAGTTAGAAGTTTATTTTTCTTATTAATTTTTTCAAAACAACACCACTTTTTAATTTGTTGATTCTCTGTATTGCTTCTTTGTGA